>NC_133537.1:193978902-194603902 GCF_048544455.1 Silene latifolia
TAGGACAACACGTGCGAGTTGGTACCATCTCGAGCGAAATGAAATCATTTCGAGCAGGTTGAGCTTCGAGTTGAGCCTTGTTTGTAAAATGGGCGCCATTTGCTTATCCGGACTCCGAATAGAGTGATTCAAAAGTCTAGACCAATTGATTTTTCGATGTCGTTCCACCTATTATAGTTTCAGAGCTAAACAAGAAGTCCTTGGTTTGGGTCCGAGCGATTTTCTCTTGTAATGGCTCCCTTTTCGTCATTGTTGCCCCATAACTTGTGGGAGGTTAGCATCCAAACCATCCTAAATCTTGCTTTATTTATCTAAGGGTTCTTGTTCCTTGCTTCCTCTTCCTTGCCAATCATCAAGTGAGTCGATTTTATTTCATTTAAGTCCAAAATTATGCTAAAACCGCTCCAATTAGCTCATTTCCTACAAACGACCTTCAAAGGGAGGGAATAACAAATAGGAAGCAAATGATAATGAAAATGAGGATAATTAGCTAGATTGACATACAAAATGAGGTTGGTTGAGGCGTTAAAAGTGCGTAAATAATGACCACATCAAATATCCCCAAAATGAACCTTTACTCGTCCCGAGTAAATAGGTGACAAAAACTAAGACCTTTATTTAAATTAATCCTAATAGCATATCCGATAGAGACAATTAGCGGGTGTGGATGCGGGCCCACGGGGGCGCTTGGGAAACAAGCGTTTGCATTTGTGGAGTCACCACCAATTTATTGTGGAAAATTGGAAACCGTTCGAATACCTCGTGTCATGTCAAGACACAAAGTAATGACATGAACACCAAGATCTCGTTACCCTTAGCATTCTATGTCTAGAATGACTCTCGTGGATGCCAATGAACACGGATGTTCACAGAGATCTGGAGTAAGGGGTGAGGGTACGTATTAGGAAGCTCTTTTGATCGAATACCTAATCCCGCCCGCCTCGATAGCGGCCTCTACTAATGATTAGGGAAATTGTCTATACTCGATATATTGTCGATTATATGCATGCAATGCAACATCCAATAGATTAATCCTAGTATGTTAGAAATAACTAATTCGGTAGACATGTAATTTAACATACAAATTGGGGTCGAAGTGAATGTTAGATTATTTACATGTGAATGGAAAGTAAATAAATCATACATAATAAATACGAATACGAAATAAAGAAATAAATTACAATTGATAAACTTGAATTTACGTCATAAACATGCCCAAAAGAGTTTTAGAAATAAAATAAATGAATAAATGAAAATTATGAAATTGGAAATTGATTTAAATTAGGAAAATTGGAAAATAAGGAAATTTGAAAAAAAGGAAAATTTGGAAAATAAGGAAATTTGAAGAAAAGGAAAATTTGGAAAATAAGGAAAATATGGAAAATATGGAAATTATGGAAAATTTGGAAAATTGGAAAATATGTCGAATTATGGTGATAATAAGAATAATGTGTTGGGGCTGGTGTCCTCTACAGTTAGTGCAATGACATATAAATCTCTAAAAGGATTAAAGGGTATACTTTTGTATTATTATCAGTTGGTCCACGTTTATCAATAACGGTTGGCTTGCTAGATAAGTTTGACGTTATTGTCATACTGATGGCGGTGATCAACTGGTCCCTAAAAGTCACACCTATAGGATACGTTTGAGAGATGTGACAAAGATGAAAATACGAGTCATGTTGATGCCTAATATGACTAAGCAGTTAGTCGGAGTTATTGACTAATAATTAGTCAAACGCGATGTTGAGATATTTATTTAATACGGATTAAATAATAATGGCTAAGGTGAATTAAGCAGTTAATTCGTAAATTAAATATAAACGATTATATTTAATTAATGTATATTGAACTTAATTATACAATATTGTCATTATCGGACATGTATTAATATATCGACTAATTATTAGTCAATAACTCCGACTAACTGCTTAGTCATATTAGGCATCAACATGACTGTATTTTCATACTGTCACATCTCTCAAACGTATCCTATAGGTGTGACTTTTAGGGACCAGTTGATCACCGCCATCAGTATGACAATAACGTCAAACTTATCTAGCAAGCCAACCGTTATTGATAAACGTGGACCAACTGATAATAATACAAAAGTATACCCTTTAATCCTTTTAGAGATTTATATGTCATTGCACTAACTGTAGAGGACACCAGCCCCAACAAGCTCCCACTTGTCCGTACAAGTGTACGTGCAATAACGTTATCCGCACTAACTGGAGGACACCGGCTCCAACATAATGGTTAATTAAAATCCTAATTAGAAACCCTACGTCAAAACGAGAAGAGTTCAGAGGCAAAAACCACCTCAGAACAGGCGCAGCATCTGCTGCGTCCTCTAGAAGAGGCGCAGCACTTCCTGCGTCTGTTCTTGAGTTTGGTTCTGACTGTGAAAGTCAGACTCGCGGTTTTTTAATGTTCGTTGGTTAATTTACATTGATTTATTGATTGGTAACTCGAGTAGAAGTGATTAATTGATTTACATGCATCTGGGATCGTCATGAAATGAAAGAAAACAATTTAAAACGATTTCTTATAAGTTAGATATTATTTACAATATTGGAATTGATTTATTTGAAGTTAATGGTGGAAACAAAAGATTACGAATTGATGAAGAAAACAGATTTAAAACATGTATCAAAGACGAAATAAAGGGACTTGATATTAACGAATCGAGTCTCTAAAATCCGAGTTTGAATTTGTGACGGAAACCCACAAATATTAATTATAAGGGATTTAAGTCGAAAATTATTGAAATGGATTCATAAAAACTAATTTGAAAATTATTAGGTGAAATAAGGGAAAGAACGAAGAGAGAAAAATAAAAGACGAAAGGAACAAAAACCCGAGGAAGAAGAAGAAGTGCCATCAACCGAAAGCAGCCCCTGGAAGAGGCACAGCAGATGCTGCGCCCTTTCCAGAAGGCGCATCAGTTGATGCGATTCTTCCCCACGTCAGATCTGTGTTATTTCCGTTAAAAGGGTTTTAAAAGACGGTTTCGAGCATGCTTATGACATAAATTCTTACATTAATTATAATACAGAAAATAAATACATTAAATAAAATACATTAAATAAAATTGGGATTTTACACCCTCAGACTTACATGTTAGCGTCGCGAGATTTAACTAAATCGGTTTTTAGTGGTAACTCGACTCGATCTATAATGCAAATATGAAAGTGCCCTTGGAAAAGAATTTAAAAGCAAATTGAATTTATTAATTGATTATGGTGTGGTGGAGTTGGTCAAATTGGTCGGTCATGCAAAACGAGGCTGGTACTCGGAAGGATCCGAGCTTACGTGGTCGAAAGTTCAAGCACGTAGGCGCCAATAAGTAAGAGCGTGGTCTTAGAATGCAAAGGGAGAAGAGAAGAGCGGACACTCGCGTGAGAAATATGAGGAGCGAAGGCTCCTATTTATACTAATCACGTGAAGGAATAGGGTTTTCGGAGAAACTTGGAAGTTAATCTCAAAAAGATATAAAAAAGATACGAAAAATACGCAGAAAAGGACCTGGGAAGAGGCACAGCAGTCACTGCGTCTCTTGGAAGAGGCGCAGCACCTGCTGCGTCTATTCCTAAGTGGTTTCCTCTTGCGGAAGAAAGATTTCCGTGTTTAGTTTATGGAATTATGGAATAATTTGGTTTTCCTAAATATCTTGTGTGAATATTACGGGAAATTGTTTACCAAAGATTAAAAGATTTATAAAATATGGAATAGAAATATCCGGAACATTCCAGAACATTCCAACTCGGCATTTTAATGGTTGTCAGAAAATGAAGACGGTTTTAGGCCCGGACTCCGAATGTACTCTAATTACTGCCAAAACGACCGTATCGGCACGTAGATGACATTTAAGAGGTAGACATAAATGTTTGAGCGATCACTTGACGATAAACGTACGAACTATCACAAATCGTTCCGCGTACCAAACATGCGGCCCAATCATCACCGGGTGGTTTGCGGGAGGTGCAGAAATGAGGTATCTACAGCGGATCTTACTCCGCCCCCTTAACTCACAACAAGGAAACTATGAGGTAAGATGCCTTCTTGCAAGGCAAGTGGAGTCTTGCCAAAATGGCGATACATCCATGCATTAAGTATACAAATAAGTAATAGGATGCATCTAAAAGAATAGCCACTCTCCTCATCTAAGTGGCTGAATCAACTAAAAGGGAACAAATATAAGGGCAAATACTCCTTCATAGATACTAGTTCTACAAAATACTAAGTCCAAGAGGATAGAAGAAAATCACTTACAAATGGTGTCAAGCTAGGCTACATTTGTCCAAAATTACTAAATGATTTCGTCAAGAGCGGGTCCTTATGGCGCTAGAAGGCCTAGAAGACACTAGAGGATTGCGGAATTCCCCCACTTGCCTAGACAAAAGGAAGAGACGTCCCCTCTCCACAATGGAACAAAGGATAAGACCATCAGCAGATAAAAGGGATGAAGATGTTGAGTTTACATTTGTAGTTTGCTCTTGGTTAATTTTCCCACCATTTGTAGCATTTGACATTAAAAACATTTCTTGCCATTTCTTATGATTGCCACTTAACACTTGGCAATTGCTCTTTGACACGCCTAAAACGTCGCAATTAAAGGCGGCTAAATTAACAATTTATATGCCACAATACGTACAAATCAGAACTAAATATAAGACAAGTAAGTAGCAAGTAATGAGATTGAACCCAAGAGAAGGGGGTTTTGCAAATGTGTAATCAAAAGAGCAGTTAGAACAATTGTGACAAATCAACAACAAACATGTGAATAAAAAAGAGGGGGGGGTGGTTTCGTTTTCAAGCAACAATTTGGAGTTCAAATAAGAGTAATAAATAAGTAAGCAATTTAAGATGATTATCAAATATGAGAGGAAGATTTAACCCAATCCCTTTGGTGAACCACTAATGGTTGATCCTTGACACAATCAAAATCTGAAGATAAATCCTCTAAACCTCCTTAATAATGGTTAAATGACAACGAAATCACACTTAATCAAATAACCCAACTTATCAATCCTACCAAGTAGTAACACATACATTGGTCAAATTAATAAGAAGATAAAGCATGACAGATTCAATAGGGGTAATTAGACACAATGGAACACGATTAATGCCTAATCACAAGTTAATCCCTTTCTTGTAGATCAAGTTAGGAGGAAATCACACTCACTAATTTAAACACAAGGTGATGCTAAGATAGAATTGCAAGGGAACACACTTAAAAATTCTAACAAAAAAAAATTAAGGAACTTGATTAAATTAAGCAACAAAGAAATCACACTTAATTACTCAAATTAAACAAGATTTCCAAAATTCAAACAATAAACACAAAGGATTAACAATAATAATAATTAGGGAAAGATTAGAGTGTCTTACAACATAAAGATTACACCTTTAGGATTGGATTCAGAAAGGAGATTAGTTCTTCAAAATAGATCTAAAACCCAAATTAAATGATACTTCTCCAAATACAACGATTAAAAAAATAAAGCATAAGATGGTGAATCTCTAATGGTATTCACCTATATATAGTCCTAGGTTAAAGAGGTAATGATGGGCTTAAGTTGGATGGAAGCCCGTAATCAAAAGTAATACCCAGTTAAGGCGTACGGTGCGCCCTATGGCATAGGGAGGGGCGCACGGTGCGCCCAGTGTGATGGATTCTGCTTCAACTTTTTCCTTTGCTTCTTCTCTTGGACGATTCTTTCATTGTTCTCTTGTAGCTTGCTTCCATGCTGCACTTGGGACTTAGAACCACCCCGAGCTTCCTCTAAACACGATCAAATTCTCCATAACAACTCAGCACTCGGAATTGGTTAACAAAGACATAAGTCAAGCAAAACAGTTTGCTAGTGTCGCTTATTATGCACAAAATACGCTAAATAAACGGCAAATATGTGAGCTTATAAAACACCCCACACTTGAGCCTTTGCTCGTCCCGAGCAAACTATCAACAACCCAGACATCAATGTAAAGACTCACAAGAAAAGCATGGGGAAGCTCACACGAATACGCCCTCTTCTCTCGCACCCCTACCTTCTTATATCACCCTCATCATATCACTTCATGGCCACTATTTCATCTCAACATGTTCCTCAATAAGATAAGTGACCCAAATTCTCCATAAAGAGTCGCTCTTCTCTCACGCGTCCTCTTTATTCCTTCCCTCTTCCAATAGTGCTCCTAAATCCACCAATACAATCTTAATATTTCACTCACAACTCACAACTCATCACCATTCTCCTTATTACTCCCCCTTATCACTCCACTTGGTTCAAGACAAGGTCACCATATTCATCATAGCATCTCCTAGCTCAACAAGTAGGCAACCTCAAATTCCTCCTCATCTAAACAATTCCAACAATTCACAACTCCAAACAACAAGTATGCCAAGCACTAGTATCAAAGTAAGCTTCCAAATCCCCCTCCTAGACTTGGCACACTACTAGCCTATCCTTCCGGGCTTCCTTACCACCTCCACTTATGTCACCAACACATGTAGGAAATAATAAAAATATGTGACAAGCCTTGAGAGTTTCAATCATTTTCATTTTGCCTAAATCTCTCATTTTGCCTAAACCGCCCGCCCTTGCGGGTTTTCGGTTTAGCATTTTACTCACTCTATCTCTCGTGGCTCGCACTTATTTTTTCATTTTTCCCGGATTTCCCTTTCGGGTTTTTACTCCGACCTCGACCACTTTCCCATTTTTGCCTAGGATGCCCTTTCGGGTTTTCATCCTAGCCGGGTTTTTCTTTTTCTTTTCTTTCTTTCTTCTTCTTTCTTTTTTTTTTCTTTTTTTTTTCTTTTCTTTCCTTCTTCTTCTTTCTTTTTTTTTCTTTTTCTAATTTTTTTCGTTTTCTTTTTTTCATTTTTTTTTTCATTTTTTTTTGAAATGAAATAAAATGCATGATATGAAATATATTACAATATATACAATTTTCCAAATCATGTCCACCTCACACTTTGTTTTTCACTTTGTCCTCAAAGTGAAGGTTAACACCCAAACTTGCCTTCAAGAATGTGAACTTGAGGCACCCCTACTACCCGGGTGCCCTCTTCCTCTTCTTTGTCGTCTTCGGTTTGAGAACCATGCCGTGGCGGCATTGCTCTCATCAACCCAAGCTTGATCATAGCCTTTGAATGTGTGAGGGAAGCCTTGGATATGAAAATTGTTAAGAGCCACCAACATGTCATAGTTAGCTTGTTGGAAATGGCGTTGTTCTTCCATGTCTTCTTGGTATTGTTGGTGGTGTTGTTCATGAATGGCCCACCTTGCATTGGTCTCTTCCCTCATTTGGTTAACATTTTGATGAATGGTAGTCAACTGAGAATCAACTCCCATTATCCATTGGTGAAAGTCAAAAGGCAACTCCGGTTGTGGTGAAGAGAATGGAGGAGGTGGTTGGTGTGGTTGTTCTTGGGGAACATTTGGCATAGGTTGATCAAAGGGAGCCTCACCAAATGGCATTCCACCATAAGGTAGTGCTCCACCAAATTGTGGAATTTCCACTCCACCTTCACCCTATCCCACTTCCGCTTTCGGGTAAAGATAAGCTCGGTCAATCCATAAATTAGCAAAATCATCATCCGGGGGCATGTAGAAATCGGAGGCCCTACCCCACCCTAAAGGAGATCCTTGGGGTCGGGGAAGGTACATGTAACTCGTAGCTTTGAAACCTCCACCCATATTCCATATGACTTGGAGAGGGTGCTTCTCCAAAATCTCAATCATGCCCATCTTCTCATAGCACTTAGAATCCATCAATTTATCACCCACTAGTGCTAAAGTACCCTCTTTAAGGGAAACCTCCAATTCACAAACCAATTTCTCAATCATCCCACCGATATAAATGGTGTCCGTAGGACTCTTTTAAAGTTCCAAGCATCCGTCAATAAACAAAGTAGCCCAATCCGGGACCCTACTCCCTTCCGGAGTCATAGCCCACAAGCATTGCAAAGTTAAGACCGACATCTTGGTAGGCTCGGTTGGCACAAGGTAGTTGGTGTTAATGTAGCGACTCGTGTTTCTTAGGACGGGATGGGGGAGGTTGGTGTTCTTAATATTCTTATCTCGAGCATCCCCCGTGATAGCGAGCCAAAAGGCAATCACTCCGGCAAGGTCAATGGATGTGGGTTTGAGGAGTTTAGTAACGTGAAGAGCTCTTCTTATTTGGTCATAGGTCATGGTGTGAATGTAACACCCCCATACTCCAAGTGCCTTACCAGGACCACTCAGGTATAAGGATACTACCATCTCGGCTACCCGAGGCATGATAATCATAAGACAATAACGAAACAACATTTAATAGTATAACTTTAGTGAAAAGTACAAATCAAGCCAAATCCCAAAATACGGGTACAAGTTCTCAAGCCAACTGTCTAAACAACGAAATGTAAAGTTTACTAAACGACTAAGCTACAGCGGAAGACTTCTAGCATCTGACAGTGGCATATCCCAGCAATCCCATGTGACTCAACTCAAACCTGCTCAATTACTGCTCACCATCCCCGAATGGATCACCGCAGGTTTTACAAGCAACAACACGGGGTCAGTACTAATCACACAATCTATATATATATCAACAATACAATAAACAGATATGTCACGCCATCACACACACAATCACATCAGTCCCATCAATCTCAATCACCGACTGTCCACTGGACCAACCCTGCCAGTGGGGGACCGCAGCCGTACCCACCAAATCCCCGCTCCTCATAATGAGCGATAACCCTGTCCATTAATGTGCACATCCCCTTCCGTGGCGGGTTCCACGAAGGGCGAAACTAGGGCGTGAAGCCACTCCTGCAAGTGACCCCACTCAGTCGAGGACACGCCTCATGAACCAGAGACAAACAATCACCGTTAACAAACCGTCACAATACAATTACTATATTATTCAATCAACCACAACAGATCAACATCACATTATGGGACTAATACTGAGTAGGAAATCCTACCTGGAAAGCACAACTATCGACGGTCTCAACAATTTGTATCAAAAAGCCTCTTCTACAAAACCTCCTCCTATCATACAAACACATAAACACTACCAAATCACAATCTACACAAAACCCCCAAATTCCCATATTAGGGTTTAAACAACTTAAAGGAAATACCATAAAAACGGTACATAGGTCTTACCCTCGACGCAAGGATCTCAACGGTATAACGAACGATGAAAACCGACCTTCCAAACTCCGGGATTTGCTAACAATGCGATTAAAGTGAAGAACGTACTTTGCTTTCTCTCTTGTGATAATTTAGGTTTTGAAAAGTGTTTAGAACAATGACGGAAAAGATTATATACCTTAATCGCATAATTAACAAAACCCGAGAAATAACTCCCCGTAAACCGGCTACTCGATCGAGTAGCTAAGGTACTCGATCGAGTGCCCCCTTACTCGATCGAGTATCCCAGTTACTCGATCGAGTACCTAACAGGTCAGAAACTATTTTAAAACGCAGCTCACCCTTACTCGACAGAGTAAGGCCTACTCGATAGAGTACCCAAAGACTCATAAATACGGAGTATTACAGTCTTCCCTCCTTAAAAGGAACTTCGTCACCGAAGTTCAAACCACCACAAAACAAAGATACACCCACAACACTCCCGACTCAACAACCAAAACAAAACTCAACATAAAACATGTTACTAACCCAAACTTATCCCGACAACCATACCGACACAACATACAAAAGGGTACAAAAACTCTTAAAAACTCTTCGCGATCATCTCCTACCCCCTTAAAAGAAGCAAGGTTACGTCTCCGTAACCATACATACCTGATCAAAAAGTTCATAGCTTCCTCTGGTTCCCATGTAGCTTCCTCGGTCTCGTGGTTAGACCAAAGGATCTTAAGCAACACTGTCTCACCACTCCTAGTCTTCCTAACCTTTCGGTCAAGAATATGTTTAGGCACCTCAAGATATGATAAGGACTCATCTAGCTCTAAGCTCTCTGCCTCTAACACATGTGACGGATCACTCACATACTTCCGCAGCTGCGATACATGAAACACACTATGCACTCTCTCTAACGCAGCTGGTAAAGCCAGACGATATGCAACTTCCCCAACTCGCTCTAAGATCTCATAAGGCCCGATAAACTTCTGACTCAGCTTGCCTTTCTTCCCAAATCTCATTACCCCACGCATAGGAGACACTTTCAGAAGAACCTTGTCCCCAACCTGAAACTCTATATCTCGGCGATGTAGATCTGCATAGCTCTTTTGCCTATCCTGAGCTGCTCTCATCCGTTCCCTGATCATCTTAATCTATTCAACCATCTCATGTACCATCTGTGGTCCTAAAACCACTGCCTCAGCACTATCGTCCCAACAAATCGGACTCCTACATCTCCTCCCATACAAAGCCTCAAACGATGCCATACCAATACTAGTGTGGTAGCTGTTGTTGTAAGAAAACTCTATCAAATCCAACCTATGTTCCCAGCTACCACCAAAGTCCATCACACAAGCTCGTAACATATCCTCAAGAGTTTTGATCGTTCTCTCAGTCTGACCGTCTGTCGCAGGATGAAATGCTGTACTCATCTTCAAAGTTGTTCCCAACGATTCCTGCAACTCTTTCCAAAACCTTGATATAAATCTCGCATCTCTGTCAGACACTATGTCCTTAAGGACTCCATGTAACTTAAGCACGTTCTTTCGATATGCCATAGCCAATTGTGCTTTAGTCCATGTATCTTTCATTGGAACAAAGTGAGCTGACTTTGTCAGTTGATCCACTATTACCCAAATCATGTTGTTACCCTGTTGACTCTTTGGCAAACCCACGATAAAGTCCATAGAAATGGACTCCCACTTCCACTCAGGTACCTCTAAAGACTGAATCTTACCTTGTGGTCGTCGATGTTCCCCTTTAACTCTCTGGCATGTCAAACAACGGGCCACAAACTCTGCTATTTCTTTCTTCATCCTAGGCCACCAAAACGTGTTCTTCAAATCCTTGTATATCTTGTCACCACCTGGATGTACTGAATATGGTGTACAATGTGCCTCTGTCATGATTGTCTTTTTCAGCTCCTCATCATTAGGGACACACCACCTACCATCGAACCTCAAACTACCATCTGTGTGAATGGAGAATCGAGACACTGTCCCTTTCTCTTCTCCAGCTCTCCAATCAACCATCTTAGGATCCAAAGCCTGTTTACCACGAATATCCTCATAAAGATCAGGTTGTACTGTCAAATCCCCCACAGCATCTCCTCTCTGCATCATATGTATACCAAACTTCGCTACCTCATCCCTCAACCTCATCAAAGATAGAGCTGTACACAAAGAATGTACACTATTCCTACTCAAAGCATCTGCAACAACATTGGCCTTCCCTTCATGGTAGATAATTTCCATGTCATAATCGCCAATCAGCTCCATCCACCTCTTCTGTCTCATGTTCAACTCCTTTTGAGTGAAAATATACTTGAGACTCTTGTGATCAGAAAATATCTTAAAGATTGCTCCATAAAGGTAATGTCTCCATATCTTGAGACCAAACACAACTGCACCCAACTCCAGATCATGAGTAGGGTAGTTCTCCTCATAAAGCTTCAATTGCCTAGAAGCATAGGCAATCACTTTACCGTTCTGCATCAACACACATCCCAACCCATTCTTTGAGGCATCTGTATAAACCTCAAAGTTCTCGATCCCTTCAGGCAATGCTAAGATAGGAGTTGTGGTCAAACGCTCCTTTAATGTTTGGAACGCCGTCTCACAACTCTCATCCCAACGAAACCTGTTCTCTTTTCTCATCAACGCTGTCATAGGTCTAGCTATCTTGGAGAAATCTTTCACAAACCGTCTGTAGTACCCAGCTAAACCCAGAAAACTCCTGATCTCAGCAACATTCTTTGGTGCTTCCCACTTTGTCACTGCCTCAATCTTCGCCGGATCCACAGCTACTCCCTCCTTAGAGATCACATGCCCCAGAAAAGCAACTTTCTCTAACCAGAACTCGCACTTGGACAGTTTAGCATACAACTCATGCTCCCTCAAAGTCTGCAACACAATCCTCAGATGCTCCTCATGCTCCTCCTTAGTCTTGGAGTAGACTAAGATGTCATCGATAAACACCACCACAAACTTATCCAAAAACTGTCTGAAGATCCTATTCATCAAATCCATAAACACTGCCGGTGCATTAGATAACCCAAACAGCATCACCATATACTCATAATGGCCATACCTCGACGTGGAAGCTGTCTTTGGTATGTCCACCTCTCTAATCTTCACCTGATGGTACCCCGACCTCAAATCAATCTTGGAAAAGACTGATGCACCACTCAACTGATCAAACAAGTCATCTATCCTTGGCAAAGGATACTTGTTCTTCACTGTCACTCGGTTCAGCTCTCTATAGTCTATGCCCAACCTCAAACTCCCGTCTTTCTTCTTCACAAAAAGGACTGGTGCTCCCCACGGCGATACACTTGGTCTAATGTATCCCTTCTCTATCAGATCATCTAACTGCTTCCTAAGCTCCTCCATCTCCTTAGGACCCATCCGGTACGGTGCCTTAGAGATTGGCCCCGTCCCCGGTTTCAACTCAACTGTGAAATCTGTCTCTCTCTTCGGTGGCAACCCCGAAATCTCCTCCGGAAACACATCCTCAAACTTTGCCACCACTGGTATCTGATCAACCGTCGAACTCTCTATCCGGTCATCTCTCACATGGCATAAGATCAAAGGACATCCCTTTCTCAGATAAGACTTCAAAGTAACAGCTGCAATCAACTTAACTTTGGGTTTGACCAGAAACCCACGATAAGACACACTAACACCCTTAGGACCTCTTAAAGACACTTTTTTTTGATGACAGTCTATCTTAGCTTTATACTTTCCCAACCAATCCATCCCAACTATCATCTCAAAACCGCTAAAAGGAAACTCTAGCAAGACTACGGGTAGATCAACTTGCCCAACTATCATAGGCACATCCCTATATAACCTCCCACATGTTACAGACTCACCCGAAGGTATAAAAACTTCCTCACTAACAGACTCATATACCCTCAAACCCAACCGTTTAACATGACTCGAAGATACAAACGACCGAGACGTCCCCGAATCAAAAAAACAAAGGTATGAATACCGTTAACAAGAAAAGTACCGGTGATAACGTGTGCATCATCTTCAGCTGCTTTCTTCTCCATCATGAACAGCTTTCCACTGGTCTTCTGTCCACCTCCCTGGACAGTGCTGGCTGATGTGGTCGGCTTAGCACCCGACCCTTGATTGTTGTTGTTGTTCGTCGGTGGTTTCTGATAAGAATTACCGCCGTTGCGGTTACCTCCACTCTGATAGCTCTGACTTCCCCGGTTTGCCCATGATCCAGTCGGTCTATTGCTCGCATAGCTCTGCGCAGGTCTCTGGAAAGTTCCAGGTGCACTTGTGCACTCATGCCTCTTGTGGCCTACACCACCACAACTATAGCAGGTCACTCCCCAACTACCACTAACACTTCCACGGCCACGCCCAAAGGAAGCCCCAGCACTGAATCCTGACCCAGAAGAAAACCCCTTAGCTTGATTGTGGTTGCCTTTCTTGTGACTAGATTGGCCTCCACCCTCACTCTCAGCCTTTCTTTTCTCACTCACTCTCTCCTGAGCCATCTCCACCAACCTCTCAGCTCTCCCACCCTCTCAAAGCTTCCTTAACATCAGTAAGGACTCCCACGGGTAACTTGTCCATGATCTTAGGGGTCAACCCCTCTCAAACCTCGGCCTTGATTCTCCTCATTCAAACCCATATCCTCAAAGATACCTAGACTTCTCATTAAACTGCCTGTAGTACTCGGCCACAGACATGTCAGATGTCATCTTAAACCCATCGAACTCCTCTCTCAACTTACTCCTCACATGCTCCAGTACAAACTCTTTTCTCATAGCCTTACGAAACTCTTCCCAAGGTATAACAGGTAAACCTTGGTTCGCATACAACTCCTTAGCACTCACCTTCACCGTATCCCACCACTTGCCAGCTGCCTCCCTCAGGTAGAACACAGCTTGTTCTACTCTTAACTCATCAGGACAGTGAACCAAATCTAGTATGTTCTCCATCTCTCTATGCCAGTTATCAAGAAGGTTAGGCTCTCCAACCCCCTTGTACTCTTTCGGGTTAAAACTTCGCTATATAGAGGCTGATTTTAGAGTGATCAACCTCCTTCTCCTTATCCTTATCCTTATCCTTATCCTTTCCCACAGTCTTTAAAGCCTCCGTAAGAGCATCCTGATGCTCCAACATCTTAACGATATCATCTATGTTCATAAGCTCAGCTCTCGCATACAAAGCATTCTTCTTGGGCGGCATCTTGAAACTATATCAGAAAAGGGGTGGATATAAACATACGTACCAAGACCTCAAAACACGAAAGCAATCTGCCCAGGACATACTCGATCGAGTTCCCTAACCTACTCGATCGAGTAGCAGGCTACTCGATCGAGTGCCCATCATACTCGATCGAGTGCCCCGACTCGCACTCCAAAACAGACCTTCGACCTCTAACATACTCGACCGAGTAGCCCGGCTACTCGATCGAGTGACCCCCTACTCGATCAAGTGCCCGAGGTACTCGATCGAGTGCCCAAAAAAACGATTCTGGATTCAAATTCGTCAAATACCCACCCGATCAAGTCAGTCCCACTCGATCGAGTCATGCTAACTCAAAAACGCTACCCGCATGTTATATCATATTCCAACATTATAAACAACTTTATAAATCCCAACATTATATCATAACTAAGCATATAATGTTACACAACATTTCATACAATCAACGAAATAACTCTATCATGTTATTAAACGCCACATAGTAAACATGCATCATGCTTCTCATTCCAACAACAGTTCTATATATCTCATCAGTCTTTCTTTCACATTCTCAACTTTCTACTCCCAACATCCAACAATTACACATACTTCATCACATCCACACACAAGCGGACAAACAACGCATACGACCTCGACATACACCCCTCATGTGACCGGTTCAAAATTGTAGGGCAAGTTCGCGACTTCAGGACGTCTCCCAAGCCTTTGCATTAGCTCCTACAACCTTTACCCCGGGTTCATTTTAATTGACAACCTATATTCATTAGATTCATTGGTTACAGGTTTCAGGATCGTCGCTCTGATACCATTTGTAACACCCCCATACTCCAAGTGCCTTACCAGGACCACTCAGGTATAAGGATACTACCATCTCGGTTACCCGAGGCATGATAATCATAAGACAATAACGAAACAACATTTAATAGTATAACTTTAGTGAAAAGTACAAATCAAGCCAAATCCCAAAATACGGGTACAAGTTCTCAAGCCAACTGTCTAAACAACGAAATGTAAAGTTTACTAAACGACTAAGCTACAGCGGAAGACTTCTAGCATCTGACAGTGGCACATCCCAGCAATCCCATGTGACTCAACTCAAACCTGCTCAATTACTGCTCACCATCCCCGAATGGATCACCGCAGGTTTTACAAGCAACAACACGGGTCAGTACTAATCACACAATCTATATATATATATATCAACAATACAATAAACAGATATCTCACGCCATCACACACACAATCACATCAGTCCCATCAATCTCAATCACCGACTGTCCACTGGACCAACCCTACCAGTGGGGGACCGCAGCCGTACCCACCAAATCCCCGCTCCTCATAATGAGCGATAACCCTTTCCATTAATGTGCACATCCCCTTCCGTGGCGGGTTCCACGAAGGGCGAAACTAGGGCGTGAAGCCACTCCCGCAAGTGACCCCACTCAGCCGAGGACACGCCTCAAGAACCAGAGACAAACAATCACCATTAACAAACCGTCACAATACAATTACTATATTATTCAATCAACCACAACACATCAACATCACATTATGGGACTAATACTGAGTAGGAAATCCTACCTGGAAAGCACAACTATCAGACGGACTCAACAGCTGTATCAAAAAGCCTCTTCTACAAAACCTCCTCCTATCATACAAACACATAAACACTACCAAATCACAATCTACACAAAACCCCCAAATTCCCATATTAGGGTTTAAACAATTTAAAGGAAATACCATAAAAATGGTACATAGGTCTTACCCTCGACGCAAGGATCTCAACGGTATAACGAACGATGAAAACCGACCTTCCAAACTCCGGGATTTGCTAACAATGCGATTAAAGTGAAGAACGTACTTTGCTTTCTCTCTTGACAGTGATTTAGGTTTTGAAAAGTGTTTAGAACAATGACGGAAAAGATTATATACCTTAATCGCATAATTAACAAAACCCGAGAAATAACTCCTCAGAACCGGCTACTCGATCGAGTAGCTAAGGTACTCGATCGAGTTCCCCCTTACTCGATCGAGTATCCCAGTTACTCGATCGAGTACCCAACAGGTCAGAAACTATTTTAAAACGCAGCTCACCCTTACTCGACAGAGTAAGGCCTACTCGATAGAGTACCCAAAGACTCATAAATACGGAGTATTACAGTGAAGGGTCTTACAAGCCTGGAATTTGATGCCCAGAACCTTGTCCTTTCCTAGCTTGACCTTCTCTAAGGAGGCAAGTGTGGACATGGGTCACCCGCGCCGCGCATTGGTTTCGAGGCGGCGAAACTTCTCCTACGGAACCTTGGTTTGCCAAAGCACGTCATGGGCCGTTACCGATTGGTGAGGCATTGAAACCGGTGAAAGGTTGAATAAGCCTGCATTTGTGGAGTCGCCACCAATTTATTGTGCAAAAAATTGGAAACCGTTCGAATACCTCGTGTCATGTCAAGACACAAAGTAATGACATAAACACTAAGAACTCGTTATCCTTAGCATTCTATGTCTATAATGACTCTCGAAGATGCCAATGGACACGGATGTCTAGATATAACTGGAGTAAGGGGTGAGGGTACGTATTAGGAAGCTCTTTAATTCGAACACCTAATCCCGCCCGCCTCGATAGCGGCCTTTACTAATGATTAGGGAAATTTTTTATATTTGATATGTCGTCGATATAATGCATGCAATGCAACATCCAGTAGATTAATCCTAGCATGTGAAATTAGACTATGTCGGTTAACACGTGTTTTAGCAAACAATTGGGTCGAAATAAATGTTAGATTAATTACATGTGAATAATTAAATTATACAAGATAAGAAGTAACGAACAAACAAATAAATAAATAAGTTACAATTGATAAACTTGAATTTACATCATAAACATGCTCAAAATAATTTGAAAAGGAAAAAAAAATAAAAGAGATAAAAGAAAATAGAAGAAATAAGGAGATTAAAAGAAATAGGAAACAAAATAAATTAGGAAAATAAAAATAAATAAAATAAAAATAGAAAATATGAAAAATATGAATTATATGGAAAATAGCCGAATTACGGTGATAATAAGAATAATAGTTGATTAAAATCGTAATTAGAAGCTACGTCAAAGCGAGAAAGAGTTTAGAGACAGAAACCAACCCAGAACAGGCGCATCATATGATGCGTCCTCTGGAAGAGGCGCAACACTTCATGCGTCTGTTCTAGAGCTGGGTTCTGACTCTGAAAGTCAGACCCGCGGGTTGTTAGTTCCTTAATGTCAATTATTGGTATATAACTCAAGTAGAAGTGATTTAATCATATTACATGCATACGGAACCGTCATAAAGCGATAAAAGACGAACGAAACATTTACAAGTTATGCTTATTTTACGATGTCGGACTTGATTTATATACAAAACTTGAATTAAAGACGGATGACAGCGAAAGAAAACAAAATATAAAAAATAAAGAGAAATATGTACAAAAGATGAATTCCAGGGACTTGATATGGATACATCGAGTCTCTAAAATTCGGGTTTGAATTTGTGACGAAAACCCGCAAATATTAATTATAAGGGATTTAAGCCGAAAAAGAGTTGAAAAAAGATTTATAAAAACTAATTTGAAAATTTTTAGGTGAAATAAGGGAAAGAACGAAGAAAGAGAAACAAAAGACGAAAGGAACAAAAACCCGAGGAAGAAGAAGAAGTGCAGCAACTGAAGGCAGCCTCTGGAAGAGGCGCATCAGATGCTGCAACCTTTCCAGAAGGTGCATTAGTTGATGCGATTCTTCCCCACGTCGTTTCACTGCTTTTTCCGTCAAAGGGTTTTAAAAAGTGATTAAAAAAAACGGTTTTTATCATGCTTATGAAATAAATTCTTACATTAATTATAATACAGAAAATAAATACAGAATTAAGATGGGATTTTACACCCTCAGACTTACATGTTAGCGTGCGAGATTTAACTAAATCGGTTTTTAGTGGTAACTCGACTCGATCTATGCAAATATGAAAGTGCCCTTGAAAAAGGATTTAAAACAAATTGATTTAATTGATTGTGTAGTGGTCAAATTGGTCGGTCATGCAAACGTGACTGGTACTCAGAATGATCTGAGCTTACGTGGTCGATTGATCAAGCACGTATGCGTCGAAAGGCAAGAGCGTGGTCTTAGAATGTAAAGGGAGAAAAGAAGGGCGGACCTGTTGGAATATGTGTCCTCCGACAATAATGCGATCACAACTGTTGATCATGATGATCACATGTTTAAGTCTCATATTAAAGAATACATTTGGGAAGTATTTTTACTGTCAACTGGTCCACACATATCGGTAATGATTGGCTGACTAGAGTTTGACATTACTGTCGTGCGACGGTGGTGATCAGTTGATCCCCTAGGTCATACCTAAAGGACATTACACTTAATTGATCATTTAATTGATCGTATAACGTTACGAGTTAATTAAATTAATTGAAAATTGACGGACGATTTTGGAAGTAAAATTTACGTATCTCATTATAATCTGATTAAATAAGATACGGTCTAAGTGATCGAATTGTTTTATTACTTGGATGAAATTATTGTTTAAGGAAACAATTGAAACTGAATGAATTATTATAAATATAAGATGTTGTGATTTATAATTGGTAAATTATTTTGGTACAAGTAATTGTGAATTACTAAGTCGATTTTGTATATGACGTATTTTTATTAATGCGTTGATTTTTAAAATGTTAAAAATACATAACAATTTTACATGACATGTGACATGTGACAAATTGACAAAAATAAAATGGAATCCATTTTATCTCCTAATGGACCGAAATATTGGGTGTGATTAACAATATATATTGTGTTAATTAAGATAGTGGAAAATATGATGATTATTTTCTATAACTAGGCATGCAAACCTAGTGCCTCTTGTGAAGAGCACCAAGCTCATGCATTGGCCTTCCTCCCACCCCCTACCCGGTTTTCCCTTGAAAAGAGCCAAGGGTCTTTTGCTCAATGTGATTATTATTCACTACATGCAAAAGATAATACATTCATTATTCATTCATCAAAAATATTTTTAGAGAGATAAAAATATTCTCTTCCTCCTTCTTCCTCCTCTTAACCGAAAACTAGAGAGGACCAAAAATATTTTGGGTCATTTTATTTAAATTAATGTTATTCTAGTATTGATAATATTAATTTTATTAAGGGTATATCTTGGGTATCATTCCTTGGGAGGGATTCTACATTTGAGTCCTTTGTTCATCCATTTAAGGAGAGCTCAAGAACAAAAGAGTAGGAGAACTCTTTTGTGCCCTTTGATCCGAAAATAACAATGTAAGAATGAAGATTTCTTCTTTAACTATTTTATTGTTTGCATGCATAAGATCACCATTTAATTTTATGACTAAATTAAAAAAAAAAAACATATATGAATATGTTAGTAAAGAGATCTAGATTTCCATCAAGCGGTATCAAGAGCCTTGGTTGTTTGCATGCAAATCGGTTAAAAGTTTTTCCGAGTTATACGATTAACATATAAAACTTGTTAAATTTGTGTTATTATGATATATCACGAAAATAATTATGCATGTTAAAGTTTCTTGTCCTAAAATGTTTTTAGGATATTTTGGTTAATTTATGGATTTTTATTGTTCATCTTATATAATAATGGCATTAAAAATATGATTTTATGAATAAAATGTCATTTTCGGACTAAAATTAGCTAAACTTCGAATTTTCCAGAGATTTTTGGATATGTTATCACATATATTATTTTGAGATGACCTGTAAATTTTCATAATTTTTGGACTTCTTATGCTCGAAAAATGGATTTTTCATTATTAAAATCGGATTTAGATGAAAAATAGGTTAATATGAGATAAATTTCGAATCTGGTCATAGAAATTTAGTATGTTGTCACATGTAATTTTACAAGATGTGTGTAAAATAATAGGCTATATTGAAGTCCTTATGCATGATTTATGATTTTTTGATGAAAAATAGCATAAATAGTGACTTAATTAGTGAAATATTAATAAAACATACTCCATGACTAAGAAAAAACGTCACATGTTGCATTTTATTATCGTTTTCAGATCTAAAATTGAAAAGTTGATGAATATAATTTTTCTCATGTTTTTATGATCATTTTTGTTAAAACCGATAAACCGCAACATTGTTTTTCCGGATAAATTTCGAAATATTTAACCTAAGTTTTTGAACATTATGAGTGTCATAGTATTTTTTCCAGAATTTTCATGAGTTTAAATTTCAAATTTCAAATTTATTTTAATTTTTGTGATTTATTTGAAGTTTATAGCATTTTATTGTAATTTTAAGTCCATTAATGAAAGTTTTTTAGAAATATGAGTTAATTATGGTCAAATAATTAGTGAAGACTAAATTTTGAGTCCTAAGTGGTTAGGGTAATTAACTTATGCATAAATATGAATTTATGTAATTTTTGTGATTATAAAACGTTGAATCACGCAAATCCATAAAAACCGTGTAATATACGATATTGGCTACTTAAAGGCGATTTAGCATAAAATTGGGCATGTTCATACATATTATAATGCTGCATTTTATTTATGATTGTCATAATTTTATTTTATGTAATTTTTGAATTATGTAATTTTACTTAGTATGGCCTTAGTTTTTAATTGGTATTACCCGAAATGTATGGGAATATCGATTCGGTTGTAATTTATTGTGATCTTGTATCACCGTTTTGTAATTTAATAGAATTATTTTATTTTAGTTACAAATGTATAATAGGAAATTATGTAATTTGTTATGTAATTTTATTTATTTCGGAGTTCCCAAAGATGGATTTCTTCAAGATGGCGATACATAAAGACGGTGTTACCTCGAGATGCATGCCACAACCGAAGTTCAAGGGACCAATGGAGTTGGTTTCCGAATATGTAATAGTTAAATAGTTTTTCTATTATAGGAAGGCCATACTAGGATTTATTTTATGTTTTGCATTTTATTTATATGTTGCATGCATCGCTAAATCGCCATAACTAAAACATGCATTATCATTTAATCAAATATATCGACCGTGTCAATTACAATTATCGTAGTTCACCGCTTTAGTTCACTTAAAACGTGATAGATGATAAATTGACATGACCTCTCGCTAAAACAATCAATTGAGACATAGCCTTACCAAATAGTAGAAACCATGAAAACCTATTTCGCGAGGGAGTGCACTCGGCTACCCCGGGGTACAAACCTTATTACGTAGGGGAAGTGGGTGATAAATGTCTATCCACCGAATTCATGTTGATGAGGGTTTCATCGGCTACCCCGTGCCCAAGTTAATGTGGGTTTGGATCATGGACACATTTATTCGAAATTTGGATTGAACTCAACAAAAGTTTTTGATAAGGGTTTCATCGGCTACCCCGTGCCCTTGTCGGATGTGTTTTGGGCTATAGATAAATATTAGAGTAATTTTATCGACCGAGAGTTCTAAAAGTAGAATCGATTAAAAAGTTAGTCCACCGAGTTATATTGATGAGGGTTTCATCAGCTACCCCGTGCCCAAGTTAATATAAATTTGGATCTCGGAATCATTTATAATAATTGGGTAGAGGTCACTATATAAATGCTCATATCTTGTTAATTATTTACAAGTATGATACTAAAAGACAAATGTTAATATTTCCTTTTCCTCCATACTTGTAGTTCATTAAAATGAATCCATCAAATGCTACCGCACCGATAACTATTGAGTCTTACCACAATGTTCTTGACAACGTTTGCTCGAATAATGATTTCGACACTACTAGAGAACTTCATTTTGGGATAGGTGCGGATGGAAACCTTAACTTCATCACTTCTTCTAGACCACCTACTACTACTAGATCTCGTGTGAGCCCGTCTCAGGAAGACTACCTCATACAATCTATAGGGTCTTTGTCTCTGGTAGATAAAGATGTCATAACTAGTGGGGGCTCAAGCAATCAAGTTCTTGCTTCAAAGGGCAAAAAGTTCTAGAAGAAGGGAAAGAAAGTCAAAAACTTCAAGCAAGTTAATGATGAGTGCCATTATTGCTATGGCATGGGACATTGGCTTAGGAATTGCCCCGTATATTTGCGAAATATAAGGGAAGGAATCATCACTTCAAAAGATAAAATTCCTAAGGAAATTTATGTTATTGATATAAATTATACTTCCACTACGACATGGGTACTGGATACCGGTTGTGGTTCTCACCTTTGTAATCATTTACAGGGTTTAAGAGACGTGAAGAGGCTTAGCAAGGGAGATGTGGATCTACGCCTTGGAAATGGAGCTCGAGTAGCGGCCGAATCCAAAGGAACTTATGTTTTAGCTTTGCCTAACGGATTTGAGTTGTATTTACATAATTTTTTTTATGTGCCTACACTCTCTAAAAACATTATTTCAATCGCCATGCTAGACATGGACGGTTTTTGTTTTGTCATTAAGAACAATCGTTGTACTATTTCAAGGAATAATTTGGTTATAGGCTAAGCTTCTTCCATCAATGGCATTTACATTTTAGAGACCTCAAATCCGACTAATGATATCTATAACATTCAATCAAAGAAACTCAAAACAAGTGACCGAAGTGAAGCGTTCATTTGGCATTGTCGATTAGGTCACATAAACGAGAATCGCATCAAAAGATTAATTTTGACTAATGTGATTACACCATTTGATTTTCAATCATATGGTACGTGCGAATATTGCCTTCTTGGCAAAATGACTCGTAATCCTTTTAGTGGTAAAGGGACACGAGCTAGTGAACTATTGGAACTCATACACACCGATGTATGTGGACCAATGAGTATCACCGCTCGTGGAAATTATGACTACTTCATAATCTTCACCGATGATTTAAGTAGATATGAGTATATCTATTTAATGAAGCATAAGAGTGAAACGTTTGAGAAATTCAAGGAATTTCAAAACGAAGTAGAGAACCAATTGAACAAAAGGATTAAGGCACTACGATCCGATCGTGGTGGAGAATATCTTAGTCAAGAATTTGATTCACACTTGAAAGGTTGTGGTATTATATCACAACTTTCTCCACCCGGAACGCCACAACTCAATGGTGTTGCCGAAAGGAGAAATGGAACCCTACTTGATATGGTTCGATCCATGATGAATCAAACCGAGTTACCGAACTCGTTTTGGGGATTTGCAATCCAAACTGCAATTCTATCTTTGAATAATAGTCCCACAAAAGTCACCGAAAAGACTCCATTTGAAATGTGGAAAGGAAGAGTTCCTAATCTATCCTACATGAAAATATGGGAATGTAATGCTTAGTCAAGGCAAAGACCGACAATAAGCTTGCCCCAAGATCCGTAAAATGCATCTTTGTAGGTTACCCTTTGACCTCTCGAGGTTACTACTTCTACAAACCTCAAGAAAACAAAGTGTTTGTGTCTTCCGAGGATGTCTTCTGAGAAAGCCAATTTATTTCTAAGCGACAGAGTGGGAGAAATTTTGAACTTGATGAAGTTCAAAAGCCACAAACCGAGGTAGGGATGCAAGAAGATGTTCCTTCGTCGTCTAACGCGGTTGTCCCTCCTCCACTTAGAAGAACGGGCCGAGTTATTCTTCATCCCGATCGATATGTGGGACTTATCGAAGAAGATGGAACACTCGATGTGTTGCTTATAGAAAGTGACGAGCCCGCCACCTACAAGGCCGCAATCTCTAGTCCAAATTCCTTATTATGGCTTGAAGCCATGAAGTGAAATTTTGAACTTGATGAAGTTCAAGAGCCACAAACCGATAGAGACGCAAGAAGATGTTCCTTCGTCATCTAACGCGGTTGTCCCTCCTCCACTTAGAAGAACGGGCCGAGTTTTTCGCCATCCCGATCGATATGTGGGACTTATCGAAGAAGATGGAACACTCGATGTGTTGCTTATAGAAAGTGACGATCCCGCCACCTACAAGGCCGCAATCTCTAGTCCAAATTCCTTCTTATGGCTTGAAGCCATGAAGTCCGAAATGGATTCTATGCATGAAAACCAAGTTTGGGACTTGGTAGATTTGCCTAAAGGGGCAAGACCTCTTTAATGCAAATGGATATTCAAAGTCAAAAATGGTATAGAAGGACATGATGATGTCTACAAAGCTAGGCTAGTGGCAAAAGGATTTACCCAAGTCCAAGGTCTCCATTATGATGAGACCTTCGCGCCCGTAGCCATGCTAAGATCCATACGGAATTTGTTAGCGATCGCCGCATTTCATGATTATGAAATATGGCAAATGGATGTCAAAACCGCTTTTCTAAATGGGCATTTAGAAGAGGAGGTGTACATGATACAACCCGAAGGTTTTGTTGATTCTAAAAATCCTAACAAAGTGTGCAAGCTTAAGAGAGCCATTTATGGTCTTAAGCAAGCATCTAGAAGTTGGAATCATCGATTCAACCATGTAATAAAGGAGAATGGTTTCACTCGAACTGTTGAGGAACCATGTTTATACATGAAATTTAGTGGGAGCAATGTTGTGTTCCTAATCTTGTATGTCGATGACATACTACTCATTGGAAATGATATTCCAATGTTGTCTTCTGTTAAGAAGTGGTTAGGTAACCATTTCCAAATGGAGGATTTAGGAGAAGCACAACGCATATTAGGTATCCGGATCCATAGAGATAGATCCAAGAGGATATTGGCACTAAGTCAGGAGTCTTATGTTGATAATATTCTTCGACGGTTCAGCATGGACAAATCCAAAAGAGGTTTGGTACCTATGGTAACTGGGACGATATTGAGCAAGACTCAATCTCCCTCCGAACCCCATGATGTTGAACGCATGAAGATGATCCCTTATGCTTCCGCTGTTGGATCAATCATGTACGCCATGATATGCACACGTCCTGATGTCTCGTATGCCTTGAGCATGACGAGTAGATATCAAGGAAATCCAGGTGAGAGTCACTGGATTGCCGTCAAGAACATCCTTAAGTACTTGAGAAGGACTAAGGATTCTATCTTAGTGTTTGGAGGAGACACCGAACTCCGTGTTAATGGATACATGGACTCAAGTTTTCAAACGGATAGAGATGACATGAAATCACAAGCTGGTTTCGTTTTCATGCTCAATGGCGTGGTGCCGTAAACTGGAGAAGCTTCAAGGAAGCTGTAACTACGGATTCAACAACGGAGGCTGAGTACATTGCAGTATCAGAAGCTGCCAAGGAAGCTGTTTGGATCAGGCAATTCACGGAAGGTCTAAGAGTAGTACCTACCGCCAATGATCCCATCACTCTCTATTGTGATAATAGTGGGACGATCTTCCAAGCTAAGGAGCCAAAGTCTAGTAATAGATCTAGACATGTACTTAGAAAATATCATGTAATTAGAGATTTCATTGAAAGAAAGGAAATTGCGATTTGTAAGGTTGGGACGGATGACAACATAGCCGATCCGCTCACCAAACCTTTATCGCAAACCAAGTATGATGGACATGTTGCGTCCATGGGACTTAAACGTGTACCAAGTTTTTGTTAGATTTTGAAATGAAATAAAAGTGTTGTTTTTGTTCATGTTCACAATCACATTTGTCTTTTATCTTTAATTTATACATTGTTACATCCAAACGGGTTGTAATGACAATTGAACCCCGTTAAAGTGAACACGGATTAACATAGTATTTGCCCATAGCAACTTGTATGAGGTGACGTCTCGAAGTGACTAGAGTGTGATGCGATTGATGGCAAGTTCAAGTGCCATAGAGTCATGTGAGATGACTAGTCGATCACATAGGCAGACTGTTAGGAACATTTTGTCGGGCCTTATGACCGCTTATAGAGTTCTGGCAAATTTATATAGCCTGGTCGTGGCGAGAGCTACTATAGTATTCAAATGAGTCGATTCTTTTGACTAAAGACTATTCGCCTAAGATGGCACAGTTTCAGATTAACTTTGATTTGTGTTACTACGACCTTCGTAAATGGGGTCAAATGGGCATATTTTGGGTTATGATGGCTGGGGCTAGTCGAAGGGAATGAGTGCAATAGGAATTGTCCACCCCTAGTCAGGGTTATAACAATATCTCAGGGCCACTCGAGGAGTAATGAACTGGAAATGCGTGGCCACGCTCGGAATGTATCCATGGTGGATAAATCCGGTCAATCGTTGTTCTCGGATCGAGGAAACCACTCTCGATATGATCACTTGCAAGTACGACCTGAAAGACACCTTGCATTGAGTGGGAGATAGTAATAGGACAAGAGAATTTGTGACGCACACTTGTCGAGGACAAGTGGGAGATTGTTGGAATATGTGTCCTCCGACAATAATGCGATCACAACTGTTGATCATGATGATCACATGTTTAAGTCTCATTTTAAAGAATACATTTGGGAAGTATTTTTAACAATGGTCCACACATATCGGTAATGATTGGCTGACTAGAGTTTGACATTACTGTCATGCGACGGTGGTGATCAGTTGATCCCCTAGGTCATAGCTAAAGGATATTACTCTTAATTGATCATTTAATTGATCGTATAACGTTACGAGTTAATTAAATTACTTGAAAATTGACGGACGATTTTGGAAGTAAAATTTACGTTTCTCATTATAATCTGATTAAATAAGATACGGTCTAAGTGATCGAATTGTTTTATTACTTGGATGAAATTATTGTTTAAGGAAACAATTGAAACTGAATGAATTATTATAAATACAAGATGTTGTGATTTATAATTGGTAAATTATTTTGGTACAAGTAATTGTGAATTACTAAGTCGATTTTGTATATGACGTATTTTTATTAATGCGTTGATTTTTAAAATGTTATAAATACATAACAATTTTACATGACATGTGACATGTGACATGTGACAAATTGACAAAAATAAAATGGAATCCATTTTATCTCCTAATGGACCGAAATATTGGGTGTGATTAACAATATATATTGTGTTAATTAAGATAGTGGAAAACATGATTATTATTTTCTATAACTAGGCATGCAAACCTAGTGCCTCTTGTGAAGAGCACCAAGCTCATGCATTGGCCTTCCTCCCACCCCCTACCCGGTTTTCCCTTGAAAAGAGCCAAGGGTCTTTTGCTCAATGTGATTATTATTCACTACATGCAAAAGATAATTCATTCATTATTCATTCATCAAATATATTTTTAGAGAGATAAAAATATTCTCTTCCTCCTTCTTCCTCCTCTTAACCGAAAACTAGAGAGGACCAAAAATACTTTGGCTCATTTTATTTAAATTAATGTTATTCTAGTATTGATAATATTAATTTTATTAAGGGTATATCTTGGGTATCATTCCTTGGGAGGGATTCTACATTTGAGTCCTTTGTTCATCCATTTAAGGAGAGCTCAAGAACAAAAGAGTAGGAGAACTCTTTTGTGCCCTTTGATCCGAAAATAACAATGTAAGAATGAAGATTTCTTCTTTAACTATTTTATTGTTTGCATGCATAAGATCACCATTTAATTTTATGACTAAATTAACAAAAACATATATGAATATGTTAGTAAAGAGATCTAGATTTCCAACAGGACCCTCGCGTGAAAAATATGTGAGGCGAAGGCCTCTATTTGTACTAAACATATGGAGGAATTATGGTAAGGGTAGAATTTGAAAAGGAATAGGAAAGAAAGATCCGTAAACAACCGACTTAGGTTGAAACATGTAGATACCTCATTTATGCACCTCCCGCAAGCCACCCGGTGATGATTGGGCCGCATGTTTGGTACACGGAACGATTTATGACATTTCATAAATTTATCGTCAAGTGATAGCTCAAATAATTTTGTCTACCTCATGGTTGTCATCTAGGTGTCAATACGGTCGTTTTGGCAGTAATTAGAGTACATTTGGAGTCCGGGTCAAAAAACCGTCTTCATTTCCTAAAACCGTCAAATTCCGAGTCAAAACAATGTGCATGTCTACCTAAGGTTAGGATGTCATAAAATGTCATGAGTATATCTCATTTTGAGTCCTATGTCACTTCTTTGGGCTAAACTTAAAGTTTACATTACAAAATGTGCATTTCATTTATCTAAAATGACAACCCGACCTTTAGGCCCGTTTTACGATGTGATAACGACTTTCTTGGGTCAGTCCTATTTCACAAAAAGTTCTAGATCTTTCTTTAGCTTTCCAACGCCACCGAAATCATCTTATTCCGAGTCTTGTAGAGAAAGTTATGCCTAAAATACGATAAGCTGTCAAACGCGCTTTCTTACACAGGAGGAAACCACTGGGGAAAGGACGCAGCAAGTGCTGCGCCTCTTCCAAGGGACGCAGCACTGCTGCGCCTTTTCTTCAGGCTTTCTTTTTGTCCAAGTTTCCGTGTTTAACCTAAGTCAGTTGTTTCCGGATCTTTCTCTCCTTTCCTAAACCCTAATTCCGTGATTAGTATAAATAGGGACCTTCGTCCCTCATATTTCTCGCGCGAGTGTCTGCCCTTCTCTTCTCCCTTTGCATTCTAAGACCACGCTCTTGCTTTTTGGCGTCTACGTGCTTGAACTTTCGACCACGTAAGCTCGGATCCTTCTGAGTACCAGCCTCGTTTTGCATGACCGACCAATTTGACCAACTCCACCTCAATCAACTTAATCAACTTTGTTTAATTTCCTCTTAGAGGGCACTTTCGTCGTACATTCGAGTCGAGCATCACTAAACGTTAACTTAGTTAATCTCGTTTCGTCAAACATTTAAGTCTGAGGGTGTAAATCTCATCTTTTACTATTGTTCTTATTTTTGTAATCGTTATTGTATGGTTTACGTCGAAAGTATATTCAAAACCGTTTTACAAAACCTTTATTCAAACCCTCTTTAACGGATTAACGGGAGACAGACGTCGAGAAGGAGCGCAGCAACTGCTTTGCCTCTTCGAAGGAACGCAGCACCTGCTACGCCTCTTCCTGGGGCTGCCGCAGTTCCTGCTCTCCTTCTTCTTCCTTCGTCTTCTGTTATTTTCGTCTGTTATTTCTTGTTTCGTCTTTGCTTGTTCTTATTTCATTGGCATGATAATTTTAACATACAATTCATTAATAATTCATCTTAAAATTTCCGACTTAAATCCCAAGTAATTAATATTTGCGGGTTTTCGTCATTAAATCAATCCGGGTTTTAGAGATTCGATTCCTCAATATCAAGTCTCTGGAATTCGACCATTGGTATATTTTCATCTGTTCATCGTCATCATTGTCGATAGTTTAACTTTAATTTAACATAATTAGTTAGTTTTAACCAAGTTAATCTTGTAATTAGCGTTTAATTCGTTCTATTTAATCTGAGTCCGTCTTTTATTTTTATGACAAATTTGCATGTAAATAATCCATTAAACCGCATATATCCGAGGAAAATATCAATAATCGATCGTTTAAATCACCAATGAATATTAATGATATGCAATTCCGGCTTCACAGCCAGAATTCACCTCAGGAAAGGACGCAGCTGGTGATGCGCCTCTTCGAAAGGACGCAGCACTGCTGCGCCTGTTCCGGGTTGAATTCTGCCCCTGAACTTCCGTTGTTGCTTTGACCTAGTTATTATCTTACATATTAATTAACTATTACTCGTTTTATCACCTAATAATCTGTTCGTTTATTTATTTTCCCTTCCTTTTCTAAAACCATCCGTTTTAAGTGTAATTTCGACGTAAATCAATTAACCCGTTGTGATTATGTAATTTTAAATTATTGTATTTATTTATTTATCATATTGTTTGTATGCTCTCACATGCAATTAACCTAGATTTCTACCTTGACATTAATGCATGTTAAATTACGTGTTTACCAACTTAGTTAATTCTCACATGCTAGGATTAATCTAATGGATGTTGCATTGCATGCATATAACCTTCAACATATCAAGTATAGACGATTTTCCCTAATCATTAGTAGAGGACGCTATCGAGGCGGGCGTGATTAGGTGTTCGATCAAAAGAGCTTCCTAATACGTACCCTCACCCCTTACTCCAGATCTCTGTGAACATCCGTGTTCATTGTCATCCACGAGAGTCATTCTAGACATAGAATGCTAAGGGTAACGAGTTCTTGGTGTTCATGTCACTACTTTGTGTCTTGACATGGCGACGAAGTATTCGAACGGTTTCCAATTTTCCATAATAAATTGGTGGCGACTCCACAAATGCAAAATCTTGCTCGCTTTCTACCCGAGCGACCCCCGTGGGCTCGCGTCCACAAAACACGAAAACTCGGATGAAAATAAAGGCTTGAGAAAAGGCGCAGCAGGTGTTGCGACCCTTAGAAGAGGCGCGCCACTTACTGCGTCCTTTCTCGGGTAGTATTCTTCTGCGCAAGAAAACGCGTTTGACAGCCTCTCGTATTTTAGGCATAACGTTTTCTACAAAACTCGGATGAAGGTGATTTTGGTGGCGTTGGAAACCTAAGAGAAAGATCTAGAACTTTCTATGAAATAGGCCAGACCCAAAAAGTCGTTATCATCTCGTAAAACGGGCCTAAATGCCGGGTTGTCATTTTAGCTAAATGAAATGCACATTTTGTAATGTAAACTTTAAGTTCAGCCCAAAGAAGTGACATAGGACTCAAAATGCGATATACTCATAACATTTTATGACATCCTAACCTTAGGTAGACAACCACATTGCTTTTTGACTCGGAATTCGACGGTTTTAGGAAATGGAAATGGTTTTTGACCCGGACTCCAAATGTACTCTAATTACTGCCAAAATGACCTTAATGATACCTAGATGACAACCAAGGGGTAGACACAAGTGTATGAGTTACCTTTTATTAACCGATTTACAAAATGTCATAAAATCGCGACATATGCTAAACATGCGGCCCAATCATCACTGGGTGTTTGGTAGGAGGTGTAGAAACGAGGTTTCTACAGAGCCCCACTTTGACTGAGGCTTGGACAAGGCGAAAGTCAAAGTATAGCCCTCAGGTCAATCGAAGATTACAACCTGAAGACTATGTCGAGAACATTTTAGAGTCTCTCGACTATCGGGGAGGGTCGTTTAAAGTCTATTAGACTACATAAGGAATCTTTCCTGCCATAAGAAGAAATCATACCCGAGACTTCTTCTGGGTGAAACGAGACTGAAGGCGCTTTGGCAAAACTCTTCGGTCTGAAGATAACTTGATGTATGAGTTCTTTGGGAGATAATGTTCCTTTCAATCTCTTCGGGGAACCATATGAGGGTCAGCATGACGTTGGAAGAAACTGCTGGGGAATCTGCTCGCGTCGGATTCTGTTTCTGCTGTAAGCGGCAATGAACTATTGCGGGGAACATATTGATGACTCCGCCGGGGAAGAATCATATGTTGAGTCGACAACGGCGCGCCCTTGGCACCGATGAGGAGAAAAAATAATAGATCGACAACGACACGCCCTTGGCATCGCCGAGGAAAATAAAGGTATAGATCAACAATGGTGCGTCCTTAGCACCGCTGAGGAGAAAATAATGGATCGACAACGACGTGCCCTCGGCATTGCTGAAGAAAAGTGTTTGATCGACAAAGGCGTGTCCTTAACACCGCTGAGGAGAAAATAATAGATCGACAATGACACGCTCTTGGCATTGCTGAGGAAAAGGTGCTTGATCGACAACAGCGCGCCCTTGGCACCGCTGAGGAGAAAATAATAGATCGACAACGACACACCCTTGGCGTCACTGAGGAATAGGTGCCTGATCGACAACGGTGCGTTCTTGGCACTGCTGAGGAGAAAATCCGCTCGGGTCGTCGTAAGCGAAATTCCGATAAAGAGGAGAAGCCCATGAACTGTATTTAGTGATCATGAGTTCTTGTAATTTTCTTGATTATCATGGAAGAAACCTTTGAGCAATACTGTAAATACTGCTGGGGGAATATCTTGACCGTCGCTGGGGAAAATGAATACCTGAGTGAAGCCCCCAGTTGGAGCGAGCTACGCTTCTGATACTTACCTGCATGGTTAGTAGCCACACAAGAACGCAATCTAAATAGCACATAAACACATAGACCATGAATGAGGAAGCACATAGGTTTTGCAAAATTTTTTTCTTTATAAAAGTTATTTTAAACTTGCTTAAAGAAATTTGTCGTTTTTAATGCGTTATGCGTATTCAATGGGCTTTAGATGCATGACTGGCGCGACGTAGGCTCTCTAGGATGCAAGACGACAGACTGACGCAATATTGACTTAGATTTGACGCGATGGAGGGGTGAATTTGCCAGACTTTGCTTAAGTATGCGCAACCCCTAGCCAAGTGTGGGTGACAATGCGTATCAGTTCCAAAGGTAGAAGAATTGCAAGAATGATGACGGCATATAAAGGCAAGGCATGAGCCATGGATCAACTATCTACTTGGACGTCTTTTGACATCGTTTGCTGTAAAAGAGACCTCTCTTGAGGCACGTTATCTTGGAGAATTGATCTAAGACCTTTGTCATTGTCCAGACCAAGCACTAGTTTGACTCAGATACGACTCAAGAGTAAAGGGGAGAAATAAAAGAAGGGTGGCATCTCGGAAGAGAAGCCCCTAGGATGAGAGGATGACCTTGGGATTTGAGATTGAAAGTTGATGGTTGGGATGGTTGTGTCTTTGAGGACTGCCTACATATTCACGTGAAGTGAAATCAAACCAGATCGTAGTTCTGAGCTGGCTTTGAGGTCGAAAGTTAAAAGTTGGGATGGTTGTGTCCTTGAGGACTGCCTACGTATTCACATGAAGTGAAATCAAACCAGATTATAGCTTGAGTGTGCCTAAGCTATGTTGTTAGAGTCTTAAAGTGCATGGGTCACAAGGGTATATTCCTCTGGTGACTCGAAGAATTAATTCGAGACAACTCCCTCTAATCATAGACAAAAGAGGTATAATTAAGTTTGTAAAAATTTCCCTGTCGTGTGAGCACACCTAAAAGTGGACCCTAAGGATGATATGTGTATATCCCGTTCTAGGTAACAAAGTATTTGAAGACCCCGTGTCTGGGTCAAGGTAAAAATGGATTGGATATTTGGAATGTGGAGTTCGGAAATAAGAGGCTTTGATGAGCAAATCTCTGGAGCTTTGATTTTGTGGAGTTAAGGCTTGATGGGATTATGGCTTGTAATATGGCTTGGAAATGGGGTCTCTTGGTTTGATGTAGCCTGAGCACATAAAGGTAGGTTAAAATGACGTGGGATCAAGTTTCCATGTCTTGGCCCTAAAGGATGGGTATACTTGACAAGCTTGAGAGAATTCTAAAAATTCCTAACTATCTCCCTGTAACGGTCTCGAGAAGGACTTAGGGTGTGTGATGTGTGAAAGGCTAACTGAGGGTGCTAGCTGACCATCTTCATCGATGTCTTGATTCTATAAAGACTTCAGCAGTATTCCGTTCAGCATTTGATTTCATACTCGTTCTTTATTCAGACTCGGATTCTTGGTTTGGAATATATCTCGGCTTTTCCTCAGATTCTTGATTCAGGTTTTCGAAGATAACTTTGACTTTGGATATTGACATTGACTCGCTTGATTGAGCCTTCTTCTTTTGACTCTTTTGTCTTGGATTACGGGCATAACTGCGTCCTTGGATATTGACCTCAGTTTCTGTTGATTAAGCCTTTGTCTTTGATCATGGCTCGTATCGTCTTGGATTTGCTTGCTATCATGGATTTGGGTCAGACTAGCACCTTTGGTGTGAAACGAGTTGGTCTTTAGTACACTCACATCGACCGACATATGTTTGTTTTAAAATGTCTCAAATCAATTCTTGTTGTCACAGGAAAAGGGTAAAGGAAGAGAAGAATAAGTGGATTGAAAAGTGGACTTTTATTGAAATAAATAATAAATGTATAGACTCGAGAAGATATGTGACTCGTGGGGACAACCCCCAGGTTGTCACTAGGAATAGAAATGGACACGAAGAAAGACACTAGAAAAATTATGGGAAAGAAAGCCTAGGACTCGGACGCAGACTTTGGCTCGATCCTAAATCTAGACTCCTAATCATCATTGTTATCTTCGGGGAATCCTCTTTCAGCATCTGGTAGCTTGAATGTTTGATCTTAATTGTTGAATGATTTGAGCACCCTTTTCTCGTTGTTTGGGGTACTAGAAGGGTAAAGGCCTAAGAGACCTTCCTGTCTCTGAAGAGTAAGACGCCTATGAGGGTCATTATTTTCTCTTAAAAGACCGAGGGTCGATAAACATATCTTGCCGCGATTGAGCATATAGTGGATGGTATATTTGAGTTTGGAACATGTTTCAGTGTCGTGTCCATTACCCCTATGGAATAAACAATATTGAGAGCCATCCCAGAAGTGACCTCTCCTTTCATACTCAGGATCTAGGGTTGGACCGATTGGCTGGACCAGTCCTTTAGCAGAGAGTCTTTCAAAGGCGATCGTATAAGGCATGCCTAAATTGGAGAATGACCTTGGAGGCGGGGTTCCTCTTTTTGGTGAAGGTTCTATAACCTTTACGTCGGTAATGTGGATTATCTGTTTATTGGGTGTAGATATGGACGGTGAACTTCCTTGGTTCATCGATACGAACAATCTCTGCTGATAATTTTTCGACGGTCTTGGTGCCGCATTTCAAATGAGAGGTATAAACTGGGTGCAAACAGTCAATAACGTCTTCAATCAATATTGCGTCCTTTGACTGGTTGGGTATTCGTGAGTTTGTTTTCCTTCTTTTAACCAAATGATTGGTGGGTCGTTCATTTTCTTGATCATCCGCGATGTTGAACTCCCTATAAGGTCGCTTAGTTTCTGTATCCGAACTAGTTAGGAGAGAGACAGAAATCTTACTATCCTCAATCCCATCTTGTATGACATGCTTGAGTTTATAGCAATTTTCGGTATCTGGCCCCCTACCCCTATGGTATTGACAATACGAATTGCCATCCCAAAATTTAGATTTCTTTTCTGGGTCTGGGCTAGGCCCTATTGGTTGAAGAAGACCTAGAGAGGAGAATTTGTTCAAGGCTAGAGCATAAGGTATGCCTACACTTGTGAATGACCTGGGAAAGTTGTTAGGTTTCTTTGACGAAGGCTCGATGAGGTTGACTTTGTTGATTTTGATTCCTGGATAAGACAAACTAGAGATAATTTGCTCATTTGTTGCGTTCTTTTTAGGACTGTGAGGTTGAGGGTTTGTCTGGACACTTTTCATCTTGAGAGGTTGGGCCTCAAGCTTCTTCCCCATTTCAGTAAACTGGTTCTCCATGTTGGAAAGCCGAGAGTTTAGATTATCAATGGCTCCTTCTAACTTGGAAAATTTATTGTTGAAAGCAATGGAAAGCATGAGCATTCCACTTTGGATATCGTCTTCCTCAAGCACATTGATCTCTTTGTCTCACGAGGATCGAGGAGATGAGAACAGTCTAGGGATGATTCTTCAACATGTTTAGTGCTGCTGGACCCAAGAGGGTTGATCCTCTCGAATTGCTTGACAGAAGGTGGCACTGGAAGCTTACCCTCTTCGATCATATCTTGGATGGTGTGTTTCAAGAAAAAACACTCTTCAATATCATGGCCTCTACCTTGGTGATATAGGCAGTATTTGTTTCCCTTCCAGAGGTTCACCTGCTTCTCTAAAGGTGGATCCGGAGTCGGACCTATTTGATGTAGCTTAACTTGGGCAGAGAGTCTCTTCAAAGCATCGGCATAAGATATGCCTAAATCAGAAATCACCCTTTGATGCCTCCCAGGTTTCCTTTCAGTTGTTTTCGGCTTCCTAAGACGACAATTATTGCAAGAGGTAAGCTTTGGATGACCTAGACTAGAGGTTTCTCTAGGTGGCGTGTTCTTTTCCACCATCCCATTTTCAAGGGCGAGGACGCGAATGCTCAAATTTTCCACTGTAGCTTGAACTCGTAGGACTACGGCATAAACGTCTTGGAGAGACACGGTGGGTGGCTCGAACTGCTTCGTAATTTTGTTGACTGACGGAACTTGTTGGATTCCTACTCGACAGAAATGACGCACATTACAACTTGATTCGACATGGGATCACGCATACTAAGGCAATAAGCAACGAACACAGGAAGGGACAAGTAATCACGAGGATAAGACGACAAATCTAGACTTAACTTGTGAATTCATGGAATGTCGTGAGCGACTTCTCGTGTTTGAATTCACGATGCTTGATGTTAATTTTAGACTCGAGTGTCGACTTTGACGGAGTGACATTTAGATGGTTGACCTTATTGACGGGATTGATGACACGTGATTCTAAAACGTGTGTTTTAAGATAGACTTGACTCGAGGTTCGGGTATGTGTGTCCAGAATGTGTCATTAGGAGAATTTGAGAGACGGATTTTGGAACGACTCGACGTGTTAGCCTCGAGTGTGTGAGTCGAGGTGTGGAAATGTTTAGATCCTAACTGAATTGGGCTAGGGAGTTCAAAATGACGGTGTGACGCGTTAGGACTTGACTTGAATTTAAAAAGACCCAAAATATAAAGGAAAACGGGTTTATGACTCAACAGAGTTCTGACTAGGACATAGTCGGTTTGAATTTTGACTCTAACTTAGCCCAATTGAATTTACATATTTACATTTACATGGTTTAAAAATATTTTGCTTTAAAACGTTTTTTTGTTTTTTTTACGTTTTTTTTTTTGAAAATCGAAAAATTCAGCATTATTTGGTTTAAAAATGGGATATTTGAAAAGGTTTGAAAATGAATTTTATTTACATTGACATTATTTTGTATATAAATGAGGAATTTAGACACGTGATTGATTTGGAAAACACACACAATGTATACATACAAACGGGCATTATAACAGTATGCTGAGTGCATTTAAAAGGTTTTGGCTTAAAAGGTGGGTTGCCATACCAAGCAATCAAGCCCTGGTCTTTGGAGAGGTCCTTGCCAAACATGAGTAAGGTCGGTTCCTAGTCCATTTCCTCGAGTAGTGAAAGCTCTTGATACGAACATGAGTAAGCATCGTGGTATGGTTGACGTGAATCGCCATCCATCTTTAGGCCCAGATAGGAATTTGGACCGTCCGGAGGGGACGATTGGTCGAATGGGTTGGTTTAGGGTCTAGGAAGACCGAATGAAACGACCTAAGAAGGTCGAGTAATGAAAATCAACAACTGTTTCGTATAAACTATTCCCTAACCTTGTTCAAGTTTCACCCTGGGTAACACGTAAGTGTATCATCCCCAGCGGAGTCGCCAAACTGTGGACATGGGCCACCCGCGCCGCGCACACTCGCGCGTTGGTTTCAAGGCGGTGACACTACTCCCACGGACCCTTGGTTTGCCAAAGCACTTCATGGGCCGTTACCGATTGGTGAGGCATTGAAACTGGCGAAAGGTTGAATAAGCCTGTATTTGTGGAGTCGCCACCAATTTATTGTGGAAAAAATTTAAAGCCGTTCAAATAACTCGTGTCATGTCAAGACACAAAGTAATGACATAAACACTAAGAACTCGTTACCCTTAGCATTCTATGTCTAGAATGACTCTCGAAGATGCCAATGGACATGGATGTCCAGATATAACTGGAGTAAGGGGCGAGGGTACATATTAGGAAGCACTTTAATTCGAACACCTAACCCCGCCCGCCTCGATAGCAACCTCTACTAATGATTAGGGAAATTATTTATATTTGATATGTCGTTGATGTAATGCATGTAATGCAACATCCAGTAGATTAGTCCTAGCATGTGAAATTAGACTATGTCGATTAACACGTGTTTTAGCAAACAATTGGGTCGATGTAAATGTTAGATTAATTACATGTGAATAATTAAATCATACAAGATAAGAAGTCAAGAACAAACAAACAAATAAATTAGTTACAATTGATAAACTTGAATTTACATCATAAACATGCTCAAAATAATTCGAAAATAAAAGAAAATAAAAGAGATAAAAGAAAATAGAAGAAATAAGGAAATTAAAAGAAATAGGAAACAAAATAAATTAGGAAAATAAAAATAAATAAAATAAAAATAGAAAATATGAAAAATATGAATTATATGGAAAATAGCCAAATTATGGTGATAATAAGAATAATAGTTGATTAAAATCGTAATTAGAAGCTACGTCAAAGCGAGAAAGAGTTCAGAGACAGAAACCAATCCAGAACAGGCGCAGCATCAGCTGCGTCCTTTGGAAGAGGCGCAGCACTTCATGCGTATGTTCTAGAGCTGGGTTCTGACTGTGAAAGTCAGACCCGCGGGTTGTTAATGTTTGTTAGTTACTTAATGTCAATTATTGGTATATAACTCGAGTAGAAGAGATTTAATCATATTACATGCATATGGAACCGTTATAAAGCGATAAAAGACGAACGAAACATTTACAAGTTATGGTTATTTTGGGTGAATGAAAGGTTGTTGACTCGAGACAGGTTAAAAAAGATGGGGATTACCACTGATGATTCTTGTGTGCTCTGTGAGGAGGCAATGGAAACACATGCTCACATCTTTTTTGAATGCAGATACAGTAGCCAATGTTTAGACATGGTTGCTTCAGGCCTTGGTTGTATTATTCCTCGTACACAGGTTAGCAAATTGTGGCTGCATTTCCCTTTCTCTTCTGCCAGCGTTAAAAAACATGTTGCTGCTCGTCTCCTTGCTCCGATGTATGCTCTTTGGTGGGCGCGCAATACGTGCAGATTGAACCATTACCTTCAAAGGCCTGCCTATTTGGTTAAGGCCCTTGAGGAGTCCGGAATTTGTAATTCATAATTTGTTGGTAGCTTACTCCCTTTGTTGCGGTTGTATGCTTTAGTTGCAAAATGTTTGGCTTTGTTAGCTAGTGCTCTTTGATTGTAAACATTGGAATGGTTTTATTTAATATAAGCTTACCATTTTTACCCAAAAAAAGTTATGGTTATTTTATGACGTCGGAATTGATTTATATACAAAACTTGAATTAAAGATGGTTGAAAACGAAAGAAAACAAAATATGAAAAATAAAGAGAAATATGTACAAAAGACGAATTCCAAGGACTTGATATAGATAAATCGAGTCTCTAAAAACCGGTTTTGAATTTGTGACGAAAACCCGCAAATATTAATTATAAGGGATTTAAGCCGAAAAAGGGTTGAAAAAAGATTTATAAATACTAATTTGAAAATTATTAGGTGAAATAAGGGAAAAAACGAAGAAAGAAAAATATAAGACGAAAAGAACAAAAACCCGAGGAAGAAAAAGAAGTGGAACAACTGAAGGCAGCCTCTGGAAGAGGCGCAACAGATGCTGCGGCCTTTCCAGAAGGTGCATCAGTTGATGCGATTCTTCCCCACGTCGTTTCTCTGCTGTTTCTGTCAAAGGGTTTTAAAAAGTGATTAAAAAACCGGTTTTGAGCATGCTTATGTCATAAATTCTTACATTAATTATAATACAGAATTAAGATAGGATTTTACACTCTCAGACTTACATGTTAGCGTCGCGAGATTTAACTAAATCGGTTTTTAGTGGTAACTCGGCTCGATCTATGCAAATATTAAAGTGCCCTTGAAAAAGGATTTAAAACAAACTGTTTCAATTGATTGTGTAGTGGTCAAATTGGTTGGTCATGCAAACGTGACTGGTACTCAGAATGATCTGAGCTTACATGGTCGATTGATCAAGCACGTAGGCGTCGAAAGGCAAGAGCGTGGTCTTAGAATGCAAATGGAGAAGAGAAGGGCGGACACTCGCGTGAAAAATATGTGAGGCGAATGGCTCTATTTATACTAAACATATGGAGGAAATATGGAAAGGGTAGAATTTGGAAAGGAATAGGAAAGAAAGATCCGGAAATAACCGACTTAGGTTGAAACACGGAAACTTGGACGAAAAGAAAGCCTTGAGAAAAGGCGCAGCAGGTGTTGCGACCCTTGGAAGAGGCGTAACACTTACTGCGTCCTTTCTCGGGTAGTATTCTTTTGCGCAAGAAAATGCGTTTGACATCCTGTAGTATTTTAGGCATAACGTTTTCTACAAGACTCGGATTAAGGTGATTTCAGTGGCATTTAAAAGCTAAGAGAAAGATCTAGAATTTTCTGTGAAATAGGCCAGCCCCAAAAAAGTCGTTATCACCTCGTAAAATGGGCCTAAATGTCGGGTTGTCATTTTAGTAAATGAAATGCACATTTTGTAATGTAAACATTAAGCTTAGCCCAAAGAAGTGACATGGGACTCAAAATGAGATATACTCATTACATTTTATGACATCCTAACCTTAGGTAGACAAGCACATTGCTTTTTGACTCGGGATTTGACGGTTTTAGGAAATGGAAACGGTTTTTGACCCGGACTCCAAATGTACTCTAATTACTGCCAAAGCGACCGTAATGACACCTAGATGACAACCAAGGGGTAGATACAAGTGTACGAGTTACCTTTTATTAAATGATTTACAAAACGTCATAAAATCGTGACATATGCTAATCATGCGGCCCAATCATCACTGGGTGTTTGGCGGGAGTACAGAAACGAGGTGTCTACAGCAAGGAACTCAAGTGTGGTGCTCCTCCTAGTGACAATGTCTTGGTCTATACATGTCTCCAACCCAACCTTTTCCAATAAAGCTCTCGTGATAGGTAACGTTCCCAAGTCCCGAAGAGTGCCCGTGTAAAGGAACCTAGTGACTACCACGGAGGACTTAGAGTCAAGTTTTTTGAAGTTTTCAAGAGGCTTTCCCGACAACCCCTCCTGACCTAAGTACTCTTTAATTTGAGGTTAAGGTGCGGCCCTCTTCGTCCCCCTTGACGATGAGACCGCGGATTCCTTTGCCTTTCCCATAGTAACTCAAAAGTTTCCTCGCCAAAATTGTTGTGAAATTGAACTTGTTGATGATTCCTTGGTATTTGCACTTGATTTGGTTGATTTTGATGAAGGTTTGAAGAAGTTAGGAAGATTGGAGTTGGGTTTTGGGTTTGGGGAAGATGAAGTTGTGAAGAAATGGGGACTAATGGAGCAAGTGTCGTGTTGCATTGTCTTTTCACGGGTTGGTTAAGGGACAGGCGCACGGTGCGCCCAAAGGAGGTGAGGAAGGCGCACGGTGCGCCCATCGTGCTGTTTTTGTGTCTTCCTCATCTCCAATCCTTCCATTCTTGGCCAATTTTTTTAGCTCGCATGCTTCTATTCTTCACGTATTCAGCTTGGGTTGGTATCCTACACACTAAAACACGCATTAACCTTTTCTAAAATGACATGAACGGTAATGAAAATGCATGTACATTAAATTAAAATGCAATTAATTTAAATATGCAAATACGGAATTAAAATGCAATATGCAATGCGAAATGTAAATATGCAAGGGAAAGAATTATTTACAAAGGGTTGCCGTTTATTTAACGTCGATGGGTCGACAAAGTTGCAAGTCCCAATTAATCTTCATAAATAGGAGTATCGAGGGTTAATGTTTCCACTTCACCCACCTTAACTCCTTCATAATAGGGCTTGAGTCGTTGCCCATTCACTTTGACCACCCTTCCGGTCTTACGACATTTGATGTAAATTGCTCCATAAGCATACGCTTTGACCACTTCATAGGGTCCCATCCACCGTGACTTCAATTTTCCCGAAAATATGCGGAACCGACTTTGAAATAGCAAAACACTTTGCCCCACTTCAAAAGTCTTCCGAGAGATCATATTATCATGGCAAGCTTGAGTCTTAGCTTTGTAAATTGCCGCATTCTCATAGGCATCATTACGGATTTCCTTAAGCTCTTGAAGTTGGAGTTTCCTATGCAATCTCGCCTCATTAATTTGCAAAATAAAGGACTTGATTGTCCAATATGCCTTATGTTAAACTTCTACGGGCAAGTGACAAGGTTTACCAAAGATTAAGCGGTAGGGAGACATACCAATTGGTGTTTTGTATGCCGTCCTATATGCCCACAAGGCATCTTCCAATCTACCACTCCAATCTTCTCTATCGGAATTGACGGTTTTTTCAAGGATAGCTTTAATCTCCCTATTTGAAACCTCGCTTGGCCGTTGGTTTGAGGGTGATAAGCCGTAGAAACTTTGTGGAAAAACCCCGTATTTCTTTAACAAAGCACCAATAACCTTATTTCAAAAGTGCGTGCCTCGGTCACTAATCAAAGCTCTAGGAAATCCAAAATGGGAAAGGATGTTAGACTTGATGAATTCAGTAACAACATTTGCATCATCGGTCTTGGTGGCCTTAGCCTCTACCCACTTAGAGACGTAATCCACCGCCAAGAGAATGTAAGTATAACCATTAGACACGGGAATTGGCACCATAAAGTCAATACCCCACACATCAAAGATTTCACAATAGAGCATGGGGTTTTGAGGCATTTCCCCTTTCCTTGAAATGTTGCCCATTCGATGGCATCTATCACAAGCTTTCACCAAGGAGTGTGCATCTCTAAAAAGTGTTGGCCAAAAGAAACCACTCTCCAACACTTTCTTAGCCGTCTTCTTGTCTCCAAAGTGCCTCCCACAAGCATATTCATGGCAAAACCGGAGATTTGACATAACTTCGGTATCCGGCACACACCTTCTCACTACTTGATCGGCACAAAATTTCCACAAATAAGGATCATCCCACACATAGTACATGGAATCACACTTGACTTTATATTTTTGATTTCGAGTAAAACCCGAAGTAAACTTGTTGAAGACCAAGTAATTCACTATGTGTGCATACCAAGGTTCGGTAGACATCAAGGTAAGAAGGGCTTCATCTGGGAAGGTCTTCTTTATTGGAACTTGTGGTCCCAAGGAGGAGTCTTCTTGGATGAATCTACTAAGGTGATCCGCCACCGTGTTGGTGGAGCCTTTCTTATCTTTAATTTCAATATCAAATTCACTCAAGAGAAATACCCACCGCATCAAACAGGTTTATATTCTTTCTTGGAGGCAAGGTGCCTTAAGGCCATATGATCGGTGGAAATGATGGTTTTGGCTCCAAGGATATAGGAGCGGAACTTCTCTAGTGCAAATACTACCGCAAGGAACTCCTTTTCGGTGGTAGTATAATTCCTTTGAGCTTCATTCATCATAGCAGAAGCATATTGAATGACATGAGGTAACTTCCCTACCCTTTGGCCTAAAACCACGCCAAGGGCATATTTGCTTGCATCCGCCATTATTTCAAATGGCTCATTCCAATTAGGTGCTTGAATGGTTGGAGTCGTGATCAACTTCTCCTTGAGTGTATCAAAGGCTTTCTTACATTCTTCCCTCATGAAAAATTCACTTTCCTTTTGAAGAAGCTTACACAAAGGGGCGACAACCTTAGAGAAGTCCTTGATGAAACGCCGGTAGAACCCGGCATGACCTAAGAAAGATCTCATTTCAGGCACATTAGTAGGATAAGGCAAAGTGCGAATGGTATCGAACTTGGCCTTATCGACCTTAATTCCTCTAGAGGACACTACATGTCCCAACACTATTCCTTCCTCAACCATCAAATGACATTTCTCATGGTTAAGTACGAGGTTGGTATTTCATTGCCTCATAGATGTTATATTTAATCTTTTCACCTTCAAATTCCATGGTAAGACATCCACTATACACGTCTATCTTAGTGTTTGAGGTCTTCATGAAAGGTCTTCCCAAGAGAATGGGAGGGGAACCTTTTTCGGGCTCCATCTCAATCACATAGAAATCGGCGGGGAAAATCATGTCCCCCACCTTGACCAATAGACCCTCAATGATGCCGTTGGGGTATATGTTGGATATATTGGCTAAGGAAATAACCACATGAGTCGGTTTCAAAGGTCCTAACTTAAGGGACTCATAAAGATAGTGAGGCAAAACATTGATAGAAGCACCTAAATCAAGCATGGCTCTTTGGCACTCGAATTCACCAATCTTACAAGGAATGGTTAACATGCTCGGATCAACACACTTTTGTGGTAAACGCTTTTAAAACATATTCAAAACATGTTCACTAGCCCTCACTTTCTTCATACTCTTAGCTTTGTTGATCCTCTTAGTAGTGCACAATTCTTTCAAAAATTTAGCATGTTTTGGCACAATATTAAGAAGGTCAAGAAGTGGGATGTTTACCTCCACTTTACAAAAGATATCGTAAAGGCTTGAAGCCTTATTATCCATTACCCTTGTGTCATTCAAAGCATTTGGAAAGGGAGCTTGTGGCTCGTATTCCGGAAGTGTTTCATAAATCCTCAATTTCTTGGGTGTAGGTGTTCTCTCATGATCCACCACTACTTAAATTTTATCCTCTACTACATCCTCCACTTCATGAACAAACGGAAGTGGCCTTGATTTCTTAGGAGCCTTGGGTGCCTCTACCAACTCTCTACCATTCCTCAATGAAACCGCTTGTGCTTGTTCCTTGTTGGTTGGAGGAATGGTATGAGAAGGGAGACTCCCTCCTTGATTGGGTTGTTTAGTAATTGTGTTGAGAACTTGACCTATTTGAGTCTCAAGATTACAAATCCTAGAGTTGGTGAGCCGATTTTGTTGAAGCATGGCGGTTTGAAACTCTTTGGTAGTGGCTTGCAAAGCTTGGTTGTCTTTTTGCATTGCCATTTTGTTCATGGCAAGTGTTTTCATCATGTCTTCTAATGAATTTTGTGATTGGTTTTGATTTTGATTTGGTTTTGAAATGAAGAGTTTGATGGCCCTTTTTTGTTTTGGTTTGCACCCCACCTAAGATTAAGATGAGCTTTCCACCCCTCATTGTAAGTATTGGAATAGGGGTCAAATTTCCTAAACCCAATAGCCTTCACCGCTTCATTTGCTTCATCCGTTTGCAAGGATGGACACCCATCGGTAGGATGGGTTGGATCATTACAAAGGCTACAAAATTTCACATGGGATGTACTTCCACTTCCTTTTGCAAGTTCCTTAACCAAGTTTGTAAGAAAATCAACTTTGTCCTCCATATGGTTGGGGTTTTGCATTGAAGAAAATGCCACACTTGCCTTTTTTATCCTCCTTCCAAAATTCCTAGAACTTCACACTAATCTTTCAATCAAATTATTTGCTTCTTGGACCGACATGTACTGAATTCCTCCTTGAGTGGCGGCCTTAATCACCCTAGCATCATCCTCAAGAAGTCCACCACAAAAGTTCAAGAGCAAGTCATGATCGATATAACCATGGTTTGGGTAACTAGAAAGAAGTTGCTTGAACCTCTCCCAATACTCATATAAGTTTTCCCCATCCATTTGATCCACATTACTTATCTCCTTCCTGATTTAAGAGGAGAGACTAGCGGGAAAATATTTCTCCAAGAAAGATTTCTTCATATGGTTCCATGTGGTAATGCTTCCGATGGGAAGATAATAGATCCAATCATTTGCCGCATCCTTTAGTGAAAAAGGAAAAGCTCTCAATTGGAGTTGCTCATCGGTGACTCCATTGGTTTTCATACTAGAACATACCACATGAAACGTGTTCAAGTGCTTGTTAGGATCCTCGGTACTTGTCCCATAGAATTGTGGCAATTGATGAATAAGCCCGGATTTGAGCTCAAAAGTAGCATTTTCCGATAGAGCCAGGAAAGAGATACACAAAGGAACTTGTGTAAGGTCCGGAGTGGTGATATTTTTGATGGTCCTTGCCCTTGGAGGTGCACGGTCCTCGGCATCCCCCATGATGATGTTTATGGGTTGTATATCGTTTTCTACAACAAAAATGGTGTTGTTGGTAGAAGAAGATTGGTTATCTTCCTCTTGGTCTTGTTAGGTCGTTGGGAAGCAAAGTTTCACTTGAATTTCTAGTATGAACCATAAAAGGATCTACACGAGAATCAAACGATCAAAAGGTTCTCACAAGCAAATTTACCAAGCACAAACTAGCTACTAGAACACCAATGCAAGTAACTTGACACAACTATTCTAAAAACCAATTGAAAACACTAGCAAAACCGTTCCCTTCCCCGACAATGACGCCAAAATTTGACACGCCTAAAACGTCGCAATTAAAGGTGGTCAAATTAACAATTTATATACCACAATACGTACAAATCAAGACTAAATATAAGACAAGTAAGTTGCAAGTAATGGGGTCGAACCCAAAAGAAGGGGGGTTTGCAAATGTCTAATCAAAGGAGCAGTTAGAACAATTGTGACAAATCAACAACAAACATGTGAATAAAAAAAAAGGGGGGGGGGGGGGGTTGTTCAGGTAACAATTTGTAGTTCAAATAAGAGTAACAAATAAGTAAGCAATTTAAGATGATTATCAAATATGAGAGGAAGACTTAACCCAATCCCTTTGGTGAACCACTAATGGTTGATCCTTGATACAATCAATCCCCAATTAATTATTATTACCCTATTGTGAAGATAAATCCTTTAAACCTCCTTAATAATGGTTAAATGACAAGGAAATTACAGTTAATCAACTAACCCAACTTAACAATCCTACCAAGTAGGAACGCATACATTGGTCAAATTAATAAGAAGATAAAGCATGAGAGATTCAATAGGGGTAATTAGACACAATGGTACACGATTAATGCCTAATCACAAGTTAATCCGTTTCTTTAGATCAAGGTAGCAGGAAATCACACTCACTAATTCAAACACAAAGGGATGCTAAGATAGAATTGCAAGGGAACACACTTAACAATTCTAACAACAATTAATTAAGGAACTTGATTAAATTAAGGAACAAGGAAATCACACTTAATTACTCAAATTAAATAAGATTTTCAAAAGTCAAACAATAAACACAAAGGATTAACAATAATAATAATAATAATAATAATAATTAAGGAAAGATTAGAGTGTCTTACAACCAAAAGATTAAACCTTTAGGATTGGATTAAGAAAGGAGATTAGTTCTCCATAATAGATCTAAAACCCAAATTAGATGATAATTCTCCAAATACAACTTGATTAACAAAATAAAGCATAAGATGGTGAATCCCTAATAGTGTTCACCTATATATAGTCCTAGGTTAAAGAGGAAATGATGGGCTTAAGTTGGATGGAAGCCTGTAATCAAAATGCGTAATACCTAGGTAAGGCGCATGGTGCGCCCTATGGCATAGGGAGGGGCGCACGGTGCGCCCAGTGTACTTGTGTGGACATAGGCCACCTGCACGCCCAACCAATCTGTGGATATGCAGAAGTTGGAAACCATGCTCGGTGGCATAAAAATGCTTTCGACCGGATCGCTTTAGATCGGTCGGTTTCGTCTCGGCAAGGGTCTCGAAATGATGCAGGAGATGTTTGGAGTCGCTACCAAGCAATTGTGGGATGCTTGGAACCCGTTCGAATCCACTTTATACCTAGGTCAACCAAGGCAAAAAGCGGTGTTTGACATAGGTACTAAAGATAAGGAGTCGTCCCTCTTTAGCATCCTATCTCTAGAATGACACTCGTACGCCCTGGATAAGGTCGTCCACTATCCAAAGTTTCTGAGTAAGAGGTGAAGGTACGTATTGGGAAGCCCTTTAATCGGACACACAATCTCGTCCGCGGTAGCGACCTCTACTAATCGATCTTGGTTGGTTTAATGCAAAAGTTGATAAAACGGGTAAATGCATGAATGCGCAACCACAAGTTTAAACCTAACATGTGAGCTTTCTATGTCAGTTGTTTATCCAAGTATCAAGTAATTGATGTCAAGTTGGATTTAATGTTGATTTGCATGAAAGACGGAAATTAAAAATCCATTTACCGAGTTAGGTTCATGGTGTATAACGTGATCCATTTGTCTTAGAAAGGCGTTTTGCAAATACAATGTAAAAGGGGCAGATTTGTCATATGATCTGTCCTGTATTTGGGTTAACCAAAGTCGGGATCATCCTTGACAAGTGTTGGAAAGGAAGTAGGGTCCGCATCAGGCAGCCTATTGAGGCGCGAGCCGTAAGGCGATGCAAGCAGACCTGCCCTGGTTTGAAAACTGGAAAATAGTTGGCCTGTTTAGGCGCGGGTCAGCAGACTCTCCAAGTGACGTCTTCAGACCATTTGAAATCGTTTGTAAAACGGTTTGTAAGGAGGGTGTTTGAATCCGTCTTGGTTTGAAAAGGTCATTTAGACCGCTTGTGTGTTAATGTGAGGAACGAGACTTGAATAATCACCATTGTATTGATGATATTCGATGTCGGGTTCAGTTTTGCAAGTTTGACATGAATAGTTTTGAAAAATGATTATGAACTAATTGTATTCAATTCATTTGTTTTGATTAGTCAATGTTTATCACCGTACTCGGGTTTAAACCGACATGGTATGCGGAACCAAGGATGACTTTGCATTTATGACTAATCTAATGGTTTTGAAATGTAAAGAAATGAAATAAAAGGTTTTAAAATACCTTTTAAAATGTAACTAACCAAATATTATCACCGAAACACGGATTAGACCGCCATGGTATAAGGAACGAAGGGTGAAAATGTTTTATGGTTAAAAAATGATTTAAAATGGTAAAAATCGATTTGAAAATGGAAAGAATGAACTCAAACACGTTTGAGTTTTGACCAGAACACCCCATTGAGGCGCGAGGCACCTAGTGGTGTTTAGGGCCTTCTGTTTCGGTCAAAACTCGGTTTTGGCTCATTCGATCCGTATTTTGGACCATGTTATGCATGTTTTAGCATGTTAGACTCATAAAACAGATAAAAGACATGAATGAAGAGGATTTTTACAGCCTCATACTTACATGCTAGGCTTGAGATGAGAAATTGACGAAAGTGTAACAACTTGTTAGGTCGGAAAACTCGGTTAAAAACCGTTTTAGCAATATAAAGAATGGTTTGTCAAGTTTAGTGATGGTGTAGTTGGTCGAGATGGTCGGTCAAGTGATTTAATGCACGATGACGGCACCAAAGAATGTGTATGGCATGTTTTTTCGATCGGTAGGTCGAAAATACGTGTCGGTTTGTGATTTTAAAAGTCGAGTCGAGAATTTTAAGGGAGATATGAGGGGGCAGACACTCGCGTACCTTCAAATGGTGGCAGTTAAAGGGGTATTTATAGTAAAATGGGTGGTTGTGTGCGTTTTGAGCGACATGGCCGCATGGGCTACTCGATGAGGCACGAGCCATTTCGCGGGTCTTCGAGCTGTCTTGTCACTATCACGCAATTGAAATCATTATTTGTTATATCCTATGTTTTGGATGGCATGATTTTTACTTGACCATTCAAGTATTCCGGGAATACTTAACATGGAAGCTTTGATAATTTTGTTTTTTTCTGTTTGACTCGATTTGACTCGTTGTTGGAGTCAGGATTTGAATTTTGAGTCGGTTTTTGGTCCGGTGTCAGTTTTGACTCTAGTTAGTGTCATTGCGACCCCGTCGTCGTGCATAAAACACTCCAGGTAATTTTGAAAAGTTTTAAAATGTTTTGATTTCGAAATTGTTTTGAGTTTTCCGATGTATAGTTATACAAAACAGTCGATTAAACGATGCCATTCCTGAGCATGTTGTAGTCCAATAATCATCGAGTGTTTGTTGGAGACTCGAAAGATACCGGGTATCGATAGAGCTCCCACTTTGACTGAGGCTTAGACAGGGCAAAAGCCAAAGTATAGCCCCTAGGTCAATCGAAGATTACAACCTGGAGACCGAAGCGACGTCGAGGCGGATCGAAAGGGTTCGGGCGAAGCACCTGCCGTCGGGAAGGGCGATGTCAAGGCGACTCGGGGAACGAGTCAAGGACAAGTCTGTAACACCCCCATACTCCAAGTGCCTTACCAGGACCACTAAGGTATAAGGATACTACCATCTCGGTTACCCGAGGCATGATAATCATAAGACAATAAATAGTATAACTTTAGTGAAAAGTACAAATGAAGCCAAATCCCAAAATACGGGTACAAGTTCTCAAACCAACTATCTAATCAACTAAATGTAAAGTTTATTAAACGACTAAGCTACAGCGGAAGACTTCAATCATCGACAGTGGCACATCCCAGCAATCCCATGTGACTCAAGTCAAACCTGCTCAATTACTGCTCACCTTCCCCGAATGGATCACCGCAGGTTTTAGAAACAACAACACGGGGTCAGTACTAATCACACAATCTATATATATATCAACAATACGATAAACAGATATCTCACACCGTCACACACACAATCACATCAGTCCCATCAATCTCAATCACCGACTGTCCAATGGACCAGCCCTGCCACTGGGGGACCGCAGCCGTACCCACCAAATCCCCGCTCCTCATAATGAGCGATAACCCTGTCCATTAATGTGCACATCGCCTTCCGTGGCGGGTTCCACGAAGGGCGAAACTAAGGCGTGAAGCCACTCCCGCAAGTGACCCCACTAAGCCGAGGACACGCCACGAGAACCAGAGACAAACAATCACAATCAACAACCGTCACAATACAATTACTATATTATTCAATCAACCACAACACATCAACATCACATTATGGGACTAATACTGAGTAGGAAATCCTACCTGGAAAGCACAACTATCGACGGTCTCTGTGTATCAAAAAGCCTCTTCTACAAATCCTCCTCCTATCATACAAACACATAAACACTACCAAATCACAATCTACACAAAACCCCCAAATTCCCATATTAGGGTTTAAACAACATAAAGGAAATACCATAAAAACGGTACAAAGGTCTTACCCTCGACGCAAGGATCTCAACGGTATAACGAACGATGAAAACCGACCTTCCAAACTCCGGGATTTGCTAACAATGCGATTAAAGTGAAGAACGTACTTTGCTTTCTCTCTTGACAGTAATTTAGGTTTTGAAAAGTGTTTAGAACAATGACGGAAAATATTATATACCTTGATCGCATAATTAACAAAACCCGAGAAATAACTCCCCGTAAACCGGCTAGTCGATCGAGTAGCTAAGGTACTCGATCGAGTACCCAACAGGTCAGAAACTATTTTAAAACGCAACTCACCCTTACTCGACAGAGTAAGGCCTACTCGATAGAGTACCCAGAGACTCATAAATACGAAGTATTACAGTCTTCCCTCCTTAAAAGGAACTTCGTCCCCGAAGTTCAAACCACCACAAAACAAAGATACACCCACAACACTCCCGACTCAACAACCAAAACAAAACTCAACATAAAACATGTTACTAACCCAAACTCATCCCGACAACCATACCGACACAACATACAAAAGGGTATAAAAACTCTTAAAAACTCTTCGAGATCATCTCTTACCCCCCTAAAAGAAATAAGGTTACGTCCCCGTAACCATACATACCTGATCAAAAAGGAAAGGGTAACGCTCTTTCATGGCCTCCTCTGGCTCCCATGTAGCTTCCTCGGTCTCGTGGTTAGACCAAAGGATCTTAAGCAACACTGTCTCACCACTCCTAGTCTTCCTAACCTTTCGGTCAAGAATCTGCTTAGGCACCTCAAGATATGATAATGACTCATCTAGCTCTAAGCTCTCTGCCTCTAACACATGTGACGGATCACTCACATACTTCCGCAGCTGCGATACATGAAACACATTATGCACTCTCTCTAACGCAGCTGGTAAAGCCAGACGATATGCAACTTCCCCAACTCGCTCTAAGATCTCATAAGGCCCGATAAACTTCTGACTCAGCTTGCCTTTCTTCCCAAATCTCATTACCCCACGCATAGGAGACACTTTCAGAAGAACCTTGTCCCCAACCTGAAACTCTATATCTCGGTGATGTAGATCTGCATAGTTCTTTTGCCTATCTTGAGCTGCTCTCATCCGTTCCCTGATCATCTTAATCTGTTCAATCATCTCATGTACCATCTCTGGTCCTAAAACCACTGCCTCAGCACTATCGTCCCAACAAATCGGACTCCTACATCTCCTCCCATACAAAGCCTCAAACGGTGCCATACCAATACTAGTGTGGTAGCTGTTGTTGTAAGAAAACTCTATCAAATCCAACCTCTGTTCCCAGCTACCACCAAAGTCCATCACACAAGCTCGTAACATATCCTCAAGAGTTTTGATCATTCTCTCAGTCTGACCGTCTGTCGCAGGATGAAATGCTGTACTCATCTTCAAAGTTGTTCCCAACGATTCCTGCAACTCTTTCCAAAACCTTGATATAAATCTCGCATTTCTGTCAGATACTATGTCCTTAGGGACTCCATGTAACTTAAGCACGTTCTTTCGATAGGCCATAGCCAATTGTGCTTTAGTCCATGTATCTTTCATTGGAACAAAGTGAGCTGACTTTGTCAGTCGATCCACTATTACCCAAATCATGTTGTTACCCTGTTGACTCTTTGGCAAACCCACGATAAAATCCATAGAAATGGATTGCACTTCCACTCAGGTACCTCTAAAGAATGAATCTAACCTTGTGGTCGTCGCTGTTCCCCTTTAACTCTCTGGCATGTGAAACAACGGGCCACAAACTCTGCTGTTTCTTTCTTCATCCCAGGCCACCAAAACGTGTTCTTCAAATCCTTGTATAGCTTGTCACCACCTGGATGTACTGAATATGGTGTACAATGTGCCTCTGTCATGATTGTCTTTTTCAGCTCCTCATCATTAGGGACACACCACATACCATCGAACCTCAAACTACCATCTGTGTGAATGGAGAATCGAGACACTGTCCCTTTCTCTACTCCTGCTCTCCACTCAACCATCTTAGGATCCAAAGCCTGTTTACCACGAATATCCTCATAAAGATCGAGCTGTACTGTCAAATCTCCCACAGCATCTCCTCTCTGCATCATATGTATACCAAACTTCGCTACCTCATCTCTCAACCTCATCAAAGATAGAGCTGTACACAAAGAATGTACACTCTTCCTACTCAAAGCATCTGCAACAACATTGGCCTTCCCTTCATGGTAGATAATTTCCATGTCATAGTCGCCAATCAGCTCCATCCACCTCCTCTGTCTCATGTTCAACTCCTTTTGAGTGAAAATATACTTGAGACTCTTGTGATCAGAAAATACCTTAAAGATTGCTCCATAAAGGTAATGTCTCCATATCTTCAGAGCAAACACCACTGCACCCAACTCCAGATCATGAGTAGGGTAGTTCTCCTCATAAGGCTTCAATTGCCTAGAAGCATAGGCAATCCCTTTACCGTTCTGCATCAACACACATCCCAACCCATTCTTTGAGGCATCTGTATAAACCTCAAAGTTCTCGATCCCTTCAGGCAATGCTAAGATAGGAGCTGTGGTCAAACGCTCCTTTAATGTTTGGAACGCCGTCTCACAACTCTCATCCCAACGAAACCTGTTCTCTTTTCTCATCAACGCTGTCATAGGTCTAGCTATCTTGGAGAAATCTTTCACAAACCGTCTGTAGTACCCAGCTAAACCCAGAAAACTCCTGATCTCAGCAACATTCTTTGGTGCTTCCCACATTGTCACTGCCTCAATCTTCGTCGGATCCACAACTACTCCCTCCTTTGAGATCACATGCCCCATAAAAGCAACTTTCTCTAACCAGAACTCGCACTTGGACAGTTTAGCATACAACTCATGCTCCCTCAAAGTCTGCAACACAATCCTCAGATGCTCCTCCTTAGTCTTGGAGTAGACTAAGATGTCATCGATAAACACCACCACAAACTTATCCAAAACCTGTCTGAAGATCCTATTCATCAAATCCATAAACACTGCCGGTGCATTAGATAACCCAAACGGCATCACCACATACTCATAGTGGCCATACCTCGACGTAAAAGCTGTCTTTGGTATGTCCACCTCTCTAATCTTCACCTGATGGTACCCCGACCTCAAATCAATCATGGAAAAGACTGATGCACCACTCAACTGATCAAACAAGTCATCTATCCTTGGCAAAGGATACTTGTTCTTCACTGTCACTCGGTTCAGCTCTCTATAATCTATGCACAACCTCAAACTCTCATCTTTCTTCTTCACAAAAAGGACTGGTGCTCCCCACGGTGATACACTTGGTCTAATGTATCCCTTCTCTATCAGATCATCTAACTGCTTCCTAAGCTCCTCCATCTCCTTAGGACCCATCCGGTACGGTGCCTTAGAGATTGGCCCCGTCCCCGGTTTCAACTCAACTGTGAAATCTATCTCTCTCTTCGGTGGCAACCCCGGAATCTCCTCCGGAAACACATCCTCAAACTCTCCCACCACTGGTATCTGATCAACCGTTGGACTCTCTATCCGGTCTTCTCTGACATGGCACAAGATCAAAGGACATCCCTTCCTCAGATAAGATTTCAAAGTAACAGCTGCAATCAACTTAACTTTGAGTTTGACCAGAAACCCACGATAAGACACACTAACACCCTTAGGACCTCTTAAAGACACTTTCTTTTGATGACAGTCTATCTTAGCTTTATACTTTCCCAACCAATCCATCCCAACTATCATCTCAAAACCGCTAAAAGGAAACTCTAGCAAGTATACGGGTAGATCAACTTGCCCAACTATCATAGGTACATCCCTATATAACCTCCCACATGTTACAGACTCACCCGAAGGTATAAAAACTTCCTCACTAACAGACTCATATACCCTCAAACCCAATCGTTTAACATGACTCGAAGATACAAACGACTGAGATGCCCCCGAATCAAACAAAACAAAGGTATGAATACCGTTAACAAGAAAAGTACCGGTGATAACGTGTGCATCATCTTCAGCTGATTTCTTCTCCATCATGAACAGCTTTCCACTGGTCTTCTGTCCACCTCCCTGGTTAGTGCTGGCTGATATGGTCGGCTTAGAACCCGACCCTTGATTGTTGTTGTTGTTGTTGTTGTTCGTCGGTGGTTTCTGATAAGAATTACCGCCGTTGCGGTTACCTCCACTCTGATAGCTCTGACTTCCCCGGTTTGCCTATGATCCAGTCGGTCTATTGCTCGCATAGCTCTGCGCAGTCTGCGGAAAGTTCAGTGCACTTGTGCACTCATGTCTCTTGTGGCCTACACCACCACCACTATAGCAGGTCACTCCCCAACTACCACTAACACTTCCACGGCCACGCCCAAAGGAAGCCCCAGCACTGAATCCTGACCCAGAAGAAAACCCCTTAGCTTGATTGTGGTTGCCTTTCTTGTGACTAGATTGGCCTCCACCCTCACTCTCAGCCTTTCTTTTCTCACTCACTTTCTCTTGAGCCATCTCCACCAACCTCTCAGCTCTCCCAACCCTCTCATAAGCTTCCTTAACGTCAGTAAGGACTCCCATGGGTAACTTGTCCATGATCTTAGGGGTCAACTCCCTCTCAAACCTCAGCGCCAGATTCTCCTCACTCAAACCCATATCCTCAGCATACCTAGACTTCTCATTAAACTGCCTGTAGTACTCGGCCACAGATATGTCAGATGTCATCTTAAACCCATCGAACTCCTTTCTCAACTTACTCCTCACATGCTCCAGAACGAACTCTTTTCTCATAGTCTTACGAAACTCTTCCCAAGGTATAGCAGGTAAACCTTGGTTCGCATACAACTCCTTAGCACTCACCTTCACCGTATCCCACCACTTGCCAGCTGCCTCCCTCAGGTAGAACGCAGCTTGTTCTACTCTCATCTCATCAGGACAGTGAACCAAATCTAGTATGTTCTCCATCTCTCTATGCCAGTTATCAAGAAGGTTAGGCTCCCCAAACACCTTGTACTCTTTCGGGTTAAACCTTGCTATATAGAGGCGGATTTTAGAGTGATCAACCTCCTTCTCCTTATCCTTATCCTTATCCTTTCCCACAGTCCTTAAAGCCTCCGTAAGAGCATCCTGATGCTCCATCATCTTAACGATATCATCTATGTTCATAAGCTCAGCTCTCGCATACAAAGCATTCTTCTTGGGCGGCATCTTGAAACTATATCAGAAAAGGGGTGGATATAAACATACGTACTAAGACCTCAAAACACGAAAGCAACTGCCCAGGACATACTCGATCGAGTTCCCTAACCTACTCGATCGAGTAACAGGCTACTCGATCGAGTGCCCATCATACTCGATCGAGTGCCCCGACTCCAGACCCAAAACAGACCTTCTAACCTCTAACATACTCGACCGAGTAGCCCGGCTACTCGATCGAGTGACCCCCTACTCGATCGAGTGCCCGAGGTACTCGATCGAGTGCCCAAAAACACGATTCTGGATTCAAATTCGTCAAATACCCACCCGATCAAGTCAGTCCCACTCGATCGAGTCATGCTAACTCAAAAACGCTACCCGCATGTTATATCATATCCCAACATTATAAACAACTTTATAAATCCCAACATTATATCATAACTAAGCATATAATGTTACACAACTTTTCATACAATCAACGAAATAACTCTATCATGTTATTAAACGCCACATAGTAAACATGCATCATGCTTCTCATTCCAACAACAGTTCTATATATCTCATCAATCTTTCTTTCACATTCTCAACTTTCTACTCCCAACATCCAACAATTACACATACTTCATCACATCCACACACAAGCTGACAAACAACGCATACGACCTCGACATACACCCCCCCATGTGACCGGTTCTAAATTGTAGGGCAAGTTCGCGACTTCAGGACGTCTCCCAAGCCTTTGCATTAGCTCCTACAACCTTTACCCCGGGTTCATTTTAATTGACTCCCTATATTCATTAGATTCATTGGTTACAGGTTAGAGGATCGTCGCTCTGATACCATTTGTAACACCCCCATACTCCAAGTGCCTTACCAGGACCACTCAGGTATAAGGATACTACCATCTCGGTTACCCGAGGCATGATAATCATAAGACAATAACGAAACAACATTTAATAGTATAACTTTAGTGGAAAGTTCAAATGAAGCCAAATCCCAAAATACGGGTACAAGTTCTCAAACCAACTGTCTAATCAACTAAATGTAGAGTTTATTAAATAACTAAGCTACAGCGGAAGACTTCTATCATCGACAGTGGCACATCCCAGCAATCCCATGTGACTCAACACAAACCTGCTCAATTACTGCTCACCATCCCCGAATGGATCACCGCAGGTTTTACAAACAACAACACGGGGTCAGTACTAAACACACAATCTATATATATATATATATCAACAATACGATAAACAGATATCTCACACCGTCACACACACAATCACATCAGTCCCATCAATCTCAATCACCGACTGTCCCTTTGGACCAGCCCGCGCGATGGGGGACCGCGGCCGTACCCACCAAATCCCCGCTCCTCATAATGAGCGATAACCCTGTCCATTAATGTGCACATCTCCTTCCGTGGCGGGTTCCACGAAGGGCGAAACTAGGGCGTGAAGCCACTCCCGCAAGTGACCCCACTCAGCCGAGACACGCCTCGAGAACCAGAGACAACAATCACAATCAACAACCGTCACAATACAATTACTTTATTATTCAATCAACCACAACACATCAACATCACATTATGGGACTAATACTGATTAAGAAATCCTACCTGGAAAGCACAACTATCAGACAGTCTCAACAGCTATATCAAAAAGCCTCTTCTACAAAACCTCCTCCTATCATACAAACACATAAACACTACCAAATCACAATCTACACAAAATCCCCAAATTCCCATATTAGGGTTTAAACAACTTAAAGGAAATACCATAAAAACGGTACATAGGTCTTACCCTCGACGCAAGGATCTCAACGGTATGACGAACGATGAAAACCGGCCTTCCAAACTCCGGGATTTGCTAACAATGCGATTAAAGTGAAGAACGTACTTTGCTTTCTCTCTTGACAGTAATTTAGGTTTTAAAACGTGTTTAGAACAATGACGGAAAAGATTATATACCTTAATCGCATAATTAACAAAACCCGAGAAATAACTCCCCGTAAACCGGCTACTCGATCGAGTAGCTAAGGTACTCGATCGAGTGCCCCCTTACTCGATCGAGTATCCCAGTTACTCGATCGAGTACTCAATAGGTCAGAAACTATTTTAAAACGCAACTCACCCTTACTCGACAGAGTAAGGCCTACTCGATAGAGTACCCAGAGACTCATAAATACGGAGTATTACACAGTCGTCGGGAATAGTTTAGAGTCTGTCGACTGTCCGTGCGGGTCGTTTTAAGTCCGTTAGACTACATACGAAGGGTCGCCAGCCATAGGAAGGAGTCATACCTGGGGCATCTTCGGGATATGTCCTTGAGTTATTTCTTGTTTGCGGACAAAGGCTCGCCAACCGTGTTGCGGATATGATGGGGCTCGCCGCGTTGCGGATATGATGGGGCTCGCCAGCCCCGTTGAGGTCACGTTGTGAGGCTCGCCAGCTATGTTGAATGTGCGTTTTGAGGCTCGCCAGCCATGTTGAATGTGCGTTGTGAGGCTCGCGAGCCATGTGCGTTGTGAGGCTCGCCAGCCATGTTGAATGTGCATTGTGAGGCTCGCCAGCCATGTTGAATGCGCGTTGTGAGGATCGCCAGCCATGTTAAAGGTTGAATAATCGACTGTGGGAAATAGCCGTGTTAGACGGACTTATTTCGAGAGGTTGTTGAGTAAGTGGGGTCCGTGAGGAGGTCTCTGATATTCTGCTGGGGAATTTCGATGTTTATATTGGATGTTTGTGGTGCCGGAAAGGGAAAGGCTTGTGAGCTCGACTCCCATGGTCGGCGTTGATTTCAAATTTTGAAGAGAGGTAACGAATTTTATTGCCTTTCGTTTAAATCTGTCGAAAAAGCGGATGTGAATTCCACCATCCAATGTTTGTTTGGGGAGATAACGGCTTTAGTTCCGTCTTCTCGTGATTTGAAATTTTGTGAGTAGTAGTGAATTTTGAATTTCACTATCTTATTCGAAGGTGTGACGGTGTTTAATGTCGTTGTTTTGAATTTTGAAATTCGTGGAAATAGCGATATTGAATTTTACTATTTTGTTTTTGTATTTGACAAATGACGGTTTTTAATGCCGTTGTTTGAAATTCGTGAAAATAGCAAATTTGAATTTCACTATTTTTTTATGTTTTGAAGAAATGACGGTTTTTAATTCCATCATTGGAAATTTTGTGAAAATAGGGTGGAAACTGGGCTAAAGGCCAATGTTTCGCTGAAAAAGCAGGGAGCACCTCAAAGAGGCGCGAGCCTTCGTGCGAGGGAAGGAGGCTCCCCTTTTTTCTATAAAAAGACGCGAGGCAGCCAAGCTCCTTATTTTCTTCGTCTTCTTCCTCTAAACACGATAACTCCAAAAAATCGCCATTTTTGATCGTGCTTTCTTGTTTGTGGTTGTGCCAAATCCATTATGTCATCTCAAGGTATGTAAATCCTATTGATTGCACTTGAATTTGTTTGTCTTTTTGTTGATTGAATTAGGGCGAAACCTTAACCTTTCGAAAATCGATATAGACGTTTTTGTTTAGCCCATTTTCGAGTGAAATTGATGATTGCATTAGGTTAGAAACCTGTTTAGGAGTATAGGGGTGCTTTTAGTTTGTATTTTGGTCCCCGTTCCCGCTCGCTAGGCTCGAAAAACGTGAATGAGACGGGCATTCGTCTTATTTCACAATGCCGTGTTTGTTTGCTTGTGTTGTGTGCCCCACTAGGTTGCATTATGGTCGGGGAAGACCGTCTTTGCTATATTAAACCTTCGTTGGGCGTTGTGGGCAAAATTTGGATTGTTGCCCTTGTGAGACGGTCTTATGCGATGAAATAAGCGTCTGTTTGGGCTCAAACTAAGCCAATGTTTTTTTTTTTGAAATGGATCTTAACGGTAGTTTAGGTCACTTTGAGACGTGATTAAATCACGTTGTTTTGTTGTGGTCGTATTTTGAATTTTTGACCTGTTTGTGCCCGAATTGGCGTAAATTTGCCTTTTTGAGCTTTGAGAAATACCCAATTGTGTCGGGAATTTTTGTTGTTTATTTGACGGACCTTGTGTGGGCCTTGAGGTATTGGGTGGTTTTTGTGATTTTTGTCGTTGTTTTGACTCGTCTTTTTCTTGAAAAGAAGGGTGAGTCGTTTTTGTGAAATTTTGTGAAGTGCTTTGCTGGATGAGTGTGGGTGGGTTTTCCCTTGTTTTGTTTTTCTGTATTTGCAGGTGGTTTGTTTTTTTTTGGATTTTGTCCATTTTGTGCCGTCGTTATGCCGAAATTTCGGCTATCGTTTTTGTTTTGTCTTGATTGCAGGTGAGTGTTCTGGGCCCACCGGGTCCGTTGCTGAGGATTTGGAGCTCCTGTTTGGGACCGGGCTGGTTAGTACTCCGGCGAGTGCGCCCGAGGTGGTGGTGGAGGACGCTTCCAAGGAGGAGCCCACTGAGGAGGTTGTTAGAGCTGAGGGAGCTACGGAGGCTCGTGAGGAGGTCGTTGTTGGGACCGTGGGTGTTGAGGAAGCCACGGGGGATCGACAGGAGCCCGTTGTTGAGGCTGTTGGTGGTGGGAGGGCTCAGACCGGTTCTGAGACCGGTACCTCTGGGAGGAGGGTTAGCACTGTGAGGAGAGGTCCTCGGGTTTCTAGATAGGGGCTCCAGAACGTTGCACGGATCATTAAGAGGGATCCTCCTCGCCCCGTGCAGTCTCGCGGGAAGAAGAGACGGAGGCCGATGACGTCTTCGTCGAGAACTGGGAAACTAGATGGGTTACAGCCCCACGGGGGTTGAACCTGCGGGCGGCGCCTACTTGGGCTGAGGGCTTTGACGGTAGCCAGTTGTTGTTGCGGTTAGACATCCACATCTCCTACCGTGCACACGAGGGCTTGGTGAGTCTGCTGCTTTGTTAGCCCTCTTTTTTTGTTGTTTTTTGTTGTTTCAGACCTTAATAGGTGTTCTGATGTTGCTTGTTTCCCAATTTCAGGAGATTGCTACCATGAGGACTTTCTCAGGCTTCTCGACTTGCATTGGCTTTTACGACGTTCTCCGGGCCCGTTCGAGGGCGTTGATAGAGAGGTCGGCTATGGGGCCATTGGTGGCTGCCTGGCGCGAGATTCACGGGGTTTCAATTAGGTCGAACCTGTGTTTGATTCGCGCCATGTTGGACTGCTACTGGGACACGACGTCGTCGTTCTACATGGAGTTTGGGGAGGTCGGTATCACCTTGGAGGACTTGGCCATGATATCGGGCCTTCCTTGTGGCGAGACGCCTGTTCAGTTCCCGAAAACATCGGAGAGAGTGTCTTCTCCCGTGGTTACGGGTTTGATCGGCAACGTTTTGCCTGCACCGACTGACATCACTCCTTTCCTGATAGCAAACTCTTACGTGAGGAATCACTTCAGGGGGAGATTGACTGGCTTTGTTCCGGCGCCGTTGGCAAGTCTAGAGGCTGAGGCTGAGGCTGACGCGTAGGAGGCGCGGTTGTGGTTGTGGTACTTCTTGGGTACTACGTACTTTGGTGACAAGGGTGAGCGCTTGTCAACCAAGGTACTTCATGTGCTTGCTGACCTAGACGCCTTAGGTCATTAAGACTGGGTGAGGTCGGCCTTAGCGCGTTTTACCCGTTACCTGCATGCTGCAGTTCGCCCGGAGGTGATGGGGGATGGGAGTTCTCCCGCTTTGGTTGGTCCCGACCTCATCTTGGAGGTACGAGCATTTTGTGGTTTTTTTGTTTTGATTTTGATTTTGATTTTGATTTTTTGATTGGTTTTTGAGTTTTGGCAATTTTGAAAAATTGGCTGATTTGAGGTTGCTGTGTTTGGTTATAGGTTTGGTTGTTTGCTTACTTCGTCCCCTTGCGCCCGAAAACGACGAGTGACGTGCCTTTGGTTTACCCAGCTGTGAGGGGTTGGACGGTGGCCCGGAAGCAGTCGACCAAGTCGACTTACGAGGACTGCAGGCGTCGGGTAAACGCCCTCCGAGTTGGTGATGTAAGTCATTATTTCTTATCTCTTTTGTTTTGTAGAAAAGGATAGAGATAGGATGACTAGGTAGCTTAGAAAGCCCCCAGTTAGTTGATTAGCATTGCCATGAGTGCAGTTTGTCGGGTGGCCTTGGGAGCACTACACGGGCATGTCGGCTGCTGTCAGGGAGCATCTGCGACCTCGCAGTTGCCAGCGCTTGTACCTCGAGATGATGATTGAGCCGGTTTGGTACCTTGGCGAGCGTTTAGCTCGTCAGTGCTTCAATGAGACCTTCGTGGTGCCGGTCGATCTGCGTAGGGTGTTGTTCCAAGAGTCGACACCTGACGAGGTTGAGGAGCACCTTCACGGCCGTGGAGGTGAGGAGTTGCTGTTACGGGAGGTCGACTACGACACTTTCTGTCTGTCGAGGCTTGCTTGGTACCCAATTAAGATACGTTGTCCTCTGTTCTTTGTTTTATTGTGTCCTTTTGTTATTGGTGGATGGGTTTGTTACCCTCGACACGGTTTCCCGTTATAGGGGGTTGACGAGCTCAAGAGGACCAAGCCCCCAACTTTTTTGATACAGACCACTACTCCGGGGCCGGGTTGTGAGGAGCTACAGCTGCGTCTGCCAGAGCCTGCGGCTCCTGAGGTGATCGACACTCGAATGGAATGGAGGTTGACAATTTTGAGGGTGAGTTTCTGGTTTGAACCCTCATTCTTGTTTGTATTTTACCTTGCGTTTTTGTTTTGTTGAAAGGCTTTTCTAATTGTAGGTGTCGACCGTTAGTCATCAGGCTTTGTGGCGGATGGCCAACCGGTCGAGAGCACTTGCTGGTGACCTGGCTGCGAGGGAGTCTCGGCTTGCGCAGGTGCCTTTTGTTGGTTGTTTTGTGTGTTTTTGTGTTGCATTTCACGTTTTAGATCTTAACGACCTGTATTGTGTTTTGCAGGGTACTGCAGATCCGGCGAAGCTTGCTCGGGTCCGTGCTGAGTTGGACGCAGCGAGGTCGATGATCCAGGCACAAGAGCTGGGGATCACCACTCGGGACCAGGAGCTGAAGCGTCGTGAGGATGGATTGCGGAGCTGAGATGCGGAGGTTGCCTCTCTCAGGGCTCAGTTGGCTGCGGCAGAGGACCTTCGCGTCATGATGGAGTACGAGAGATTGGAGAGTTCCCTTGAGAGGGGGCCCGAGCAGGAGGTGGTGTTTGCTTTGGCCGCGACCCCTCTTGAGACTGAGACTGGCCCACCGGGAGGCGTTGAATAATTGTAGTTGTTTGCCCATGTTTCGGACTTTTGTTTGTATGTATGTACATTTTGCATGAGGCGGTTTGTATCTATGTGTTTTTGGTTTGTAGTTTATTTTGTTTGGCTTTTTTTGTGTTGTGTTTCGGAGAAGCACGGTCTGCGGCTGATTCCCCTTCTTGCTTTGGCATTTGTTCCTGCATTGTTAGTGTAGAAAACGGGCAACAGGTAGCACGTACGCTTACACGTAAACACGCAAAAGCATTTGATGAAAACAAAAGTAACCACGATGACTCGAAGTTAAAGATGAAATTGAAAAGAAATTTTGAAAATTCCGCGACCGGTCGTCACGTTTAGATTTTTCAAAAAGAAATTGATTTGAAATTTCGAGAAATTAATTTGTTTTTGAATTAAATTGCACCGAATTTTGCTGAAAATTGATTTGTAAATCGAAAAACAAAAACTCAAACCGTCATGGATGAATTTCAAAAGAGATTTTGCGAGTGTATTTGATTTTAATATTTGTGTGATCAAGACTCGGATTTGCAAGATTTCGAATTTTGAGGAAAATTGACGTCGTGTTATCAATTTTCGTTTTTTTTTGGAAAATACGAAAAAGCGAAAAAATTTCGGAGTTTTCGACTGACATGGAAACGATCCGTCACGAAACGATCCGTCACGGACTGGGGCGACTAGCCCTTCCCCCCTAAAAAAAAGAAGAGAAAACCCCGTATGTTTAAAGCTGCGTCATGGAAACCGTGTCGGATTTTTTAATTTGCGAAAACAAGGAAATGTGAGTGTGAGAAAACAAAAAAATTCCCCAGATAGGCCCGAAGAGGCGCGAGCCTTGAGGCGAGAAATTTTAGGTGTCAGGAAGAAACACAAATTGATAGGGACAAATCAAGGTGCGGATCCAGAGAAGCAGCCAAAAGAGGCGCGAGGCCATAGGCGATGGAAACGAGCTTCCCCCTTTTTCGGAAAAAAGCGCTGATTGTTTTGTATAAATAGGGATGTTTGTGCTTCATTGTTTCATCAACCGAAATACGAAAAACATATCTACGAAAACCTTTCTTCTTCTTCCACAATAATTCATGGATACTTTCGAAAATAGGTTGCGACATTGGTGTCAGGATTTGTCAATTGTGCTCTTGGTTTGGTCAATTGTTAGTGCTTCATCTAGTCAAGGTGCAATCCTCGTTCCTTGAATCATGCTCTCAGTTTTGGGATGCGAAACATTATATTTTCGTTTTCCCGAAAGGTAAAATTTGCCCTCTTACCGAAGAAGTGGGTGCCATTGGAGGGTGGCCGGGCTGTGCTCCGGTGCTTCCTCCGACTCGATCGTGTTACAAAGAGAAGTTTCGTTCAATGTTGGGCTTATCAACGAGCCAAGTTAACTTTCTCCTTGCTCCCCATGGTGTGGATATGTTGGCTCTCATCAACATCTTCTCGAACCGGTTGGATGTTAATGTCTCGGAGGTGGCTAGGAGAAGGGCTCTTGCCTTTTGCCTAGTGCATGCATACCTCTTTGTCGATGCCTTGAAGAAGGAGGGGTCAAAGTGGTTTGGTAATATGACCCTTGTGCACATAGTTGAGCAAATGGAGCATGGTTGAGATCCAACATGGTTGGTGCTTGGCGAGATCATCCAAGCTTTGGATAAGAAACGCTCTTATCGAGAAACTCCTTCATTTGGATCTCCAAGGATCCTCCAAGTGTGGCTCTTGGAGAGGCTAAGGTATGTAGAGCCTCTGGCAGATTCTTCTTCTTACTCCTTCCGTCACCTTACTATGAGGAAGAAGTTGTACTCGGATAGTTTTGCATCCACCGAGGCCTATTGGACCTCGAGATTGGTGGAGGAGGGTGGTCCTCATATCCATTGGGTGGTGCCATGGGAGCACTTGAGGTCCTTCACGGGGTTAACCGCTTCGGCCGCTAGTTCTTGTTCTTTGATGGTGGTGGGCTTGAAGGTCGCTTCCTTCATCTATACCAAAAGGCTCATGAGGCAAATGGGGTGTTAACAAAAGGTGCCCGCTCAAGATACACTCATCTAAGAGAATGTTTTTTGGAACTCCGAGCTTGTGGAGGTCTTTGAAAGGTGGTGGGCCACTCGGCCGATTTGGGAGGTACCAAACCCCGTTGCCACGACATGGGTGACTCCCGCTTATGTCAAGTGGTCAAGAGCTCAAACCTTGGAAGAAAGGTCAAAGTTCCGTAAGGATGAGGTTGTCGACTTAAAGTATAAAGAGGTTGGCAAGGCCAACCGTGTCTTCTTTGATAATTTTGTCGATGATGTTAGCCCGGGTGTAATGTGGCCACCGAAGAGGAGAAGCTCGGGTCCCAAAGAGGTAGTGGGCCGTGTTTGGGCTCGACTTGGGCCGAGTATGGGGTCTTGTGAAAGACTGGAGGCCGTCGCTGTCGTAGATCCGTTGAGGATATATTACGAAGAGGAAGTCCAATCTAGGCGGGCCAACAAGAAGAACAAGGAGAAGATGTACCCCGAGGGAAAAGGCAAGGGTAGAATGGAAGAATGAAGACCTCCATTACCCGTTTACTATTATGTTGTAATGTGTTGTGAGTTTTTATTATGTTCTACTAGCTATGTATTGTGTATTTTGTGCTAGTTTTACTATGTGAGATGTCTTAGTCGACATTCTAGCTTTGACAAGTTGTAGACTTGCTTAGCTTTATTTGTTGTCAGGTTTGTAATCCTTCTCATTATTAATTTAAAAAGAGGATTGCTTGTGTTAAAAGAAGTTGTGAACGCTTGTTGTTTCTTCCATCCATTTTGTAAAGGCAATTTGGTTTGAAGTATCCTAAACATTGCACCTGTGAAAGGGAATTTTTGTGGGAAGGAAGAAAGGCTTCTTTTTGTATTTTTGTGGAAAAGGGAATGTTTTCCTTTTCTTTTGTTTTGAAGTTGATATGGGTGATTATTTTTGTGTGTGGGGGGATGGTTGTATCCTTCTTGTGTAAGAAAGGACTGCCTACGTATCCACCTGAAGAGCTGAAATCAAACCATGATCGTAGTTTGAAAGTTTTGTTAATTTTATTTGGGTGTTGTGGTTGTATCCTTCTTGTGTAAGAAAGGACTGCGTACGTATCCACCTGAAGAGGTGAAATCAAATCATGCTCGTCGTTCAGGTTCGGTTTGAGTGGAAATGGATGTCGCCTTTGACAGATCAAAGGTTGTTTGAAACATGGCAAGGTGACATAACTTAGACTCGATAAAACATGCAATTTCAAATCAGAACGCGTTGAGGAATTGACTTGAAGGGGATATTGTGGTCACTAGTTGTGAAATTAGGGAAAGGTTGGTGGTTACTAGAGTTCAGGGGTAGTATTTCTTGAGTTAGTCTAGGTTGGCCGGGTTTGTGAAATCCTCCCCGTCTAGGTCACTCAGTCTGACTGTGCCCCCGAAAGTATTTTCTTGACCAGGTATGGCCCGACCCAATTGGGTTTGAATTTCCCCCTCGGATCGACGGGTAGTTGTGCTCGAACCGACTTGAGGATAAAGTCGCCTTCTCTGATGTTTCTGGGTTTGACCTTTTTCTTAGAAGCCCGTTGTATACGTCGTTGGTATAGCTGGACGTTGTGCAAGGCGTTGAGTCGACGTTCGTCTAGAAGCGTGAGTTGTTCGAACCTTCGACGGGTCTATTCCGCCTCACGAACTCCAACTCTACTGGTTGAACTGCCTCCATATTGTATGCTAGGTAGAAGGGTGTGGCTCCTGTTGGTGTTCGAATGGAGGTTCGGTATCCCATAGTGCGAATGGGAGTTTGCTCGGCCAATCGCGGTAATTATCTTGCATCTTCTTGATGATGGTGACAAGAGTTTTGTTTGCTGCCTTTACCGCTCCGTTGGTTTAGGAACGATAGGGGGATGATCGATGCCGCTTGATTTTGTATTTGTCCAGCAAGGCTTGTGTTTCCGCCCGGAAGTGGGAGCCTTGGTCGCTGATGATTTCATGGGGTACCCCATATCTGCAGATGATGTTGTCCAATATGAACTTGGCCACTTGTTTGGCGGTTAACACTGCATAGGACTGTGCTTCCACCCATTTGGTGAAGTTGTCGATGGCGACGAGGACGAAGCAATGCCCTTTGGTGCCTATCAGGTTGACTTTACCGATGATGTCGATGCCTCAGGTCGAAAAAGGTCTGGGTGATGTCATGGTGTACAAAGGGGATGGTGGTATGTGTTGTATGTTGGCAAAGATTTGGCAATTGTGGCAATGTTTGACGTAGTTTCTGCAATCGGCTTCCATGGTGGTCCAATAGTAGCCCAACCGCATGATTTTTCGGGCTAGTATTATTGCGCTCATGTGAGGGCCACAAGTAAACGGATGGCCCTTGGGGTGTTCTTTTGTATAGTTGTTCCTGGTTTATCAGGAATTGTGATGCAAATAAACGGATGGCTCTTTGTCCTCTTATAACAAAGTTGGGAGGGATTTCGTTTTTGGTTTTGTAGTTGAGGATGGCTTTGTACAAAGGTTTGACATGGTTCTCCTCATCGTTGTTGATGGCGCAGATCTGAGCTGGCTCGCTCCTTCTCTCGACACTTAAGGGCATCGATGTCATGTCGTCAGGTATGTTGACGTGCGTGACAAGTTTTGCTAGGGCATCACCAAATTGGTTTTCCTCTCGTGGTAAATGGAAGTAGTCGACTTGGTCGAAGAATTCGGCCTCTTGATTGATCTTTGATCGGTAGGGTGCTAAGTTGTCGCTTCGGATTTTCCATGATCCGGACACCTGATTGATGATGAGTGAGGAATTGCCGTGGACTCTCAACTTCTTGATGGCATGTGTTATGGCTGCTTGTAGGCCGATGAGGCATGCTTTATATTCGGCGGCATTGTTGTTGACGGCGAAGTTTAGCTTGACTGAGATCAAATCATGTTCTCCTTCCAGTGATATTAGAAGGATTCTCGCCCCGAAGCCTCTCGGGTTTGATGCACCGTCGAAGTATAGGTCCCATGCGTCGGTGTCGGTACAAAGGATGTCTTCGTCAGGGAGTGACCATGTGTTGGTCATTGTATCCTCGTTGGTAGGGTTTTCTGCTAGGAAATCGGCTACTGCCCTTCCCCTGATGACCTTGAGGGGTATGAATTTGAGGTCAAATTCAGATAGCATGAGTGTTCATCTAGACAGCCTTCCGTTTAGTACGGGTTTTTCGAAGATGTATTTGACCGGGTCCATATTGGAGTAGATGTGAACCGTGTAGCTGAGCATGTAATGTCGTAGCTTCGTTGTTGACCAAACCAGGGCAAGGCATGTCTTTTCCAGTTGGGAGTACCTTGTTTCGTATTCGATAAAATTTTAGCTGATGTAGTAGATGGCTCGTTCTTCGCAATCGACTGTTTGTGCTAGCATTTCTCCCATGGCTGTGTCGGTGACAGTCAAGTATAGGGATAAGGGAATTCCTTGTTGAGGTGGCATGAGGACATGAGGTTTGGATAGGATTTCCTTTATCCCGTCGAAGGCCTTTTGACAGTCGTTGTCCCAATCGGTGTGATCGGAGGCGCGAAGCTTCTTGAAGATTGGTTCACAAATCATGGTGAGCTTGGCTATGAAGCGGCTGATGTATTGGACTTGACCGAGAAATACTCGAATCTCCTTCTCGTTCTTAGGCTGAGGCATTTGTCGAAGAGCTTTGATTTTGGTAGGATCAATTTCGATGCCCCTCTTTCCGACGACGTGTCCCAGGAGTTTTCCGGAGGTGACCCCGAATGCACACTTCTGAGGATTTAGTCTCATGTTGTATTTCTGAAGGCGAGGGAATAATTTTCGAAGGGCGCTGATATGGCCGTCCCGCTCTTTTGATTTGATGATCATCTCATCGACATATACCTCAACTTCCTTGTGCATCATGTCATGTAGGAGAGTGGTGGCGGTTCTTTGATAGGTTGCTCCGACGTTGATTAAACCGAAGTAGCAATATGTACCCTACTGTATAGTGAATGCAGTCTTGTGCATGTCTTTCTCGACCATTTTGATCTGTTTGTTCCCAGCATACCCGTCCATGAATGATTATAAGGCGTGCTTGGCGGTGTTATCCACCAGGATGTCAACATGCGGCAGAGGGAAGTCGTCTTTTGCACTTGCTTTGTTTAGGTCCCTGAAGTCGATGCAAACCTGAATTCTCCCGTCTTTCTTGGGTACAGGAACTATGTTGGCCACCCAGTCAGAGTATTCAGACACTTTGATGAATCCGGCTTTGAACTGTATGTCTACCTCTTACTTGATTTCCAAGGCCCATTCAAGGCGCATACGGAGCAACTTTTATTTCACGGGCTTAGCTCCGGGCTTAGTGGGTATCTTGTGTTGTACAATTTCCCTGTCGATCCCAGGCATGTCTTTGTAGGACCATGCGAATACGTCCTTGTATTCGTGTAGGAGGTTGATGAACTATTGTCTTTCCGAGGGGTCAAGGGTGGTCCCTATCCTAAGTTCTTGAGGTGTGTTGTTGGTTCCTACGTTAATAGGTTCGGTATCCTCAATGATGGGTGTCCTATCCTCTCGTTTGTCAAGTTCTTTGGCTAGGTGAGGTGGGTAGTCACTCAAGTCAAATTCCTCATATTCATTCAGAATTGCATTGCAGTTAAATTGAGACGAGTCATAAGCAAACTTAGCGTTCATTAACTCGACTTGAGTGAAAAGCACGGATAAGACAGACATCTCGTGGGCAGTCAGAGGCAACATAGCAGAGGAGGTGGCCCCTGGAACAAGCTCCAGGTTCCTACCTTCCGCGGGAGTGGGGGTAACCCTAGTTGACTCGGACTCTGAGGCAACCACAAGTTTGTAATAAAACAGTGGAAATGGGATCTTGACCGGGACATCATGAGTGCTAGGAGCTAAGACAGACTCTGACTCTGACTCTGACTCAGACTCTTCTTCACTTCCCTCTTTGAACATAGGGCCTCCTCCACTTGTGATCTTGAGAATGCGGTCCCTTGACAGTTTCCCTCCAGCCTTGTGTAGTTTTCTCTAGGTTAGTATTAGAGATTAAGGCGGTGGGATCGAACTGGCTATCCTTTAAAGCAATGTTGATGACGTCCTCATAGCCGAGGTGTTTGATATTGTCTTCTCCGAAGAGGAGGCTGACGGCTTGTCCGCCGAGGCATGGGATCGACTCAGATTTGGTCGACGCAGCTTTGGTGTTGTGGGGGATGAAGTATCTGTCTTGAAAGACTTCTATGCCCAAGTGTTTGACCTTAGCTACGGGGTCGTAGATTGGCTCAGGAAAGCTATTGTCGACCTCGGATCCTTCCTCGGGGACGAAGTATCCATTAAGAGTCAAATGGTAGGGACGGAGGATGACTCCGTGCTTTTTGCGCTTAAGTATTAGAAGGTTCAGCTCCTGGATGTCTGCATCGGTTGGCTCATAGCCTAGCCCGAAGAGGATGTTGGGGACCTTGGCATGTTTCATAGGAGGTAAGATGCTCTTCAGCGGGTTGAGGGGTAGGCCCGGGAAATAACTCTGATCAAAATGCGGTTGACTCTGAGGTTCGAGAACGGGTCGCAATCAAAGGATGCTGATTCGTTGGTTAGGGCATTTACAGCTTGGAATCCCCACATTTCATTATCGTCCTCTTCAATGACCTGAAAGGCTATTCCCTTCTTCATGATAGCCTTTATCGGGGATGCAGGAATTGTGATTGTCTTCCCGTTGAAATGGACCCTGATTTTCTGATGAAGGGTTGAGGTGACGGCCTTGGCGGCGTGAATCCAGGGGCGTCCCAGAAGCATGTTGAAAGAGGCGTCGATGTCGACCACCTGAAAATTGGCTTGTCTTTCCAAGGGTCAGGTTGCAATGGTCAAGGTGATAAGCCTCACAATCTTACGACGGGTGCCGTCATAGGCGCGTACCCCTTGATTAGTCGGGACCAAGTCAGCTTCCTTGATACCCAGTTTGTGAGCCGTCTTGAGGGGAATGCCATTGACTGCGGATCCATCATCTACTCGAACCATAGGCACATTCTTCTTGAGGCATTGTACAGTGATGTACAGGGCCAAGTCATGGTTGGCTCCGAATGGAGGGATATCTTCGTCAGAGAAGATGACCGGGTTGCTTAGGTCGGGGACATCCCTTATCATGTGTGCTTCCACTTCTTCAGGGGAGGAGGTAGAAGGAACTATCAACTTTCCCAAGGCTTGTAGCAAAGCCTGCCCATGTTCAAAGGATGTAGCAATCAGTTGCCAAATTAAAATTTCGGCCTTTGCCCTTTTCAGTTGCTTAAGGATCGAGTTTTAGGGAACCTTGGGTTGAGTGTCCACGTCCGGGACCATTTTGTCATTCGTCATTGGAATGGTTGATGTATTGTTCGGGCTTTGATAGGGGCGCCCGGACCGGGTAAGATGACCGATCTCTTTTGCTTGTTTGCCCTTTCCCGGAACAACGTAGACGTCCCCTGCGTCGTCTCTCCAGATATCGCTGATTTCGGGATCTCGAGGGTACCTTGGAGAGGTATTCCTCGGTGGATAGTTTTTGTAGGGGAAGTTCTTGTGGGGGTAGTTTTTGTGGGGTTGATTATTGTGAGGTTGATTATTGTGGGGTGCGTGCCAGAATGGTCGCGGGAGCAATCCTTTCTTGTAATGGGAGTTTTGGGTGCTTGGAGGACCCTCCCTTGGGCGTGGTGTTGGTGTTGGTGGGTTGAAAATAAACCGGTGGTAGGCATCCTCAAGTCGGGTAATCCTTTTTGAGAGACTGGCTATGTCTTCTTCAACCTGTTGGAACATGGTGAGCATAGTTGCAGCGCAGAACACGAATATCACTTCTGGGTGTCCTTTTCTAAGGCATTCACCTCGTCATCAATTGGCAAGATGAGGTGTGAGCAATCCAAGGTTGGCTCGTCGCCAGAGATGGCATGGATTCCCAAGGGGTTTATCTTATTGTTTTGTTTGGTGGGTGGAGGTAAAGGCAGTTCCCCTTTCTCGGTCATGTCTTAAATGTCGTGCTTCAGTTTAAAGCAGGCCTTCGTGTCATGACCTTTACCCTGGTGGTATTGGCAGTAGGCATTGGGATTCCAGAAACGGGTTTTCTTGGCCTCAGACATGTTTGGAGTGGGCCAAATTGGCTGTACTTTTCCTCGGTCCATGAGTCTTTTTAGGGCACTAGCATAGGTTGTCCCCAAGTTTGTTAATACCCTTTGAGGACGCTCAGCTTTCTTCGTGGTTGGTTCGAGGAGGTTTGACCTCATCGATTTTGTTTGTCTAACCATAGGGGCGAGATCCAGTTGATGTAGATCCTTGATAGCCTCTACTAGTGGTTTTGGCTAGGACACCCTTGCGAAGGCCGTCTTCAATGCGGGTTTCGAGGATTTGTAAATCCTGGAAAGTTTTGATGTTTTGATATCTCAACAGGTTGGCATAAACTGGGTGGAGGTTGTTGACAAACTTCTCCACCAGAGTTGATTCACTTGGCTTACTGACCAGTTTGAGAGCTTACCCTCCTCCAACGGGTTAGGAATTCTGTGAACCCTTCCTTATCATTCTGAGTCGAGACCTCAAGGGTTCCGGTGTTGGCTTGGATTTCGACGTTGTCGGCGTACTGTTTAGCAAATTCGACGACGACTTCGTCCCAAGTAGTAATGCTCTTGGGGGTCGAGGGAATAGTTCCATTGGCGGGGAATCGGTTACAGGGATGACGGGAAGATCCGGGTGAAAAGTTCTTGCTTGACCCCCTTTATGGACATGTAATCCTTGAAGGACCAAATGTGGTTGAGCGGGTCCTCCACTCCCTTAAACTTGGGTACATCAGTTAGGGTAATGTTGTCGGGTAGTTGATCCCCAACGGGTTCGAATCTTTGATTGTTCTCAAGGTGGATGTTGTTACCACGGGCTATGAGTTGTTCTTCCAAGAGCTTGAGCCTTTTCTCGGTTTCAGTCATAGGTGGAGTATTGTGTTCTCCAGTTTCCTTGTTTTACAAGGTGTCGATACGGGTCTCGACATGGTCTAGGGTGACCTTAAGAGCGGTGAGTAGACTGGTTAGCTGAGCAGTCGTGAGATCTCTGTTATCATCGTTGTTGTTGGACGAAGCTGAAGACGGGGCCATGGCTCTGAGGCATAAAAGGGCTCATGTTAAAACCCAATCCGACACGGTTTAACAACTAAACGCAGACAACACAAAAGATGGAAAGACAATTTAGACTCGACAAGATGAGGGCAACCGCGTGTGGTGCCTCGGTGCTGACTCGATTTATAATGTGACGGTGTTGATCAATTTTGACTCTCGTCTAACGTAGTGGCGTGACACCGTTGAACGAGTCTTGAGGTGAGATGACTCATAAGTAAAGACCCATAAGTACGTTTGCTTCGACTTAATAGACACGAGGCGGAATAGAAATGGTGGACTGAAATTTTCGAAAATAGAAATTTTCAAAAAGATTCATTTATCGCTTTATGGACGGCTTCCGAAGAATAAGGATCTTCAAATGTCGATCAGTCGAAAAGTTTTCTTATGTTTGTTTTCAAAAGACGGTTTGAGTTCGAGTTGTGGCGGCTCTGAAAACAATGTGCTGTTTCCAAAGACAATTTTTGAAAATCAAAATTGTACTTTTTGAAAATCGAGGTTTGAAAAGGTTGTGGTCCCGAGGACGGTGCATGGTCCTCGAGATTTGAAAAAGTCTCGAAAAAGGGCTGTGTGCCATTTTCGGGTTTTGAAAGAGCCATCGTGTCGGCGCGAGACAGGTTGAAATCCGTGTCTTGAAGCGGCGATTATAACGACGTAAAAAGGTGTTTTCTGAAATGGTTTGTGAAAACCAAGTTTGAAAATCGTCATTACGACTGCCTAGACAGGCGTGCTTTTGAAATGGTTGTAGAAAACCGAGTTTAGAAATCATCATTACGACGGCCTAGAAAGGCGTGCTTTTCAAAGATTTGTAGAAAACTGGGTTTGAAAATCGTCATTACGACGGCGTAGAAAGGAGTGCTTTTAAAATGGTTGTAGAAAATCGGGTTTAAAAATGTTCATTACGACGACCTAGAAAGGCGTGCTTTTTGAAATGCAACGGTCGGCGAAAGACTGAAGTTTTAAATGGCCATTATAAAGGCACAAAGGTGTTTTTTTTGAAAGTTTAAAACGACAAGGAAAGACTTATGATCACATAACACATAAGCACTCGCAGTTTCATTATATTATGCATAATGCTGACACGGGTTTTGGCTTAAAAGGGTGGGTTACACACCAATCGATCAAACCCCAATTTTTGAGAGGGATACCAATCCAAACAAAATGTGTAACGAGGGTGCCCTAGCCTCGTGCTCGAAGGAAATGAAAGCTCTTTGACGAAACAGAAATGTGTAACGTCAACGGTATGCTTGACTCAATCGGGATTCGAGACACGGGGATGAGGAAACTCACGCCGACGAGACGAACCAATTGGTCGAAAAAGGTTAGGTTGTAGGCCCGGACAAGGAACCCGACTTATGACCGTAATATCAATTAATGCATTTCAACCAAGACCTCGTTCGAGTCTCACCATCTAGAGATCACAAAGACACAAGTGTCCTAGTTTTCCCAAGCGGAGTCGCCAATCTGTGGACATAGGCCACCTGCTTGACCAGCGAGTCTGTGGATATGCAGTAGTCGAAAAGCCACGCTCGGTGGCGTAAAAATGCTTTTGACCGGATCGCTTTAGATCGGTCGGTTTCATTTCGGCAAGGGTCTCCAAACGATGCAAGAGATGTTTGGAGTCGCCACCAAGCATTTGTGGGATGCTTGGAACCCATTCGAATCCACTTTATACCTAGGTCAACCAAGCCAAAAAGCGGTGTTTGACATAGGAACTAAAGATGAGGAGTCGTCCCTCTTTAGCATCCTATCTCTAGAACAACTCTTGTACGCCCTGAATAAGGTCGTCCACTATCCAAAGTTTCTGAGTAAGAGGTGAAGGTACGTATTGGGAAGCCCTTTCATCGGACACCCAATCCCACCCACGGTAGCGGCCTCTACTGATCGATCTTGGTTAGTTTAATGCAAAAGTTGATAAAACGGGTAAATGCATGAATGCGCATCGACAAGTTTAAACCTAACATGTGAGCTTTCTATGTCGGTTGTTTATCCAAGTATCAAGTAATTGATGTCAAGTTTGATTTAATGTTGATTTGCATGCAAGACGGAAATTAAACATCCATTTACCGAGTTAGGTTCATGGTGCATAACGTGATCCATTTATCTTAGAAAGGCGTTTTGCAAATATAATGGAAAAGGGGCATATTTGTCATCTGATCCATCCTGTATTCGGGTTAATCGAAGTAGGGATCGTCCTAGACAAGTGCTGGAAAGGAAGCAGGGTCTACATCAGGCAGCCTATTGAGGCGCGAGCCGTCAGGCGATGCAAGCAGACCTGTCCTGGTTTGAAAACTGGAAAATAGTTGGCTTGTTTAGGCGCGGGTCAACAAACTATCCAAGAGACGTCTTCTGAACATTTGAAATCGTTTGAAAAACGGTTTGTAAGGAGGGTGTTTGAACCCGTCTTGGTTTGAAAAGGTCGTTTAGACCGCTTTTGTATTAATGTGAGGAACGAGACTTGAATAATCGCCATTGTATTGATGATATTCGATGTCGGGTTCGGTTTTGCAAGCGTGACAGGCAGAGTTTTGAAAAATGATTATGAAGTAATTGTATTCTGTTTATTTGTTTGTGATTAGTCAATGTTTATCACCGTACTCGAGTTTAAACCGACATGGTATGTGGAACCAAGGATGACTTTGCATTTATGACTAATATGTTGGTTTTGAAATGTAAAGAAATAAAATAAAAGGTTTTAAAATACCTTTTAAAATGTAATTAACCAAATATTACCACCGAAACACGGATTAGACCGCCATGGTATAAGGAACCAAGGGTAAAAATGTTTTATGGTTAAAAAGATTTATCATAAAAATGATTCAAAATGGTAAAAACCGATTTGAAAATGGAAAGAATGAACTCAAACACGTTTGAGTTCTGACCAGAATACCCCATTGAGGCGCGAGGCACCTAGTGGTGTTTTGGGCCTTCTGTTTTGGTCAAAACTCGGTTTTGGCTCATTCGATCCGTATTTTGGACCATATTATGCATGTTTTAGCATGTTATAGTCATAAAACAGATAAAAGACCTGAAAAAAGAGGATTTTTACACCCTCATACTTGCTAGGCTTGAGACGAGAAATCGACGAAAGTATAACAACTTGTTAGGTCAAAAAACTCGGTTAAAAACCGTTTTAGCAATGTAAAGAGTGTTTTGTTAAGTTTAGTGATGGTGTAGTTGGTCGAGATGGTCGGTCAAGTGATTTAATGCACGATGACGGTACCAAACAATGTGTATGGCTTGTATTTTCGATCGGTAGGTCGAAAATACGTGTCGGTTTGTGACTTAAGAAGTCGAGTCGAGAATTTTAAGGGACATATGAGGGGGCGAACACTCGGGTTCCTTCAAATGGTGACATTTGAGGGGTATTTATAGGAAAATAGGTGGTTGTGTGCGTTTTGAGCGACGTGGCCGCATGGGCTACTTGAAGAGGCGCGAGCCATTTCGCGGGTTATCGAGCTCTCTTGTCACTATCACGCAATTGAAATCATGATTTGTTCTATCCTATGTTTTGGATGGCATGATTTGTACATGACCATTCAAGTATTCCAGGAATACTTAACATGAAAGCTTTAAGAAGTTTATTTTTTGGTGTTTGACTTGATTTGACTCGTTGTTGGAGTCGGGATTTGAATTTTGAGTCGGTTTTTAGTCCGGTGTCGGTTTTGACTCTAGTTAGTGTCATTGTGACCCCGTTGTCGTGCATAAAACACTCTAGGTTTTTTTGAAATGTTTTGTTTTCGAAATCATTTTGAGTTTTCCGACGTATAGTTATAAAAAACTATCGATTAAGCGCTGCGATTCCTAAGCATGTTGTAGTCCGATAATCATCGGGTGTTTCTTGGAGACTCGACAGATACTGGGTATCTACAGCTGGATTTTGCTTCAACTTTTTCCTTTGCCTCTTCTCTTGGACGGTTGTTTCATTGTTTTCTTATAGCTTGCTTCCATGCTTCAATTGGGCCTTAGAACCACCCCAAGCTTCCTCTAAAACATGATCAAATCCTCTATAACAGCTCAACACTCAGAATTGGTTAACAAAGACACAAGTCAAGCAAAACCGCTTCCTAGTGTCGCTTATTATGCACAAAATACGCTAAATAAACGGTAAATATGTGAGCTTATCAGTCTTTCGGCAAGGGAATACGACGGTAACCAAAAATATGCAAATGCTCATCAAAGTGACATTGAGAGCTACCCCATATGTAATAAGGGTACTCTAGAAGAGCATAGAAGTCTCATTGCATTCCTAAGCCTAGGACCAGGACTTCTTTGACAAAATTGCAAACTTTTCGACATTCATTTGGCATTTGAACTCAATTTGATGATTATAAGTGCCCATTCCCTTTGGGTAACAAAACAATAATGGTAGCCAAAGAATTATCACACCACAAGGTACTCTTGACTAGGCCTTAGTGTATGGGTCAAACGATACTAGCATGATACTATCTAGGCTGTTTTAAGACTATTCTAGCAAACAAAGTCTTAAGGAGAAAGAGTATCTACAATGACCTATTCACCCATAACAAGGTTTCCAATTAAGCATTTTCTAAGATTTTATTACTAAAGCAACTATGTGCCATGATGCAACCTATATATAAACAATCTAATGCATATGCTTCTACCAAATATATGACATATAATCTAAATGCAAGCTCCTAACAACATATAGGCACAAAACCGCAACAACCACAATACACAACATCCTCCTTCACATACAAGCCCATCCTCCTCAAGTGACAAATGAAAAGAAATGGAAGGGAAAAATGGTTTAGAACGATCATACCAAGCGGTCTTCATATTTCCTTAGGATATGTCTCAAATGGAGTGTTGTACCTATGTGAGAAGAGAACAAAACACACATGTATATATAAATTCTACACTACTAAAGTAAAGAACATGTTTTTGGCATTTGAAAAATTTCAAATTTTTAGGGATTTTGGATTTTTATGAAATTAAATACAATAAAATAAAGAACATAATTTTGGAATTTTTCAAGGTTTTTCAAATTTTATGATTTTTGAAATATAAATTCTCATCCCCCACTTTATTTTGGACATTGTACTCAATGTACACGGTAGATTTGGAAATGAAAATGAAAGACATATTTTTTGTATTTTTGAAATAAGTGTTATTTGAAAAATAAAAAACATGTTTTTGTATTTTTAAATATTTTTGAAAATTAATAACTTGTTTTTGAATATTTGAAATGGAAATACAAATGGAAGATGCAATGCATGATATGAACGTATGCATGCTCTAGGTAAATGCAAAAAGATGTTTAACCTAGAGAGAGAAAGCTCCTGCCGTCTTCTCTAGGGCTGAGTATAATTTTGATTTTGGTGCAATTATGGCTAAGAAATCAACTATTACTAATAATTCTAAACATCTTACAAGTACAAAACAGTCAGTTACATCAAGTGCTATTCGATATGAAAAAAAAAACAAGATATTGAAGGGACCAGATGTTGAAGTAGTTACAAAAGAACGAAGCATTCATGAGATTACTGGAATTCCTAAGTATCAATTGGATGATGGTCTGGTAGAAGATGTGGAGGAGGAGTCTGATGCTGATCAGGAATCTGGGGAACACAATAAGGAAGATGAGGTCTGGTATCAAAAACATGGTAAGCGAATAATGAAAATTATTGAAGAGGATGACTTACTTGAATTGTCTGATGATGATGTCCAGAGTGAATTCGAGTATTAGCAACATGCTGTCTTTGGCTTTATTGTGGGAGCCAATCCCCCATGGCAGATCTTGGAGGGGTTCTTGAAGAGAATATGGAACAAATATAAAGTTGACAAGATATCATTCCTACCTAATGGGGTGTTCCTGGCCAGGTTTCAAACGGAAGAGATGAAACAAGCAGTCTTAAATAGTGGCCATTATCTCTTTGATAATAAGCCATTAATATTGAAACCGTGGTCTTCAGATGTTGCCCTAGAAAAAGCAGAGATTAAATAATTGCCAGCAAGGATAAGACTACATCAATTGCCTTTGAAATTTTGGGGCAATAGCCTGAAAAAAATTGCAGGTCTTATAGGAACATATGTTAAGAGTGGTTCTGCCACTGAGAATAAGACTAGATTGGGATTTGCTCGGGTTATGCTGGAACTTCAGTTGGGTCAATCTTTTCCTAACAAAGTAAAATTCCTAGATGAGAAGAAGAACCTGATTGAAGTAGATGTTGCCTATGAGTGGAAGCCAGGTATCTGTAGCAAATGCAAACAAATTGGTCATGAGCAACAAAACTGTAGAAAAGGCAAACCAACAGTCAATAATCAAAAAGTTACCAAACAAGTGTGGAGACCAGTGACTAAGAATAAAGTACCTGTAATTACTCCCCAGCAGGAGCATTCTGCAACTCAGACCATAGTACCAGTAGTTCCTCCTCGGCAGGAGCAATCTGGAACTACTATCCAGGAAAATGTGAGTCAACAGCCTACAGCAGAAATGACTCCACCTGCAAGAAAGACACCTGAAGATATACAATATTCTGTAGCCCCAATTAAGTAGTTGAGGACTAAGCAGGGAATTGAAAATGTAAGCAAGAATGGTTCACGCTCCCCAACTTATATGGAGGTGTTGAGTCCTTCCAGCTCACCCAAACAAGGTATTGGCATATCTGGTAATGGCCTACTCTCCCCCCATAAATAATGAATTTTGGATTCTGGAATGTGAGGGGGATGAATAGGGAGGGTAAGCAGAAGGTTGTACATAATTTTTTGCAAGCTAATAATGTTGGCTTATTTGGTTTGCTAGAGTCTAAAGTTAAGCCTAATAATTTGACTAAAGATGTGAGTAATGTATTTCATGAATGGAGTGTGTCCACTAATACTACCTATCATAAGGGAGGGAGAATATGGATTCTTTGGAAACCTCACTTATATGATATTCAATTTTTGGAATACAATCCTCAATATATTCACATGTATGTAGTTAATAAAAATTCTCAAGATTGGTTTTTTCACACCATTGTCTATGCTTTCAATGGTATCACTGAGAGAGAGTCACTCTGGTTAAATATTAAGAGGTTGGCTGCTTCCATTCAGGGGCCTTGCTCAGTAGGGGAGACTTCAATTGTGTGTTACAAGCTACTGAGAGGCTAAGGGGGCAGGTTTCTCTAGCTGAATCAGCACCTTTTCAAGACTGCCTAGATTGGTGTCAGCTCATGGATATTAAAGCTTCAGGAGCCTTTTATACTTGGAATAATAAACAACCTCCTGAGACTAGGAAATATAGTAGGTTGGACAGGTTTCTTGTGAATAAGGATTGGATGGATCAACTGCCAGCTTACTTTGCAAATTTCCTCCCTGAAGGTTTATTTGACCACACTCCTTGTTTGGTGAGTAAGAATACTAGTGGCGGGAATAAAAACAGACCATTTAAGTATTTTAATATGTGGAGTAAGGCTCCTGGTTTTCTGAATTGTGTGGCTCAAGGTTGGAATAAGAATGTGGTCGGGACCAAAATGTACAAAGTGGTAAGGAAATTAAAACTCCTTAAAACTGATCTCAAGCAGCTCAATAAAAACACATTCTCTGATATTGAAAATAAAACTGATTTGGCACAAACCCAACTGCTTCATATCCAGCAGCAACTTATGAGGAACCCTGGGGATACAGGTTTGATTATGCAGGGGATACTAACTCTGCCAACTTTTACAGCCTGATCAAAGCTAGAAGAGCTAAGAACTTCATTCATCAAATAACAGATCATGAAGGGGGTATACACACAGAGGAAGCAAGCATCCAACAAGCTTTTCTGAACTACTATCAAATGCTTCTTGGCACACAGAATAGTACAAAAAAAGTGAAATATACTGTAGTGCAAAGAGGGAAAGTGTGTACTGAACAGCAACAACAAACTCTAATGACCCCTATCACTCCTGAGGAAATCAAGCACATTATATTTCTGATTCCTAATGACAAGGCACCCGGTCCTGATGGCTACTCAAGCAAGTTTTTTAAGGACTCATGGGATGTTGTAGGTAATGAGGTAACTGAAGCCGTTCTTGATTTTTTTCAGTCTGGATGCTTATTAAAACAGCTTCATGCCACTATAGTTACCCTAATTCCTAAGGTGAATAGACCTGTTAATGTGGTAAAGTATAGACCCATTGCTTGTTATAATGTGATCTATAAGTGCATTTCCAAGGTGTTATGTTCTAGACTGGCTGTTGTTCTCCCTGAGTTAATATCTCCAAATCAGGGGGGGTTCATTAAAGGAATAAGCATAATGGAAAATATCCTGATTTGTCAAGATATTGTAAGATTATATGAGAGAAATGCAGCATCTCCAAGATGTCTTTTCAAAATGGACCTGCAAAAGGCTTATGATACAATTGAATGGGTTTTCCTGGATGACATGTTGCAAGCCTTAAAATTTCAAGAACAGTACAGGAAGTGGATAATGCAGTGTGTCACAAATGCTACTGATGCAGGAGCAAGGGGATCAGGCAACCATCAAGACAATCACAAGGAGCTTGGCCTGACCAGGCTTGGGAATTACCTGATTCTCTAAAGAAACTATCCAACCAGGGGCTCCAGCTAATTTTCAGTCAACATTAAGGGTCCAAGCTACAAAATCATCCGGAGAAGTTCCTCAAATTATGCTTAGAAGAATAGTTAATCAGGCTCACAAAGTCAGGGTCCATTCAGGGAAGCATACAACATTATCCTTGCTAATTCAGTGATAATTCCTTTGTTTTTGTTTAAGTAAGTCTCATTATCTAAATAAGGACCTTGGAGGGTCATAGTAGTCCCTACCAAGTCAGGAGACAAGCAACAAGAAGGCCAAACAAGAGCTTTAAAGACCTGAGAACAGCATTGCCATTTCAGGAAACAAACAAGAATGCTTTATTGTGCTTTTCTGAACTTTTAACTAGTCTGTTTTATTGCTGTTATTTCGTCCTCATTTGTGGACTTCTTGCTGTTATTTTAACTTCTTTTGTAAGGCCTTCTGAGCCATTAGATGATAGTTTAATCAAGGGTAGAGATCTCTTTGTAAACTCTATTTAAGCAGCCTGATATCCCACTTTTACAAGCAGATTTGAATGAAATGAAAACCTAAAGAGTTTACTCTCTTCAACCTGTTAACTTGTGCCTTGCTTAGTTAACAAACTTATTCAGTAGCTTGTGCTTTCCTTAGTTGCTGGCCTAAGCTTAATTTAACCTCCTTGTGCCTTGCTTAGGGGATTGAGTTAATCCTAGGACTCACTGTTTTTAGAATTTCCCTGTGCATTGCTTGAGGGTCTTAAGTTCAGGGTTTTATCTTCCATTTTCTTGCATAAATCCAGTCAAGCCATATCAACCCCTGGTTGGGCATATCAAAGTGGTAATCAGAGCCAGGTTTAACACAATCCCATCTTGTGTTAATCTTGGGTTGACATATATTCAGTGAGTTCATCTTCCCCTAACTACATTAAAAACTACAAAAAATAACCATGAGTGTAGAGAAAATTACTGAGTTGGAAACAAAGATAGATACCATGGCTGGTACTGTCAATGTTATGGCAGAAGCAGTGAATGAGCTTATGAACCAACATCCTGGATTTGCAGGGAGAGGCAGAGGTCGTGGGAGAGGATACATACCACAACCAAGAAGAGGGCCACGTGAGGATGAGGAGCAGTCTGATTCAGATGACAGCAGAAGAAGCAGGCTTTCCCTCAACAGACACACTGATAAGCATCTTAAGGTAGAGATCCCTGAATTTTCTGGTAGTTTGAACCCAAATGATTTGTTAGAATGGTTAAGAGATGTTGAAAGAATTTTTGAGTATAAAGGATATAATGACACCAAAGCCTTTAAAGTTGCTACTTTAAAACTTAAGGGTTATGCATCATTATGGTATGACACCATGAAGAGTCTAAGGGCCAGGGAAGGAAAGGACTCCATTAGATCTTGGAATAAACTGAAAAAGAAGTTGCTTGCTAAGTTTGTTGCTAAAGATTACACTCAAGACTTGTTTATTAGGCTGTCTAAATTGAAACAAAATGAAAATTCTGTAGAAGCTTATCTGAGGGATTTTGAACAATTGACACTACAATGTGATATCATTGAAAAACCTGAGCAAAGGATTGCTAGGTTCCTAGAAGGCTTAAATTATAACATTGCAAAGCAAGTAAGGTTACAACCACTATGGTCTTTTGAGGATGTGGTCAATTTATCCTTTAGAGTTGAAAAAATGAGTAAGGAAACACCCAAGTCTTATGCTAAAGCACCCCCTCCTAAACCTTATTCTGGGGTCAGGATTGGTGAGAATTCTAGACCTCCTTTAGTTGTAAACAAGAGTGTCTTGGATAAAGGCAAGACTCCAATGGGACAGAAGTCCACTCCCACAGTAGATGAGAGAAGGAAATGCTACCAGTGTCAGGGGTATGGGCATTTCAAAAAGGATTGTCCTTCTAAGAGGACCCTAACTGCCACAGAAGTCCAAGAATGGGAAGAAGAGGGATTGGTAGAATATGAACCAGAAGAGGAATATGGGAGTGAGAAGGAGGATGACTCAGATAAGACAATGGTTTTGACCCCTCCTGATACATGTCACAGCCTTGTTCTTTGGGGAGTTATGCATTCACAGCAGCAACCACTTGAGGAAGATCAGAGGTCCTTAATTTTCAGAAGCAGGTGTACCATTCAAGGCAGGGTGTGTAATGTGATCATAGATGGGGGTAGCTGCACCAATGTGGCTTCTGTCACTATGGTTAACAAGCTCAATTTAGAAACCAAACCTCACCCAAACCCTTACAAACTCAGGTGGCTCAATAAAGGGGCAGAAGTCAAGGTTGATCAGCAATGCCTTGTACCCTTTTTCCATTGGGAACACTTATAAAGATGAGGTAACTTGTGACATTGTTCCAATGGATGCCTGTCATTTACTATTGGGCAGGCCTTGGGAGTTTGACAAGGATGCCTTACACAAAGGGAAGAGCAATATCTACACTTTTAAGCATGCGAACCAGAGAATAGTGCTCACACCTTTACCCCCAAACACCAAGGATTATGGCAGTCCTAACATGAGCAACCATAAAGGAGTACTATTCCTCTCATAAGCAGAAATACTTAGGGAAATGCAGGAAGAGCAGTCTGCTTTCATTCTATTATCCAAGGAAGTTGAGGGTACAACAAGCATTCCCAGTGAAGTCATGGAACTGATTCATAACTATCAGGAAGTATTTCCAACAGAGCTGCCATCAGGGTTACCTCCATTGAGGGGAAGTGAGCATCAGATAGATCTAGTGCCTGGTGCAATGCTGCCTAACAGGCCAGCTTACAGAAGTGACCCAAAGACAACTCAGGAGCTACAGAAACAGATAGAAGAACTCATGTCCAAGGGGTTTGTTAGAGAATCCTTGAGCCCTTGTGCGGTTCCAGCTCTCCTTGTTCCAAAAAAGGATGGCATATGGAGAATGTGCATTGATAGCAGGGCAATCAACAATATCACTGTAAAATACAGGTTTCCAATCCCTAGATTGGATGATATGCTCGATGAACTTTGTGGTGCTAAGCTATTTTCTAAGATAGACCTCAGACAAGGCTATCATCAAGTAAGGATAAGGGAAGGTGATGAATGGAAAACTGCTTTCAAGACCAAACATGGTCTCTAAGAGTGGCTTGTGATGCCATTTGTCCTGTCTAATGCTTCTAGTACTTTCATGAGACTTATGACAGAAGTACTGAGACCTTACTTGGGTCAGTTTATTGTTGTATACTTTGATGACATCCTAGTATTTAGCAAATTTAAAACTGAACATTTGGAGCATCTGACATTGTTGTTTATGAAATTAAGGGAGCATAAATTGTTTGGAAAGTTAGAAAAATGTTCCTTCATGACTGGGGAGGTGAAGTTCTTGGGATATGTGATAACTGAGAGGGGCATAGCTGTGGATCAAGAGAAAATTGCAGCTATCAGGTCATGGCCTGCTCCTAAAACCATCACTGAAGTGAGAGGATTCCATGGCTTGGCATCATTTTACAGGAGGTTCATCAAGGGGTTCAGTACAATCATGGCACCTGTGACTGAAGGAATGAAAAAAGGAGTGTTTACTTGGACAGAACAGGCACAGCAGGCCTTTGAACTTATCAAGAAGAAACTGTGTGAGGCACCTATCCTGGCATTACCTGATTTTGATCAGTTGTTTGAGGTGGAATGTGATGCTAGTAGAGTAGGGATAGGGGCAGTGCTCATTCAGGGAAGGAATCCAGTGGCCTTCTTTAGTGAGAAACTCAGTGGAGCTAAGCTTAACTACTCAACATATGACAAGGAGTTTTATGCATTGGTCAGGTCCCTGATGTATTGGAGCCACTATCTAAAACCAAAGCCCTTTGTTCTTCACTCTGATCATGAGGCACTGAAGTATATTAATGGTCAGCATCAACTAAATGCCAGGCATGCTAAGTGGGTTGAGTTTCTCCAATATTTTAATTTTTCTAGCAAGCATAAAGAGGGAAAACTCAATGTTGTAGCAGATGCACTTTTGAGGAGTCACTCTATGTTAGTCACAATCCAGCAAAGAGTGTTGGGGTTTGAGTTTATGAAGGAGCTCTACAAGGATGATCAGGATTTCATGGAGGATTGGCTAACTTTGTAAGGCAATCCAAACAGTCCAGGATCCAAGTTTACACTGCAGGAGGGGTATCCATTCAAGGAAAACAAACTGTGTGTCTCTAGGGGCTCCTATAGAGATTTACTAATTAAGGAGGTTCACTCTAATGGTTTAGCAGGACATTTTGGGGTACAGAAGACCTTGGATATACTTCAAGATCAGTTCCACTGGCCCAGAATGGAAAGGGATGTTCAAGCCATAATCAGAAGATGCCCTACCTGTCAAAAATCAAAAAGCTCATTTCAACCAGGGGCTTATACTCCACTGCCTGTTCCAGATAAACCTTGGGAGGATGTAAGCATGGATTACATAGTGGCCTTGCCAAGAACTCAGAGAGGAAAGGATTCTATTCTGGTTGTGGTTGATAGGTTTAGCAAGATGGCCCATTTTGTGCCATGCCAGAAAACTGAAGATGCCTCAGGAGTAGCTGACTTGTATTTCAAAGAAATTGTGAAGTTACATGGTGTTCCAAAAACAATTGTATCTGACAGGGACACCAAGTTTATGAGCTACTTTTGGAAGACCCTTTGGAGACTCCTCAACACCAAACTTCTCTTTAGCACCTCCCATCACCCTCAAACAGATGGGCAGACAGAAGTCACAAACCGAACTTTGGGAAGGATACTCAGGTGTATTGTGAAGAGCTCACTGAAAGATTGGGATCTCAAGCTAGCTCAGGCAGAATTTGCCTTGAACAGAGCTCCTTCCTCCAGTACTGGACATAGCCCATTTGAAGTGGTATGTGGAAGCAACCCTCTCATGCCCTTTGATCTATCCAATGTCCCAAGAGCAACAGTCAATTATGATGCAAAGAAAAGGGTAGAACAGATGAGGCACCTGCATGAGCAGGTAAGGAAGCAAATTGAAAAGGCAAATGAGCAGGCTAGGAAGAACAACAAGCTAACCAAAGGCAGGAAAGAATTCCAACCAGATGATCTGGTGTGGGTAAACATGAGGAAAGAAAGGTTCCCTGGTAAGAGAAAGAACAAGCTCATGCCAAGGGCTGATGGACCATTTGAGGTAACAGAAAGAGTGGGGACCAATGCTTACAAAGTTGATCTTCCAGGAGAGTATGGGGTTCATGGAACATTTAACATTGGAGACCTCAGTCCCTACTATGGCAGTGATGAAGAGGACACTGAGGATTTGAGGGCAAAACCTCTTCCACCTGGGGAGGATGATGCAGGAGCAAGGGGATCAGGCAACCATCAAGACAATCACAAGGAGCTTGGCCTGACCAGGCTTGGGAATTACCCTGATTCTCTAAAGAAACTATCCAACCAGGGGCTCCAGCTAATTTTCAGTCAACATTAAGGGTCCAAGCTACAAAATCATCCTGGAGAAGTTCCTCAAATTATGCTTAGAAGAATAGTTAATCAGGCTCACAAAGTCAGGGTCCATTCAGGGAAGCAGGCAACATTATCCTTGCTAATTCAGTGATAATTCCTTTGTTTTTGTTTAAGTAAGTCTCATTATCTAAATAAGGACCTTGGAGGGTCATAGTAGTCCCTACCAAGTCAGGAGACAAGCAACAAGAAGGCCAAACAAGAGCTTTAAAGACCTGAGAACAGCATTGCCATTTCAGGAAACAAACAAGAATGCTTTATTGTGCTTTTCTGAACTTTTAACCAGTCTGTTTTATTGCTGTTATTTCGTCCTCATTTGTGGACTTCTTGCTGTTATTTTAACTTCTTTTGTAAGGCCTTCTGAGCCATTAGATGATAGTTTAATCAAGGGTAGAGATCTCTTTGTAAACTCTATTTAAGCAGCCTGATATCCCACTTTTACAGGCAGATTTGAATGAAATGAAAACCTAAAGAGTTTACTCTCTTCAACCTGTTAACTTGTGCCTTGCTTAGTTAACAAACTTATTCAGTAGCTTGTGCTTTGCTTAGTTGCTGGCCTAAGCTTAATTTAACCTCCTTGTGCCTTGCTTAGGGGATGGAGTTAATCCTAGGACTCACTGTTCTTAGAATTTCTCTGTGCATTGCTTGAGGGTCTTAAGTTCAAGGTTTTATCTTCCATTTTCTTGCATAAATCCAGTCAAGCCATATCAACCCCTGGTTGGGCATATCAGCTACTTACTCCCTTAATCTTAATGGTAATGTATTTGGTTTCTTCAAGGGGAAGAGAGGGTTAAGACAAGGAGATCCCCTCTCCCCTTTGCTTTTTACCATTTGCATGGAATACCTAACTAGACTGCTGGCATACACTACTGAGGGACCTGGATTTTAATATCATCCTCTCTGTAAACCCCTTAAGCTTACTCATCTTATGTTTGTTGACGATCTTTTGCTATTTTGTAAAGGAGATGTTCAATCAATCATTACTACTCTAAGAACCTTCTCAACATTCTCAAAGAGTTCTGGCTTAAACATGAGCAAAGGAAAGTCTAATGCCTATTTTAATGGAGTGAATGAAGACCTAAGGAAAGATATTCTCCATGTTTCAGGTCTTGTGCAAGGTAATCTCCCGTTTAGATACCTTGGGGTTCCCATAAAGACTACAAGACTCACTACACATGATTGTTCCCCACTCATTGATAAGCTATTGAACAGAATCAGGGGTGTGAGAGCTAGGAAACTATCCTATGCAGGTAGGCTAGTACTAGTGCAATCGGTTTTGAAGACTCTTCATAATTATTGGGCCACAATGTTTATTCTCCCTAATGGAATTATATCCAAGTTGGAATCTATTTGCAGAAATTTTCTGTGGGATGGGGGAGTGGATTATATCAGAACACCTCTTGTCTCATGGTAAAAAATCTGCAAGCCAAAGAGAGAAGGAGGTCTGGGTCTAAAAAATGATGTCTTGTGGAATAAAGCAGCGGTTGGTAAATTGGTGTGGTGGATTACATCCAAGTCTGACCATCTTTGGGTCAAATGGGTAAATCATACATACCTAAAGGGCCAGAATTGGCAAACTTACTCTCCTTCCACAAACTCAAGCTGGAGTTGGAGGAAAATTTGCCAAACTAAAGAAGTCTTTACTGATGCCTATACTCAACAGTTATGGAAGCCTCAGAAGGGACAGGAATATACCATTGCTAAGGGGTATGAGTTTATTCGCCAAAAATAGACTGATGTTCCATGTGTTTCCCAGATTTGGAACATGTGGTCTATCTCTAAACATAGCTTTCTGGTCTGGGTTCAGTAACACAATGGATTAAACACGAAAGACAAGCTACAAAAGATTGGGGTCAGTATGGATTCAAAATGCTGCATATGTGGCCAAGACAGGTTAGACAACAACCATCTATTTTTCTCTTGCCAATACAGTAGACAAATCATTATGGAAATTGGGAAATGGTTGGGGATGAATATTCCTTACCAGAATTTGCAGATATGGAGAGATAACAGAAGGGGATCCAAACTCAAGCGAGGTTTGATTAATGCATTCTGAACGCCTGTATTTACACTCTCTGGTTCCAACGGAATCGTTGTCGCTTGGAATTGTAGCTTCTCAGACCCACCATCGTTGCAAGATAAATTGAAGCTGATATGAGAACTCGTCTACGAAATTTGATTGTTCTGCCAGTGAAAGACAAAGATAGGCAGTGGATACAAACCATTCTTGCTCTGGATTGACAAAAACGAGAAATTTGATTGATGAACAAGGGAGGATACCTTAGTGATGATGACGATCTCCATGAGGATTGTTGTCTGATTTAGGGTTCGTTCATCTGATTTTGTTACTTTCCCCTTGTGTGTTTTGTGCTTGCTGATGTATGATACCGGGGGTGGGCTTTTAGGAGTTGGGCTTTTATCTCAGTCTCTAATTGTTTGGTTTGAGTTACGATCCGGACTTTGAGTGCGGGCTCCTCTCAATGTATGGGGACGATCTTTTTTTTATACTAATATATTCTTACATTTTATCAAAAAAAAAACTATCTATATAGCATATATTACAAATCATGCAACTAATCTAAACTAAGCTAAAGTGATGCAGGTTTTCTATCAAATGGAAAGCTAATTTGAATTAGCTTAGGACACCTATGATCAAACCTTGCCAAACCGAATTAAGCACTATTTCAAGTGCGCGAAGAATGAGGTTTGGTTATGAGTGACCATGCATGAATGTAAGATGTATGTAACTAATTATACGAAACTAACTATATGAGCTATATGAGATATATTACAATACAAGCTATGATATATGCTAGATGAAATATCGAATGCAAATGCGATATGAAATATATTACAAATGCAAGACTAAGCTATAATGCAAGCGAAACTAAGATATAATATAATGCAACTATACATGAGAGAGAGAGGAGAAGAAATATCATATAATTGTGGGTTACCATGGCCAAGAGTCTCTAGCCGCCAAACTCGTCGTCATCAAGGTTATGGTAATCCCCAAAATCTTCTCCTTGGTTTTCTTGGTTCCCTTGGTAACCTTGGTAGGCTTGGTTGTTTTGGTTCCCTTGGTTCGGGAACAAGAGCTACGGTTGTGCCAAAGAAGGCAAGGGTCCATTAGGGTCAATATACCCTTGTTGAGCCATGAGGTAGTAGGGAGGGTATTGGGCCAAGTAATTGTCAACATACCCCCGGAGCATCCTAATATCCAAGTGTTGCATCATCCCCATTAAATATCCCATGGTAGGGGGTTGGTTTGGAAGGCGGGGAGTGTATGGTTTATGTGGGTTAGGGTATGGTGTTATGGACACGTACTCGGGTCGAGCACCTTGTTGAAATGGTGGGTAACCCATGTTAGGCATTTGTTAAATATGGGTTTGTTGTGGAGGTTGTTGCTCCGCCTCATCATCAGCATCATCATCATCATCATCATCATCCTCTTGCCCTTGTTGCGGGGCAATAAAGATCTCAATAGGAAGAAGATAGTTTGACAGCGGTGTATAGGTGCTAAACCGTGGCTCGGTAGGAGGCACATTCCAATTGGAGAGAATAAAAGAGTAGCATCCTCTAGTGAACCACTCCACATTCCCCGTCTAGTAGTACCTACACCATTCATGGGGTTTGAAGATGGCTTTCTTTTCGATAAAATTTTCCCCCTTTAGCCTTTCATATCTACTGTTGTCATTGAATCCGGGGCATAGGTCATTAGCCAACCTTGTTATTAACCCACCCATCACAAACGTCTTAAAACGCGTGATTCCTCAGCTAAAGCCGTGAAGCGTAGTCAACAATTCATGGGCCGGATAGAAATTATAGTTGCCCCGCCCTTGAATATTCAAATAAGACTCAAGAAAGTCTAAGTCGGCGTGGTTGAATTTGTTGGTCTCGGGGCTACCACAAATAGTACCAGCGATAAACAAATGCCAAATTCAGAAGATGGGGTGGTGGATGTAGAATGAATGGCAACTCCTAAATGTAAACAATTGTCTTCCCGTAATAGCTGTCCAAAGAGGACAAATGTCAAACCCTCTTTGTTGTTTGAGGTTCTCGGTAGGCACCTTTAAACCAAAAATTTCAGCAAAGCATTCATGGGTTATTTTATGGGATTCATTGCACAATCGGAACTGGATGACAACTCCTCGGGTCCGGCTTCTAACCACAACAAGACTACAAAGGAACTCTAAAGTGAGACTACGTGTAGATACCCGTATATGTCGATACTGGAATTTATAGACTTCCGATAAACACCCGATGAGGATAGAACGACATGTACTGTTTAGTTTCCATTGTCATTATTTGGAGCTCGTTTTATGATGTAGAATGGCCGTTGTCAGAAATATTATTTTATTAATTTAATTATATATAAATTAATGTTCGTTAAATAAATTCATTTTATCGTTTTAATTCGAATTTATTTTCTCAAATTTATTTTATTGAAAATAAAATATATTTTCGATTTTAAAAATCATTTTGAATTACGTGATTTGAAAGATACCCGTGTTCAAACATCTCACAAACACCCTACATTTCAAACCCTAGGTCTCCCTATATATACCCCATCTCTTCCACCCTTTTGCAACTCTTGCATCTCCTAACATCCGTACACAACTCACAAGCAACCATACTCAGAAACCAACCTCAACCCATGCTTGGTGATTGACATTCCTTTAGGAGAGTTCATCAACTCAACATCACTTTATAATTGATCATACACAAGCCTTAAGCTTGTGGACATATAATGAATCCCATCATTATAGTTGTCTATTGGATCACTTTAAGTGGATGATCATATGTTTCTATGTGCAAGCATATAAAGACGAATATTTAGAACAAAGAAATACGATAAAAGGGGTGACTTGGGTTGCAAACCAAGCCACCATTATCCAAAATACAACCATTGTTTAGAAATGATTCAAAATCCATTTCCATGTCGAACACGGAAATCAAAATAGTTCTAAAAATCCAAAACATAAATTAAAATAAGACAATATCAAAAAAGCCAAGCTTCATGGAAGCTACTCCTAGCTCCTTGATGATTTCTCAAGCTTGCTTTTCCTTTCCCTTGTCTTTGCTTGGAGGAGGCCCTATTTACAATAAAAAGGGGATACATTATCATAACTTTGTATCAAAATACCATAGTTGAATTAGAAACATAAAAGAAAGGATAGTCATTTACCTACTGGAGTGATTTTTCCAGCATTGATGTCACCAAGATACTTGGAACAATTCCTTTTCCAATGTCCAACACCATTACAATAATGGCATTTGTCTAGAGGACCCTTCTTGGTCTTGGAAGTGCTAGCTTCAAAAGTCTTAGCCTTGGTGGACATGGGAGCTTGCCTCTTACCCTTTTTCCCATTCTTTTTGAACTTCCCTTTGCTCTTGGTGCTTATGTTAAGCACATCCTTAGGTGGGTTAACATTTAACCCCATGTCTCTTTCGTCTTGCACAAGTAACTTGTGCAACTCTTCAAGAGTCACGTCCTTGTCTTGCATGTTAAAATTCACCCGGAATTGAATATACGCTTTGACTTTGGATAAGGAGTGTAGAATCCTATCTACAATGAGCTCTTTGGGGATTTCAACCTTTTGAATCTTCAAAGTCTCGACTAGCTCCAACAATTTGAGCACGTGAGGGCTAACCTTTTGGCCCTCCTTGAAATCGAGATCAAATAATGCCGAGGCCGCCTCATATTGGACGATCCTCGGAGTTTGTGAAAACATTGTCATAAGTTTGGAATAGATTTCATTAGCGGTGCCCATTTTAAAGGCTCTCCTTTGGAGATCCGCCTTCATCGCAAAAATCAACACATTTTTCATTGCGGCAGATTCTTTGTGGTAAGCCTCATATGCTTCCCTAGTGGCGGCACTCGACCTAGCGTTAGGTTCGGGTGGAGAGGCCTGGGTGAGGTAACGAAGCTTGTCGTCACCTTGGGTAGCTAATTTGAGTTGGGCATCCCAATCGGAGAAACTTGACCCATTCTTTTCAAGTTTACAACGATCCATGAAGGATCGGAGCCATGAAGCATTAGTGAGAGGTGTGGCGTTGGTGTTTGGTGCGGCCATTTGTTATGAGAAATTATAGTGGTCTACTAAACAAAATAGAAGGAATAAAACATTTTTCGTTTTTAATATCATACTTGTAAATAAATTAACAGGATATGAGCATTTATATAGTGACCTCTACGCAACTATTATAAATGATTCCAAGACCCAAATTCATATTGACTTGGGCACGGTGTAGCCGATGAATCCCTTATCAATATAACTCGGTGGATTAACTCTTTAATCGATTCTACTTTTATAACTCTTGGTCGATAAAATTACATTAACATTTATCTTAAGCCCGGGAACACATGAAACTACGGTTACGAATACTTCCGTTGAGCTCAATCCAAATTTCGAATAAATGTGTCCATGATCCAAACCCACATTAATTTGGTCACGGTGTGGCCGATAAATCCCTCATCAACATGAATTCGGTGGATAGACATTTATCACCAACTTCCCCTACGTAACAAGGTTTGTACCCCGGTGTGGCCGAGTGCACTCCCTCACGAAATAGGTTTTCATGGTTTCTACTTTTTGGTAAGTCTAAGTCTCAATTGTTTGTTTTTGCGAGAGGTCATGTCAATTTATTATCTATCACGTTTTAAGTGAACTAAAGCGGTGAACTACGATAATTGTAATTGACACGGTCGATAAACTCGATAAAAATGACAATGCATGTTTTAGTTATGGCGATTTAGCGATGCATGCAACATATAAATAAAATGCAAAGCATAAAAAGAAAATCCTAGTATGGCCTTACTAAAATAGTAAATCTAATAAACTATTACAAATTCGGAAACAAATCCTTTGGTCCCTTGAACTTCGGTCTTGGCACGCATCTCGAGGTAACACCGTCTTCATGGAAACTCCGGCAAATTACAAAGTAATAAATAAAATTATAAATGAATTACATAATTTCCTATTATACATTTGTAAATAAAATAAATCTATTAAATTACAAAACGGTGATACGAGATCACAATAAATTACAACCGAATCGATATTCCCATACATCTCGGGTAATATCAATTAAAACTAAGGTCATACTAAGTAAAATTGCATAATTCAAAATTACATAAAAATAAAATTATGACAATCATAAATAAAATGCAGCATTTTAATATGTATGAACATGCCCAATTTTATGCTAAATCGCCTTTAAAGAGCCAATATCGTATATTAATCGGTTTTTATAGATTTGCGTGATTTAACCTTTTATAATCACAATAATTACATAAATTCATATTTATGTACAAGTTAATTACCCTAACCAACTTAGGACTCAAAATTAGTCTCCACTAACATATTGACAATAATTAACTTATATTTCTTAAAATTGTTCATAAATGGATACAAAATTACAATATTATGTCATAAATTTCAAATAAATCATAAAAATTTCAAATAAATTTGAAATTTGAAATTTAAACTCATGAACATTCTGGAAAAATACCATGACACTCATAATATTCAAAACTTAGGTTAAAAATTTCGAAAATTTATCGAGAAAAACAATGTTGCGGTTTATCGGATTTATCAATTATTACCATAAAAAAATGAGAAAAAAAATTATTTTTATTAACTTTTCACTTATAGATCTTAAATATAGGATAAAATGAAACATGTGACGTTTTTCCTTAGTCATGAAGTATGTTTTAACAATTTTTACTAATTAAAGTCACTATTTATGTGGTTTTTTATCAAAAATTCATAAATCATGCATAAAGACTTCATTATAGCCAAATATTTTACACACATCTTGTAAAATTGCATGTGACAACATACTAAATTTCTATGACCATATTCGAAATATAACTCATATTAACCTAATTTACCATTTAAATATGATTTTAACTTGAAAAATCCATATTTCGAGCATAACAACTCATATAATTATGAAAATTTACATGCCATCAGAATATAATATATGTGAAAACATATCCAAAAACCACTGGAAAAAAAAAAGTTTAGCTATTTTTAGTCTAAAAATGACATTTTAATCATAAAAATCACATTTTAATGCCATTATTAATAAAAATGAACAATAAAATCCATAAATAAACCAAAATATCCTAAAAACGTTTTAGGATCAGAAACTTTAATATGCATAATAAATTTCGTGATATATCATAACAAACACAAATTTATAAGTTTTATTTGTTAATCGTATAACTCGGAAAAACAATAACCGATTTGCATGCAAACAACCTAAGGCTCAAGATACCGCTTGTTATAAATAATTAATCTCATTTTACAACATATTCATATATGTTACAATTTAATTTAGTCATAAAATTAAATATAGATCTTATGCATGCAAACATAATGAGAAAAGGGAAGAAATCGTCATTCTTACTATGGTTATTTCGGATTTAGGGCACAAGTGAGTTCTCCTTCTCACTTGTTCTTGAGCTTTCCTTACAAATGGAAGAACAAGGATTCAAAGGTAGAATCCCTCCCAAAGATGTATACCCAAGATAACCTCTTAAAAACTAATATTATTTGAACTAGAACAATATTAATTTTATTAAAAATGACCCAAAACTATTGTTTTGTCCTCTTGAAATTTTCGGCCAAGAGAGGATGAATTTTGGAGTTTTTATTTCTCTTTCTAAACTTCTATAAGTTATTTTTGATGAATGAATAATATGATGCACAACACTAGTAATGATATTATGTGCATTATAGTGATTATAAAGGGTAAAAACCCTTTGCTTGCATGGTTGGGAAACCGGGTATGGGGATGGGGCTATGGCCAATGCATGAGCTTCAATTCTTCCCAAGAGTTATAGGCATGCAAGGCTATGTATTAGGTCTTATGATTATGCTTTCCACTTAACATAATTAACATAATTAAGCTTAATACTCCCTCCTTATTTTCGGCACATATTGTGTAAAATGGAAAGTCCATTTTACACATTATTTTATCAATTTGTCACATGTAACATGTTCCAAGACATTATGTGTATAAAATGTATTTTTTAACAATTAAAAATCAACATATTAATAAAATATGTCACTTATAAAATTACCCTAGTAATTCATAATTACTTGTACCAAAAAGTGTTTCCGAATTATAAACTACAACATTCTGTATTTATAATGATATATTCATTCCGTTTCAATTATTTCCGTAAACAACAATTTCATCCAAGTAATAAAACAATTTGATTACTTAGACCGTATCTAATTTAATCAAATTACAATGAGACACATAAATATTACTTCCAAAATCGTCCGTCAATTTTATGTAATTTAATTAACCCGTATCGTTATACGATCAATTAAATAATCAATTAAGAGTGTTACATTTTAGGTTTGACCTAAGGGGATCAACTGATCACCATCGTCGCATGACAGTAATGTCAAACTCTAGTCAGCCAATCATTACCGATATGTGTGGACCAGTTGACTGTAAAATATTACTTCCCACATGTATTCTTAAAATGATACTTAAACATGTGATCATCATGATCGACAGTTGTGATCTCATTATTATCGGAGGACACATATTCCAACAATCTCCCACTTGTCCTCGACAAGTGTGCGTCACCAATTCTCTTGTCCTATTACTATCTCCCACTCAATGCAAGGTGTCTTTCAGGTCGTAATTGCAAGTGATCATATTGAGAGTGGTTTCCATGATCTGGAGAATAACTGATTGACCGGATTTGTCTACCATAGATACCTTCCGAGCGTGGCCACGCATTTCCAGTTCATTAATCCTCGAGTGGCCCTGAGATATTGTTATAACCCTGACAAGGGGTGGACAATTCCTATTGCACTTATTCCCTTTGACTAGCCACATCCATCATAACCCAAAATATGCCCATTTGACCCCATTTACGAAGGTCGTAGTAACATAAATCAATGTTAATCTGAAACTGTGCCACCCTAGGCGAATAGTCTTTAGTCAAAAGAATCGACTCATTAGAATACTATAGTAGCTCTCGCCACGACCAGGCTATATAAATTTGCCTGAACTCTATAAGCGGTCATAAGGCCCGATAAAGTGTTCCTAACAGTCTGCCTATGTGATCGACTAGTCATCACACATGACTCCATGACACTTGAACTTGCCATCAATCGCATCACACTCTAGTCACTTCGAGATGTCACCTCATGTAAGTTACTATGGGCGAATACATTGCTAATCCGTGTTCCCTTAAACGGGGATCAATTGTCTCTACAACCCGTTTGGATGTAACAAAGTATAAGGTGAGTTAATAACAACTCAAACGACGAATGTCGACATCACATTCAGGTAGTCAATACCATATTACAATCTTGTGATGTATATCGTAAGTGTGCAAACACTAGTCGTTTGCAACATGAGTTTAACATACCATGTGTCCATGTGTTCAAACTCTTGAATTTCATATTCCTTTATTTTCATGTTTGTCTCACATAGCATGAACCTTACCAAGACACATCTAGGTTCCCAACCTAGGCTTAGGTTCTTTATCTTGAAAGAACTTTCTTGTTGTTTATCACATAACCAACAAATTGTGTTGGATGATATAACTTGCACTGGTCAAGTGTTCTACCAACTCGCAATGCACTAGGTATACGTTTTGTAGGGTCTTGCAACAATTTTCAAGATGATTAGCCTAGCAGTTCTCAAAAGTCCTAGCATATTAGGAAATATAGTTTTGAGTAACTTCTTACCATAACTAAGTATCTTTCCAACTTCTTATTTCTCCTTTTAGCTTGAATAGCCTAGGATTTTCATAAATCCTTACGTGTTTTCGAACTTCAATATGTGCAACTTCTTGTCACATAACAGAGTGTTATGTCAAACAGTAGAATAGCTCATTAGTTCTCCTCGAGAATTCATGACGATTCTTCTATGGCTTACCAATGACTCATCATGCTCTTAAGCATATGATTCATTATTGGACATGTGCATGTTTATTCTAATGGCGGAAACATTAGTAATTTTAATCATGTGATCAACCATTTTTAGGTTCAATGAATGACCATGACTGCTTATGGTAATTCCATTTTCATCGATATGAATAACCTAAGTTTCTCGTTGATTTGATGTGTATATCTCAATACTTATCCAACATCCCATGATGTGATTGGATTCATCATAGTCCATTTTCATCCAGAATTGAAAACTCAAATACCTCTTTGTGAAAGATAGTACTAGCTCGTCATTTTCAATGAGTAGTGAGTTATAAATTTTACAAGATGATTGCTCCCACTAAATTCCATGTCTTCACATGATAATTTCAAACTCCCACTCAATTCCACATGTTTTGCAATAGACTACTTAATCGAAACATTTCAAGAATTGGAATACATTTTGCTTTGCCAAGTTATTAAGATCAAAACCATATATGTTCCCATCATATCCTTTCAAAATACCTATTTTGAAAAGGTTTCAGTCTTAAACTTATGGAAAGAGATTTTGATCTCAAACTCATTCATTTTATAATGATGCGTAGCAATGTCATTATTTAAATGTGAATTTCATTTAATACACGTCCTTCTCAAAATACCCTTTTTCCGGAAGGAGGTTTAACCATTTAATTTTCATAATGAGGTTAAGTAATGACACTAGCGTGGTTAACAATTAACTTAGCTCTTTTAGATATCGGCATATCTTTCTTTGCAACTTTTAGTTATAAATCTCATTTATTTTCAAGGATGCAACTTTGTTTCATTCAGGCTCTTAAGTAAATATCAATGTTGAAACTCTTGGTCAAATGTTGTTCATAAACTAGCCAAATCTCTTGTTAAGTCTTTTCATTAGTCATTTTCTTCCAAACTTTCTTTTGGTCTCCTCGTGTAGTTATCTTAAGAACATATTCTTTTGATTACTTCACTTGGTCTCTTTTGTCATGTAGATCTCATCTATTCGAGACCATAGATCTCATCTATTCATGTATACTTTTTATTTAGGTATACAAATCATTCTTTCTTTCGTAGATCTCATTTACTCAAGTATACAAATTATCTTCGCATTCATTGTGTCTTCATTTTTCTCCCACTCTATCTTTAGAATAAATACACTAGATATTCAAAGATAGTTTATGAGACACAAATAATGATTTGGAAGTATAAGGAGGATTATCTCATAGATTGACTAATAGTTTTAGATTTGATGAGTGTACTTGGTGATTGACATTCCTTTAGGAGAGTCCATCAACTCAACATCACTTTATAATTGATCATACAAAAGCCTTAAGCTTGTGGACATATAATGAATCCCATCATTATAGTTGTCTATTGGATCACTTTAAGTGGATGATCATATGTTTCTATGTGCTAACATATAAAGACGAATTTTTAGAACAAAGAAATACGATAAAAGGGGTGACTTGGGTTGCAAAGCAAGCCACCATTACCAAAAATACAATCATTGTTTAGAAAGATTCAAAATCCATTTCCATGTCGAACACGGAAATCAAAATAGTTCTAAAAATCCGAAACATAAATTAAAATAAGACAATAATAAAAAAAGCCAAGCTTCATGGAAGCTACTCCTAGCTCCTTGATGATTTTTCAAGCTTGCTTTTCCTTTCCCTTGTTTTTGCTTGGAGGAGGCCCTATTTACAATAAAAAAGGGATACATTATCACAACTTTGTATAAAAATACCATAGTTGAATTAGAAACATAAAAGAAAGGATAGTCATTTACCTACTGGAGTGATTTTTCCAGCATTGATGTCACCAAGATACTTGGAACAATTCCTTTTCTAATGTCCAACACCATTACAATAATGGCATTTGTCAAGAGGATCCTTCTTGGTCTTGGAAGTGCTAGCTTCAAAAGTCTTAGCTTTGGTGGACATGGGAGCTTGCCTCTTACCCTTTTTCCCATTCTTTTTGAACTTCCCTTTGCTCTTGGTGCTTATGTTAAGCACATCCTTATGTGGGTTAACATTTAACCCCATGTCTCTTTCATCTTGCACAAGTAACTTGTGCAACTCTTCAAGAGACACGTCCTTGTCTTGCATGTTAAAATTCACCCGGAATTGAACATACGCTTTGACTTTGGATAAGGAGTGTAGAATCCTATCTACAATGAGCTCTTTGGGGATTTCAACCTTTTGAATCTTCAAAGTCTCTACTAGCTCCAATAATTTGAGCACGTGAGGGCTAACCTTTTGGCCCTCCTTGAAATCGAGATCAAAGAATGCCGAGGCCGCCTCATATTGGACGATCCTCAGAGTTTGTGAAAACATTGTCACAAGTTTGGAATAGATTTCATTAGCGGTTCCCATTTTAAAGGCTCTCCTTTGGAGATCCGCCATCATCGTAAAAATCAACACATTTTTCATTGCGGCGGATTCTTTGTGGTAAGCCTCATATGCTTCCCTAGTGGCGGCACTCGACCTAGCATTAGGTTCGGGTAGAGAGGCCTCGGTGAGGTAACGAAGCTTGTCGTCACCTTGGGCGGCTAATTTGAGTTGGGCATCCCAATCGGAGAAATTTGACCCATTCTTTTCAAGTTTACAACGATCCATGAAGGATCGGAGCCATGAAGCATTAGTGAGAGGTGTGGCGTTGGTGTTTGGTGCGGCCATTTGTTATGAGAAATTAAAGTGGTCTACAAAACAAAATAGAAGGAATAAAACATTTGTCGTTTTTAATATCATACTTGTAAATAAATTAACAAGATATGAGCATTTATATAGTGACCTCTACCCAACTATTATAAATGATTCCAAGACCCAAATTCATATTAACTTGGGCACGGTGTGGCCGATGAATCCCTTATCAATATAACTCGGTTGATTAACTCTTTAATCAATTCTACTTTTAGAACTCTTGGTCGATAAAATTACATTAACATTTATCTTAAACCCGGAACACATGCAACTACGGTTACGAATACTTTCGTTGAGCTCAATCCAAATTTCGAATAAATGTGTCCATGATCCAAACCCACATTAATTTGGGCACGGTGTGGCCGATAAATCCCTCATCAACATGAATTCGGTGGATAGACATTTATCACTCACTTTCCCTACGTAACAAGGTTTGTACCCCGGTGTGGCCGAGTGCACTCCCTCACGAAATAGGTTTTCATGGTTTCTACGTTTTGGTAAGGCTAAGTCTCAATTGTTTGTTTTTGCGAGAGGTCATGTCAATTTATTATATATCAAGTTTTAAGTGAACTAAAGCGGTGAACTACGATAATTGTAATTGACACGGTTGATAAACTCGATAAAAATGACAATGCATGTTTTAGTTATGGCGCTTTAGCGATGCATGCAACATATAAATAAAATGCAAAGCATAAAAACAAAATCCTAGTATGGCCTTCCTAAAATAGTAAATCTAATAAATAATTACAAATTCGTAAACCAAGTCCTTTGGTCCCTTGAACTTCGGTCTTGGCACGCATCTCGAGGTAACACCGTCTTCATGGAAACTCCGGTAAATTACAAAGTAATAAATAAAATTATAAATGAATTACATAATTTCCTATTATACATTTGTAAATAAAATAAATCTATTAAATTACAAAACGGTGATATGAGATCATAATAAATTACAACCGAATCGATATTCCCATACATTTCGGGTAATATCAATTAAAACTAAGGCCATACTAATTAAAATTACATAAAAATAAAATTATGACAATCATAAATAAAATGCAGCATTATAATATGTATGAACATGCTCAATTTTATGCTAAATCGCCTTTAAGGAGCCAATATCGTATATTAATCGGTTTTTACGGATTTGCGTGATTTAACCTTTTATAGTCACAATAATTACATAAATTCATATTTATGTACAAGTTAATTACCCTAACCAACTTAGGACTCACAATTAGTGTCCACTAACATATTGACAATAATTAACTTATATTTCTTAAAATTGTTCATAAATGGACTCAAAATTACAATATTATGTCATAAACTTCAAATAAATCATAAAAATTTCAAATAAATTCAAAATTTGAAATTTAAACTCATGAACATTCTGGAAAAATACCATGACACTCATAATGTTCAAAACTTAGGTTAAAAATTTCGAAAATTTATCGAGAAAAACAATGTTGCGGTTTATCGGATTTATCAATTATTACCATAAAAAAATGAGAAAAAAAATATTTTTATTAACTTTTTACTTTTAGATCTGAAATATATGATAAAATGAAACATGTGACGTTTTTCCTTAGTCATGAAGTATGTTTTAGCAATTTTTACTAATTAAAGTCACTATTTATGTGATTTTTCATCAAAAATTCATAAATCATGCATAAAGACTTCATTATAGCCAAATATTTTACACACATCTTGTAAAATTGCATGTGGCAACATACTAAATTTCTATGACCAGATTCGAAATAACTCATATTAACCTAATTACCATTTAAATATGATTTTAACTTGAAAAATCCATATTTCGATCATAACAACTCATATAATTATGAAAATTTACATGCCATCAGAATATAATATATGTGAAAACATATCCAAAAACCACTGAAAAAACAAAGTTTAGATAATTTTAGTCCAAAAATGACATTTTAATCATAAAAATCACATTTTAATGCCATTATTAATAAAAATGAACAATAAAATCCATAAATAACCCAAAATATCCTAAAAACATTTTAGGATCAGAAACTTTAACATACATAATAAATTTCGTGATATATCATAACAAACACAAATTTATAAGTTTTATTTGTTAATCGTATAACTCGGAAAAACAATAACCGATTTGCATGCAAACAACCTAAGGCACATGATACCTCTTGTTAGAAATAATTAATCTCATTTTACAACATATTCATATATGTTAGAATTTAATTTAGTCATAAAATTAAATATAGATCTTATGCATGCAAACATAATGAGAAAAGGGAAGAAATCGTCATTCTTACTATGGGTATTTCGGATTTGGGGCACAAGTGAGTTCTCCTTCTCACTTGTTCTTGAGCTTTCCTTACAAATGGAAGAATAAGGATTCAAAGGTAGAATCCTTCCCAAAGATGTATACCCAAGATAACCCCTTAAAAACTAATATTATTTGAACTAGAACAATATTAATTTTATCAAAAATGACCCAAAACCATTGTTTTGTCCTCTTGAAATTTTCGGCCAAGAGAGGATGAATTTTGGAGTTTTTGTTTCTCTTTCTAGACTTCTATAAGTTATTTTTGATGAATGAATAATATGATGCACAACACTAGTAATGATATTATGTGCATTATAGTGATTATAAAGGGTAAAAACCCTTTGCTTGGATGGTTGGGAAACCGGGTATGGGGATGGGGCTATGGCCAATGCATGAGATTCAATTCTTCCCAAGAATTATAGGCATGCAAGGCTATGTATTAGTTCTTATGATTATGCTTTCCACTTAACATAATTAACATAATTAAGCTTAATACTCCCTCCTTATTTTTGGCACATATTGTGTAAAATGAAAAGTCCATTTTACACATTATTTTGTCAATTTGTCACATGTAACATGTTCCAAGACATTATGTGTATAAAATGTATTTTTTAACAATTAAAAATCAACATATTAATAAAATATGTCACTTATAAAATTAACCTAGTAATTCATAATTACTTGTACCGAAAAGTGTTTCCGAATTATAAACTACAACATTCTGTATTTATAATGATATATTCATTCCGTTTCAATTGTTTCCGCAAACAACAATTTCATCCAAGTAATAAAACAATTTGATTACTTAGACCGTATCTAATTTAATCAAATTACAATGAGACACGTAAATATTACTTACAAAATCGTCCGTCAATTTTAAGTAATTTAATTAACCCGTATCGTTATACGATCAATTAAATAATCAATTAAGAGTGTTACCCTTTAGGTATGACCTAAGGGGATCAACTGATCACCACCGTCGCACGACAGTAATGTCAAACTCTAGTCAGCCAATCATTACCGATATGTGTGGACCAGTTGACTGTAAAATATTACTTCCCATATGTATTCTTAAAATGAGACTTAAACATGTGATCATCATGATCGACAGTTGTGATCGCATTATTGTCGGAGGACACATATTCCAACAATCTCCCACTTGTCCTCGACAAGTGTGCGTCACCAATTCTCTTGTCCTATTACTATCTCCCACTCAATGCAAGGTGTCTTTCAGGTCGTACTTGCAAGTGATCATATTGAGAGTGGTTTCCTCGATCTGGAGAATAACTGATTGACCGGATTTATCTTACATAGATACCTTCCGAGCGTGGCCACGCATTTCCAGTTCATTACTCCTCGAGTGGCCCTGAGATATTGTTATAACCCTGACAAGGGGTGGACAATTCCTATTGCACTTATTCCCTTCGACTAGCCACAACCATCATAACCTAAAATATGCCCATTTGACCCCATTTACGAAGGTCGTAGTAACATAAATCAAAGTTAATCTGAAACTGTGCCACCTTAGGAGAATAGTCTTTAGTCAAAAGAATCGACTCATTAGAATACTATAGTAGCTCTCGCCACGACCAGGCTATATAAATTTGCCAGAACTCTATAAGCGGTCATAAGGCCCGACAAAGTGTTCCTAACAGTCTGCCTATGTGATCGACTAGTCATCACACATGACTCCATGGCACTTGAACTTGCCATCAATCGCATCACACTCTAGTCACTTCGAGAGGTCACCTCATGTAAGTGACTATGGGCGAATACAATGCTAATCCGTGTTCACTTTAACGGGGTTCAATTATCTCTACAACCCGTTTGGATGTAACAAAGTATAAGGTGAGTTAATAACAACTCAAACGACGAATGTCGACATCACATTCGGGTAGTCAATACCATATTACAATCTTGTGATGTATATCGTAAGTGTGCAAACACTAGTCGTTTGCAACATGAGTTTAACATACCATCTGTCCATGTGTTCAAACTCTTGAATTTCATATTCCTTTATTTTCATGTTTGTCTCACATAGCATAAACCTTACCAAGTACACATCTAGGTTCCCAACCTAGGTTTAGGTTCTTTATCTAGAAAGAACTTTCTTGTTGTTTATCACATAACCAACAAATTGTGGTGGATGATATAATTTGCACTGGTCAAGTGTTCTACCAACTCGCAATGCACTAGGTATACGTTTTGTAGGGTCTTGCAACAATTGTCAAGATTATTAGCCTAGCACTTCTCAAAAGTCCTAGCATATTACGAAATATAGTTTTGAGTAACTTCTTACCATAACTAAGTATCTTTCCAACTTCTTATTTCTCCTTTTAGCTTGAATAGCCTAGGAATTTCATAAATCCTTACGCGTTTTCGAACTTCAATATTTGCAACTTCTTGTCACATAACAGAGTGTTCTGTCAAACAGTAGAATAGCTTATTAGTTCTCCTGGAGAATTCATGACGATTCTTCTATGGCTTACCAATGACTCATCATGCTCTTAAGCATATGATTCATTATTGGACATGTGCATGATTATTGTAATGGCGGAAACATTAGTAATTTTAATCATGTGATCAACCATTTTTAGGTTCAATGAATGACCATGACTGCTTATGGTAATTCCATTTTCATCGATATGAATAACCTACGTTTCTCGTTGATTTGATGTGTATATCTCAATACTTATCCAACATCCCATGATGTGATTGGATTCATCATAGTCCATTTTCATCCAGAATTGAAAACTCAAATACCTCTTTGTGAAAGATAGTACTAGCTCGGCATTTTCAATGAGTAGTGAGTTATAAATTTTACAAGATGATTGCTCCCACTAAATTCCATGTCTTCACATGATAATTTCAAACTCCCACTCAATTCCACATGTTTCGCAATAGACTACTTAATCGAAACATTTCATGAATTGGAATACATTTTGCTTTGCCAAGTTATTAAGATCAAAACCATATATGTTCCCGGCATATCCTTTCAAAATACCTATTTTGAAAAGGTTTCAGTCTTAAACTTATGGAAAGAGATTTTGATCTATAACTCATTCATTTTATAATGATGCGTAGCAATGTCATTATTTAAATGTGAATTTCATTTAATACACGTCCTTCTCAAAATACCCTTTTTCCGGAAGGAGGTTTAACCATTTCATTTTCATAATGAGGTTAAGTAATGACACAAGCGTGGTTAACAATTAACTTAGCTCTTTTAGATATCGGCATATCTTTCTTTGCAACTTTTAGTTATCAATCTCATTTATTTTCTAGGATTCATTCAGGCTCTTAAGTAAATATCAATGTTGAAACTCTTGGTCAAATGTTGTTCATAAACTAGCCAAATCTCTTGTTAAGTCTTTTCATTAGTCATTTTCTTCCAAACTTTCTTTTGGTCTCCTTGTGTAGTTATCTTCAGAACATATTCTTTTGATTACTTCACTTGGTCTCTTTTGTCATGTAGATCTCATCTATTCGAGACCATAGATCTCATCTATTCATGTATACTTTTTATTTAGGTATACAAATCATTCTTTCTTTCGTAGATCTCATTTACTCAAGTATACAAATTATCTTCGCATTCATTGTGTCTTAATTTTTCTCCCACTCTATCTTTAGAATAAATACACTAGATATTCAAAGATAGTTTATGAGACACAAATAATGATTTGGAAGTATAAGGAGGATTATCTCATAGATTGACTAATAGTTTTAGATTTGATGAGTGTACTTGGTGATTGACATTCCTTTAGGAGAGATCATCAACTCAACATCACTTTATAATTGATCATACACAAGCCTTAAGCTTGTGGACATATAATGAATCCCATCATTATAGTTGTCTATTGGATCACTTTAAGTGGATGATCATATGTTTCTATGTGCAAGCATATAAAGACGAATTTTTAGAACAAAGAAATACGATAAAATGGGTGACTTGGGTTGCAAACCAAGCCACCATTATCCAAAATACAACCGTTGTTCAGAAATTGATTTAAAATCCATTTCCATGTCGAACACGGAAATCAAAATAGTTCTAAAAATCCGAAACATAAATTAAAATAAGACAATAATAAAAAAGCCAAGCTTCATGGAAGCTACTCCTAGCTCCTTGATGATTTCTCAAGCTTGCTTTTCCTTTCCCTTGTCTTTGCTTGGAGGAGGCCCTATTTACAATAAAAAGGGGATACATTATCACAACTTTGTATCAAAATACCATAGTTGAATTTGAAACATAAAAGAAAGGATAGTCATTTACCTACTGAGTGATTTTTCCAGCATTGATGTCAACAAGATACTTGGAACAATTCCTTTTCCAATGTCCAACACCATTACAATAATGGCATTTGTCAAGAGGACCCTTCTTGGTCTGCGAAGTTCTAGTTTCAAAATTCTTAGCCTTGGTGGACATGGGAGCTTGCCTATTACCCTTTTTCCCATTCTTTTTGAACTTCCCTTTGCTCTTGGTGCTTATGTTAAGCACATCCTTAGGTGGGTTAACATTTAACCCCATGTCTCTTTCGTCTTGCACAAGTAACTTGTGCAACTCTTCAAGAGACACGTCCTTGTCTTGCATGTTAAAATTCACCCGGAATTGAACATACGCTTTGACTTTGGATAAGGAGTGTAGAATCCTATCTACAATGAGCTCTTTGGGTATTTCAACCTTTTGAATCTTCAAAGTCTCGACTAGCTCCAACAATTTGAGCACGTGAGGGCTAACCTTTTGGCCCTCCTTGAAATCGAGATCAAAGAATGCCGAGGCCGCCTCATATTGGACGATCCTCGGAGTTTGTGAAAACATTGTCACAAGTATGGAATATATTTCGCTATCGGTTCCCAATTTAAAGGCTCTCCTTTCGAGATCCGCCTTCATCGCAAAAATCAACACATTTTTCATTGCGGCGGATTCTTTGTGGTAAGCCTCATATGCTTTCCTAGTGGCGGCACTCGACCTAGCATTAGGTTCGGGTGGAGAGGCCTCGGTGAGGTAACGAAGTTTGTCGTCACCTTGAGCGGGTAATTTGAGTTGGGCATCCCAATCTGAGAAATTTGACCCATTCTATTCAAGTTTACAACGATACATGAAGGATCGGAGCCATGAAGCATTAGTGAGAGGTGTGGCGTTGGTGTTTGGTTCGGCCATTTGTTATGAGAAATTAAAGTGGTCTACAAAACAAAATAGAAGGAATAAAACATTTATCGTTTTTAATATCATACTTGTAAATAAATTAACAAGATATGAGCATTATAATAGTTACCTCTACCCAACTATTATAAACTATTCCAAGATCCAAATTCATATTAACTTGGGCACGGTGTGGCCGATGAATCCCTTATCAATATAACTCGGTGGATTAACTCTTTAATCGATTCTACTTTTAGAACTCTTGGTCGATAAAATTACATTAACATTTATCTTAAGCCCGTAACACATGCAACTACGGTTACGAATACTTCCGTTGGGCTCAATCCAAATTTCGAATAAATGTGTCCATGATCCAAACCCACATTAATTAGGGCACGGTGTGGCCGATAAATCCCTCATCAACATGAATTCGGTGGATAGACATTTATCACCCACTTCCCCTACGTAACAAGGTTTGTACCCCGGTGTGGCCGAGTGCACTCCCTCACGAAATAGGTTTTCAGGTTTCTACTTTTTGGTAAGGCTAAGTCTCAATTGTTTGTTTTTGCGAGAGGTCATGTCAATTTATTATCTATCACGTTTTAAGTGAACTAAAGCGGTTAACTACGATAATTGTAATTGACACGGTCGATAAACTCGATAAAAATGACAATGCATGTTTTAGTTATGGCGATTTAGCGATGTATGCAACATATAAATAAAATGCAAAGCATAAAAATAAAATCCTAGTATGGCCTTCCTAAAATAGTAAATCTAATAAACTATTACAAATTCGGAAACCAACTCCTTTGGTCCCTTGAACTTCGGTCTTGGCACGCATCTCGAGGTAATACCGTCTTCATGGAAACTCCGGCAAATTACAAAGTAATAAATAAAATTATAAATGAATTACATAATTTCCTATTATACATTTGTAAATAAAATAAATCTATAAAATTACAAAACGGTGATACGAGATCACAATAAATTACAACCGAATCGATATTCCCATACATTTCGGGTAATATCAATTAAAACTAAGGCCATACTAAGTAAAATTACATAATTCAAAATTACATAAAAATAAAATTATTACAATCATAAATAAAATGAAACATTATAATATGTATGAACATGCCCAATTTTATGCTAAATCGCCATTAAGGAGCCAATATCGTATATTAATCGGTTTTTACGGATTTGCGTGATTTAACCTTTTATAATCACAATAATTACATAAATTCATATTTATGTACAAGTTAATTACCCTAACCAACTTAGGACTCAAAATTAGTCTCCACTAATATATTGACAATAATTAACTTATATTTCTTAAAATTGTTCATAAATGGACTCAAAATTACAATATTATGTCATAAACTTCAAATAAATCACAAAAATTTCAAATAAATTCAAAATTTGAAATTTAAACTCATGAACATTCTGGAAAAATACCATGACACTCATAATGTTCAAAACATAGGTTAAAGATTTCGAAAATTTATCGAGAAAAACAATGTTGCGGCTTATCGGATTTATCAATTATTACCATAAAAAAATGAGAAAAAATTATTTTTATTAACTTTTCACTTTTAGATCCGAAATATATGATAAAATGAAACATGTGACGTTTTTCCATAGTCATTAAGTACGTTTTAGCAATTTTTACTAATTAAAGTCACTATTTATCTGATTTTATATCAAAAATTCATAAATCATGCATAAAAACTTCATTATAGCCAAATATTTTACACACATCTTTTAAAATTGCATGTGACAACATACTAAATTTCTATGACCAGATTCGAAATATAACTCATATTAACCTAATTTACCATTTAAATATGATTTTAACTTGAAAAATCCATATTTCGAGCATAACAACTCATATAATTATGAAAATTTACATGCCATCAGAATATACTATATGTGAAAGCATATCCAAAAATCACTGGACAAAACGAAGTTTAGCTATTTTTAGTCAAAAAATGACATTTTAATCATAATAATCACATTTTAATGCCATTATTAATAAAAATGAACAATAAAATCCATAAATAAACCAAAATATCCTAAAAACATTTTAGGATCAGAAACTTTAACCTGCATAATAAATTTCGTGATATATCATAACAAACACAAAAGTATAAGTTTTATTTGTTAATCGTATAACTCGGAAAAACAATAACCGATTTGCATGCAAACAACCTAACGCTCATGATACCGCTTTTTAGAAATATTAATCTCATTTTACAACATATTCATATATGTTACAATTTAGTTTAGTCATAAAATTAAATATAGATCTTATGCATGCAAACATAATGAGAAAAGGGAAGAAATCGTCATTCTTACAATGGGTATTTCGGATTTAGGGCACAAGTGAGTTCTCCTTCTCACTTGTTCTTGAGCTTTCCTTACAAATGGAAGAACAAGAATTCAAAGGTAGAATCCCTCCCAAAGATGTATACCCAAGATAACCCCTTAAAAACTAATATTATTTGAACTAGAACAATATTAATTTTATTAAAAATGACCCAAAACTATTGTTTTGTCCTATTGAAATTTTCGGCCAAGAGAGGATGAATTTTGGAGTTTTTATTTCTCTTTCTAAACTTCTATAAGTTATTTTTGATGAATGAATAATATGATGCACAACACTAGTAATGATATTATGTGTATTGTAGTGATTTTAAAGGGTAAAAACCCTTTGCTTGCATGGTTGGGAAACCGGGTATGGGGAAGGGGCTATGGCCAATGCATGAGCTTCAATTCTTCCCAAGAATTATAGGCATGCAAGGCTATGTATTAGGTCTTATGATTATGCATTCCACTTAACATAATAAACATAATTAAGCTTAATACTCCCTCCTTATTTTCGGCACATATTGTGTAAAATGGAAAGTCCATTTTACACATTATTTTGTCAATTTGTCACATGTAACATGTTCCAAGACATTATGTGTATAAAATGTATTTTTTAACAATTAAAAATCAACCTATTAATAAAATATGTCACTTATAAAATTAACCTAGTAATTCATAATTACTTGTACCAAAAAATGTTTCCGAATTATAAACTACAACATTCTGTATTTATAATGATATATTCATTCCGTTTCAATTGTTTCCGTAAACAACAATTTCATCCAAGTAATAAAACAATTTGATTACTTAGACCGTATCTAATTTAATCAAATTACAATGAGACAAGTAAATATTACTTCCAAAATCGTCTGTCAATTTTAAGTAATTTAATTAACCCGTATCGTTATACGATCCATTAAATAATCAATTAAGAGTGTTACCCTTTAGGTATGACCTAAGGGGATCAACTGATCATCACCGTCGCACGACAGTAATGTCAAACTCTAGTCAGCCAATCATTACCGATATGTGTGGACCAGTTGACTGTATAATATTACTTCCCACATGTATTGTTAAAATGAACCTTAAACCTGTGATCATCATGATCGACAGTTGTGATCGCATTATTGTCGGAGGACACATATTCCAACACCCGTTTATCCTCAATTTACGTGCCCTTACACCAAAAACTAATCTCTTTTGTTTACAGTTTTAAAAACTAATTCCTCCCTGATTTCAGAACATCTTTCGAAACAAATTTTCGTTGAGAAACGAAGGAGAAATCCGCGTTTGAAAACCGCTGCTCGTTGTCTTTCACAGCCGTGTTCAAAAGCTTTCAACTTTTATTGACGATGGCCCCTCGAGATTAATCTACGATCGGTTAGGACCATAGACGGTGTCACCGATTTACATGTAGTTTGTGGGTGCAATAATACCCATCTTTCTTCCTTTTTCGTTCATGTTTATATTTTTTTATCATATTTCATTAATTATCGTCATTTATCGTTTAACATTTTTGTTTTACGATATTAGTTTATTATTAATGATTATGGAGGAGAACCGGATTGTATACTAATGATGTTGGCCGATGGATGGCATAGCTGAGGTGTATTTGTATTCTGTTTAGAACTAGAACCGTCTGTGGATACCCAGTATCTGCTGAGACTCCAACAAACACCCGATGATTATCGGACTATAACATACTTTGGAATCGCGGCATTTGATCGACAGTTTGTGTACAACTTTATGTCGGAAAACTTAAAACGATTTCGAAAATAAAACATTTCAAAATATTTCAAAAATACCCGGAGTGTTTAATGCACGACGACGGGGTCACAATGACACTAACTAGAGTCAAAACCGACACCGGACCAAAGACCGACTCAAAAATTCAAATCCCGACTCCAACAACGAGTCAAACCGAGTCAACCACAAAAAACAAACATTCAAAACCTTCTATGCAAAGATTTCCTGGATTTATGTATGGTCAAGTACCAAACATATGACTACAAATCCTAGGATAGAACAAACCATGATTGCTCTTGTGGAAATCGACAAGACAACTCGAAGACCCACGACGTGGCTCGCGCCTCTTTGAGCAGCCCAGGTGGCCACGTCGCTCAAAACTCACACAACCACTCATTTTCCTATAAATACCCCTCAAATGCCCCCATTTGAGAACTTACGCGAGTGTCCGCCCCCTCTTTTCTCCCATAAAATTCTCGACTCGACTTCTTAAGTCACAATCCGACGCGTATTTACGACCTACCGATCGTAAATACAAGCCTTACACACTATTTGGTACCGTCATCGTGCATTAACTCACTTGTCTGACCACTTCGACCACTACACCATCACTAATCTTAAAACACTCTTTTTACTTACCAAAACGGTTTTAAACCAAGTCTTTTCCGACCAAACGAGTTGTTACACTTACGTCGGTCACTCGCCATAACCAAACATGTAGATATGAGGGTGTAAACATCCTCTTTTTATCATGTTTTTATTTGTTTCATGACTATAACATGCTAAAACATGTATAATATGATCCAAAACATGGGATAAACGAGCCAAAACTGATTTTTGGCCTGAGACATAAGCCCCTTGGTTCGCCAGCTTGCCCGCGCCTAAATGGGGTGTCCAGGTCAGAATTCAAGCTGTTTGTTCTCATCTTTTCCCTTTAATTCATTTTCATATTTGTAATCGGTTTTTACCATTTCAAATATTTTCAAACCCCTTTTATTTTATTTCATTTGTTTTAACCATAAAACATTTTTCACCCTTGGTTCCTCATACCATGACGGTTAAATCCGTGTTTCGGTGATAATATTTGGTTAATAACATTTAAAAGGTACTTAAACCCTTTTATTTCATTTCTTTACATTTTGGGTGGTATTTTAAAGCCTTTCATCATTTCTTTACATTTCCAAAATAAATATATTAGTCCCCAACATAAAGTCATCCTTGGTTCTACATACCATGCCGGATCTTAACCCGGGTACGATGATGAGTATCGACTAATTACATTCAAGTGAACATAAAACAATTAGTTCATAATAATTCTCAAAACTATCCATGTCAAGTCAAACCCGACACCGAATATCGTCAAAATAATGATGATTATTCGATTCTAGTTCTTCAAATCCACAAACGCTGTCTAAACGACCCTTTCAAATCAAATCGGATTCAAATACCCATTTTTCAATATGTTTTATAACGCTTTCTAAATGGCCAGAATACGGCATATAACCGTAGGTTGACCCGCGCCTAAAACAGGCCTTTTAATTCTCATTTTCAAAACTAAGGGAGGCCCCTTGTACCACCGGCTGGCTCGCGCCTCATGTAGCCGTCTGGTACAAGGCCCGTTCCCTTTCCAGCACTCGTCTAGGACGATCTCGACTCCGGTTAGCCCGGATATAGGATGGATCAGATGACTATTTGCTTATTCAAAATCACATTTGCAAAATACCTTACTAGGACAAATGGATCACGTTATGCACCATAAACCTCATTTGGTAAATGGATGTTTAATTTCCGTCTTGCATGTAAATCAATCATTAATCCAACCCGACATCTTATACTTGATACTTGGATTAAATCAACCGACTTAGAAAGCTCTCACATGTTAGGTTTAAATTATTGGAAGTGCATTCATGCATTTAAACCATTTTATCAACTTTTGCATTCAACCGACCAAGATCGATCAGTAGAGGCCGCTACCGTGGGCGGGATTGGGTGTTTGATTAACGGGCTTCCCAATACGTACCTTCACCTCTTACTCGGAAACTTTGGATAGGGTGGACGACCTTATCCAGGGCATACGAGAGTCATTCTAGAGATAGGATGCTAAAGAGGGATGATTTCCTTATCTTTAGTACCTATGTCAAACGCTGCTTTCTTCTTCGATTTGACCGAGGTATAAAGTGGATTTCGAACGGGTTCCAAGCATCCCACAAATGCTTGGTGGCGACTCCGAACATCTCTAATCGTTTCGAGACCCTTACCGAGACGAAACCGACCGATCTAAAATGATCCGGTCGAAAGTATTTTTTACGCCGCCGAGCGTGGCTTTCAAAAGACCGCTGCACGTCCACATATTGAAGTGGGCTCGCAGGTGGGCCATGTCCAAAGATTGGCGACTCCGCTGGGGAAAACTAGGACACTTACGTCTTTGTGATCCCTAGATGGTGAGACTTGAACGAGGTCTTGGTTAGAATGCATTAATTGATATTACGGTCACGGTCGGGTTCCATGTCCGGGCCCACAACCTAACCCTCTTCGACCAATTGGCTCGTCTCGTCGGCGTGAGTTTTCTCATCCCCGCGTTTCGAGTCCTGATTGAGTCAAGCATACCGATGAAGTTACACATTTCTGTTTGGTCAAAGAGCTTTCATAACTTTCGAGCACGAGGCTAGAGCACCCTCCTTACACATTTTGTTTGGATTGGTATCCCTCTCGCAAATCAGGGTTTGATTGCTTGGTGTGTAACCCACCCTTCTAAGCCAAAACCCGTGTCAGCATAATGCATAATATAATGAAACTGTGAGTGCTTATGTGCTACTTGATCATAAGTCCTTCCGTGTCATTTTCAAACTTTCAAAATCACCTTTTTGCGCCGTTATAATGGCCGTTTCAAAACTAGGTCTTTCGCCGACCGTTGCACGCCTTTCTAGGCCGTCGTAACGACGTTTTTCAGACCCGGTTTTTATAACCATTTCAACACGCCTTTGTAGGCCGTCGTAATGACGATTTTCAAACCCGGTTTTTATAACCATTTCAACACGCCTTTCTAGGCCGTCGTAATGACGATTTTCAAACCCGGTTTTTATAACCATTTCAACAGGCCTTTCTAGGCCATCGTAATGATGATTTTCAAACCCGGTTTTTTACTACCATTTCAAATCACCTTTTTATGCCGTTATAATCGCCGCGTCTAGACACGGATTTTAACCCGTCTCGCGCCGACAATGGCTTTTTCAAAACCCGAGAAAAGCACACACCCTTTTCTCGAGACACTTTTGAGATCTTGAGGACCATGCACTTTCCCCGAGACCTCTTCAAACATTTCAAACTTGATTTTCAAAACATACAATTTTGAATTTCAAAAACCGGCTTGGGAGACAATACATTGTTTTCTGAGCCGAATCAAACTCAAACCGTCTTTTGCAAATAAACTTAAGACAACCCCTTTCAACTGATCCACTTGCGAAGATCTCTATCTTCGAAAGCCGTCCATAAAGCGACAAATGAATCTTTTTGAAAATTTCTATTTTCGAAAATTTCAGTCCACCATTCCAATTCCGCCTCGTGTCTACCGAGTCGAAGCAAACATACTTATGTGTCTTTACTTATGAGTCGTCTCACCACGAGACCCGTCCAATGGCGTCACGCCGTTATGTTGGACTCGTGTCAAAAGTTCGGTCAACACCGTCACGTCGTAAATCGAGTCAGCACCGAGGAATCACACACGGTCCTCCTCGTCTTGTTAAGTCTGATCTTTGTCTCGTCCCCTGTGTTGTCTGCGTTTAGTCTTTGAACCGTGTCGGATTGAGTTGTAGTGTGAGCCGTTTTTCTGCCTCAGAGCCATGGCCCCGTCTTCAACTTCTTCTGTCAACAACAACAACAATGATAACAACAGAGATGTCACGACTGATCTGCTAGCCAGCCTGCTCACCGCTCTTGAGGTCACCCTGGATCGTGTCGAGACCCGTATCGACGCCCTGGAAAACAAGGAAACTGGAGAACATAATACTCCACCTCTGACTGAAACTGAGAAGAGGCTAAAGCTCCTGGAAGAACAGGTCCTAGCCCGGGGTAACAATATCCATCTTGAGAACAACCGAAGGTTTGAACCTATTGAGGATCAACTACCCGACATCTTTACCCTAACTGATGTACCTAAGTTCAAAGGAGTGGAGGACCCGCTCAATCATATCCATGCCTTCAAAGACTACATGGCCATTAAGAGGGTCAAACAGGAACTTTTCACCCGGATCTTTCCGTCCTCTTTGGAACCGATCCCTCGCCAGTGGTACTACTCCCTTGATCCAAAAAACCTTACTACTTGGGATGAGGTCGCAGTTGAATTCGCCAAAAAATATGCCGACAATGTTGAAATCCAAGCCAATACCCGTACCCTTGAGGTTCTAACCCAGAACGATAACGAGGGGTTCACCGAGTTCTTAACCCGTTGGAGGAGGGTGAGTACTCAGTCGTTCGGTAAGCCGAGTGAATCAACTTTGGTGGAAAAGTTCGTCAACAATCTCCGTCCAGTGTACACCAACTTACTAAGGTACCAAAATATGAAGACCTTCCAGGATCTGCAAATTCTGGGGACACGCATTGAAGATGACCTCCGAAAAGGTGTCTTGGCCAAGACCGCTGGCAGAGGCTACCAGGGATCCACCTCAACCGGGTCTCGTCCCTACAGCCAAACGAACAAGATTGATGAAGTCAAGCTCGTTGAACTATCTGCTAAGAGAGCTGAACGCCCCAGAGAGTGTTCACCGATATAGGGTCGACTTATGCAAGTGCTTTGAAGAGGCTCATGGACCAGGGAAAGTTACAACCCATCGGACCCACCCCGGATCTGAACGATACTAAGAAATCCCACTTCTGGAACCCCAATGTCTATTGTTAGTACCATCAAGGGAAAGGGCATGATACAGAGACCTGCTTCAAACTCAAACACATCATCCAAGACATGATTGAGAAAGGGGAATTGCCTTTACCCCCGCCGACTAAGCCAAACAACAAAACGAATCCTCTGGGAATCCACGCTATCTCCAACGATGAGCCAACTCGGATCGCTCGGACCTCATCCCGCCGATTGATGACGAGGTGAATGCCTTGGAGAAAGATCCCTCGGACGGGATATTTGTGTTCAGTGCCGCCACTATGCTCACTATGTTCCAACAGGTTGAGGAAGCCATAACCAGTCTCTCCGAAAGGATCACCCGACTTGACGATGCCTACCGTCGACTTATCTTCAATCCTCCACCACCACGCCCGAGGGAGAGTCCCTCGAGCGCCCAAAACTACCATCACCAGGACGGATTGCTCCCGCGACCATTCTGGCATGCACCTCACAATAATTATCCTCACAATAATCACCCCCACAAAAACTACCCTCACAAAAACTACCCTCACAGAAATATCCCTCACAAAAACTGCCCGTCGGGGAATAACCCTCCAAGGTGCCTTCGAGATCCTGAAATCAATGGCATCTGGAGAGACGATGTTGAAGATGTCTACCTTGTCCCAGAGAAAGAGAAATGGGCGAAAGATATCAGTCACCTTACCCGGTCCGGACGCCCCTATCAGAATCCGAACAATCCAACGTTCGTTCCAACAATGAACGACCAAGTTGTCCTAGAAGTAGACACTCGACCAAGAGCTCCTGAGAATTCAATCCTCAAACAGCTTCAGAAGGCAAAAGCCAAAATCTCAATTTGGCAACTGATCGCGACATCCTTTGAGCATCGACAGGCTTTGCTGCAAGTGTGACACCCTTAAAATTTAGCGTTATCTAATTACTTAAAGGCGTAAATTCTACGGAAAAACTGGTAGGATATGTTTGTAAATGGTTCAACTAGATAAAACCTGCAATTTCAAAAAAATTTCTAACTAAACCATTCACAACCAATCCAACTCAAGACGTCCAACATTCCCAGAAGCGGGTGCCAAGACCCTACAAAAGCTGATGAACTACTTTACATGCCATAGCTAAATAAGAAAGTAGAATGATACAAACCCAAAATAGAAAAAGGGAGACATATGTCCCTTCAAATAATATACAAACCAAAAGATAAAAGGGTTACTATAAGAATAGCCAAAAAACTAGGTCCAAGGTTCCTTGCTCACTAGCTCGTCTGTGACCCCCAACAAAGCATCAACAACCTGTCAATCGCATTTTATACAAACACGAAAGCCACAATTCAGTGGGGAGTAACTTCGAGTCCTCCCAGCCACGAATCGTCTAAATTAATGTAACATGTAATGTAACATGTAAACAATTTGATAAACCATTTACTTATCATGTATTCTAACAAATGACCCCTAAACTGACCAAACTAAACTATCATGTGAATCATATAACAAATAGTAATCCAAACTTTATCAATCAGAACCGAAGCTTACATCTCAGCTATTACAGTTCATAAAATCACCATACAAGAAAGGGCAATATATCAAAGACAGGCATAAGTTCTTAGCACGGTCAATAGTCACTTTGTAACCCGAGTCTATACCACGAGGTAGGGAAGGTAATCAAACCGGTATCTTGGCTCAGCGGTTAATATTAATAAAACATGGCCAAGAGACAACGCAACCCTAGCCTAAAATCTGCGCAGACCTAGACATGCGGATACACACCACCGCACCCAAGACCCATAACTTTTTTTAAAACAAAGTGAAGTGAGTACCCTAAGGAGTCCACCAAAGGGTTGGCTAGTACTTAAGCTGACCACTTACTATCAAAATAAGTAACTGAGGTCATGCCCCAACTTGGATAAACATCCACTAGTCAGGAACACAAAGGCTATCAAGCAGTGAACATATACTCGTCAAAGACTATAAAGACCTATCTATGATGAAGGCCGAAATACTCACCTAGGACCTAGTCCCAGCTTGAATACTTTAGCCCACACCACACAAGACTCACCACACAAGTCAAGTAAGACAAAAAGTCCAACTTACCACCTAATTGCTAACACCCTATCATGTGAAAGGCTATATAAATGTCTATTCAGCATACAAATCCAACAGTGTCCTCAATAAGAATTCAATACTAACTTCCAATTCTAGCAATTTTAACAATATTAAAGGCTTTAGGGGAATCTAGGGCCATTACTACAAAATAAGAAGCTATTTAAATTCAACTAACTAAATAAGAAGCTATTTAAATTCAACTAACTACACATGTGAAATAGAGATATAATAAATGGCCTAAAACAAGAAAAAGGCCGATTATCTAATTCATTCAACCGAATTTTTACCCGCAACCCTGACCCTGCGACAGTGCGGGTCAAATTGCGGCTGACCAATCACTCAATTAACTGACATCGCATCAGTCAAAGGGACTAAGGCTCAGTTTTCGGCACAATCAACAAAACATTACAATTATCGCTATAAAATTCATTTTGAGCCTATTAGTTACAATTTCATTTTGCAAACTATCCTAACATGTGATAACTATTAATATAAGCACAATTTTACCATTAACATAATTTTTGTTACAAGTATGATTCAATTCCTAAAGTGTACTCATACTAACTATGTCATTAATAAACCTTAAATGACAAATTTTGCATGGAAAACCGCGAAACAAGCAACGGATCGACCCGGGCCAACCGTGGGCTAGCCGTGGGCCTGCCACGACTGCCTTGCCTCTCTTGCCCGTCCCCCTACACCACCCTTTTTTCCATTTTTATTTAGTAAAAGACCGTCTGAACATTAATTAATCGTTCCCAATTCAACTTTGTTAATTTAAACTAACAAAAGGCACAATTTAAGCATACATGCAACAAATTTTAACATGTGAAAACTACTACTCAAACAAAAATTCACCAAACATACAAAAATCAAAAACATGTGACGATCTTTCGTCGAGTAACTCGAAATATGTTACCTTACGCTAGAAAAATGAGCAATTAGCACCTTAAACCCAAACCCTAACTAGCAACTATCCGCTTTCTTCAATAATATACGAGTCCCCAAACTCGTCTTCCAATTCTTCACCTAAATAAACAATAAAAACACAATAATTAAGCCTAAAAACCGAATTTACCGAAATTTCATCTTAAAACAACTTCAAAAAAAACTGAAATTAAATTATACCAAGTTGTAGATCTCGTCGAGGGGATTCCGGAAAGGTAAATTATGCGAGAATCCGATAAGAAATGAAGAAATTATGTCGATTTTTAGCTTGAAAAGATGAAAAATGGTGTTTTGGGAATTTTAGGTGATGAAGATCAAAGAAATCAGAAAAATGAAGGGGAAGGGGGGTTTGGTGCGCGTGAAAGGAAGAAAGGAAAGGAGGAGAGCGGGTTTGAGTCGGGATTTTTCGAGTCGGTTTTGACTCGTTTCGATAATAATTAAAACCGTAAGTCAAACACAAATTCCGTCAAGACCAAAGTTCTTAAACACGAGATTACAATAAAATTGAGTATTCATACGACCCATTTCCAAATTCGTTTACCCAACGTTCAAAAGAATTGTCATTTTCCCCCCGATACGCCCTTATTTCGAAATAAAAAGTTTTACACGGTTTAAACTATTTTTAAACATCTCGAAACTATCTAAATAAATACTTTTCTTCAAAATATAATAAAATTATATTTCTTTGAATTATTTTTTTACTTTAAATACTTAAATATCAACTTTTATTTGATTAATAAATTATTTCCAAAATATATTAACGGTCCGAAATTACGGGGCGTTATAATCACCCCTCCTTTTAAAAAGTTTCGTCCTCGAAACTCAGAAGGAGAAATTATAGTTATAAGAAAATATAGGTATCTTTCCAATGAAACAGTGATACTCTTGTTGATCAGACAAGAACATCCACATTCATATCAAGATACAAAAATATTTCTACACCAATAAATGAGAAAACCCATTATTGGGACGTCTCCAACAACGAGATTTAACATTCACTAATGTTAAAATCATTGAAAATCATAAAAGCATTTTCAAAATTTTAGTTTAAAGTTCTATAATAAGAATAATATCTTTACTAATTATGATTAAATACGGCTTAGTACCGCGGAAAAGAAGTAAGAAAAAGGAATCATTACACAAAACGAGAAATGTTCACTTAATTTTCCAACCACAGAGTCATCTTACTAGGTCCTCCGAACATCAACATGGCAACAATCAGAGGCCACACTAATCCAAAGAGCCATCTGTACCACTCATCGACAAGTCTATGCATAAGCTAATCCTTGAGACAATCCTATCCTCTACAATATTCCAATTCCAATAGAAAGATTCCTCAAAGGGTTCAATATAAGGTCCAAATTTACAATAACATTCCAAAACAACTTTCATAAGCCTAAGGTTAAGGCTTCCAACAAAGTTATATTCGTATCCAACTAGTGTCAACTATGGTTCCTCAAACATTCTACAAGGTTTTCATTTCAAAACAAGGTAGTAACATACCAATCCCAAAATCCGAAAAATCAATAGGATCTCACGTTCCTTTATCCTTTTATTTATTAAGGATTGCCAAAAGCGGAACTACACTCAACTACAACACTGTCCCATCATCTCAAGTACTCAATGCGACCTCAAGGTCTATCAAACTATAGGTTTAACAAATTCTTCTCAATACTAAGTCTCTCTCAACTCAAAAACTCTCAAGAGCCAGTTAATACCAAATCACATCACCAATTCATTCTGGTCATCTACATCCCCAAGGAGTATTCTTTCAAATTTGATATCCTAAACTTACTTACTATCAAATTCTCAAGGAACAAGGTCATAATTGTAACAACACTATATCACCTTAGAGTTCCTAAAACCATTAATTGAAATTATGTTCCTTAGCCTAACAATTGGTGTCAACCATACCATTACCTCAATAGTAATCAATATCGCTCACTAAGACCAACTAATAATCCCACCTTTAACATATCTCACACGGTAACATATACATTATCAAACCCTCATCTCCAAAGTGATTATGAAAGCCCAACCCAAACTCGGCTACTTAGTCAAACCTATATCCTCAAATCACATCTCACAAACTCTGTAAACATGGTCAACAGGGTACCAACTATACTAAGGAGGTAAGGAGTGATAACGGAATAGAGAAACAGTAAAACATTTCTGAAGGGTGCATGCATCTGACAAGTTAGGAAACTAAGGAGTCAGACCGTAAAGATAACGGTTGACAAAAATAAGAGGTATTCGAGTTAAGAAGATATCTCGGGAAAGAAGAAGTTACGTAAAATTTAGCATAAAAACAGGGTTCAAAGATCGTTAAAGAGAAGGAAAGGAGAACAGAAGCAGCATAATGGAAGGGTTACTGCTTACCAAACACTCATCAAAGCTTATGATCGATATGATAAGGTTACATCACTAAGGTGCTCAACAAAGCCCTAAAAGTCTACCAAATTATAAGACTAACAAGGATTCCACAATGGTAGATATTCCTCAACTCAATTGGTTCTAAGAGCCAAAATCAATTCACCACACAAATTCATTTATTACCACCCATGTCCCAAAATATCTCCTTTACAATTCTCGTCATTGAACTTCACTTACTATGTCATCCCCAAGTACCATAGCTTGTCTACTCTATCATCTCACCACTTAATACTTCTAGTCTCCGATACCATAAATTGGAATCACATCCTTGAACTCATGAACTACATCGAACAATATTCCACCAAAATTCCCAAATCCAGATATGATTAATAAGGTCAACCATGTGTTCTCAAATTTCGAAAGGTCAACAAGGCTACTCTATACTAGATTTGGTCAACTCAAAAGGTTTAACAAACTAACTAATTCCAAAGTACGATACCAAATCATTAAGCAACGTCAATGTCCTATTGTATTCCTTTCAAGGCCTACAAGGATTAGGGCTAACTATCATTCCTTTAATTCTCCATAAGAAACATCGAGACTCTCAAATGAAGTAGCTCAGGTTCATTCCATCTTATGTGCTATGGTAGTACCTCATACTCAATCATCTATAACAAACAAGCTCTCAATAGACATAAATCCAAAGGTGTTCCTAAACTCACTAGGCTCTCATATCATGCACAACTAACAAGTCTAACCAAAGGATCCCAAGTTATATTCTCCTATACCACTCAAACCTTAACCAATCAATTTCTCAACTCTTTCACACCCTCCAAAGTTACATTCTCTCAAAACCGGGTTCTCTTGAACAAGGGGACTATCCTGTGGAATACAAGGAAGGTGTCCACATGGACTTTATTATAAGAAGAAAACGAACCCAAGATGAATCGGGAGAAAGAATTGAAAGGTAGTTACCAAGGCGAGAGAAGAGGAGTTTGAAAGACGAATAAACAACGAGATTGGAAAATTAAGGTAAGATTGCATTATCTACATCTATTGGAGAGCCATCTTACAAAAGAGAAAATCAATTAGTACCTAACAATTAGCAATCACAAACAGACTACCACATAAAATCCTAAATCTACCCATCCTACCCATCTCTCAAGTTTATTATTTAAAGGTCAAGTGATTTTAAGTGGGGTGCACAAACGTGCGTCGGGAGCAATAAGCTCGATACCAAACTGTGACACCCTTAAAATTTAGCGTTATCTAATTACTTAAAGGCGTAAATTCTACGGAAAAACTGGTAGGATATGTTTGTAAATGGTTCAACTAGATAAAACCTGCAATTTCAAAAAATTTTCTAACTAAACCATTCACAACCAATCCAACTCAAGAAGTCCAACATTCCCAGGAAGCGGGTGCAAGACCTGCAAAAGGCGATGAACTACTTTACATGCCATAGCTAAATAAGAAAGTAGAATGATACAAACCCAAAATAGAAAAAGGGAGACATATGTCCCTTCAAATAATATACAAACCAAAAGATAAAAGGGTTACTATAAGAATAGCCAAAAACTAGGTCCAAGGTTCCTTGCTCACTAGCTCGTCTGTGACCCCCAACAAAGCATCAACAACCTGTCAATCGCATTTTATACAAACACGAAAGCCACAATTCGGTGGGGAGTAACTTGAGTCCTCCCACCACGAATCGTCTAAATTAATGTAACATGTAATGTAACATGTAAACAATTTGATAAACCATTTACTTATCATGTATTCTAACAAATGACCCCTAAACTGACCAAACTAAACTATCATGTGAATCATATAACAAATAGTAATCCAAACTTTATCAATCAGAAGCTTACATCTCGGCTATTACGAGTTCATAAAATCACCATACAAGAAAGGGCAATATATCAAAGACAGGCATAAGTTCTTAGCACGGTCAATAGTCACTTTGTAACCCGAGTCTATACCACGAGGTAGGGAAGGTAATCAAACCGGTATCTTGGCTCAACGGTTAATATTAATAAAACATGGCCAAGAGACAACACAACCCTAGCCTAAAATCTGCCTTGAGACCTAGACATGCGGATACACACCACCGCACCCAAGACCCATAACTTTTTTTAAAACAAAGTGAAGTGAGTACCCTAAGGAGTCCACCAAAGGGTTGGCTAGTACTTAAGTTGACCACTTACTATCAAAATAAATGGCGAGGTCATGCCCCAACTTGGATAAACATCCACTAGTCGGGAACACAAAGGCTATCAAGCGGTGAACATATACTCGTCAAAGACTATAAAGACCTATCTATGATGAAGGCCGAAATACTCACCTAGGACCTAGTCCCAGCTTGAATACTTTAGCCCACACCACACAAGACTCACCACACAAGTCAAGTAAGACAAAAAGTCCAACTTACCACCTAATTGCTAACACCCTATCATGTGAAAGGCTATATAAATGTCTATTCAAACATACAAATCCAAAGTGTCCTCAATAAGAATTCAATACTAACTTCCAATTCTATCAATTTTAACAATATTAAAGGCTTTAGGGGAATCTAGGGCCATTACTACAAAATAAGAAGCTATTTAAATTCAACTAACTAAATAAGAAGCTATTTAAATTCAACTAACAACACATGTGAAATAGAGATATAATAAATGGCCTAAAACAAGAAAAAGGCCGATTATCTAATTCATTCAACCGAATTTTTACCCGCAACCCCTGACCTGCGGCAGTGCGGGTCAAAGTGCGGGCCGACCAATCACTCAATTAAGCGACATCGCATCATCAAAGGGACTAAGGCTCGGTTTTGGCACAATCAACAAAACATTACAATTATCGCTATAAAATTCATTTTGAGCCTATTAGTTACAATTTCATTTTGCAAACTATCCTAACATGTGATAACTATTAATATAAGCACAATTTTACCATTAACATAATTTTTGTTACAAGTATGATTCAATTCCTAAAGTGTACTCATACTAACTATGTCATTAATAAACCTTAAATGATAAATTTTGCATGGAAAACCGCATGAAACAAGCAAACGGACCGACCGGGCCAACCGTGGGCTCTGCCACGAACTGCCCGATTTCTTTGCCCGTCCCCTACACCACCTTTTTTTCCATTTTTATTTAGTAAAAGACCGTCGAACATTAATTAATCGTTCCCAATTCAACTTTGTTAATTTAAACTAACAAAAGGCACAATTTAAGCATACATGCAACAAATTTTAACATGTGAAAACTACTACTCAAACAAAAATTCACCAAACATACAAAAATCAAAAACATGTGACGATCTTTCGTCGAGTAACTCGAAATATGTTACCTTAAGCTAGAAAAATGAGCAATTAGCACCTTAAACCCAAACCCTAACTAGCAACTATCCGCTTTCTTCAATAATATACGAGTCCCCAAACTCGTCTTCCAATTCTTCACCTAAATAAACAATAAAAACACAATAATTAAGCCTAAAAACCGAATTTGCCGAAATTTCATCTTAAAACAACTTCAAAAAAACTGAAATTAAATTATACCAAGTTGTAGATCTCGTCGAGGGGATTCCGGAAAGGTAAATTATGCGAGAATCCGATAAGAAATGAAGAAATTATGTCGATTTTTAGCTTGAAAAGATGAAAAATGGTGTTTTGGGAATTTTAGGTGATGAAGATCAAAGAAATCAGAAAAATGAAGGGGAAGTGGGGTTTGGTGCGCGTGAAAGGAAGAAAGGAAAGGAGGAGAGCGGGTTTGAGTCGGGATTTTTCGAGTCGGTTTTGACTCGTTTCGATAATAATTAAAACCGTAAGTCAAACACAAATTCCGTCAAGACCAAAGTTCTTAAACACGAGATTACAATAAAATTGAGTATTCATACGACCCATTTCCAAATTCGTTTACCCAACGTTCAAAAGAATTGTCATTTTCCCCCCGATACGCCCTTATTTCGAAATAAAAAGTTTTACACGGTTTAAACTATTTTTAAACATCTCGAAACTATCTAAATAAATACTTTTCTTCAAAATATAATAAAATTATATTTCTTTGAATTATTTTTTTACTTTAAATACTTAAATATCAACTTTTATTTGATTAATAAATTATTTCCAAAATATATTAACGGTCCGAAATTACGGGGCGTTACAGCAAGCTTTGGGAAAATTAACCGTGCCCTCCACCTCTTCCCCTGAAGAAATAGTGGCGCGCATGACGAGGGACACCCCTGATTTGAACAACCCAGTCGTCTTCTCCGAAGAAGATATCCCTCCCTTCGGAGCCAACCATAACCTTGCCCTGTACATTACCGTACAATGTCTCAGGAAGAATGTGCCCATGGTCCTTGTGGATGACGGGTCCGCGGTGAATGTGATCGGTCCGTTTCGTGTTCACAATTAAATAGATGTGGTCGTTGGGTCACGTCCGAATCAAAACACAATTTATAGCTTCACAAACAACTCTACAATTAGTAAAGAGGCAAGTAAAGGTCGGATCCCAAGGGACGGGAATTGAAATGAGATTTCTATTGAAACTAGTGGTATCTTAGGGGTGTCACAATTTGGGTTAATGTAGAGGGTCACTAAACTAAATAGCAATGGAAATAAACAAGCAAGATGAATTGAAAGGGTTGTAAACAATTGATAAAAAGCACTAGGGTGTCATGGGGTCATGGGGGATTCATGGGAATTGATCATACAAACATGTTCTCAAATTATAAGCAAGCAATTATTGTTGTGATGGATTGAGTTGGGTTATATCTTACAATCCTAAGAAAGTTTGGGTCCCGGAGCCGAATCGATTTGATTGTACAACACCTACAAGTCGACTTAGTCTTCCCTACTCAACAACATGCATGGTCTAATGAGACTCGAGTTGGGTTATGTCTTACAAGTCTCATTGAAAAGATAGGAGATGGTGGTAAATGCAAGGATTCATAGGCTTAGCATTTCATCAAACATAACATGTGCATGAGTTGAGATCAAAACAAGCAAGCAAATAAACCATGAAAGCATATTAATTTAAGCATGAATCATTCCCCATGTTGTTTTCCCCTAATCACCCATTAACCCTAGCTAAGAGACTACTCACTCATTATCATGTTGATCCTGCTAGCAAGGTTGTCAATCATACCAACACAAGGAAACATGATGAATAAATGAAAGTAATTAACAATAATTAAAGAGGGATTAAGAGAATTATACCTACTAATGATTCCAATAATAAAGCAAAGATAAAAGAAGTACTTGATGCTTGATTGAGAGGTTGTCAATCTCCCAATAATAACCCAAATAATCTTCAATTACCCAAAATAAAGGATGAACAAAAGAGAGATTAAGGAAATAAAACTTGTATTAGAGCTTGATTAATTGTTGATTATAATACTAAAGAGAGATTTGATTGTTATTAACTACTCTAATTATTGATAAGAAGAACATGCTCTTCTAATTAGACTAATGGGGTATTTATAGTGAAAATTAGGGGTATGCATTAGGGTTAACTAAGGGCTAAACTAGTTATTACACTTTTTAGATTGAGCAGGGAGGAGCCGGTATTTTTCGAAGGAAGGGCTTCTTTCTTTGTAGCTTGGAGAAGACGAAATTGCGCTGTACAGGAATCCGTGCGTTTTGGAGTCGGGACGGGCGGATTCTGGCGGTGGAACACGGGCGGCTTCAGGTGAATCCGGGCGGATTCTGGTGGCTGCAAACCCGAGCGTCTTGGGATGAAACCGCACGGATTGTGCATGTGAAGGACGGCCGGATTGTAGACAATCCGCACGGATTGTGCCTCAGCAACATTTCTTCTTCTTCTCTTCCCTTTTCTTCATAAATTCCTTGGGGATTTCCTCGGGGACTCAAGGATCCTTTCTCAACATTGCTCATCTACTATAATATGTACAAAGGCCTTCTAATCTTGTCTCTCCTTGATGCTTGGTCATTGAATTCGATCAATTTAGTCTCGTTTTGCCGTGAAAATGCAAGATTTGCACTCCTTTCTTACCAAGGGATCAAAATCTCAAAGAATATGCAAAACAAAGAACTAAAGACAATAAATGACCTAAATATGCACTAAAAAGCATGGGAACAAGGCTAATTCGGGGGCTAAATATGCGCTAATTATGGTCACATCAAATATCCCCAAACCGAACCTTTGCTCGTCCCGAGTAAAGAGGTGACAAAGACTAGGACCATTATTTAAACTAAGCTAATAACATAGCCGATATGAGACAATTAGCGGGTCTCACTCCGCCCCTTCAACTCACAACAAGACAACCATGAGGTAGGATGCCTTCTTGCAAGGCAAGGTGGGTCTTGCCAAAATGGCGACACATCCAAACATTAAGCACACAAAATCAAATAATGGATGCATCTACAAAAGGAATAGCCACTTCCTCATCAAGTGGCGGAGGCAACCAAGAGAGAACAAATTTAGGAGCATGTAATCCTTCAGAAATACTAGTTCAACAAATTACTAAGGCTAAGAGGATGGCACTAAATCACCTCTAAATGGTGTTAAACTAGACTACTTTCGTCCTCAATTTCCAAATGCTTTCGTCAAGAGCGATCGGATGGTGGTGGAATGATGATCCCTATGATGCTAGTAGCATATGACATGACAAGTCTCGAATTCTCTACAAAAGTAAAGGTCATGGATCGTCCAAAGCTCGACAAAGTGGTTTGACAAAAGGCTTTTTGGGAATGAAATGATCAAATCTTTATACACAATGGTGGATATGTCTAGTATTCAAAATTGTCCTCATTTCACTTTCACATTTCAAAAATTTAAGATGGGGTTTGTCCCTTCCGGGCTAGTGTCCTTTGCTTTCGCCAATCGCTTATTAGGCAACCGGTTAACCTCTAGGCAATAGCTTTTCGGGGTAATAGTCACTCTGTCTCTGGGCGGCCGAATTCACAACCGTGTGGGGGCCCAATTCAATGGATCCCGCTCCAAAGCACATCGAAGTGGTACACCTCCATCAAAACAATTAAATTTCTCAACATTCAACAATTCATAACTTTTGAGGTTTCTTTGGCATTAAATTACTTCCACATGACAAAATTTTCGAAATGAGCACTTCAAACTTATTGATAGAAAGTATTTTTGGGTTGCCTTACCACAAGGTCAATCAAGGTCACCTAGACAAGTTAACCAAGTCCACATCGCATCACGGGGTTGGATAGGTGACTCACATGCAAACCCTTGACTAGGCTTTGGGTCATGGGTCAAAAGACACTAGTATGACACTATCTAGGGTGTTTTACAACCATTCTAGTAGGCAAAGTCTTAAGTTGAAAAAGTATTTGTAATGCCTTAGTTGCTCTTGTCAAAGTTCTCAATTAGGCACTTTTCAAAACTTTTTTCTAAATTCAACTACATGCAATGATGCAACTAATATAAACATCCTAATGCAAGTGATTCTATCAACTAATATGACATATAAACTAAATACAAGTCCTAAATTCACATTGTTATACCGCATCAATCAAAATAAAGCCACATAGTCATTAACTTAAAGAGGAAAGAGGAGATTGGAAAGATCATACCATGCGGTCTTCATGATCCTCATGTCTCGGATGTGGCATAGTCAATCAATGTGAACAAGGATAGAACAAACACAATGTTCAATATATACAATATAACTACACTACAAAAGGAATAAACATGTTTTTGGGTTTTTCAATTTTTCAAATTTTTATTTATTTTCGAAGTTTTTCAATTTTTTTGGATTTTTGAATAATAGTTAAGTTAGAATTCCCCATCCCCACACTAATATGGGCATTGTCCTCAATGGCCAAAATGATGGGAAATTATGCAAACATGATGCATGATTTCTACACTAGATGCAATCTACACTAGTCTACACTACATGATGCATGGTTTTTGTTTATGACGGAGAGAATAATTTAGATTACCTCCCGTTGTGTATGTATTAACTTGCCCAAACCGAGTTAGACACTATTGGTAATGTCCAAGGATGGGTGTAGTTCATGCACACACTATGCAATGCATGAAACTAATTTGTCATTTTGGATTTTGAAAGTGGGAACAATAAAATGAGAACACCTCAAAAAGTATCGAGGTGTGAGTCCTTAATGGTGCTAGGACTATTCCAACAATGATCAAGAAAAATAAATAAATAGAACATAGAGAGAAATAGACAAACCTTGAGAGGGTAGGAGCCTCCAAAGCTTGCTAATCTTCCATCATATCATCACTATCATCATTATCCTCATTAGAAGTGGTATCATTGCCACTTCCCTCTTCACTTGCTTCTTCACCTTCTTCTTCATTTTCCTCATCATCCTCTTCTCCTTCTTCACTAGCTTCTTCATCAATGTTATCATCAACTTCATCATTACCAACAACCTCATTGTCACCCGGAACAACCCTAGATGCACTCGGAAATAAGACTTCCTTATCCGCCCAACTAGGCAAAGGACATGATGGGTCAAGTAGTCCTTGCCTAGCTAAGTGTAAGAGGGGTGGATATTGAGCTAAGTAAGTATTTTTCCGATCCTCAAAGGCTTGCTTGTGCATTGCTTGCATGAGAAGAGTCAAATAATCATTTCTTGCTTCAACTCCTTCCGGCTTGAACTCTTGATACTCAAAAGGGTAAGGTGGTGTGACAATGGAAGAGGAGGGTATTTCAAGTTTACCCTTTTGTTGTTGGATAATATACTCGGCCTCTTTTGAAAGGGGAAGTAGATAATTGGTCCGGTGGACACTCAATCGACAAATCTTTGAAGGCAAAGTGAAAGAACTAGCCTCACTAGTGAGCCATCCATACTTGGTGTCAAGAGGGTTATGGGCAACCCACTTGTACTTGTGTATCATAGTATGCAAATCAACGAGATGACCACCTTCTTTCACCTCATACTTGTTATCTTTGTTGAAGTTGGGATCAAAGTATTTAGTTAGGATAGTGACTAGGCCTCCATTCACAATAACGGTAGTGCCTTTCTTCCCACAATCAATGTTGAGCCATCTATCCACCAATAGCCTTAGAAAGTTGAAAGGCTTGGTGTGTACTCTTCCAATGTTCAAAGTCGACTCAAGAAGAACAAAATCGAGTTTGGTGAAATGATTGGTGTCTTTTCTTGCATTGATGGTGCTCCCTACGACCTTGTGCCATACTCTTATGCCCGGATGGTGGACTAAAAGAGCACGACTCGCATGAAAGTCTTCAAATTTCCTTCCGGAAATTGCCTCCCAAAGAGGGTCGGGGTCATATTTGCCAACATTCTTAAAATAACTCGGTTCATCACTAAGACCCAAAGCTTTACCCAATTCCCCAAAGGGGATGCGCCTACTAACATTAGCTAGACGAAACTCGAGGTTCTCCATAGTCTAAACCTTGTTAACTTTCAAAGAACTCCAAAATTCTAAGGTAAGGGAGGGGTATGTCAATTCTTTTGATTCAAATAATTTCTCCAACCCCATGGCTTTGAAAAAGGCTCTAGTTTGCTCAAGGACACCCAATTTTTCTAAGGTATCTTCACATATAAACTTGGTGGATTGAAATGATTTTCTAGCAAACTTAGCAAAAGTGTCCGTATGGGTTTTGGAAATGAAAGTTACCTCCGGATAGTTTGCAAGTTGATCAATTTCCGGAGTAGTAGATGTTGTTGCACCCATGGGAGGTTGTTGTTGTTGTTGCACTTCTAAGTTTGGGTTTGTTACCACCATAGCCAATGCTTTCTTCGCTTGAAGAGTCTTTTGCCTTTGTGAAAGTGTATTTGCCTTTGGTGCCTTTGCCTTTGTTGCCTTTGTTGCTCCCTTAGTCCTTGCCATTGATGAATTAACCAAGAAAGAGTGAAAAATCTTCAATTTCTAGTGCACCCAAATCGATTTAAAGATGAAAGGCTTTGCCTTTATGAATTCAATAATCGACACAAAGGTTGATGATTTTGTGCTTGGTTTTGATTTTTATTGAAAAAGGAGTGATTAATTTGTTATTAAAAGGATGTTTTGATTTGATTTTGGTGAATGTAGTTGAGGAATTTTGTTTTTGTGATGGAGAGGATGAGGGTTTTGAGGGTTTTGAGTAGTGTTATGAATGAAGGAATGAAGAAATGAATGTGGGAGGGGTTTTATAAAGCCCGAAAAATTCGAACTGCAGGGGCAATCCGTGCGGTTTCTGCTCAAGACGGGCGGATTCTGCCTTTTCTGGGTTGGGAAAAAATCGCCTAAAGACGGGCGTCTTTTAGTGAAGACGCTCGGATTCGCAGACACGGGACGGGCGGATTCTCCTGAAGACGGGCGGATTTCAGTCCAGGAATTTTTCTTGTTTTCTTCAGCTAAAAAGACGGGTGTCTTCTTTTCAAGACGGGCGGATTTTCAAAGACGGGCGGATTAGGATGTAGGACGCTCGGATTTCTTTGACGATCAAAAATTTGAAAACTTCAGCTCAATTCAGGACGTGCGCCTTCTACCCAACACGCTCGGATTTCTTGAAAACGGGCGGATTCTCCTGAATCCGCTCGGATTCGACCCCTTTGTACCCGGATTCAGTTCCATCCATGTACAATGCATATCCCTTGCCATTCTTCCGTTCTTCTTCATATCTTGTGTTCTTCATTGTGGGGGGCACTACTAAGGCATGGATAGCCTAGGTAATTGTCATCCCCACACTAAGCTAAAGCACTACACATTAATTGAAATTATTAATCCCTTCCTCACTTCTCTCAAATACGACAATTATCTTGATCAAAGTATAAAAATCCAAAAATAACAAAAATGCAATACAAGAATTGAAATGCAAGTTAGGGAGTTAGAAATATTTACAAATGGTGGTTTAGGGAGGACTCCACCAAACTCTCATTCTTGATGAGATGTCAAGGGGGCATGTCCAAGGTGTTGTTGATGTTGCTCAACACCTTGAAAAAGTAGTCAAAAGCTTGTTCATTGTCATGGTAGAGGTCTTCAATAGACCTTGACCCTTGTTGTCGGTCTTGATCGATGGCATTACCAATGTAGGGATTAAAAATCCCTTCAAATTCGTCGTCCCAAAGACCACAAACTTCATTAAGTTGATCATTGAAAATCTCTTGATTTGATGGTGACAACTTTCCCATTTCCTTTTCTTGGCCAATGAGGCCATCTTCTTCTTCTTTGTTTGATTTTGGTGAGCTTTGCAAGCTCTCCTTGTCACAATTCACTTGCTCTTCGAATGGAGCATCTTCAATTTTCTTCTTCCATTGGAGTTCCGACTTCTTCCTTTCATCATTCCGACTATAATGATCGATCATAAAACACGGTTCACGTAAACGGGGAGCTCTCATAGTTTTGTCAAGATTAAAAGCTATACTCTCATCTCCCACTTCTAGAGTGAGCTCACCATGTTTTACATCAATCACTGCACCCGCGGTGTGTAAGAAGGGTCTTCCAAGAATGATTGGAATGTTGGAGTCTTCCTCCATATCAACAATGACAAAGTCCACCGGGATGAAAAACTTCCCAATTCGCACGGGGACATCTTCCCATATCCCTAATGGTGTCTTCGTCGATCTATCGGCCATTTGGAGTGTGATATTGGTGCATTTAAGCTCTCCCATTCCCAACCTTTTACTTACCGAGTTCGGCATAACACTCACACTAGCCTCTAGATCACATAAGGCTTTGTTGATCGTGGTGTCGCCAATGGTACACGGTATTGAGAAGCTTCCCGGATCCTTTAGTTTTGGAGGTGAACTCCCTTGAAGTATTGCACTACTCACCTTAGTGAAGGCGATAGTCTCAAGTTTCTGGATCGACTTCTTCTTTGTGAGGATGTCTTTCATGTATTTCGCATAGGCCGACACGTGATTGATTAATTCCGTGAAGGGAATTGAGACTTCCAAATTCTTCACAATTTCCATAAACTTTCCAAGTTGGTCATCAAATTTGGGATTGGCTTGACGACTTGGAAAAGGAAGTCTTATCACAATGGCCTCCTTCTCCTTGACCTTGTCTTCATTTCTCTTTGAAATTTCTTCTTTTGATGATTCTCCATCTTTGGAGTTTTGCACAATTTCTTCCTTATCACTAGCTTCCACAACTTCATCCTCAACTTGCTTCTTCGGTGCTTCATACCTTGTACCACTTCTCAACTGAATGGCACTAACCGTTTCATGTCTTGGGGGATTACTTTGAGGTGGTAATTGCCCCTTTTGTCTTTGTGAGCTTAAAGATGCTAGTTGAGTCAATTGTGTTTCCAACATCTTGGTGTGAGCTAGAATGTTTTTGATGGTGGTTTCCTTTGCTTGACTATCTTTTTGCATTTGAGTGAAAAACTCTTGTTGATTCTTTTGCATTTGGAGGACCGCTTTTTGAACATCAAAACCTTGGTCATTTTGGTGATTGTATGGATTTTGATTTTGGTAACCTTGGTTTTGGTTGTAAAAGGGTCTTTGATTTTGGTTTCTCATGGGAGGTGGAGTGTAAGTTGTTTGAGGATTTTGAAAATTTTGGCTTTTGTATGAGAGATTTGGGTGAAACTTGGTGTTTTCATTGTAATAATTGGAATAAGTGGTACCACTCTTGTATGCTTAGAAAGCATTCACTTGTTCATTTGTTCCCCTACATTCACTTTGGTCATGTCCCAAAGGTCCACAATTCTCACATATCCCACTTGGGATTGATGAGGATGCCGTCATGGCATTAACATGATGCTTTGGTGATTTTGAGGCTTCTTCAAGTTTAGCCATAGCTTGTTCAAACTTCAAATTGATTGTGTCAATGTGAGCACTAAGTTGAGCACCCAATTGAGTAACGGAGTCCACTTCATGCCTTCCTCCTCTAGTAGCCTTGCGAGGTCTACTATATTGTGAGTTATGGACCGCCATTTCCTCAATCTTGTTCCATGTTTGATTGTCATCAACTTCGGTGAACATTCCATTTGATCCCATGTTGAGAATGTTCCTTGAATCTTCATATAAACCGTTCCAAAATTGTTGTACCAAAAACCATTCGCTAAGTCCATGGTGAGGACATGAGCGACAAATTCCCTTAAACCGCTCCCAAGCTTCATATAAAGATTCTTCATCCCTTTGCTTAAAACCCGTAATTTGAGCTCTTAGCATGTTAGTCTTTTCCGTTGGGTAGAACTTTTTGTAGAAAGCTAGAGCCAACTTCTTCCAAGAATCTATTCCGAGAGTGGCCTTGTCAAGGCCCTTCAACCATTGTTTCGCGGTCACAATAGTCACAAAAGGTTTCCATATGAGAATGAGGGTCTTCACTAGGCATCCCCCCAAATTGGCTCCTTTCGACTAATTGGATAAAGGCGGATTTGGCAATAAAATTTCCGGTTAGATGTTGTGGTGTGGGAGTACCATTGGGTAGGTTCTCCTCGGTGGGTACGGAATGTGACGAAAATTTAGGCATTGTAGGTTGATTTTGTGGGGTATTTTGTAATGGGTTCTCCTCTCCTTCTCTTGCAAAAGGGTTGATGAACTCAATAGTTGGTTGAACAACCTCACTAATACCTCTCAAATTCCTCCTAGCAAATCTCCTATTGTTCGTCAAGGTTCTTTCAATTTCACGGTCAAAAGGTAACAAATCACATTGTGACCTTCTAGACATGCAAAATATCAAACAACTTGAAAAAAATTAGAACAAACCTTGAGGAGTTTTACTTCCCCAAGGCGAAGAAAGACACAACTAATAACAATAAAAGAAAATCTAAATCAAGTAAACACCGTCCCCGGCAACGGCGCCATTTTTGATCGGTCCGTTTCGTGTTCACAATTAAATAGATGTGGTCGTTGGGTCACGTCCGAATCAAAACACAATTTATAGCTTCACAAACAACTCTACAATTAGTAAATAGGCAAGTAAAGGTCGGATCCCAAGGGACGGGAATTGAAATGAGATTTCTATTGAAACTAGTGGTGTCTTAGGGGTGTCACAATTTGGGTTGATGTAGAAGGTCACTAAACTAAATAGCAATGGAAATAAACAAGCAAGATGAATTGAAAGGGTTGTAAACAATTGATAAAAAGCACTAGGGTGTCATGGGGTCATGGGGGATTCATGGGAATTGATCATACAAACATATTCTCAAATTATAAGCAAACAATTATTGTTGTGATGGATTGAGTTAGGTTATATCTTACAATCCTAGGAAAGTTTGGGTCCCGGAGCCGAATCGATTTGATTGTACAACACCTACAAGTCGACTTAGTCTTCCCTACTCAACAACATGCATGGTCTAATGAGACTCGAGTTGGGTTATGTCTTACAAGTCTCATTGAAAAGATAAGATATGGCAGTAAATGGAAGGATTCATAGGCTTAGCATTTCATCAAACATAACATGTGCATGAGTTGAGATCAAAACAAGCAAGCAAATAAACCATGAAAGCATATTAATTTAAGCATGAATCATTCCCCATGTTGGTTTCCCCTAATCACCCATTAACCCTAGCTAAGAGACTACTCACTCATTATCATGTTGATCATGCTAGCAAGGTTGTCAATCATACCAACAAAAGGAAACATGATGAATAAATGAAAGTAATTAATTATTAGAGGGATTAAGAGAATTATACCTACTAATGATTCCAATAATAAAGCAAAGATAAAAGAAGTACTTGATGCTTGATTGAGAGGTTGTCAATCTCCCAATAATAACCCAAATAATCTTCAATTACCCAAAATAATGGATGAACAAAAGAGAGATTAAGGAAATAAAACTTGTATTAGAACTTGATTAATTGTTGATTACAATACTAAAGAGAGATTTGATTGTTATTAACTACTCTAATTATTGATAAGAAGAACATGCTCTTCTAATTAGACTAATGGGGTATTTATAGTGGAAATTAGGGGTATGCATTAGGGTTGTTAAGGGCTAAACTAGTTATTACACTTTTTAGATTGAGCAGGGAGGAGCCGGTATTTTTCGAAGGAAGGGCTTCTTTCTTTGTAGCTTGGAGAAGACGAAATTGCGCTGTACAGGAATCCGTGCGTTTTGGAGTCGGGACGGGCGGATTTCAGCGGTGGAACACGGGCGGCCGGTGAATCGGGCGGATTCTGGTGGCTGCAAACCCGAGCGTCTTGGGATGAAACCGCACGGATTGTGCATGTGAAGGACGGCCGGATTGTAGACAATCCGCACGGATTGTGCCTCAGCAACATTTCTTCTTCTTTTCTTCCCTTTTCTTCATAAATTCCTTGGGGATTTCCTCGGGGACTCAAGGATCCTTTCTCAACATTGCTCATCTACTATAATATGTACAAAGGCCTTCTAATCTTGTCTCTCCTTGATGCTTGGTCATTGAATTCGATCAATTTAGTCTCGTTTTGCCGTGAAAATGCAAGATTTGCACTCCTTTCTTACCAAGGGATCAAAATCTCAAAGAATATGCAAAACAAAGAACTAAAGACAATAAATGACCTAAATATGCACTAAAAAGCATGGGAACAAGGCTAATTCGGGGGCTAAATATGCGCTAATTATGGTCACATCAGAATGCATTCCCCTTAAGACTGCTCACAAGCTGGGTATTAAGGAAGCTGATTTGGTCCCAACAACTCAAGGAGTACGCGCCTACGACGGCACTCGCCGCAAGGTCGCGGGGCTTATCACTCTGACTGTCGCAACCGGACCACTGGAAAGACATACTAGTTTTCAGGTGGTCGACATCGACGCCTCTTTCAATATATTCCTGGGACGTCCCTAGATTCACGCAGTCAAGGCAGTTACCTCAACTCTCCACCAGAATATCAGGGTCCCCTTCGACGGGAAAACAATCACAATCCCTGCTTCCCCAATCAAAGCTGTCATGAGAAAGGGAATAGCCTCCCAGACCATTGAGGAAGATGACAATGAAATGTGGGGATTCCAAGCCGTGAATGCCATAACTGATGAATCAACACCCTTTGATTGTGACCCGTTTGCTAACCTCATAGTCAACCACATCATGATGCGCCAGGGTTACTTACCGGGTCTACCGCTCAATCCACTGAAGAGCACCTTACCTCCCTTGAAACAAGCTAAGGTCCGCAACATTCCCTTCGGACTGGGATACGAGCCTACAAATGAAGATATCCAGGAGATGAACCTCCTAGTTCGAAAACGCAAGAAGCACGGGGTTATCCTCCGTCCCTATCATCTGACCCTCAATGGATACTTTGTCCCCGAGGCAGAATCAGAGCTTTACCATGTCTTTCCGGAGCCGATCTATGACCCTGTGGCCAAGGCCAGGTACTCGGGTGTGGAAGTCTTCCAGGACTGCTACTTCATCCCCGACAACATCGAAGCTGCTTCAACCGAGTCTAAGCCATCGTCATGCCTCGACAGACAAGCTGTCACCCTCCTCTTTGGAGAAGATAACATCAAGCACCTCGACTATGAGGACATCACCAACATCGCCCTGAAGGACAATCAATTCGACCCGACCGCCTTGATCTCCGACACTGACCCGGAGAAAGCTACACAGGGATGGAGGAAAACAGTCAAGTGGACCGATCGCCAAGGCCGTATTCTCAAGATCACAACTGGAGAAGGCCCTATATTCAAGGAGGGAAGTGAAGAAGAATCTGAGTCTTAGTCGGAGTCAGAGCCTGTCATAGCTCCTAACACTCCTGATGTCCCAGTCAAGGTCCCCTTCCCACTGTTTTATCACAAGGTCGTGGCTGATTCAGAGGCTGAGTCTACAAGGGTCATCCCCACTCCCACGAAAGGTGACAACCTGAAGCCTGTTCCAGGGGCCACCTCCTCTACTGTGTCGCCTCTGACTGACCAAGAGATGTTTGTCCTCTCCGAGATTTTCGCTCGTGTCAACTTAATGAACGCTAAGTTTGCTTATGACTCGTCTCAATTTAACTGCAATGCAATTCTGAATGACTATGAGGAATTTGACTTGAGTGACTACCCACCTCACCTAGCCAAAGAACTTGACAAACAGGAAACCAGAACCCCCATCATTGAGGCGACCGAACCTATTAACGTAGGAGCCGACGACACACCTCAAGAACTTAGGATAGGGACAACCCTGGACCCCTCGGAAAGACAACAGTTCATTGACCTCCTCCACGAATACAAGGACGTGTTCGCCTGGTCCTACAGAGATATGCCTAGGATTGACAGGGAAATCGGAGAGCACCGGATACCCATTAAGCCCGAAGCCAAACCCGTGAAACAGAAGCTACGCCAGATGCGTCCTGAATGGGCCCTAAAAATCAAGGAAGAAGTGGATATAATGTTCGAGGCTGGGTTCATCAAAGTGTCTGAATACTCCGACTGGGTGGCCAACATTGTGCCCGTACCAAAGAAAGACGGAAGAATTCGGGTTTGCGTCGACTTCAGGGATCTGAACAAGGCGAGTCCAATGGACGACTTTCCTTTACCACATGTTGACATTCTGGTGGACAATACTGCCGAGCATGCTCTCCTACATGATATGATGCTTGATACAACCAGATTAAAATGCCTGAGGAAGACATGCACAAGACTGCATTCACTACACAATGGGGTACATATTGCTACACAGTCATGCCCTTCGGCCTCATCAACGCCGGAGCAACCTATCAAAGAACCGCTACCACTCTCCTACATGATATGATGCACAAGGAGGTAGAGGTATATATCGATGACATGATCGTCAAATCAAGAGAATGGGACGGCCACATCAACGCCCTTCGGAAATTCTTCGCTCGTCCGCGGAAATACAACATGAGACTAAATCCTCAGAAGTGCGCATTCGGGGTCACCTCCGGAAAACTCTTGGGACATGTCGTCAGCAAAAGAGGCATTGAGATTGATCCAACCAAAATCAAAGCCCTTCAGCAAATGCCTCGGCCAAAGAACGAGAAGGAGATTCGAGGATTTCTTGGTCAGGTCCAATACATCAGCCGCTTCATTGCCAAGCTCACCATGATTTGTGAACTGATATTCATAAAGCTTCGCGCCTCAGATCACACCGATTGGGACGATGACTGTCAAAAGGCCTTCGACAGGATAAATGAAATCCTATCCAAGCCTCATGTCCCCATGCCACCTCAATCAGGGATCCATTTATCCTTGTACCTGACTGTTACCAACACAGCCATGGGAGCTATGCTAGCACAAACAGTCGGCAACGAAGAACGAGCCATCTACTATATCAGCAAAAAGTTCATTGAGTACGAGACAAGGTACACCCAGCTGGAAAAGACATGCCTTGCCCTAGTATGGTCAACAAAGAAGCTGCGGCATTACATGCTCAGCTATACGGTCCACATCTACTCCAAGATGGACCCGGTCAAATACATCTTCGAAAAACCCGTACTAAACGGAAGGTTGTCTAGGTGGACACTCATGTTGTCCGAGTTTGATCTCAAGTTTGTACCCCTCAAGGTTATCAAGGGAAGAGCAGTCGCCGATTTCCTGGCAGAGAATCCCGTCAACGAGGATCTAACGACTGACACATTGCCGCTTCCTGACGAAGACATCCTTTGTGCCGATTCCGACGCATGGGACCTATACTTCGTCGGTGCATCTAATCTGAGAGGCTTCGAGGTAGGAATCCTTCTAATATCCCAAGAGGGAGAACATGTTCCGATCTTAGTCAAGCTAGACTTCGCCGTCACCAACAATGCCGCTGAATATGAAGCATACCCCATCGGCCTACAAGCAGCCATCACACTCGGCATCAAAAGACTGAGGGTCCACGGCGATTCTTGGCTTATCATCAATCAAGTGTCCGGATCATGGAAAATCCGAAGTGACCGTTTAGCTCCATACCGAGCAAAGCTCAATCAAGAGGCCGAGTTTTCGACCAAATCGACTACTTCCACTTGCCGCGAGAGGAAAATCAATTTGCTGATGCCCTGGCAAAACTTGCCGCGCTCATCAACATACCTGGCGATATGGCATCAATGCCCCTATGTGTCGAGATAAGGGGCGATCCAGCCCACATTTGTGCCATCAACGACGACGAGGAAAGCCATGATGAACCTTGGTACCAAGCCATCCTCAACTACAAAACCAAAAACGAATTCCCTCCCAACTCTGATCAAAGAGGACAAAGAGCCATCCGTTTACTTGCATCACAATTCGTGATAAACCAAAATCAACTATACAAAAGAACACCCTAAGGAATTCTCCTCCTTTGCATTGACCATCACAAAGCCAAAAAAGTCATGGGAGAGGTCCACGACGGAGAATGTGGCCCTTAAATGAGCGCAATAATGCTTACCATAAAAATCATGCGACTAGGTTACTACTGGACCACCATGGAAGCCGATTGCCGTAACTACGTCAAACATTGCCAGAATTGCCAAATCTTCGCCAACATACAACATATACCACCATCCCTTTTATACACCATGACGTCACCCTGGCCTTTCTCGACCTGGGGCATCGACATCATCGGGAAAGTTAACCCGGTGGGCACCAAGGGGCATTGTTTCGTCCTCGTCGCCATCGACTACTTCACCAAATGGGTAGAAGCACAGTCATATGCAGTCTTGACCGCCAAACAAGTGGCCAAGTTCATTCAAAACAACATCATCTGCCGGTATGGGGTACCCCATGAAATCATCAGCGATCAAGGCTCTCACTTCCGGGCGTAAACTCAGACCTTGCTGGACAAATACAAGATCAAACGTCACCGATCATCCCCCTACCGTCCCCAAACTAACGGAGTGGTGGAGGCAGCGAACAAGACTCTTGTCACCATTATCAAGAAGATGCAAGACAACTATCGCGATTGGTCGACCAAACTCCCATTCGCACCCTGGGGATACCGAACCTCCATTCGAACACCGACAGGCGCCACACCCTTCTATCTAGCATACGGTATGGAGGCGGTTCAACCGGTAGAGTTAGAGGTCCCTTCTCTACGCATCCTACTGGAGAGTCAAGTCCCTGAGGCGAAATGGACCCGTCGAAGGTACGAGCAACTCACTCTTCTAGATGAACGGCGACTCAACGCCTTGCACAACGTCCAACTATACCAACGACGTATACAACGGGCGTTCAACAAGAAGGTCAAACCCAGGAACATCAAGGAGGGTGACTTGGTCCTCAAGTCAGTTCGAGCACCGCTACCCGTCGATCCGAGGGGAAAATTCAAACCTAACTGGGTCGGGCCACACCCGGTCAAGAAAATACTTTCGGGGGGCGCAGTGAGACTGAGTGACCTAGATGCGGAGGATTTTACAAACCCGACCAACCTAGACCAACTCAAGAGATACTACCCTTGAACCATAGCAACCAACAACCTAAGCCTAGTTCTACCACTAGCAACCCTCTTTAAGTCAAGTTCCTCAACATGTTCTGATTTGATATTGCATGTTTTGTTGAGTCTAAGTTGTGGCACCTTGCCCGTTTCAAAGGTCCTTTGATCTGTCAAAGGCAACATCCATTTGCACTAAAACAAAAAAAAACTCCCTGAACTACGAGCATGGTTTGATTTCACCTCTTCAGGTGAATACGTAGGCAGTCCCTCTTATGCATGAGGGATACAACCACAAAACCTAATCAAATGCACAAAACATTTCGAACCACGATCATGGTTTGATTTCACCTCTTCAGGTGAATACGTAGGCAGTCTTTTCTTACACAAGAAGGATACAACCATCCCCACAATCAAAAACAACCATCCCCATACGACAAAAACCCCCACATACAAAAAACATCCCCATCAAAAAAAGAAAAAGGGAAAAACATTCCCCTTTCCCACAAAATACAAAAATAAGCCTTTCTCCCTCCCCACAAAAACTCCATTTCGCAAGTGCAAATGTTTAGGACGATTCATGCCGAATTGCCTTTACAAAATGGATGGAAGAAACAAGCGTTCACAATTTTCGACACGAGCAATCCTCTTATTTAATTAATAATGGGAGGAATTACAATTTCAACAACAAATAAAGCTCGATGAGTCTACAACTTGTCAAAGCTAAGGTGTCAACTAAATCACCTCACATAATAAAACTAGCATAAAACACACAATAACTAGCTAGTACAACATAATAAAAACTCACAACAATAATACAACATAATAATAAAACGGGTAATGGAGGTCTTCACTCTTCCATTCTACCCTTGCCTTTTCCCTCGGGGTACATCTTCCCCTTGTTCTTCTTGTTGGCCCGCCTAGCATGGACTTCCTCCTCGGAACGGATCCTCAACGGATCTAAAATGGCGACGGCCTCCGGTCTAGCACAAGACCCCATGTTCGACCCAAAAAGAGCCAATGCACGGCTCACCGTATTCTTGGGGCCGGAACTCCTCCTCTTCGGTGGTCTTATCACATCGGGGGTAGCTCCATCAACATACTCCTCAAAGAAGGCACGGTTGGCCTTACCAACCTCTCGATACTTCAAGCCGACAACCTCGTCCTTACGGAATTTGGATCTCTCTTCCAAGGACGGAGCACGTGACCACTTGACATAAGCGGGAGTCACCCATGTCGTGGCAACGGGGTTTGGTACCTCCCACAGCGGCCGAGTGGCCCACCATCTTTCGAAAACCTCCACATGCTCGGAGTTCCGGAAAACATTCTCTTGGACAAGAGTATCTTGAGCGGGCACCTTTTGTTGACGCTCCATTTGCCTCATGAGCCTTTCAGGATAGATGAAGGAAACATCCTTCAAACCCACCACCATCAAAGAACGAGGACTAGCACCCGAAACGGGCAACCCCGTAAAGGACCTCAAATGCCACCATGGCACCACCCAACGGATATGAGGACCACCCTCCTCCGCCAATCTTGCGGCCCAATAAGCCTCGGTAGAAGCAAAACAATCCGGATACAACTTCTTCCTCATGGTAAGATGACGGAAGGAATAACAAGAAGAATCAACCGGAGGCTCTACATACCTTAGCCTCTCCAATAGCCAAACTTGGAGGATTCTTGGGGATCCGAAGGAGGGAGCTTCTCCGAAAGAGCCTTCCTTGTCCAAAGCTTGGATGATCTCTCCAAGCACCAACCATGATGGATCTCTACCATGCTCCATTTGCTCAACCACGTGGATAAGGGTCTACCATAGCATTTTGGCCCCTCCTTCTTCAAAACATCAACAAAGAGTTACACATGGACAAGGCAAAGGGCAAGAGCCCTTTTCCTAGCCACCTCAGAGACATTGGTATCTAATCGCTTTGAAAAGATGTTGATAAGAGCCAACATATCCACACCATGTGGAGCAAGAAGAAAGTTGACTTGACTTGTCTACAAACCCAACAAGAACGGAATTTCTTCTTGTAGCACAACCGAGTCGGAGGAAGCACCGGAACACAACCCGGCCACCCACCAATGGCTCCAACTTCTTCAGCAAGAGGACAAATTTCATCTTTCGGGAAAACAAAAACATGGTGTTTCGAATCCAAAAACCGAGAACATGCTTCAAGAAATGAAGGTTGCACCTTGATTTGACGGAGCAACAACAATTGACCAACTCCCATGCAAATGAGTTGATACTTTTCGGGAGGCGATAAATCCCGACACCATTGTCGCAACGCATTCTCAAAGGCATCCATGAAATATTTTTGTAGAAGAACAAGAAGAGGTTTTGTAGAGATGTTTTTGTGTTTCGGATGATGAAACAATGAAGCGCAAGCATCATTATTTATACAAAAATGATCAGCGCATTTTTCAGAAAAAAGGGAGAGCTGGCTTCCATCGCCAGGCAGCTCGCGCCTCTTTGGGCCTTCCCCAGGATTCCCGTTGTTGACTTGTCTCTTTCAACTTGTGTTTTCTCCAGACACCTCAAACCTCTGGCCAGGACGCTCGTGCTTCTTCGGGATAATCCAGGACATTTTGTGTTTCCTCACACTCACATTTCCTTATTTTCGCGTTTTACGAAATCCGACACGGTTTCCATGACGCAGCTTTACACATACGGATTTTTCTTTCTTTTTTATAAGGGGGGAAGGGCTAGTCGCCCCGATCCGCAACGGATCGTTTCCATGCCAGTCGAAATTCTGAAATTTTTTTCGCTTTTTCACAATTTTTCATCAAAATAAAATCGAAAATTGATAACACGACGTCAATTTTCCTCAAGTTCCAAGCACTCACAAATTCGAGTCTTGACCTCAAAAATCAAATACACTCGTAACAATTGTCTTCTAAAATTCATCCGTGACGGTTTGAGTTTGAAATTTTTCGAGTCACAAATAAATTTCAATAATTTCCGATGCAATTTAATTCAGGACACGAGTTAATTGCTCAATCTTCCAATTAATTCCTTTTGGGGAGTCCAAACGTGACGATTTGTCGCGGAATTTTCAAATATCATTTTAAATTCCAAATTTTTTGGTTAAATATGTGCTATCTGTTGCCTGTTTTCTACACTAACGATGCAGGAACTGGTGCAAAGCAAAAGGAGAATCGACGACCGACAGCGCTCCTCCGAAACACAACACAAAAAAGCCAAAAATCACAAAATGAGCTACAATCCAAAAACACATATATACAAAGCGCCTCACGCAAAATACATCGACACACGTTTGATACGGACTACTGACCATACAAACAGGATTTAATACAGACATCTATCATACAGACACTGGCCTAAAACAACCATCTATCATACATACACTGGCCTAAGACAACGAACTGGAGGCTATCCGCCACCTACCGAACTAAGCACTCTCTATCCTTTCAAACAGAAAAGAAAGGGAGCAACACAAGAAACAAAGGAGCAACAGCGGAAGCAGAGGTGATTACCATTATGGCAATACCTCGTTCCTGCTCCACGACAAAAATGAAGACAGTGTCTGGCAGACTTCAGATGATAAGGAGGCCAAGAACCATGATGCGACGCACCACCCGGTGTTAGCCCCCAATCATCAGCCATCCTGTCTATGAGCCACAATAAAAAGGACAAGCCGGCCACATCAGCCGCCTCTCCTCCTCTACGGAAGCATCCTCCACCACCGCCTCGAATCCGGCAGCCTCCTCGGTCACTGCAGCTCCTCCGGGATCATCCTCCTTCTCCAATGCCTCCACGACGGACCCCGTAGGTCCCAAATGGTACCCTGCGATCAAAAGAATAAACAAAAAAAAAACGTCTGCCGAAATTTCGGCATTATGACGGCGTAAAATGGACAAATCCAAAAAAAAACACAACCTGCAAGGCAAAACAAGGGCAATCCCGCGCAAACACAGCCGCAAAACAATTCAAAAAAAAATAAAAAAAAACGCACAAAAAAACGACTCGCCCTTCTTTTCAAGCAAAAGACGAGTCAAAACAACAAACAGAAATGGCACCCCAAAACCCACACAAGGTCCGCCAACAACCCAAAATGCATTCCCAATGCAACGGAAATTTTTTTTTCCTACGGCTAAAAAAGGCAATTTATACGCCAATCTGAGCACAAGCCGGTCAAAAATTCAAAAACGACCGCAAAGAGGCCAACGTGATTTTATCACGCCTCAAGGTGATCTAAAATTTGACTTTAAGGTCCATTTCAAGGGAAACTGACTTGATTTAAGCCCAAACAGGCGCTTATTTTGTCATACATAAGACCGTCACAAAAGGCAAAAATTCCAATTTTGCCTACAATACCCAACAAAGGTCCATAATGGAAAATATGATCTCTCCCGACTACAATGCAACCTAGTGGGACCCACTACCCAAGCAAATAAACTTGGCATTGTGAGATGAGACGGTTTCTCCACCTTGTAGATACCCAGTATCTGCACCTTCCAAAAACCACCCGATGATGATCGGACTATAACGTGTTTTTTATATGCGTGCGTGGATTGGCTATACATGAGACAGTTTAGTGCACTACTCGGATATGAAAAATGATTTCAAAAGTTTTCTAACTTCATTTGCATTAAAATAACACTATTTAGAGTTAAAACCGTCTTCGAACCCAAAACCGACAACTCGAGTCAACCTGAGTCAACCCGATTCAACCCAAATCTCGAATGTCAAAAATAATGCCATGAATGTCTTTATCATGTCATTTCCATTAAAATAACTCTATTTAGAGTTAAAACCGCCTTCGGACCCAAAACCGACAACAAAAACCTGCAACTCGAATCAACCTGAGTCAACCGGAGTCAACCCATATCTCGAATGTCAAAAATAATGCCATGAATATTTTTATCATGTCATTTCCATTCAAATGACCCTATTTAGAGTCAAAACCGACACCGAGCCAAAAACCGACTCTAAATTCAAATCCCGACTCACACGGGTCAAACCCGAGTCAAAGACACAAAATACCTACCCCAAATATCACCCAAGAGTAAGCTTACACGGCTAAGCAAACCTCAATGACCACAAATCACAACCAACAAAACATTGTTAGAACAAATGCAAAATCCAAATTTGCGAAAGGGACAGTACACCCCATTGAGTCACGGGGTGGCTCGCGCCTCAATGGGGTGTCTCCTTAGCCTCCAAGCAAAATGGACCGACCTACCATCCCACATTTCTCTATAAATACCCACCATCACACATCATAATACTCACGCGAGCGTCCGCCCCCTCACATCTCCCTTAAACTTCTAGAATCAACTTCTTAAGTCACAAAATCGACACGTGTTTATGACCTACCGATCGTAAACACAAGCCTTACACATTTTGTTTGGTACCGTCGCCGTGCATTCGACCGACCCATTCGACCAACTCAACATTAATCAACATGTTTTAATCAACATATTTTCAAAAGTAAATCCTTTTTTAAGGCACCTTTTTATTAAACTTCTTTGATCGTGAGTAGTCGCTACGAGCAAACCGTCTCTAAAGTCGTCTACGTCGCAAACATCAATATACGTAAGTTTGAGGGTGTAAATATCTCATTTATTTCATGTCTTTACTGTTTTTTACGAGTCTATAAGCATGAACAATGCATAACACGATTTAAATTTAGGTTAGACGAGCCAAAACCGAGTTTTGGCCTGAGGCAGAAGCCCCTTATTGTGCACTGTGGCTTGCGCCTCAATGGGGTACCCAGGTCAGACTCAAACGTGTTTGAGTTCGTCTTTCCTTCAACACTTTCTTTTATTTTTACTTATTTCCTTTTACGGTTTTTACCATTTCGAATGTTTCAAATCATTTTTATGATGGACTTTTTAACCATAAATTATAATCACCCTTATTTCTTAATACCATGACGGTTTAATCCGTGTCTCGGTGATATTAATTGGTTAATTACATTTTAAAGGAATTTCAATTCTTTTATTTACCATTTTAATGCATTTCTATGTTAAACATATTTTGACCATTACAAAAACCATCCTTGGTTCTTTATACCATGACGGTTTAATCCGTGACTCGATGATATTATTGGTTAATTACATTTTAATGGGTATTTTAACACCCTTTTCTTTATTTACCATTTTCTCATTTATTTACATTTGTAAATATATTAGTCATAATTCATAATAATCATTGGTTCTTTATACCATGTCGGTTTAATCCGAGTACGATGATTAACTTGACTAATTACAAAGAAATGAACTTAACATGATTAGTTTAAATCAAACATTTTACATTTTTACTTGTAAACTATACTTGTCAAATATGCAAATCCGACAACGAATGTTACTAACACAATAGTAATTATTCCGAGTCATGCAAACAATACTTGCAAATTATTTAATCAGAAATACGGTTTTAAACAACCTTTTCAAAAACCAGGAGACACCCCCTTGGGTCGGCTCATGGCTCGCGCCCCAAGAGGCCATATGTTTTCTACATTTCAAAACCAGGGCAGAGCCCCTTCTATCGCCAATAGGCTCGCGCCCCAAAGGGGCTGCCTGGCACTGTTCTGCCTCGTTTTTAGCACTTGTCTAGGACGATCCCAATTACGGTTAATCCGAATACATGACGGATTAGATTGACAAGCTCACGTTTTTTACACTTTGTCACTTGATACCCTTTTTCAATAAATGGATCGTGTTAAGCATCATAACCCGAATTTGATAAATGGATGTTTAATTTCCGTCTTGCATGCAAATCAATCATTAATCCAACTCGACATCTTATACTTGATACTTGGATTAAATCAACCGACTTAGAAAGCTCTCACATGTTAGGTTAACACTTTTGGATGTGCATTCATGCATTTACACCGTGTTATCAACTATTGCACTTAAACAACCATGATCGATCAGTAGAGGCCGCTAACGCGGGCGGGATTGGGTGTCCGATTAAAGGGCTTCCCAATACGTACCCTCACCCCTTACTCAGAACCTATGGATAGTGGATGGCCTTATCCATGGCGTACGAGAGTCATTTTAGGCATAGAATGCTAAAAGGGGGACGAGTCCTTATCTTTAGTACCTATGTCAAACACTGCTTTGTGCTTCGTTTGACCGAGGTATAAAGTGGATTCGAACGGGTTCCAAGCATCCCATAAATGCTTGGTGGCGACTCCGAACATCTCTAATCGTTTCGAGACCTTTACCGAGACGAAACCGACCGATCTAAAACGATCCGGTCGAAAGCATTTTTACTCCGCCGAGCGTGGCTTTCAAAAGACCGCTGCATGTCCACAGATTGGCATGGCGTGCAGGTGGCCCGCGACTACGGACCGGTAGGTAGAACCCCAAATCCACAGACCAAGACGTGGCCCATGTCCACAGATTGGCGACTCCGCTGAGGAAAACTAGGACACTTGTGTCTTTGTGATCCTTAGAGGTGAAACTCGAACGAGGTCGTGGTTAAAGTGCATTAATTGATATTACGGTCATAAGTCGGGTTCCTTGTCCGGGCCCACAACCTAACCTTTATCGACCAATTGGCTCGTCCCGTCGGCGTGAGTTTTCTCATCCCCGCGTTTTGAATCCCGATTGAGTCAAGCATACCATTGACAATACACATTTCTGTTTCGTCAAAGGGCTTTCATCACTTTCGAGCACGAGGCTAGGGCACCCTCCTTACACATTTTGTTTGGATTGGTATCCCTCTCGCAAATCGGGGTTTGATTGCTTGGTGTGTAACCCACCCTTCTATGCCAAAACCCGTGTCAGCATAATGCATAATATAATGAACTGTGATTGCTTATGTTCTACTTGATCATAAGTCCTTCCGTGTCATTTTCAAGCTTTCAAAATCACCCTTTTGCGCCGTTATAATGGCCGTTTCAAACCTCGGTCTTTCACCGGCCGTTGCACGCCTTTTTAGGCCGTCATAATGACGATTTTCAAACCCGGTTTTTTATAACCATTTTAATACGCAATTCTAGGCCGTCATAATGAAGATTTTCAAACCCGATTTTTTATAACCATTTCAACACGCCTTTCTAGGCCGTCATAATGACGATTTTCAAATCCGGTTGTTATAACCATTTCAACACGCCTTTCTAGGCCGTCGTAATGACGATTTTCAAATCCGGTTTTCCACAACCATTTCAACACACCTTTCTAGGCCGTCGTAATAACGATTTTCAAACCCGGTTTTTACAACCGTTTCTAAGCACCTTTTTATGCCGTTATAATGGCCATTTCAAAACCCGGTTTTTACAACCATTTTAAATACACCTTTTTATACCGTTGTAATGAAGATTTCAAACCTTGGTTTTCACAAACCATTTCAAAATCCCCATTTACGTCGTCATAATGGCCGTTTCAAACCTCGGTCTATCGCCGACCGTTGCATTCTCAAAGCGCCTTTTTACGCCGTCGTAATGACGAATTCTACTCTCGAATTTTCAAAATTCAAAATCAATTTGTAAACAGAAACGTTTTTCAAACCGTCATAATGACAATTTTGACCCGTGCAACTTTCCAAAATTTCAAATGTCATTTTCGAAATCAAATTTGGCTTTTCTAAGCCATCGTAATGACGTTTTCAATTCTCACAATTTTCGATTTGCATACCGTCTTTCAAAGGTTAAAACGGTTTTCTAACCCGTCGTAATGACGAATTCAATCCTCGCAATTTTCCAATTTCAAATATTTGAAAACAAAATTAACCGTTTTAAAATTTCAAATCCAATTTCAAATCATTTGAAAACTAATTTAATCGTTTTCAAATTCCAATCAAAAATCAAATCATTTGACGGCCAATTTAACCGCTTTCAAATTTCAGATCCAATTTCAAATCTTTTGAAAATAAATTTAACCGTTTTCAAATTTCAAATTCAATTTCAAGTCTTTGAAAACAAATCTAACCGTTTTCAAATTTCAAATCAAAATCAAATCTTTGAAAACAAATTTAACCGTTTTCAAATTTCAATCCGATTCCAAATTGTTTGAAAACAAATCTAACCGTTTTCAAATTTTCAACCCAATTTTAAATCCTTTGAAAACAAACTTAACCGTTTTCATGGCCATTGTGATGACGATTCAAAATTCTTCAATTCTCGATTTTCTAATCCGTGATTCGGAATTTCAAAAACCTTATTCGGAAACAACAAATTGTTTTCAGAGCCGTCACAATTTCAACTCAAACCGTCTTTTGAAAACAAACTTAAGACAACTCTTCAACTGATCGACTTTCGGAGATCTCTACTCTTCGGAAGCTGTCCATAAAACGACAAATGAATCTTTTTGAAAATTTCTATTTTCGAATATTTCAGTCCACCTTTCCGATTCAGCCTTGAGTCGATTTCAAGTCAAGTCGTCTAGATAACGTCGAATCTCCGCCGAATTTAGTACCTACCTTCTGGTCTAGGTTGTGTCGCCTAATTGTCGAGACATCTTCAGTGGCGTTAGCTGAGCCAAAACCTCTTGGGTTTTAAACCCGCATTTTCCCTACATTACGAGCCAAAGGTCAAGTTTGTGTAGATGTCTTGTCCAACGACGTCACGCCAGTAACGCACATCGAAACTAAGTCAGAAGTCGTCTGTCTAGGCATCACTATGCCAAAGTTGACACTCGAGTCTAAGTTCAAAGTCATGCACCAAGAGTTCAAACACAAGAGGTCATTCACGATCTTTAATGAACTCATAACCTAGTCACACTGTCGCGTCTTCACGACATAACTGCCTTTTGTACATATGTGTCGTACTTGCCTTTGTTTGTGCAATCACTTGCCAAGACAAGTTATAACGCCTATCGTTATGTAAATAGGAATCCCTCGGGTGCCATCAATCGTCAACAGGGAACTCAAGAAGACGATCAATCTGCAGTTGCCATGACTTCCGCTGAAATAAACAACATGGTCCTTCGACTCCTAGCTACCGTGGAAAACCTGAGCACTCGTCTCTCCCGGGTTGAGGACAAAATGGCAACTGAGAATTTTCTCTCTTATGATATTGAGCAAAGGGTTAAGCTCCTTGAAAGCCGGCTACTGGCCAACGACCGAACCAAAACCAGACGACCTCATCGGTCCTTCCCTGATTTGGGTATGCCATATGTCGCAGCCTTGGAAAGGCTAATCTCCCAAGGAAAGCTCAAACCGATTGGTCCAACTCCGGACCCTCTACCAAACAAGCGAGGTCGAAGATGGGATAAAAACCTCTTTTGTCAATATCACCAAGGTCGCGGACACGATACTGAAATGTGTCTCCCCCTAAAATGTGTCATCCTTGATATGATCGAAAAGGGTGAATTACCATTACCCCCCTCAACAAACAACAAAATTAACTCTCCGGAAAATCCTATTGGACACAGTGAGGAATCTTCCCTGGATTGCTCTCACCTCATCTTTCCTGACGATGAGAAAATTCATGCAATTGATGAGGATGGCATACAAAGCGGTATAATGATGCTCTCCGTCTCCATCAACAACATATTCTCAAGGCTGCAATTGGCTATCGATGATTTGAACACTCAGGTAGCTAATTTGGAGAAGAGGTTTGGTAGTACAGAAAATGAACCTGACCACCATGGAGAAAACCAACCCTCCCTTCACCAAGCAACAGCTGTTGAAAATGAGGAGTCATCCGATGGTTCCCACATCCACGAACCTACCAACAAAGAACATGAAATCACCTCAACAAATATCCTTTCAAAATATCAAGCAACATCCCAAAAACTGTCCATTGACAATGAGCAAATCCTGTTTCCACCCAGGATTGACAAAATCAAAAACAAAAACAAAACTCACAAAAACATCCCAAGAAACACCAATGTGGGAATCACGGGAAAACATCAAAGGGTATTCACAGATCTGGGAATAACATATGGCACTGCTCTAGAGATACTTGCTTCAGAAGGAATGCTCCAACCCATTGGTCCGACTCCGGATAAACCCGAACACAAAAGAGCTCGATTCTGGGATGGTAATGCATATTGCCAATACCATCAAGGCAAGGGCCATGACACTGAAACCTGCTTCAAACTCAAGCATGCCATTCAAGATATGATCAAGGCTGGCAAAATCATAATTGCACCTCTCAGTCAAGACAATCCTTCTGAATGTCTCAAATCAAACAGCAAGGTTGAGCGTTCTCAAAGTACATTCACTAAACTCAACGCAACCTACGCCGCAGCTCTTCAAATGCTTATGACTGAAGGGAAGCTCCAACCAATCGGGCCCACCCCGGACCCGTCTGAATGCAAGAACTCCCGTTTTTGGGACGGCAATGCCTATTGCCAATATCATCGAGGAAATGGTCATGACTCTGAAACCTGCTTCAAACTGAAACATGTTATTCAAGATATGATCGACAACCAGGAACTGATAGTTTCATCCCTATGCCAACCAAGTGATGAAGACAACCATAATGAACATCTCTTTCTGCAAGGAGATAAAAGCCTCATCGACTACTGTCCTCATATAATCCCCAACAACGAGAGTGAAGTGCTCAAGTGGGTCAATGCTCAAGATCAGACATTCAAGCCGCTGGATGCTGCGAAAGAGACCTTCGAGGAGGAACACTATGATTAGGAATTCGCATCTACGATTGAGTCTGAGTCCGAGTCCGAGTCTTAGGCTTTCTCATATCTATCCTAGCGTCTGTCCTTTTATTCCTAAGTGACAACTGGGGGCGGTCCCCACGAGTCACATGTATCCATCGAGTCGGTGCTAACATCTTATTTATCTAAATAAAAGCACAATTTTCAACTATCATATATTCTCCTCTTTACCATTTCCCGTTGACAACGAGAATTTATTTGAGAATTGATTTAAAACGAACAATATTTTCCAATTCAATGTGAGTACACTCGAATGACGTTCCGTACCGAGTAAGCAGAGGACTCGAAACTCCGTGTCCATTCTCTTTACCTATTCCATGTCTGGCAATAGAAACCTTTCACTAGCACCCTATTTAGAACTAGCTTCTATAAAGGGGATCCTACGACGAACCCATATAACAAACCAGAACATCTCCTTGTTCATGATCAATGATGGAAGGCAAGCCCATTCCCCAAAAAAACATCCCATCGCCAAATTTCAACCTCTCACCAACAGGTACATCCCCGTTTGTCTCTTTACCTGCCTCGATCGAAGGATTGCAAAGAACCAATAATTCAAAAGCCAAAGCGAAAGGCCAACATCAAAAGCCCTAGCCTCTAAGCCATTCAGCCAAAAACAATTCACCCAAAGCCAAAGCTCAAGGCCAAAACAAAAACCAAAGCCAAAAACAATTCAACCAAAGCCAAAGCAAAAGCCAAGGCTAAAGTCAAATCACAAACACAAAATAGTGAAATTCAAAATCGCTATTTTTCACGAATTTCAAACGACGGAATCAAACACCGTCATTCTAAAACCACAAAAAAAAACAGAATAGTGAAATTCAAATTCGCTATCTCTCACAAATTTCAAACGATGGAATCAAAACCGTCTTTTCCCAAACAAAAAAAAAGAAATGGCGAAATTCAAATTCGTTATTTTCTCTCAATTCCAAACGACGGAAATTAAAGCCGTCATTTTCAAATCAAAAAACAAAATAGTGGAATTCAAATTCGCTATTTTCACAAATTTTAAACGACGAAAATAAAACCGTCAATTTCAAATCAAAAACAAGATAGTGAAATTCAAATTCACTATTTTCACAATTCCAAACAACGGAATTAAAAACCATCCCATTAAAAAACGAAATAGTGAAATTCAAGTTCACTATTTTCCCACAATTTCAACTGACGAAGTTCAAAACCATCACTTTTCAAAAAAATGAAATAGCGAAATTCAAATTCGTTATTTTCCCACAATTTCAAATAACGGAATTAAACCGTCACTTTTCAAACTTCGGACCAAAAAGTCCAACACCGACATCCAAAGCCCAGGACCCATGAGTCCAAAACATCAAGTCCAGGACCAACAAGTCCAAAGCCCAGGACCCATAAGTCCAAAACATCATGTCTAGGACCAACAAGTCCAAAGCCCAGGACCATGAGTCCAAAACACCAAGTCCAGGACCAACAAGTCCAAAGCCCAGGACCTATGAGTCCAAAACACCAAGTCCAGGACCAACAAGTCCAAAGCCCAGGACCCATGAGTCTAAAATACCAAGTCCAGGACCGACAAGTCCAAAGCCCAGGACCAACAAGTCCAACACACCAAACTCCGGGACCGACACGTCCAAAACACCAAACACTAAAACCTCAACCAAAACTGCTTCACCCCTAAGTCCTTCTATAGACTGTTACAGGGAGACCTATCTAGGATCCTTGGGATTTCCCTCAAGATCATAACCAACATCGCTTCACCCTTAAGTCCTTCTAAAGACTGCTACAGGGAGACCTATCTAGGCTTCTGAGGATTCCCCCTCAAGCTCGTTATATCACACCTTAACCTTTAAGGTCCAAACATGGAAATCTGATCCCATGTTATTTACCAACTATTTAGTGCTCAGGCCACATCAAGTCGGAGACACCATTCCGCACCACACTACAAGCCGTTACCCTTCGGCCTAAACACCACAAAATTCTTGCTCCAGATTTTTATCTGTTAAGCAAACCCATTATTACCAAGCTCCACATTCCCTAATGTTGAAGCCATTTTTCACCACAATCCCCACGGAGTCCTCGAATGCTTTGCTATCGAGAACGGGACATACCTAATCTACCCTTAGAGTCTACTTTTTAGTGTGCTCAAATGATAAGGAACATTTTCACAAATCACACCTCTTCGATTCATGATCAAGAGGTATTTATCTCCAATCAACCTTCGAGTCACCAAACGGAATTTTCCGTCGTGATGCACAACTCCAGATTTTTATCTTTCAAACAAACCATTATTACCAAGCTCCACATTCCATAATGTAAAAGCCATTTTCACCTGACCCAGATACGGAGTCCTCGGATCCTTTGCTACCGAGAAACGGGACATACCCAATCTACCCTTAGGGTCCACTTTTTAGTGTGCTCACATGATAAGGAACATTTTCAAAAATTACACCTCTTCGATTCATCATCAAGGAGGAATTATCTCAAATCAATTTTTCGAGTCACCAAACGGCTTTTACCGTTGTGACCCACACACTTAAAGGTCCTAACATCTCGCTTAGGCACACAAACACATTCAGAACTACGATCTGGTTTGATTTCACTTCACGTGAATACGTAGGCAGTCCTTCATGGACACAACGATACACCTCAAAACCACTTCAAGGTCCTAACATCTCGCTTAGGCATACGTTCGGAACTACGATTTGGTTTGATTTCGCAAACACGCGAATACGTAGGCAGTCCTATTACAAGGGCACAACCGCATATTCCTTTCACAACCCTTTCCAATTTTCAATCCTCAATAACCAGCTCAGAACTACGATCTGGTTTGATTTCGCAAACACGCGAATACGTAGGCAGTCCCCCAACAAGGACACAACCACACACCCATTTCAATCTCAACCATCAACATCAATCCTAAAAAAGCCGCCCACCTAGCCGCAAAAACTAATCCTATACTTCTTTACTTGGGGCTTCTTCCTTAAGACGTCGCCCATTCAAATTCCCACCTTCTCACTCTGGGGGCTTCTCTTTCAAGACGCCACCCGTCCTTTATCCACAAGCATCTTTTGAGTCTCAACTACAGTAAAAAATAAACCACGTTTAGCCTAGTGCTCGATTTGGACGATGACAAGGTCTTGGTTCCGCCCTCCGAATCATCATACCTCGAGAAGGGATCTCAAGTAAGTAGACGGAGGCAAAGGTGTCTGGCGAAGATAATCAATTCTTATTCCCCAGCCGAGCGGATCTTCTACTCCGATGATCTGATACGCGTTGACACCCTTTCTTGGCTAGGAGTTGCACTTACATGTGCAAAGTCTGTCAGAGTTACCCCCGTGTCGTGTCAATACTGAGTTGGCATCACGTTCACGACTGCCCATTTGTCAGTCTGTCAGTATGCGTCTGTGTGATTCCGTGTCCCAACCATTGTTGTTAAACTCTCGATCCGGATCGTAGGATCTTACGATTCTACGATCCAAAAAGTTGTGACCGATCCCGATCGTGGGTAGGATCTTAATTTTGTAGGATCTTACGATTCAACTTGTGTCAAATTTTTTTAAAGTAGAATCTTAACCCGATCCTACGATTATGCGACCCAATCCTACATTTTTAACATTTCAATTTTTTCCGTTACAAAAATTTTATAGATGTCTTTTAAGAAAGAAATCAATAAACGAGAATAATTAGTAGGCACATGCTAAGATAATAGTACGTGTTTTGAATTTTAAGCATGAGATTTTAACATAATTTGATAACACAATTATGTATTTTAGTTAATTTGTAGGATCTTACGATTCTACGATCCGATCCTACCGATTCGATCTTAGGAAGCTCATCGATCCATAGTAGGATCCCGATCCTAATAACATTGGTCCCAACGGCCACGTGTCTCCAATCTATTAAATCACAGATCTACGAGTAACAAGACTCGCCTTTAAGCTTCACAACTTTCAAAACTCATATCTCCTCTCACGCGATATATTACGTGATAGTTGCTTATATGCTAACTGCTCACATGCTTACATGCTTATGTGCTTATGTGCTTATATGCTTGCATTCAACGTGCTTGTCTATGCGACTGCGGATTTGTGTGGTCACTAACCATGCAGATAATCTTGAGAAGACAAACTCACTCCATTTGAGTACTGGGTTCTTCCCAACAAACGGCGACCCATCAAGTCCAAGGGCTTTAACCCCGTCGATTACATGGCATACGCTACCTCCTAGCGAGCAGCAACTCATATCCCCGACGAGTCCTGAGAAGTTTCTAACTCCCCATTGAGTGCCGATTTTCAAATGGATGTCACACATGCTATTTCCCACAGTCGATCTTTCGACCACCATGGCTGGCGAGCCTTTGTCCGCAAACAAGATACAACTCAAGGACGTATCCCGAAGATGCCTCGGGTACGACTCCTTTTCACAGGCTGGCGAGCCTTTGTCCGCAAACAAGATACAACTCAAGGACGTATCCTGAAGATGCCTCGGGTACGACTCCTTTTTACAAGCTGGCGAGCCTTTGTCCGCAAACAAGATACAACTTAAGGACGTATCCCGAAGATGCCTCAGGTACGACTCCTTTTCACAAGCTGGCAAGCCTTTGTCCGCAAACAAGGTACAACTCAAGGACGTATCCCGAAGATGCCTGGGGTACGACTCCTTATCACAACTGGCGAGCCTTTGCACGCAAACAAGATACGACTCAAGGACATATCCCGAAGATGCCTTAGGTATGACTCCTTCCTATGGCTGGCGAGCCTCAAAACGCACCACCTTCAACACCGGCTGGCGAGCCTTTGCGCGCAAAAGATTGAAGGACGTATCCCGAAGATGCCTCGGGTATGATTCCTTCTTATGGATGGCGAGCCTTTATACGTAGTCTAATGGACTTTAAACGACCCGAATCTAAAGTCGACAGACTCTAAAATGTTCCCGACGGCAGGTCCTTGACTCAAATCCTCGAGTCGCCTCGACGTCGCCCTTCCCGACGACAGGTCCTTGGCTCAAACCTTTTTGAGTCGCCTCGACGTCACAATGATCTTCAGGTTGTAATCTTCGATTGACCTGGAGATCATGCTTTGACTTTCGCCCTGTCCAAGCCTCAGTCAAAGTGGGGGCTCTATAGATACCCAGTATCTACACCTTCCAAAAACCACCTGATGATGATCGGACTATAACGTGTTTTTGATATGCGTGCGTAGATTGGCTATACATGAGACGGTTTAATGCACTACTCCGATATGAAAAATGATTTCAAAAGTTTTCTAACTTCATTTGCATTAAAATAACACTATTTAGAGTTAAAACCGTCTTCGGACCCAAAACCGACAACTCGAGTCAACCTGAGTCAACCCGATTCAACCCAAATCTCGAATGTCAAAAATAATGCCATGAATGTCTTTATCATGTCATTTCCATTAAAATAACTCTATTTAGAGTTAAAACCGCCTTCGGACCCAAAAACGACTCAGAAACCCGCAACTCGAGTCAACCTGAGTCAACCCAAATCTCGAATGTCAAAAATAATGCCATGAATGTCTTTATCATGTCATTTCCATTCAAATGACCCTATTTAGAGTCAAAACCGGCACCGAGCCAAAAACCGACTCGAAATTCAAATCCCGACTCACACGGGTCAAACCCGATTCAAAGACACAAAATACCTACCCCAAATATCACCCAAGAGTAAGCTTACACGGCTAAGCAAACCTCAATGACCACAAATCACAACCAACAAAACATTGGTTAGAACAAATGCAAAATCTAAATTTGCGAAAGGGACATTACACCCCATTGAGTCACGGGGTGGCTCGCGACTCAATGGGGTGTCTCCTTAGCCTCCAAGCAAAATCGACCGACCTAACATCCTACACTTCTCTATAAATACCCACCATCACACACCATAATACTCACGCGAGCGTCCGTCCCCTCACATCTCCCTTAAACTTCTAGAATCGACTTCCTAAGTCACAAAATCGACACGTGTTTACGACCTACCGATCGTAAACACAAGCCTTACACATTTTATTTGGTACCGTCGCCGTGCATTCGACCGACCCATTCGACCAACTCAACATTAATCAACATATTTTCAAAACTAAATCCTTTTTTATGGCACCTTTTTATTAAACTTCTTTGATCGTGAGTAGTCGCTACGAGCAAACCGTCTCTAAAGTCGTGTACGTCGCAAACATCAATATACGTAAGTTTGAGGGTGTAAATATCTCATTTATTTCATGTCTTTACTGTTTTTTATGAGTCTATAAGCATGAACAATGCATAACACGATTCAAATATAGGTTAGACGAGCCAAAACCGAGTTTTGGCCTGAGACAGAAGCCCCTTATTGTGCAATGTGGCTCGCGCCTCAATGGGGTGCCCAGGTCAAACTCAAACGTGTTTGAGTTCGTCTTTCCTTCAACACTTTGTTTTATTTTTACTTCTTTCCTTTTACGGTTTTTACCATTTCGAATGTTTCAAATCATTTTTATGATGGACTTTTTAACCATAAATTATAATCACTCTTGGTTCTTAATACCATGACGGTTTAATCCGTGTCACAGTGATATTAATTGGTTAATTACATTTTAAAGGGATTTCTATTCTTTTATTTACCATTTTAATGCATTTCTATGTTAAACATATTTTGACCATTACAAAAATCATCTTTGGTTCTTTATACCATGACGGTTTAATCCGTGACTCGATGATATTATTGGTTAATTACATTTTAATGGGTATTTTAACACCCTTTCTTTATTTACCATTTTTCTCATTTATTTACATTTGTAAATATATTAGTCATAATTCATAATCATCATTGGTTCTTTATACCATGTCGGTTTAATCCGAGTACGATGATTAACTTGACTAATTACAAAGAAATGAACTTAACATGATTAGTTCAAATCAAACATTTTACATTTTTACTTGTAAACTATACTTGTCAAATATGCAAATCCGACAACGAATGTTACTAACACAATAGTAATTATTCCGAGTCATGCAAACAATACTTGCAAATTATTTAATCACAAATACGGTTTTAAACAACCTTTTCAAAAACTAGGAGACACCCCCTTGGGTCGGCTAATGGCTCGCGCCCCAAGAGGCCGTCTGTTTTCTACATTTCAAAACCATAGCAGAGCCCCTTCTATCGCCAATAGGCTCGCGCCCCAAAGGGGCTGCCTGACACTGTTCTACCTCGTTTTTAGCACTTGTCTTGGACGATCCAAATTACGGTTAATCCGAATACATGACGGATCAGATTTACAAGCTCACGTTTTTTACACTTTGTCACTTGACACACTTTTTCAATAAATGGATCGTGTTAAGCATCATAACCCGAATTTGGTAAATGGATGTTTAATTTCCGTCTTGCATGCAAATCAATCATTAATCTAACTCGACATCTTATACTTGATACTTGGATTAAATCAACCGACTTAGAAAGCTCTCACATGTTAGGTTAACACTTTTGGATGTGCATTCATGCATTTACACCGTTTTATCAACTATTGCACTTAAACAACCACGATCGATCAGTAGAGGCCGCTAAAATGGGTGGGATTGGTTTTCCGGTTAAAGGGCTTCCCAATACGTACCCTCACCCCTTACTCAGAACCTTTGGATAGTGGATGGCCTTATCCAGGGCGTACGAAAGTCATTTTAGGCATAGAATGCTAAAAGGGAGACGAGTTCTTATCTTTAGTACCTATGTCAAACACTGCTTTGTGCTTCGTTTGACAGAGGTATAAAGTGGATTCGAACGGGTTCCAAGCATCCCATAAATGCTTGGTGGCGACTCCGAACATCTCTAATCGTTTCGAGACCTTTACCGAGACGAAACCGACCGATCTAAAACGATCCGGTCGAAAGTATTTTTACGCCGCCGAGCGTCGCTTTCAAAAGACCGCTGCATGTCCACAAATTGGCCTGGCGTGCAGGTGGCCCACGACTACAGACCGGTAGGTGGACCCCCAAATCCACAGACCGAGATGTGGCCCATGTCCACACACCTCACTCACGTTTTTTGAGCATAGAGAGCGGGAACGGGGACCGAAATGCAAACTAAAAGCACCCCTATACTCCTAAACAGGTTTCTAACCTAATGCAATCATCAATTTCACTCGAAATGGGCTCAATCAAAAACGCCCAAATCGATTTTCTAGGGTAAAATTTCGCCCTAATTCAATTAAACTAAAGACCAACAAATTCAAAAAGATTCAAGAGGAAATACATACCATTAGATGACATTATGGTTGATAGCACGAATGGAAGTGAGCAAAGGTCCAACAATGGCGATTTTTGTGGGATTTTCGTGTCAAAGGTTGAAGATGAATGAGGAATGGAATGCAGCCAAGCCTCGCGTCATTTACACAAAAATAGAGAAGCCCCTTTGGTTCGCAAGGTGGCTCGCGCCTCAATCAGGCCTCCCCTTGATTTTTCACCGAAATTTGGGCTTTAGCCCAATTTCCCATATTAAACTTCGAGTTTTTGTTGACGACATTAAGGACCGTCATTTTTCAAATACAAAAACAAATAGTGAAATTCCAAAATTCACTATTTCTTCAAATTTCAAAAATAATAGTGAAAATTCAAAATTCACTATTTCTTCAAATCTAAAAAATAATAGCGAAAATTCAAATCCGCTATTTCTTCAAATTTCAACGACGGTAATTAAAACCGTCAAATTTCAAAATAATAGTGAAATCAAAATTCACTATTTCCTCAAAATTCAAACGACGGCACATAAACCGTCACTTCAATTAATAGTGAAGATTCCAAATTCACTATTTCCTCAAAATTCAAACGACGGCACATAAACCGTCACTTCAATTAATAGTGACGATTCCAAATTCACTATTTTCTCAAAATTCAAACTACGTCACATAAACCGTCACTTCAATTAATAGTGAAGATTCCAAATTCGCTATTTCCTTCACATGTCAACGACGGCAGATAAACCGTCACTTCCATTAATAGTGAAGATTCCAAATTCGCTATTTCCATCAAATGTCAACGGCGGCACATAAACCGCAACTTCATTTAATAGTGAAGATTCCAAATTCACTATTTCCATCAAATATCAACGACGGCACATAAACCGTCACTCCAAACGAGATAGCAAAATTTAAAATTTGCTATTTCCTTCAAATTGAAAAAAGAACAACGAATGGTGAAGATTCAAAATTCACTATTCCTTCAAATACCAACAGGGGGCTTCCTCGCGGAATCCGCTCATTTCAAAAGACAGTGATAGTGAAGATTCGAATTCACTATTTCCACGGCGGCATCATGAGTTCGCTACTTTCAAAACGAGTCCATTTGACGCGGCTATTCTCACGGTCCATTAACTGACCGCCCCATGGCTGACGAGCCTTACTACGCCCCATGGCTAGCGAGCCTTACTACGCACCATGGCAGGCGAGCCTTACTACGCACCATGGCTGGCGAGCCTTACTACGCACCATGGCTGGCAAGCCTTACTACGCACCATGGGTGGCGAGCCTTAATACACACCATGGCTGCCGAGCCTTACTACGCACCATGGATGGTGAGCCTTACTACGCACCATAGCTGGCGAGCCTTACTACGCACCATGGCTAGCGAGACTTACTACGCATCGCTGTTGGCGAGCCCTCCTCAGATACGCACCATAGCTAGCGAGCCTTTTTCCGCAAACACGCAAGGACGTATCCGAAGATGCCTTAGGTATGACTCCTTCTTGTGGCTGGCGAGCCTTTGTACGTAGTCTAACGGACTTTAAACGACCCGCACGAACAGTCGACAGACTCTAAACTATTCTCGACGACAGGTCTTTGGCTCGTACCATCGAGTCGCCTCGGCGTCGCCCTTCCCGACGGCAGGTCCTTGGCCCGAATCCTCTCGAGCCGCCTCGACGTCGCTTGGATCTCCAGGTTGTAATCTTCGATTGACCTGGGGCTCTAATTTGACTTTTGCCCTGTCCAAGACTCAGTTAAAGTGGGGGCTCTGTAGATAACCAGTATCTGCTGAGACTCCAACAAACACCCGATGATTATCGGACTATAATATGCTTTGGAATCGCGGCGTTTGATCGACAGTTTGTGTACAACTTTACGTCGGAAAACTTAAAACGATTTCGAAAATAAAATATTTCAAAACATTTCAAAAATACCTGGAGTGTTTAATGCACGACGACGGGGTCGCAATGACACTAACTAGAGTCAAAACCGACACCGGACCAAAAACCGACTCAAAAATTCAAATCCCGACTCCAACAACGAGTCAAACCGAGTCAACCACAAAAAACAAACATTCAAAACCTTCTATGCTACGATTTCCCGGATTTATGTATGGTCAAGTACCAAACATATGACTACAAATCCTAGGATAGAACAAATCATGATTGCCCTTGTGTGAAAGCGACAAGACAACTCGAAGACCCGCGACGTGGCTCGCGCCTCTTTGAGCAGCCCAGGTGGCCACCTCGCTCAAAACTCACACAACCACTCATTTTCCTATAAATACCCCTCAAATGCCCCCATTTGAGAACTTACGCGAGTGTCCGCCCCCTCTTTTCTCCCTTAAAATTCTCGACTCGACTTCTTAAGTCACAATCCGACGCGTATTTACGACCTACCGATCGTAAATACAAGCCTTACACATTGTTTGGTACCGTCATCGTGCATTAAATCACTTGTCCGACCACTACACCATCACTAATCTTAAAACACTCTTTTTACTTACCAAAACGGTTTTAAACCGAGTCTTTTTCGACCAAACGAGTTGTTACACTTACGTCGGTTACTCGCCATAACCAAACATGTAAGTATGAGGGTGTAAAAATCCTCTTTTTATCATGTTTTTATTTGTTTCATGACTATAACATGCTAAAACATGCATAATACAATCCAAAACATGGGATAAACGAGCCAAAACTGATTTTTGGCCTGAGAAAGAAGCCCCTTGGTTCGCCGGCTTGCCCGCGCCTAAATGGGGTGTCCAGGTCAGAATTCAACCGTATTTGTTCTCGTCTTTCCCCTTTAATTCATTTTCATATTTGTAATCGGTTTTTACCATTTCAAATATTTTCAAACCCCTTTTATTTTATTTCATTTGTTTTAACCATAAAACATTTTTCACCTTGGTTCCTCATACCATGACGGTTAAATCTGTGTTTTGGTGATAATATTTGGTTAATAATATTTAAAAGGTACTTAAACCCTTTTATTTCATTTCTTTACATTTTGGGAGGTATTTTAAAGCCTTTAATCATTTCTTTACATTTCCAAAATAAACATATTAGTCCCCAACATAAAGTCATCCTTGGTTCTACATACCATGTCGGATCTTAACCCGGGTACGATGATGAGTATCGACTAATTACATTCAAGTAAACTTAAAACAATTAGTTCATAATCATTCTCAAAACTATCCATGTCAAGTCGAAACCGACACCGAATATCGTCAAAATAATGATGATTATTCGAGTCTAGTTCTTCAAATCAACAAACGCGGTCTGAACCACCCTTTCAAATCAAATCGGGTTCAAATACCCATTTTTCAACACGTTTTATAACGCTTTCTAAATGGCCAGAATACGGCATATAACCGTAGGTTGACCTGCGCCTAAAACAGGCCTTTCAATTCTCATTTTCAAAACCAGGGGAGGCCCCTTGTACCCCGGCTGGCTCGCGCCTCATGTAGCCGTCTGGTACAGGGCCCGTTCCTTTTCCAGCACTCGTCTAGGACGATCCCGACTCCGGTTAGCCCGGATATAGGACGGATCAGATGACTATTTGCTTATTCAAAATCACATTTGCAAAATACCTTACTAGGACAAATGGATCACGTTATGCACCATAAACCTAATTTGGTAAATGGATATTTAATTTCCGTCTTGCATGTAAATCAATCATTAATCCAACCCGACATCTTATACTTGATACTTGGATTAAATCAACCGACTTAGAAAGCTCTCACATGTTAGATTTAAATTATTGGATGCGCATTGATGTATTTAAACCGTTTTATCAACTTTTGCATTCAACCGACCAAGATCGATCGAGAGAGGCCGCCATCGCATGGCGGGATTGGGTGTCTGATTAAAGGGCTTCCCAATACGTACCTTCACCTCTTACTCAGAAACTTTGGATAGTGGACGACCTTATCCAGGGCGTACGAGAGTCATTATAGAGATAGGATGCTAAAGAGGGACGATTTCCTTATCTTTAGTACCTATGTCAAACGCTGCTTTGTGCTTCGATTTGACCGAGGTATAAAGTGGATTTCGAACGGCTTCCAAGCACCCACAAATGCTTGGTGGCGACTCCGAACATCTCTAATCGTTTCGAGAGCCTTACCGAGACAAAACCAACCGATCTAAAACGATCCGGTCGAAAGCATTTTTTACGCCGCCGAGTGTGGCTTTCAAAAGACCAATGCACGTCCACAAATCGAAGTGGGCTCGCAAGTAGGCCATGTCCACACCGTCTTGTTTGCATTAGTTCGCATGTTTTACAATAATCGTTAATTAAGCATGAAACTTAGTTAATTAATCTATTAATGATGCGATCTATTTTTGTACTTATTCAACTATGAGTTTCTAACATGTTGTTTAATAAAAGATGAAGTTTAGCATGCTTAGAATGTCATCTCCAGCGTTTTCCGAAAAGGAATTTTTTAGGGTGATTCTTATAGGACTTTTATGTAAATTTCCGCACAGACGGCACGAAAATGTTTTGGGTTAAAACAAGCAAGTCAGCGTTGTGCAAGCTTGAGCCGGATCAACGCGCTCCTTTTGGATGCTGGGTGAGATGAGTCCCCGCTGCCTCGAGCTTTGCCTTCACATGCAACACACAGGGCCTTGGGGTGTACTTAGGGCGCCCTCTTCGATCCCTAAGTCAGTACGGTATCCTCATATGTATAGTCGAGACCTTTGGCGTCAGGCTCAGGCTCGGTCTCTCTCTTAGATACTTTTGGTAATCTTACTTCTAGGGAGAGAATGGAGTTCTTCTTGTTGTAATTGATTGACTGAATGTCGTTGTCTTCTTTTACAAGGATCTTTTATCTCTATGTAAGTACCTTCCATGGAAAGAATCCAAGAGAATATACTTATGTGGGAAAGGATGTGTACCTTACGTTTGAATTGGCTGACATTTGGGCCCGTGTGACCCGTCGTCTGGCATGCAGGTCAGGTCGACTCGGCGTGCCCCATTATATGTGATTTGTGATAAAATATGTACGTAAAATAAGTAGAAATAGCGATGAAAGCAAAGTAAGAGACAAAATAAAGAAATAATGACGCAAGAGATTGTTGATATAGAAAATCCGATATGTGAAAAATCGCGGGGCTAGTCGGCATTCCGGCAATTCACTATATGATAATCGGAGCACAAATAGAACATACAACGGACAGATTCTCCTTGGGAATTGTACGTACGAACGGGAGGGCAACGCACGAGGTAAATGATAAATATTACACAGTGGCCTTTTTGGTTGGCTTTGTTGGAATTTGTACGTGGGTTTGTAATTGAAGTAATAAGATGGTAATAATGGGTAATCACTACCTAATGATGCTGAATTAATGATGATTGGGACATGATGATGGAATAATTGTTTTTCGTCTTCTCGTACGTATGTTTGGTTAATTATGGTTTTGTTTGTTGTTGAGTGAATGTCCGATCATCTCATCACCCTTTGTTTGCCTCCTTTTATAATATTTGGTCTTCTAGGGTTTACATCCCAATTGTCTTCTTCTCCCAAGCTAGGATTTAATTGCACCATGAGTCCAGCCGCCTTCGGACTTCTATGCTGCTACTACCCGTATTTTCTCCTTGAAGCCCAAGGGGCCGACTCCCATATATCAGTGGTCTATTTTCTCCTTTGATTATACTCTCGTCTCGTGCCATGTAGCATATGCCAAATAGTGTAATTTTGGCCCAAACAGAAACGCCGGAGATCAGCCATAGGAGCCAAATCTCCGGCGAAACCCTCTTGAAATTAAACAAAATGATAAGCGGATCGTGGTTGACCTCTTAGATGCGAATGAGGTCAGAGTTCGTAAAACGTGTTCTTCTTCTCTTCAATTTTAAGAAGCTGGTTTGATACAGAATATGTCGGATGCTTCAAGTTCTGCATCGTAGCAATTACATTCTAATGACTTTGTTTCATTGTCAGTTGAGTATATGGATTTGGGAAGCAGAACTGGAGTTAGTAATAATGGTTGTTCGACTGACGTGCCTATTAGTTTGACCGATGAGCCTATGTATTCTGGGAGTACTAGTGGGTAGAAGCGGCTTCCTACACCAGTCTTACAGCCAAGAACGTGGCAAAGTACATACAAACCAACATCATCTGTCGATACGGTTTCCCACATGAGATCATCAGTGACAATGGATCCCATTTCCAAGCTAAGACTGAGCAATTGCTAGCCAAGTACAAAATCAAACATCACCACTCCTCCCCATATAGATCACAAACTAATGGCGCGGTAGAGGCAGCAAACAAAAACGTTGTCACAATTCTCAAGAAAATGATTGACAACTATAGAGATTGGCCAAGCAAGATACCTTTTGCTTTATGAGGATACCATACATCTGTCAAGGCGCCCATTGGGGCCACCCTTTTCTATTTGACCTATGGCATGAAAGTTGTACAACCAGTCGAGCTAGAAATACCATCCGTGCGTATTTTACTTTAAAATCAAATCCCAAAAGCCGATTGGAAGAGGGATAGATATGAAGAACTCATCCTCCTGGTTGAAGGAAGATTGCGTGCATTACACAATGTGCAAACATATCAGGCACGTATTAAACGAGCCTTCAACAAAAGGGTTAAGCCAAGGAACATCAAAGAAGAAGACTTGGTCCTCAAATCAATTAGAGCTCTTTTACCTGTCGATCCACGAGGAAAATTCAAACCCAATTGGGTTGGGCCATTTCTAGTCAAGTCCATACTTCCAAGGGGTGCAGTTAGGATCACAGACTTAGATGGGAATTAATTTGCCAACCCAACAAACCTGGACCAACTGAAACGTTACTATGCCTAGAATATGAGCAAAAACGCGCCTCGCGTAACCTCACGTGTCGCTCTTGTGGCACGAAATAAACGGCCCCGGGCCAAGCCAAATTAAGCTAATGTCATCTTGCTCTTGCATTTTGACAATTTGTCATCCTCATATCATCAAATAAACTGAAAAGTATTTTAGGAGTAAGTAAAAGCTCATGCTTATTTTCTAAGTTCATTACAAGCTCTTGCTTAGAACAATTATTCTTTTACATTTATTTGAACTACGCACAAGGGTTTGATTTCATTTTTTTAATGACTACGTAGGCAATACTTCACAGGATACAACCCATTAATTATTTTAAATGTAAATAGAAGGACATTTGCAAATGCATTTGGAATTCGACAAAAATAATGATAGAAAATCGTAACGGTTTCATAACCAACCAACCTCTTTTATTTCATTTCTTTTAATAATAATACGCTACATAATAAAAGATTTAAAAATAAAATAGGCTAGGATTCTAAAAACCCCACCGTCTTATTACAATAATAATAAAAAATAATAATAAAGACTTAGGCTATTCTTCCATTTTCCCTTTCCCTTTGTCATTTTTATCATATTTCTTGTCTCGACCTCGAGCCGGACGCTCTGGCGCCACTTCCGACCTAATCACCAATGGTCTCTCTCGTGGTCTAGCCTTGCCATTCTTGTCAACCACCATCTCGACGGCAGGAGAAGTCTTTGGTTTCTTCGAAGGATGAACAACTCGAAACCCGGCTTCTTCCTCTCCCTCAGTCAGAGGCTTCTCTTTCTCCTTTTCTACATCACGAACCTTGTAGTCAACAGGCTCGCGTTTCCTCAATCTCTCGTGCTCCTCCGGAGTAGTAGCTTTCCTCCACCGCAGATAGAAATCCTGACACCCATAGAGCACTAACAGAAGAGTTCAAGAACCACGTATTTCATTGAGCCCATTTGATGGCCCACTCTCTTCGACTCTCAGTAGTAAGGGCCACGACAGTCTGCGGGACAGTGTCAAGCTTCGGAATCATCTGCTTCAATCCAACCTGCCTCATCAACCTCTCCGGGAAGATGCATATCATAAACTCCAAGCCAGGAATACGCACAGACTGGGTAGGATCCAAGGATGATACTCCAATGACAGATTTGAGATGCCACCATGGTACGATCCATCTAATCAAGGGACCATCATCACTCTTCAATTTGTTTTCCCAATAGTTGCAGACTCGAGTGAAATCCACCATGTAGAGCCTGCTCCTCATCGCGATCGAGCGAGCATAATAAACAGGAACATTAACTGGGGGCTCGATCAATCGAAGACGCTCCATAAACCAGACCTACCAAAAGCAGGTATTAGAAACAAAAAAAAAAGAAAAAGAAAAAAGAGAAAAAAAGAAGAAAAACGAAAAAAAAAACGAAAAAGGAAAAAGAAAAAGGAAAAAGAAAAAGGAAAAAATTCTTTTACCTTCAAAATAATGGGACTTCCCAGATAAGGAAGGTCGCGGTTAGCTTTCCTGTTATCTAACCCCAACAGGATCTCTCATAAGTTCAGGCAAGCTGGGCTCCTGCGCAGCTCCATTTGCTCGATCAAGCTCAAATAACGAGGATCACCTCTCAAATCCTCATCAACATGCCCTTGAAGGATATATACATGTAGTAGGCAAAACCCGAATGCCCTTCGCCTGGCAACATAAGAGATAGTGGGATCGGCCCTATTGATGAATCGATCAATGAAGTCCAACATTCGCACTCCCTTTGAGGTCACAAGACGGCCCACCTTAGCTCTTGTCAACCCAAGCAAGTCCCTAAACTTGTTCTTATATCCTTGAGAAGTAGAGGGAATAGCAGGCAAAATATTCCGGGTCCCAACCACCAATCGCAGCAATTTCTTCGGGAAATGGGCAAATGTCGCCTCCGGGGAAGGCAAATACGTGATAATTCGGGTCCAAATAATCAAGACAAGCGTCTAGGAACGTTTTGACCACCTTGATCAACTTCAAGCTCAAAAGTGATCCAAAGTTATAAGCACCCATGTCGTGTTTCTCCACATTAGAGAACTCATTTGTCCATTCCTTTAAACGAATTTCGAGAGTATTCATGATGTATGCTTATTTTGAGAGCTTTATGTAAGAAGACGAAGGAAAGACGGAAGAATTTTGTGGATAAAACCTCCCTCGACGTCTCTATTTATACTAAAAGTTGTTTCCTAAAATCCGCCAGGACGGATACTTTGGAACAGGCGCAGCGCCCGCTGCGCCTCTTCAAAGGGACGCAGTTCTTGCTACGCCTCTTCCTCAGCCTTCTTTCTGTGTTTTTCCGCGTTGGATCTTTCCTAATTCCTCAAATAATAATTTCCTATTCATACGGGTTATTATTTTGGTAAATCCGTCAAATTGCCATGTTTCGTGTTTCCTAATTCAACAGGCACGCATTTCGAGGCGATATCGACATTTTCGTCATCATAGCACGCTTATCCATTTCTTTTTTTATTTTATTTTGGGGAATCATTTCACCAATTTAATTTATTCATTTTTAAACTTAGACATTTCCTTTTTAATTTTCTTTTTGGGAAATTATTCACTCTCGTTCCACATTACATTTCAAACTTATATGTTTCTATTTTTTCCTTTTTTTAGGGGCTAGCCCTCCCTACCGTCCGGTCATTTCCGGCAAATTTTTTGCATTTTTGCATTTCCGAGTCGTTGTTTTGCGCTAACTTAGGCCATGTGTACAAATGTATGTTCAATGTGATTTCTGTGTAAATTTCGGCAGCATGACGGCATAAACCGTCATCTACCAAACATGTTCAAAGCTAACCTGCAGGTACAAACATCAACCCAGCAGCAAAGGCACTCAGACCATCATATATACAACCAAAAGGGGATATGTACACCAAACTGGGGGCTCGAGCCCCAACACAAAGTCCAAATGTCCAAAATGTAGGTCCTAAAAATCTACAAAATGTGCAAAATACAGCCGAAGACAAAAACAACAAGCAAACTACTGCTGGTCGTCGCCTAGCTCGGTAACTCTCGCCTCGAGAGCAGCAACCTTGGCGTCGCGGACCTCGAGCTCCCTCAGCAGGCGAGCTGTCTCCTCTTGAGACTGGGCAAGCTCTCGCTCTAGCTCACGCTCCCTCTACAAATAGCAAGAATTGGCTCATGTCAAACATTTCAAACATAAGGAAAGTTAGTAAATTCAAAAATGAAGTAAACGGAAGGTTCATACCTGACGTCCTCGGCCGCAAATAAGTGCCTCGACGGCAGTAGCCCGTAGCCGGTTAGCTACCCTCCATAAAGCCACGAACCGGGATGGCGCAACCTGCATTTCAAAAGCAGAGATTCTTAAACGATGGACAGACTCAAGCAAATGTGTTCTTACACAAAATTATACAAGTTAGGAGACTCGCCCTCTGAATCAGATGCTGCCACTCGTCCAAGCCAGCATCTCTCACCGCCGCATCAAAGTCACGCAGCTCGGAGATTGTCGTTATCCCCGTCGCGTCAGTGTACTCAAGGGTCTCGGGGGTACTCGGGGGCTCGATGCCTGCCGCCTCGACCTCCTGCAACGTCAAATGATTTCCCTTAACCGATGATCATTCATCGTGTTCTCAAAATGATCAAAAGTAAGAGTAACAGACTTACCACGACTGGCCAGTACGCCAGCCTCCCGTAGAGAAACACCGAGTAGTCCTCACCAGGAATAAGGAGGGCGTCACCACCAACGCCTGCCAGGTCAGCCTCCCTCTCACCCTCAGAAGGCTCCCTGAACATTGCCCGAGGAGGATCGATGGGAACCGTCAAGACATCCCGAGAGCACTGACGAGCCAAACGCTCGCCCAAGTACCACAAGGGACCCATCGACGTCCTAAGCAGCTACCGGCTCGAGCTCCTAGGTCGAAGGACCTCAGCCAAAAAGGGAGGAGCTCCAGCGTAGTCCGCCCAAGACCTGGCACCCACTAAGAAAAGCAAACGAAGGGTAATTCTTATGATCAGTTCTAAAAAAGTAAAGAAGAAAGACAAACAATGTAAGGTGAAGTACTCACGTCGTCCAACTGAAGAGCGTTCACCTCCCGTCGACAGACGTCGTGAAAGGAACGCCGGCTCCTCGTATGACACATCACCCAATCCCTCACAACGAGATAGGCCCTGTCCACCGGCTCCGTCCTCTTAGGTACGAGGCCCGGAAAGTAGGAGTACACCCACGCCTGTAAAACAAGATAGTCAACAACGATCTTTCGTGATTTGATAAGAAAAGGAAATGATCTTTCATGAAATAAAATGAAGGTTCATACCTCCAACAGCAGTCCAGGGCCAACAGCAGCAGGAGAAGTCCCCTTCTCCATCAACTCCGGACGAACCATGGCCCTCATAAAGCAAATAAGGACCGCAAAACCAGCAGTGACCCAGTCCCAACGACCTATGTCGCTCAGATCAGAAAGAAAGGGAAGGAGCTTCATTGATAACCTCTCTCCCTTGTCTTCGAGTTAGATCGAAGACAAGAACCACCGGAGCCACAAACGGACTCTCTGCTCTGAAGTACAGGGAGGAGGAGCCATCTCCCTCCCTTCGATCACCACCATCGCCGGTCTCTTCCGTGCAAAATAATCTCAGGCGTAAGAACTAGGCATCAATCCTGACACCGTAGCAGCCTTCGGCATCAAGTTCCAGCCGATCAATCTCCTAGCCTCAGCCGAGTCTACTCTCATGGCTGTCTCCGGCCACTCAACCAACTCAGTCCCACAGGGCAAACCAGAAATCATGTCGTAGTCCTCCAACGTGACCCCCACCTCACCAAAAGGCATGTGAAATGTGGAGGTCGTGTTCCAAAACCGGTCCAGAAAAGCTCGGACCGGCTGAGGTTAGCCCGAAGCTTCCTCCTCGTGATATCCCTCCAAGCCTGTACCAAAGCACCGAACGCTCCCCGCTTGATGATGGCTCGCTCCTCAGCCGACAGCCTCTCGTAGCACCCTATCGCCATCGTATAGCCCGAGAACGATTTGGGTTTAAAACAAAAGCTATCTTTAACTTGAAGGAAGAAGAAAAGGAATAACAAAAAGGAATGAAAGAAGATGAATGAAGAGTGATGAATTCGATTTACCCAGCTCTTCACCGTCCTGTAGGACAGGTGACCCTCTGCAACCCAAAGTAGGTGCCTGCTGTCCCAAGTCTCAGCCCACGCAGGTGCTCTCCTCAAGCTGGCGAACACCCCGTCCAATGTTGGCCCGTCTCGGGGCCTCCTCCTCCTCAAGAACCTCCTCCTCAAGGACCTCGTCCTCAGCAGCCGTCACTGCGGCGGTAAAAGCCTGCTCTAACGCATCCTCAAGCGAATGAGAAGGGTCAATAGCAGTGTCCACGTCCATGGGAGCTCTCCCTGACGTAGAAGCCTCATCACCTACAAAATTAAAGTGAATTTAGGCCGCGTCAATTGACGACAAGCCTTAATTAGGGGATTTTCGAGTTTTCGGAGCTCCGAAATCGCTCTTTTCTCGCCATCTTTGGCAATTTTCCCACAAACCCGTCCGCTCATGTGGTAATTTCGGTCAAGTCAAGCCTAAGTTGAAGCCTAGTCATGGGTTCGAGTCGTAATTTCGACAGCATTTCGTTATAACGACGATTATGCCCTAGAAAGTGTCCTGAAAAAGCCGTCACAAATCAAAATTCCGAGATGATAGGAAGTTTACCCATCATACAAGGATTCCAAATATCAAGTTTCGTCGCAAATAGGTAATCCTAAGGCTATTTTCGAAGCGATTTACGGTTTAGTTGTGAGACCGTCTCAATTTCACCCAAAGGCTCAAAACTCAGCGAAAGTTCGAAACAAATACATGGTTATGATCCTTATACTACCAATTAGCCATTTACAAGGTCAAATTTGCAAGGCAAAATCATTTGGGGAAAAAGCCCCAAATTCGACATAATTAGGGTTGAAACCCTTAATTTGTCGGTCCAATTTGATCAATTTTAGAAGATTAATGCAAGAATAATACACATACCTCGATTAGCCATGGCAAATGTGAGTTTTTGATCAAATTTTGACGAAAAATGGTTGGAATTTGAGAGAGTAATTAGAGAGTTATGCTTCGAAATTATGAAACAAAGCCTCTGTTTCATCGGGTTTTTACCCAGGAAAGCCACGCTCAGGAAAAGACGCAGCAGGTGCTGCGCCTCTTCCAAGGGACGCAGCTCTTGCTACGCCTCTTCCTCAGTTTTCCTCCATACGAATTTTCGAAGATTCGTTATGAGTTCGTTATTTTGTGCGCCCATCTTTGGTGCGCCTTTTCCTCGATGTCATATCGCATATTCGGTCCGTTTGACATTTATTCTTCGCCCGGACCCGTGTTTCCACGCTAGCTGCAAACTGTCGCCATATTTTTATCTGTTATGTTCCCCCAGCGAGAGTACACGGACAGACATTCCCTCTTGAGACATGGAGATCAGTTCCCGATTATGTTCCCCCAGCGAGAGTTTACGGACAGCCAATCGTCCCTCTCGAGACATGGAGATCAACATCGACCCCAAGCTCTTCCGAAGTTTGTTTGAAGCCGACACAAGCAGATTTTTCCCAGCAGTTCCTGACTACGTCCTGCTGCCTCCTCCCAATATCGCAATTTGTTTCCCCTGGAGTTTCAAGTAATTTCAGGTATTGTCTCTTCTTATGGCTGGCAAGCCTCCTTACGTAGTCTAATGGACTTTAAACGACCCTCCCCGATAGTCGACAGACTCAAAAATATTCCCGACGACAGGTCCTTGGCTTAGACCCCTTGAGCTATCTCGCGTCGCCATAGTCGTCAGGTTGTAATCTTTGATTGACCTGATGGCTATACTTTGACTTTCGCCTTGTCCAAGCCTCAGTCAAAGTGGGGGCTCTGTAGATACCTCATTTCTGCACCTTCTGCAAACCACCCGGTGATGATTGGGCCGCATGTTTGGTATACGGAACGATTTGTGACTGTTCGTAAGTTTATCGTCAAGTGATATCGCTTAAACACTTGTGTCTACCTCTTAATTGTCATCTACGTGCCGATACGGTCGTTTTGGCAGTAATTAGAGTACATTTGGAGTCCGGGTAAAAAACCGTCTTCATTTTCTAATAACCGAGTCACAATGTTCTGGAATGTTCCGGATATTTCTATTCCATATTTTCCAATCTTTTGATCTTTGGTAAAATATCTCCCGTAATATTCACACAAAATATTAAGGAAACAAGATTAATCCGCTATTCCATAATAGAAACGCGAAAATCTTTCTTCCGCAGGAGGAAACCATTGAGGAAAGGACGCAGCAAGTGTTGCGCCTCTTCCAAGAGACGCAGTGCCTGCTGCGCCTCTTCCTCAGTCCTTTTCTGCGTATTTTTATGTATCTTTTCGAGATTCACTTCCAAAGTTTCTCCGAAAACCCTAATTTCCGTCGTGTGATTAGTATAAATAGAGACCTTCGGTCTCACATATTTTTCACGCGAGTGTCCGCCCTTCTCTTCTCCCTTTGCATTCTAGACCACGTTCTAACTTTTTGGCGTCTACGTGCTTGAACTTTCGACCACGTAAGCTCGGATCTTTCTGAGTACCAGCCTCGTTTTGCATAACCGACCAATTTGACCAACTCCACATCAATCAACATTAATCAATCTTATTCGTTTTCCTCCTAGAGGGCACTTTCGTCGTACATTCGAGTCGAGCATCACTAAACGTTAACTTAGTTCATCTCGTTTCGTCAAACATGTAAGTCTGAGAGTGTAAATCCTTCTTTTATTTATTGTTCTTTATTTTCGTATTCATAATTGTAAGATTTATGTCGAAAATACTCTTAAAACCGATTTGTAAAACCTTGTTTTAAACCCCTTTTACGGATTATCAGAAGACAACCGTCGAGAAAGGACGCAACAACTGTTGCGCCTCTTCGAAGGGACGCAGTACCTGCTGCGCCTCTTCGTGAGGCTACCGCAGTTCCTGCTTCCTTTCTTCTTCCTTCGTCTTTTGATCGTCTGTTCATTTCTTGTTTCGTCTTTCAGTTGTTCTTTGTTTCATCGGCACAATAATTTGAGTATGATAATTTTAACATGTAAATAAATCATTAATATTTAATTCATCATTAAATCCCGACTTAAATCCCTTATTGTTTTGGTTCATAAATTTAATTCGAAGTTTTTGGACTTAATTTTTGACCTTTTTAGGTTCCTGGGAGAGTCCCAGAATGTACAAAATTTTTGTGTCAAAATTTTGTAATAGTTAAAATTATTTTTGAATTGTTTATTAAAGTCGTGATAAAAACCGATTTAAATAGCACATGGATAATATCAATTCAAACTAATTCTTATTAAGAAATTAGTGTGGACTAATTTTGAGTTCTAAATCAGTTTAGATAATTAGTTTGAGCTTAAATGAGATTTAAAGGTTGATTATTTATTTTTAACGGGTAAAAATCGATAAATTCCGCAAAACCGAGCATTTTAAAAGATTATGCTAAAGGGGCGATTTAGGCATGAAAGTTACCGCATTTTATTTAATTTTATTGTTGAATGAATGAGCGTCATTTATTTAATTATTTATGAAAATTTTTGTACCTAGTATGGCCTAGTTTATTTTAATCGTTATTACCCGAAATGTAAGGGAATAACGGTTTGTTTGTAATTTAAATACGATCTTGTATCGTCGGTTTGTAATTAATTAATAGTTTTTATTTACTTAATTAATTAATGTATAATAGGAATAGCTATGTAATTTGATTGTAATAGCTCTTTTTATCGGCGTTTTCAAAAGACGGAATTTACATCAAGACGGAGTCTATTTTGGAAGAGGTTCCAAATCCCACAAGACGGTGCATGCTTGGAAGATGTTCCAATGAAGATGCTAGGGACTAAGGAGTTGGTTTCCGAATATTTAATAATCTAGTTAATTTAATTAGCTAGGTGGCCATACTAGGATTTATCCGTTTTTGCATGTTTTATTTATTTTATGCAAGTTCATCATGCCGAAATCGCCACACATGTATTTTATTTGGTTTCATGCTTTTATCTTTCTATTGTCGATTTAAAGTTATCCAAGATTCACCTAGTTAGTTCACTTAAAGGAGAATGATAACTAATTGACAAGATCTCTCACATTCTATTAATTTAAAATTGAGATTAGTCTTACCAATTATTAACACCTATGAATCCCTTGTTCATTAGAGTCACGCTCGCCCAAGCGGGGTGTTTTCTTTTTACCTCGGGTAAGTAGGGTGATAACTGTGACACCCCCATACTCCAAGTGCCTTACCAGGACCACTTAAGGTATGAGAACGTCACCATCTCGGTTACCCGAGGTAATGATAATCAAATGAGAATGAAGAAACATATTTAAATAGCAATATAGTTTAAAGTGATTACATGTTCAAGGCCAAAACTGATAAAAGTGAAATACAATGTTCTCAAGTCCAAAAGTGTTAAACTACTAAATCAATACAGCGGAAGACTCTAAGACTGCTTCGTGTGACTTATCCCAGCTGACCCAAGCGTATCTCCTCATACCTGCTCAACAACTGCTCACCACCCCCGAATGGATCACCACAGTTTTTAAAACAATTAACGGGGTCAGTACTAATTACACGAAAACAATGCCACAATGAAACAAGTACACAAACAGTTCAAATAGCTCAACACAACCCAGTCTCCATCTCCAATCTCCACATAACTGACTACACACTAAAGTGTGTAGCCCTGCCAGAGTACCCATCGCAACAGGTACTCCTCGCCGCCAATGGGGGACCGCAGCCGTTCCCACCTAAGCCCCGCTCATCTCCATCGAGCGATAAACCCATGTTCATTAATGTGCACATCCCTTCTGTGGCAGGTTCCACATAAGGCGAATCAAGGGCGTGAAGCCCCTCCCGCAAGTGACTCTACTCAGCCAGGGACGTACCCCGAAGATCACAGACAGTTATACAGTAATCACAATACTTCTATCAACAACCACCAAATTAGAATCCAATACGACAATTACTCAACAACAACAATACTAACACCATCAATATCAACCATGCCATGTAATTAATACCGAGTAGGGAAACCCTACCTGGAATGCAAACACCAATAAAAGATGATCAAGCAGCTAACTCAGAATCTCTCCTCAACGAATCTTCCTCCTATACATACATACATGTATACAATCACATAAATCGCCAAAACCCCCAAATTACCCAATTAGGGTTTAACCAACTTAAACAAAACGATATAAAAATTATATGTAAATCTTACCCTCGACGCAAGGATCACAAAGATGTAAAGAACGACGAAAACCGACACTCCTAGCTCCGGGATTTGCTAATAATGCGATGAGGATGAAGCAACGTAACTTGAATCTTCTCTTTTGTGATTTTAGGTTATAAAAAGTGTTTAAGGCAAAAGGTGACGGAATATTATATATCAATCCGCATTATTAACAAACCCGTCGCAAATCACCCGTTAACCGACTTACTCGATCGAGTAAGTCACTTACTCGATCAAGTGACCCTTACTCGATCGAGTGCCAAACTTACTCGATCGAGTACCCATCAAATAGACTACTTTTTTGCGTAAAATCATACTTACTCTACAGAGTAAGCCTCACTCGATTGAGTACCCTAAGACCCATAAAACCGTAGTATTACAATAACGGTTATCACGCGCCAAAGTTGGTTGGACTCATCGGGGTATAAGACGGTATTGTAGAAATCCGTCGACCAAGAGTTCTCATGGTAGAATTAGTCAAGCGTTGACTTGCCGAATTTAGATAAGCGTTCTTTAGAAATAAAGAGAACGCATTTCTTAAACAAGCGTTCTCTAAAAGAAAGAATAGAAAACGCTTCTTGGGCCAACCGTAATATCTTCTTGTCACTACTCCGTACAAGTTAGTGGAACCAAAAAAAAAAAAAAATAGGAAAACTAAGGTGTTGTTTGGCCAAGCTTCAAAAGTGCTTTTCTAATTGAAAATGTAATAGCTTGGCCAAACATGGTAAATTATAGAGTTTTAAAAGTGCTTTTGAGAAGTCAAAAACTGATTATTCACCCCCAAAAAGAGAAGTAGATATTTACTACTTCTACTTATACTTTTTACATAAAAAAACCAAATAAGCAAACAAAAGTTGTATTAAACTAGTTAGGCCAAACATATAAATTTTGTGAGATACCGCTTTTACAAAAGTATGGCCAAACAACGAAAACTTTTCTGAAAAGTAACTTGTGAATAAACTCCTTTTAAAAAGGAAAAGTCATTTTCCATAAGCAAGGCCAAACAACACCTAAAAATCACTCGTGAATCGTGATTTACAAAGTTACAAACCCCAATTCTATTTACTGAACAACCAACCACCCTCTTTCTATCGTTTCTCTCAACTCCTTCACTCTCACAAACCACCCTTACCCACCTTCCGGACAGACCTACCACCAACTGCCTTAAGTCATCGGTCACATCACCACCGTTCATCACCACTTTGTGCCTCTTCAGTTGGTTCAAAATTTCTATGGGTTGCACACCCTAGAAATCGAGAAATTAGGGATTTATTATGTTAGGGTTTGAATAACTGCTCTTATATCTCGATAAACTTACCTGTTTCTTTGAAAATATCAGGTTGATATTGTTATTTTGAGGCTTCTTCAATAAATCCTTGAAATTGGGCATTTTAACAATAAAGAGGACAATCGCGAAAATGGATAAACTTGGGGTTTGTCTCTTTATTTCACTCCTCTTTCATTTTATTTTATTGGTATTTCGTTAACTCTATTTAGTAATCTGTATATATGATGAAAAATATGAATTTACACGCAGCGTTTCATTAAGTTGAGTTTACTTTGGTGTTTAATTTGGTATGGTTAATGTGTGGTTTAAGGTTTCAATTGATTGTTACAACTTGATAAAATCGAGATGGGATGATTTCGATTGAAGCGCCGACAAAAGGATGGAGGGTTTTAGTCCGATGATGGCAAAAGGAATGAAATGATGATGAAGAGGGAGTTAAGCCTGCTTCTTTCCTTAAAACGCATAACTATCGTTGGCCATGTATTTCAGCCTTTTAGGTAGTTGAAACGATAACAAAACTTGTTTTGGTTAACTTGTTTGATGCTATTGTGTATAAGCAAGTGAGCTGCTTGTTGTTATGTTGCTTGTTATCCTTATGTTGCTTGAAATTTGCTTATTTACTGTATGAAAGATCATAATGAAAGTTTCAAAAGTTCGACTATTAGATTTGGGAAGTTACACCATTCTAATGTTTAACTAAATTAGGTTTCTGTTATGTTTGATGATGTTGTATGAGGAGTTTTTTTAATGGTGATGTCCTTCAGTTCTATGTTGGGTTTTATTGGATTTTCAGCTTAAGTGTGCCATCTTTGCTGGCGATTACGATCATAATATTGGGGATGATTGGTCGTGTTAGGTATAGTGATTTTAGGCTCATTATGCTGTCAAGGTTGTTCAAAATAGCTGCTCAAATAGGTATGATTATAAGAAGGACTTGGGTTTTCAGGGATTTCCTTTGACCCGAACTCATTACAAGTTCCTTCTAGGGTCCTCAACCAATGTGTATTTTAGTTATGTTTGGTTGTGCTTTATTTGCTATTAAAATGATTACCAAGGCTTTTCTTTTATGAATTATAATATATGATCTATATAGTTAACCTTCCAAAGCCAATTAACTCGACAAATATTCGGGTCTTGTCATTCGCAGAACCTCCAAAGCAAGAAGTGAGGTTGAGGAATGTTTGCCATCTATTTCCGATAGAAGTTCTTCTGAGAGTGCACTTATTGTTTCCGACAATGGACAACAATGATCTACTGCAATGCCTAAAACTCATGACTTGTGACTCCTAAAAAGGTACAACTCCAACATCATTTTCGGGATAAATTTTAGGCCATTAAAGCACATGTTATTTTGTTATTTACTAAGAAAAAACTAACGAATGCTACTGATTTTCTATAATGAATATATCGGTTACATTGAGTTAAGTGACTAAAGGTTCTTTATCAACTTTGATTCCAAAAATATTATGCAGTGGGCGAAATTTCTAGTTAGTTAAGTGTATTTTGGCATTATAGGTGGAAAACACTCCTTGATAATTATTAAGATCATGCAATCTTTTCAGTTCCATAAAGTATTCATGATGGTACGTCCTTTTGATTATGGTGTTGCAGGAGAGAGAGAGAGGGCGGGAGGGAGGGCGGGTTATTTCTGTAGAATGTCGGTGATTATGGCTTGTTTTGCTGCATTAGAGTGATCATCTATAGTTACAGAGGAAAGTTTGCAGGTTACAGCCGGTTCTGAATAGACCTAAAGTCGTGCTACAGGAAATAAAAAAGAACATGCAACGGACGCAATCGAGCTGAAGCAACCTGATCTTGAGAAAGTAAATTGAGTTATGGAACATGGTGCATGGAGCTAATCGCATAAGTGTGTATTGAGTTAGTTTTATTATTTACTCCGTATGTCATTTGTAAACTAGACGTTGGTATAGAACATATTTTAATATGTATATGTATGGTGTCTTGGATGCTGGTAAATGATATGGATTACGTTGTAATTGTCGCCTTGAAGCTATGAAAATGTTTACACACAATATTTTTTGTCTTTCGTTAATTGTACGATTATGTATATATTTATTTATATTGTATTTTTTTTTTGAAATAAATAAGAAGAATAGAGAATTGTTGGCTGAGCCAACCGTTCTCTTTTCCTATGAAAAGAGAACAGTCATAAGGCATAGTAGTTCTCTTATCTAACGGAAAAGAGAACGGTCTTCTAGTACAACCGTTCTCTATGATTGTGAATACAAAATACCTGGTCCAACCGTTCTGTAAAGCTTAGAGAACGCTGACCTAGAGAATGCCTGTAAGGCGTTTTCTAAAGCCAATTATAACAGTTCTCTAAGCCTATTATTGTAGTAGTGATTGAACGGTTAGGTAGTCCAATTTCGCAAGAAGTTGAGATTTTGCCACGTATTGCACTCGCTTTATAGTAATTTACTCTTACTAAGTGTATAAAATATCATAAATGACATGAAGAGAAGTCTTCATGAGATTCATTTTTGCTTGTTGAAGCAAAGAGGAATGTGAAAGTGAGTGGGAGTTAAGAAGAAGCAACCCTAGATATATGCGATAGGATAAAGTTGAAAGAGACATCTACTCAAAGGATAGGCTAGTTACACTATATTGGTATGAGATACCAAGTACGAATCATTTCTTTGTAAAGAAGTTTACATGAATTGATAAAACGTAAGATGTCTAGCATAGGACATTTTTGTATCGAAATGATGCCAGAGTAGCAACGATTTCGATAGGGACAAATGTACCTAAATTTGGTTTTAAAAGAATGTAATCATCTATGTTTATATATAGAAGGCATCACTCATGTGATTTAAAACAAAATATTGTACCTACTCCTATGATAACTTGGTGGTTGGTTTAGACCACTCAAGTTAGAGGAATTTTACATTCTTCACGAAAACTAAATATTATACTATCTTGTAGATTTTAATGTCTCTAATCCGGTGAACCCATTTGATCAAATCTCAAGTAAATTCGTTTAACGTATAAACGATTAGCACATCGTACAACCATTTGATTGAGAATCTTATGGTGCGTGTGTATATATTATGTTTTCTTTTGCACAAAAGAAACACATATAGTGAGGTCATTGACCATATACATACGGATGTGTATGGCCAATAGTAGCTTTTATATACTTCGTTATTTTTACCGAAATGTTAAGTAGATATGAATATTTAGTATCAATTTAATAAGACATAAAAGTAATTTTTTTGAAACGTGGAACATTTTCAAAATGAAGTAGTAAACCAATAGCACGACAAGATCAAAATCTTGATCGGAAATTTCAAAGTAATGACTTTGAAGGTCAAATGGTTAATATCAAGTATGAAGATCACTATGAAGATTGTGAATCAGTTCACCTATGTCTTCTTCTAAGGACACCATAGAGTATGGTGTAGTCAAGACGTTAAACCGAACTTTATGAGATATAGTTTGAGGTTTTTCGCAATTTTGTATGCTATTTTATCACTAAAAGTTTAAAACACGACTATAATAGCCTAAATGACTCCATATGAGATATGGATAGGGAGGGTCCCTAACTTGTCATTTTTATATTTTTGGGACCATAAATGTTTATGTTCAGAACCAATTTGTGTATTTGTGAGGGTTATCCAAAATTGAACCACTTGGTTTTTACTCCTTCAACACGAGAACAAAGAGTTTGTGGCTCGTAATGCTGTCTTTCTATAAATATTTTCATTTTCTGAAAGACAGAGTTGGAGAAATTTTGAACTTGCGGAAGTCCAAGACCCACAAACTGAGTGCAATGCAAGAATATGTTCTTTATTGAGGCTCAGTGGTTATAAGGAGATAATTTTGCGATAATATTGCGTTACTTTTCAAAAGTGAGTTTTCGAAAGTGACGAATCTTCAACCCTCAACAAAGGCTTTTCTATAGTATGAACTCTATGTGATGGCGTGACACCATGCAATTCGAATTGGTCTTCTTGCACAAGATGCGATAAGGAAGGAAACATGAGATGTTTTCGAGACTTGATTTGGTCGAATACTTTGCACCAAATTAGGTTACCTTGATCTTGTCATAATGGTTACATAATGTTTTAATTTTGAGTTGGTTACAGAGAGTTTGTGACAACCCAAATGCCTTTATCAATTCATATGTTCTTAGCAATATAGCCTCTCATGAGGATGAGCTTCGGCAAAAAGATAACGAAACTTTCTCCTTGAATGTATCTCATGAAGGGAGAAGTTTTGTTGATCTTGTCAATGCTAAGAAGCCTAGCATGCTTGAAATATCCCTTTTGTGATCTTATATACGTCAAAGAGTTGGAACTTTGGGTTCAATCTTGTCGTTAATCAGAATGGTATTACTCGAGTTGTCGAGATACCATGATGATACATGGAGTTTAATGGGAGCTAAGGTGACGTTTCTTAGTCTAAATATGTGTTTGACATATTAGTGACTAGAAATATTTTTGGGTGAATACTTGAGAGTAGCATGGCGCACCTTAAATATCCGGATCTAATGAGATAGATCTCCATGGATATTAGCATTTTAGTCAAGGGACTTATATGATAAGATTCTTGACTCGTTCAAGTTGTTGAACACTAATATGGTCTCTTATGCTTCCGCTGCAGGATCTATTAAATATGCTAAAAGCTGCTCTCGTCGGGACTTATCATGGTGAGAATATGAGAAGTCATTACCAATCATTTCCTAGTGAGTGTCACTAGATGATTATCAAGAGCATCCTTTAGTACTTGAGAAGCACTGGGAATTTACTCTTATGGTTTGGAGGAATTTATGAATTTCGTGTAAAAGGATTACACGGTAACATTCCTATGCTTAAAAGATGTTATGGGTCTCGTTAAGGAATGGTTAACATGTAAAAGTGTTATGTGCATAAAGAATAATATGTATAAGAAGTTATACATATATGTATAAGAAATTATACATGTATCTATAAGAAGTTATACATAAAAGATGTCATATGAAGGATTTGTATAAGATTTATATGTATAAATCATGAACGAAAGCTAAGTTCATTACAACATCCGATGTTGTATAAGAGACAGTTGATATCCGGAGTTTAATGAAACTAGAGTAGTTCTGCTAGCCGAATATCAACTCCCGAGAGACTGTGAAAATAGTGGGAGTGTTTGACTGGCTTTAGAACCAGAGTCTAAAAACTTGTTCATACATGTACTCACAAAGGTTCTATGTGATGAAAAGATTACATAGAACAAAGGAAAATAGTAATGAAATTAGAGTGATGCAACTGTTGCTAATCCTCCAACCAAAGCCGTTAGCATAAGGTAGACATGATGGTTATGTCATCTCAATGTGATTGAGGATACCTTAATTGCTGAAGATCGTTATGTAAATATTGGATAGAGTATTAATATTTACGTAAGTGATGATCGCATTCATTGTTTGAGTCTCTTTAAGAACTCAATTATTCAGTTTGACTGAAAATATTGAATACCTTGTTTATCCGAATTGGTTGTGGAAACAATGTTGAACCCCAATTCAAGTGAATAGGATGGACATTGTATTAGCCCCTAGTCACTTAATGAGGTGAGGTCTCGGAGTGACTAGATTTTAAGACGTTTGATGGTAGATTCAGCACCATAAGGTCATAAGGATGACTAGTCGTTTACATAGGCAGACTGTGGGACACTTTGTTGGGCACTGACATTTATAGAGTCCCTTAGATCTATTACAGACGCCTGGTCGTTGCAGGGACTTATATGATATTCCTATGAGTCGATTCTTTAAACTGGAAACTATTATCTAAGCCAGTGCAGTTTCCGTGTGACTTTGGTTTTTGTCCTAGGTCGTGCCGTGAAAGGAGGCCAAAGGGTATCTACTGGGTCATGGTGATCTGTATTGTACAAAAGGATAGATAGGGCAGACAAATATTGTCCACCCACGTTGGGTTTAAACATCTCTAGGCCACTCGAGGAGTTGTGACTGGGAAATGCGTGGCCACGCTTGGAAGTAATCTATGGAAGATTTTTCCGGTCTTGCAGTCACACTCCCGATCGAGAAAACCACTCACGATATGTTCATGTACAAGTGCGACCTGAAAGACACCTTGCATTGAGTGGGAGATTGTTGCTAAAACGGACAAGAGAATCGGTAACACACCCTTGTATAGTACAAGCAGTACATTTTTGGGATAAGGTGTTATCCATAATTGTGTGTTATAATCATCGCACAACTTGTCTCGGACAAGTGGGAGATTGTTGGAGTATTTGTCCTCCACAATAGTGCATGATAATATTATGAAATCTCATTAAGGAATATGTATGGGATATTCATTGGCAATACTAGTCAGTTGATCAACGTATATCGATAGCGGTTGGCCAACTAGGGTTTGACGTTACTGTCGTGAGACGGCGGTGTTCAACACGAAAGCTAATTAATTGTATGAGATACAGTTTAACTTAGTCCCTTGATAAATAGACTAAAAAGTTAGTCGATTAAATTGATTTAGAGAGATATCGAGTTGTGAACTCGAGGCGCAAAAAATTATTATTTAATAATGCGATAATTAAATAATAAATTATTTGAGACGGGAATTAATGATTAAGTGGTTAATTATTAAATTAGTATTAATTGACTAATGTGATTAATATTGGTATGTAAAATTTATGTGTAGCTGTACATGTATATTTACGGAGTGTTTTAGACGAATTTAGTTGGGAGCATTTAAACATAAAACGATGTTTAAATAAAAATTACACGTATTTGTGCGACAAATATAAGAACCAAAATGGACCCGTAAATGGGTCATTTGGACCGTGTAAATGGTAGTGTAATTGTGTGTTGTTAGACACAATTATTACTAATGCATGAATTCTATTGGGTGCACTTTCCATTGTGTTTTTTGTTCTTACCCATACCAATGAGTATTGGGTAGAACAAAAATAGAAAATGAAAACACTCCACCTTTTCCATATACCACCCGTCCTCCTCCACTAAAACAACATTTTTTTGTTGTTGTTAATTTTTCTTTTACTTATCTTTTGCATGTGGAGAAAATAATAAGTGTTCATCTCTCTAAAAACCAAAAATATTAGAAATTACATACTAAGAGTTAGTATTATAAATCTAATAATTTTACTAAGTGTTAGTATTATTTTCAAGGGTAATCTTACATAATATCTAGTTAATATTTGTAAGGTTTTGGGTAAGTTCTTGGGTGCAATTAGAGAGGAGGCTTTCTTCTTTAGAAGCTTGGGTTTATGGATGATCTTGCCATATATCGAATAGCTCAAGAACAACTAAGATGGTGATCTTGGTTGTGCCCATTTATTACCATACTCAATGTAAGGAGAAATTATTTTTTCTCTTCTTTTATATTTAAAAGGCTTAAATATTACATGCATATTAGATAGATCCAATAATTTCTAAAATTAAGATTTTGATAACCTAATTAGAGAGGTCTAATTTGGGGTTATGGTCTTTCAAATACACCCCTCTGGACGATACCTATTAGATGTGTAATCCTTGTAAACTTTCATCAATCATTCGAATGTGTACTGATATCTCAAATACACTGGCCCGAGATACAAAACCTACCAGACTAGGTGGACAGTCAAATGAACCATGATAGTGCAAAATGAGGGAGGAAAATACATTTCAAACTGACAAAGACTGGTGACGAGGATATCCTGCAAAGTTTCCGCTTCATCGGGATCAATGACATTACTGTTGATTGATTTGAAGAAATAGAAAAATCTAATTATAGCATGTCGAACCTTTGGAGGTAGAATGGAACGAACAGCCACAGCTAAGTTATTGCATCAATGTATGACAGTCATGTGACTTTAAACCAGTAAGTTTTAGGTCCTGCAATGAAACAAGGCTTCTAATATTACACGAACAGCCCTCTGGCACCTTAATACCATGCAAGCATTCGCAAAACTCTTTTTTCTCCTTTTTTGAAAGAGTATGAGCTGCAGGCGGCAAAAAAGTACGATTTCCTTTTGTTTTAGCTGCCAGGTCGGGCCTAATACCCATCTCAACCATATCATCGCTAGCCGTCTTGTTGTCTTTTGTCCTACCAGAACATTCAGCAGAGTATTGATTATATTTTCACAAACGTTCTTTTCAATGTGCATAAAATCTTGGCAATGTCTAACCGAGAGGTCACGCCAGTACGGAAGTTTGGTAAAAAATGTTGGAGTATGTGTCCTCAATAATAGTGCAATCACATGTTTAAATCTCATAATAAGAATACGAAAGGGATGATAAATTAAATAGTCAACTGATCAACATTAATCGGTAACGATTGGCTTACTAGAGTTTGACGTTACTGTCGTGTTGACGGTGGTGATCAGTTGATCCCTTAAGGTCACACCTAAAGGATGATGCCCTTATCAGTAAAGTTAATTAGTTGTATATTGATACAAGTTAATTAATTCTTTAAATAAGAGCAATTTATATTTATGAAAGGAAATATGTATCTTATTGTAATGTGATTAAATAAGATTCGATTTAGTGGATTAATATATTAATTCACTAAATTATGTTGAGGTTTTATAAATGTTTCGAGGTAGAAGTAATTAGTTATTTATATTTACAAGAGGTTGTAAATTTAACTAACTAGCTATTATAGGATCCATTATATGTTGATATAATGATAAAATATTACTCAATAAGTTGAGTGAATATATGTTTATTAATTTGTCACATAATTGTTGTATGATCAAATTAATATTTAATTATGAAAGATAATTAAATATAAGACTTATAAGCATTTGTGGGACAAATATTATAAGACTAAAATGGACCAAAATAGCTCATATGGACCGTCCATATGGAGTGCATGCTTGATCTTTAGGTTTTGTCATTTAGTTGTTGGAAAGATGCTCCAACAACTTATGACACAACTTTTATCTAGCAAGCCTACTACCTACTCTACATAGCATGTGAATTTTGAGAACATAAAATGCTCTAAACAAGAGCAAAGTGGCCGGACCACTGGAGCATGAGAGGACACTTTTGTTGTTCTAATTTTTACTCTATCTTTCTCTAAAAATCACATGCAAAACCTCTCTCTTGTTCGTAGCTTTCCTTCTCTAAAAATTGAGAAGTTTTAATCCAAATTGTTCATCTATACTACTAATATTATTAATGTAAATATGAGTATTAGTATTTAATTTTAAGGTAGACTATTAAATAAATATTCAGCAAATATTATTTAGTAGTGATAAGGACTAATCTTGGGTGCAATCAAAAGGAGGGCTCCTAATATGGAGTCTTGGAGGATCATCCTAATACTCATCATAGCTCAAGAACAAGTGAAGGTAGGAGACCTTACTTGTGCCCAAAAATTCGAAAATAACAATGTAAGAAACATTGTTTTTCTTATTTAATCTCTTATTTAGTTATGCATGCACTAGATCTAATGAACTCACATTAATATGATAATTAGTTCACTATTAGAAGATTCTAATAATAGTTATATGAACCTTACAATTGGTATCAGAGCATAGGATGTTGCATGCATAATCGATTTATAGTTTTTTCGAGTTATTAGTAACTTAATTAAAACTAAAAATTTGTGATTTATTAGAGTAATTCACGAAATCAAGATGTATGTTATATATTCTGGTCCTAAAATTTTTTTAGGTCATTTGTATAACTTATGGTAATTTATTGCTCATTTTAATAATTTTTAGTGATTTTATTACATGATATGACTAAAATGGAAATTAAAATGCTAAAAATTGTTAAACTAAGTTTCTGACCTTGAAATTTTGATATGACGTCACATGCATATTTTACTTATTGTATATAAAATTTCGTATTAATGTGATTAATATTGCATGATTTATGATTTTTATGAGATAAACATGGATTAAATGGAGGTAAAATGGTTAAATATAGTTAAACTTTGAAACGGGCCATGAAATTTTAATATGTTATCACATGCATGTTTTACTGACTGTGTGTAAAATTTGAAATGAACTTGAGTCATTTAGCATGATTTATCAATTTTTAGTATAAAAATGACATAAATAGTGACTATTTTAGCATAAATAGCTGAAACGAATTACATGGCATGAGAAAATTATTTTAGGTTTCATTTACATCCCACTTATCAGATCTAAAGTTGTAAAATTGATTTGATTAATTTTTGTATACTTTAGATGTTTTATTTGATAAAACCGATAAATCGCAACTATATTTTTTCTCAAAATAAACTCGAAGATTTTAACCATGTTTTTTTACATTATAAGTGTCATGGAAATATTCTAGAATGTTCAAAAATTTAAAATTCAAATTTTGAAATTATTGTAATTTAATTTGGATTTATTTCATAATAGTTATGATTTTAAGGTCAAAATGAGCATAAAATTACATCAAGTTGAATTATTGTCAAAAATTGAGTGATAACTAATTTTTGAGTCCTAAGAATTTTAGGATAATTAACTTGAGCTGAAATTTGATTTAAGTATTGATTTGTGATTTAATAAGTTATTATCACACATTTCCATAAAACCGGGTTATATAATCGATATAAGATAAAAAGGGCGATTTGGCATTTAATTTGGCATGATAGACACATATTATAATGCAGCATATTTCAATTGTTAAAAGCCGTTTTATTTATATAATTTTGAATTATGTAATTTTATCTTAGTATGACCTTAGTTTTAATCAATATTATTTTTGGTGAAATGTAAGTAATCTCATTAAGCTCAAACCAAGGATACAAGGTACATCATAACTTAGCTTAGAATACAATTGATCCAATCCCTATCACTAGCTCTTACGAACCTACTTAATTGGCACCTAATCCTGATTTTCATCAGGTTTTTACACTGAGTAAACAAGACAGTAGGTCGTATCAGAACACCCTCGCTCTAAACGTGCACCATTACGCTTCTGCCAAACTGTATAATTAACAGCCATGAAGACTGCCAAGCATACATTCTTCTGCACCTGCGACCAATTCCTCCTGCCTGTCCAGATAAGAGAATTCCCCTGAGGTTTAGGAATCCTTAGCCAATCACAAGCCAGCTCCAGAATCTCAAGGATGTAATGACAGTGTAGGAACAGATGAGCAACATTCTCAGAATCAGCTTGGCAAATGCAACACAAATCATCAGAGCTGATCCCAATCCTATGCAGCTTCTCTTTTGTGTTAAGAGCATTCTTCATAATAAGCCAGTTTACAAAACAATGCTTAGGTATAGCAGCATTATTCCAAACTAGCTTAGACCACCCCACTTTTGTTTCCTTAAGCCTGATCCAATCATACCCAGACTTAACAGAGTACCCTTTCAAGTCAGCAAGCCAAGTACCATGTGAATACCCATTCTGAAACTGATCCATGGTCTTACATATTTCCTTCCAGTTGCCACTCATGTGGCTTTTAGGAATATGATCAGACCAGGAATCACCTTTGATATAAATCTGGTGCACCCACTTCACCCATAAGCTATCTGGCTTGCTATAAATCCACCACACAAGCTTCCCAATGGTGGCCAAATTCCAGTGAGTACTATTCCTGACACCCAGACCACCCTCACTCTTTGGAATGCACACATGATCCCAACCAACCAGAGGAACCCTCATATAGTTACTAGTGCCATCCCATAAGTAATTACGGTAGATATTGTCAATTTGCTTCAACACCCCTTTAGGAATCAGGAATATAGTAGCCCAATAAGAAAATAGAGAAGTAAGGACAGATTTGACCAGAATGAGTCTGCCAGCATAGGATACTTTCCTGGCACCAAACATTCTGATTCTATCAATAATTTTCTCCACCAGAATTTTACATTCTTTTTTCCTCAATCTACCAGCTGCAATGGTGTTGGAAATATATATCACATTATTCTCAACATATTCATATATGTTTCAATTTAATTTAGTCATAAAATAAATTAGATCTTATGCATGCAAACATGAGTAAATATAGAGAAGAAATCATCATTCTTACTAGGGATGTCAACGGGTCGGTTTCGGATCGGGTGGAGCCTCACCCGAATCCATCACCCGACTCCATCCAGTTCACCCGACCCACCCGTCACCCGATTAAGTCCTCACCAAAATCCAACCCATCCATCATCCGCGGATGAATCGGGTGGATCGGGTGATTAATGGGTGAGATAATTATAACAATAAAAGTAAAAAAAAGCCCCTGAAATTCAACAAACTATGCACAAAACATCAATCCATCCATTATAAAATTTACAACGGATTCAATTCTAAAATGCCATTTCAATTTTACCACAAAAAGCATTGTCTATTACATATACGGAGTATTACTTGAGCGGCAATTACACCACCGTTGTGTCACCCTTACGACAGCATCCTTGAGTTGAGAACTTAAACGACTTACGTTGACGAAAGTAGATCTCAGTCATCTTGGTTCGCAGAGATAAGTTATTGATTGGCGATTTGGCGGTGGTCGGAGAAGTTTGAAAGAGTTATGTGACTGGTGATGATTGGAGGAGGTCGAAGGAGAGCAGTGTATTTGGCGGTGGTTTAGGTGGTACATGCGGTGGTCAGAAATTAAGAAAGAGGGTAGAAGAGGACGGAAGGGAAAGTAAGGGAGAGAGAATGAAAGATTTACTTAGGGTTTGATAGAAGATAGGCGTGCATTAGTGTATATATATAAAAGGAATTCGATGATTTTTTATTTTATTTTTAATTATAATCGGCTGGATGGATCGGGTGACGGATGAAATTTTTCCACCCGAACCCGACCCGATCCATCACCCGACTCACCCGTCACCCGCTTTTCACCCGTTTAGTTCGGGTTTTCATCCATTAAAATTCTTCGGGTGGATCGGTTTAGAGCGGATTCGGGTGAAATTGACATCCCTAATTCTTACATTGGAAATTTCGGATTATTGGGCACAAATGAGTCCTCCTACTCACTTGTTCTTGAGCTCTCATAATATTGGATGAACAAAGGATTCAAGTATAGAATCCCTCCCAAGGAATAATTGTAACACCCCAAGTTATTGAGAATAAGGTTGTCCCACATCGGGGAATTGAGGAGATTGTGATATGTTTATAAGGGATTCCACCCACCACTTAGTAACAAGGCCTTGTGCTTTTAGGCTTAAGTGAGGACAAGTAATGGGCCCAAAGGTATATATCCCATCTTATTGGGTTGTGTTACGACCGTGGTGGCTCGGGTTGTTATAAATGGTATCAGAGCGATCCTGCGACCGTGTGGTGAGCCCGTGGTCGGGAGTACCCGGGTCATACACCTAGCGGGGGAGGATTCTGGGCTTGGCTGCGGTCAAGTTGGAGGCACAACGAGGACGTTGTGTTCTTTAAGTGGGGGAGATTGTAACACCCCAAGTTATTGAGAATAAGGTTGTCCCACATCGGGGAATTGAGGAGGTTGTGATATGTTTATAAGGGATTCCACCCACCACTTAGTAACAAGGCCTTGTGCTTTTAGGCTTAAGTGAGGACAAGTAATGGGCCCAAAGGTACATATCCCATCTTATTGGGTTGTGTTATGACCGTGGTGGGTCGGGTTGTTATAATAATACCCAAGATAACCTCTTAATAAAATTAATATGATTAATACTAGAACAATATTAATCTAAATAAAATTGACCCAAAATATTGATTTTGGTCCCTTAATTTCGGTTAAGAGAAGGGAGAAGAAGAAGTAATTTTTATCTCTCTAAAACTCTATATTTTTAGATGATAGAATGAATGAATTAATTAATTATTCTCAAGAGTAGTGTATGTACCAAAAGACAAACCCTTGGCTTGTGTAGGTTGGAAAAACCGGGTAGGGGAGGGAGAAAAGACCAATGCATGAGCCTCTATTCTTCCCAAGAAAAGACTAGGCTTGCATGGCTAGGAGACTAGGTTTAATTATTCTGTTTCCACTCAAATAATTGAACATAATTTAAACACCATACTCCCTCCTAATTTCGGTCCAAATGGGATAAAATGGATTCCATTTTATCTTTGTCAATTTGTCACATGTTATAAGACATGTAAAATTGTCATGTATTTTTAACATATTAAAAATCAACGTATTAATAAAATACGTCATGTACAAAATCGATTTAGTAATTCACAATTACTTGTACCAAAACACTTTACCAATTATAAATTACAACATCTTGTATTTACATTAAATTATTCATTTAGTTCAATTGTTTCCGTAAACAATAATTTTATCTAAGTAATAAAACAATTCGATTACTTAGACCGTATCTTATTTAATCAAATTATAATGAGATACGCAAATATTACTTCCAAAATCGTCCTTCAATTTTAAATAATTTAATTAACCCGTATCGTCATACGATCAATTAAATAATCAATTAAGAGTGTTACCCTTTAGGTATGACCTAAGGGGATCAACTGATCCACACCGTAAATGAGAAGTAATGTCAAACTCTAGTCACCAATCATTACCGATATGTGTGGACCAGTTGACAGTAAAATATTACTTCCCACATATATTCTTAAAATGAGACTTAAACATGTGATCATCATGATCGACAGTTGTGATCGCATTATTGTCGGAGGACACATATTCCAACAATCTCCCACTTGTCCTCGACAAGTGTGCGTCACCAATTCTCTTGTCCTATTACTATCTCCTACTCAATGCAAGGTGTCTTTCAGGTCGTACTTGCAAGTGATCATATCAAGAGTGGTTTCCTCGATCTGGAGAATAATTGATTGACCGGAATTTATCCACCATGGATACCTTCCGAGCGTGGCCACGCATTTCCAGTTCATTACTCCTCGAGTGGCCCTGAGATATTGTTATAACCCTGACAAGGGGTGGACAATTCCTATTGCACTTGTTCCCTTCGAGTAGCCACAGCCATCATACATCAAAATATGCCCATTTGACCCCATTTAGGAAGGTCGTAGTAACAGAAATCAAAGTTAATCTGAAACTGTGTCATCTTAGGCGAATAGTCTTTAGTCAAAAGAATCGACTCATTTGAATACTATAGTAGCTCTCGCCACGACCAGGCTATATAAATTTGCCAGAACTCTATAAGCGGTCATAAGGCCCGACATAGTGTTCATAACAGTCTGCCTATGTGATCGACTAGTCATTCTCATATGACTTCATGGCACTTGAACTTGCCATCAATCGCATCACACTCTAGTAACTTCGAGACGTCACCTCATACAAGTGACTATGGGCGAATACTATGTTAATCCGTGTTCACTTTAACGGGGTTCAATTTTGTCACTACAACCCGTTTGGATATAACAATGTATAAGAAAAGATAAAAGACAAATGTGATTATGAACATGAACAAAAACAACACTTTTATTTCATTTCAAAATCTAACATAAACTTGGTACACGTTTAAGTCCCATGGACGCAACATGTCCATCGTGCTTGGCCTGCGATAAAGGCTTGGTGAGCAGATCAGCTATGTTATCATCCGTCCCAACCTTACATATCGCAATTTCCTTTCTTTCAATGAAATCTCTAATTACATGATATTTTCTAAGTACATGTCTAGATCTATTACTAGACTTTGGCTGTTTAGCTTGGAAGATTGTCCCACTATTATCACAATAGAGAGTGATGGGATCATTGGCGGTAGGTACTACTCTTAGACCTTCCGTGAATTGCCTTATCCACACAGCTTCCTTGGCAGCTTCTGATGCTGCAATGTACTCAGCCTCCGTTGTAGAATCCGCAGTCACAGCTTCCTTGAAGCTTCTCCAGCTTATGTCACCACCATTGAGCATAAAAACGAAACCAACTTGTGATTTCATGTCATCTCTATCTGTTTGGAAACTCGAGTCCGTGTAACCATTAACACGGAGCTCGGTGTCTCCTCCAAACACTAAGATAGAATCCTTAGTCCTTCTTAAGTACTTAAGGATGTTTTTGACGACTATCCAGTGACTCTCACCTAGATTTCCTTGATATCTACTCGTCATGCTCAAGGCATACGAGACATCAGGACGTGTGCATATCATGGGCTACATGATTAATCCAACAGCGGAAGCATAAGGGATCAACTTCATGCATTCAACATCATAGGGTTCGGAGGGAGATTGAGACTTGCTCAATATTGTCCCAGTTACCATAGGTACCAATCCTCTTTTTGATTTGTCCATGTTGAACCGTCGAAGAATCTTATCAACATAAGACTCTTGACTTAGTGCCAATATCCTCTTGGATCTATCTCTATGGATCCGAATACCTAATATGCGTTGTGCTTCTCCTAAATCCTTCATTTGGAAGTGGTTACCTAACCACTTCTTAAAAGTAGACAACATCGGAATATCATTTCCAATGAGTAGTATGTCGTCGACATACAAGATTAGGAACACAACATTGCTCCCAATAAATTTCATGTATAAACATGGTTCCTCAACACTTCGAGTGAAACCATTCTCTTTTATAACATGATCGAATCGATGATTCCAACTTCTAGATGCTTGCTTAAGACCATAAATGGATCTCTTAAGCTTGCACACTTTGTTAGGATTCTTAGAATCAACAAAACCTTCGGGTTGTATCATGTACACCTCCTCTTCTAAATGCCCATTTAGAAAAGCGGTTTTGACATCCATTTGCCATATTTCATAATCATGAAATGCGGCAATCGCTAACAAAATCCGTATGGATCTCAGCATGGCTACGGGGGCGAAGGTCTCATCATAATGGAGACCTTGGACTTGGGTAAATCCTTTTGCCACTAGCCTAGCTTTGTAGACATCATCATGTCCTTCTATGCCATTCTTGACTTTGAAAATCCATTTGCATTGAAGAGGTCTTGCCCGTTTAGGCAAATCTACCAAGTTCCAAACTTGGTTTTCAAGCATAGAATCCATTTCGGACTTCATGGCTTCAAGCCATAAGGAGGAATTTGGACTAGAGATTGCAGCCTTGTAGGTGGCGGGCTCGTCACTTTCTAAAAGCAACATATCGAGTGTTCCATCTTCTTCGATAAGTCCCACATATCGATCGGGATGGCGAATAACTCGGCCCGTTCTTCTAAGAGGAGGAGGGACAACTGCGCTAGATGACGAAGGAACATCTTCTTGCGTCTCTACTTCGGTTTGTGGCTCTTGAACTTCATCAAGTTCAAAATTTCTCCCACTCTGTCTCTTAGAAATAAATTCTCTTTCTAAGAAGATAGCCTCGCAAGACAAAAACACTTTGTTTTCTTGAGGTTTGTAGAAGTAGTAACCTCGAGAGGTCGAGGGGTAACCTACAAAGATGCTTTTTTCGGATCTTGGGGCAAGCTTGTTGTTGGTCTTTGCCTTGATGTAAGCATCACATCCCCAAATTTTCATGTAGGATATATTAGGAACTCTTCCCGTCCACATCTCATATATAGTCTTTTCGGTTGACTTTGTGGGACTATTATTCAAAGATCTAGTTGCGGTTTGAATCGCAAATCCCCAAAACGAGTTTGGTAGCTCGGTTTGACTCATCATTGATCGAACCATTTCAAACAGGGTTCGATTTCTCCTTTTGGCAACACCATTGAGTTGTGGTGTTCCGGGTGGAGAAAGTTGTGATATGATACCACAACCTTTCAAGTGTGAATCGAATTCAAGGCTAAGATATTCCCCACCACGATCGGAACGTAGTGCTTTTATCTTTTTGTTTAATTGGTTCTCCACTTCATTTTGAAATTCTTTGAATTTCTCAAAAGCTTCACTCTTATGCTTCATTAAATAGATATACCCATATCTACTCAAGTCATCGGTGAAGGTTATGAAGTAGTCATAATTTCCTCGAGCGGTGATACTCATTGGTCCACATACATCGGTATGTATGAGTCCCAATAGTTCACTAGCTCGCGTTCCTTTACCCCTAAAAGGATTACGAGTCATCTTGCCAAGAAGGCAATATTCGCATGTTCCATATGATTGAAAATGAAATGGTGTAATCACATTAGTCGAAATTAATCTTTTGATGCAATTCTCGTTTATGTGACCTATTCGACAATGCCAAATGAACGATTCATTTGGGTCACTATATTTGAGTTTCTTTGATTGAATGTTATAGATATCATTAGTCGGATTTGAGGTTTCTAAAATGTAAATGCCATTAATGGAAGAAGGTTGGCCTATAACCAAGTCATTCCTCGAAATAGTACAACGATTGTCCTTAATGACAAAACAAAATCCGTCCATGTCTAACATAGCGATAGAAATAATGTTTTTAGAAAGTCTAGGCACATAAAAACAATTATGTAAATACAACTCAAAACCATTAGGCAAAGCTAATACATAAGTTCCTTTGGATTCGGCCGCTACTCGAGCTCCATTTCCAAGGCGTAGATCCACATCTCCTTTGCTAAGCCTCTTCACGTCTCTTAAACCCTGTAAATGATTACAAAGGTGAGAACCACAACCGGTATCCAGTACCCATGTCGTAGTGGAAGTATAATTTATATCAATAACATAAATTTCCTTAGGAATTTTACCTTTTGGAACGATGATTCCTTCCCTTATATTTCACAAATATACGGTACAATTCCTAAGCCAATGCCCCATGCCATAGTAATAATGGCACTCATCTTCAACTTGTTTGAAGTTTTTCCCTTTCTTTCCCTTCTTCTTGAACTTTTTGCCCTTTGAAGCTAGAACTTGATTGCTTGAGCTCCCACTAGTTTTGGTATCTTTATCTTCCAAAGACAAAGATCCTATAGATGTTACGAGGCGGTCTTCCTGAGACCGGCTCACAAGAGATCTTGTAGGAGGTTTAGAAGAAGTGATGAAGTTTAGGTTTCCATCCGAACCAATCCCAAAATGAAGTTCTCTAGTAGTGTCGAAAACATTGTTGAAGCAAACGTCGTCAAAAACATTGTGGCAAGACTCAATAGTTATCGGTGTAGTAGCGTTCGATGGATTCATTGTAATGAACTACAAGTATGGAGGAAAAGGAAATATTAACATTTGTCTTTTTAATATCATACGTGTAAACAAATTATCAAGATATGAGCATTTATATAGTGACCTCTACCCAACTATTATAAATTATTCCAAGATCCAAATTCATATTAACTTGGGCACGGTGTGGCCGATTAATCCATTATCAATATAACTCAGCGGATTAACGCTTTAATCAATTTTACTTTTAGAACTCTTGGTCGATAAAATTACATTAACATTTATCTTTAGCCCAAAACACATCCGGCAAGGGCACGGTTTGACCGATTCATCCCTTATCAATACTTTTGTTGAGTTCAACCCAAATTTCGAATAAATGTGTCCATGATCCAAATCCACATTAACTTGGGCACGGTGTAGCCGATTCATCCCTTATCAACATGAATTCGGTGGATAGACATTTATCACCTACTTCCCCTACGTAACAAGGTTTGTACCCCGGTGTGGCCGACTGCACTCCCTCACGAAATAGGTTTTCATGGTTTCTACTCTTTGGTAAGGCTAAGTCTCAATTGTTTATTTTAGCGAGAGGTCATGTCAATTTATTATCTATCACGTTTTAAGTGAATTAAAGCGGTGAACTACGATAATTGTAATTGACACGATCGATAAACTCGATTTAATGATAATGCATGTTTTAGTTATGGCGATTTAGTGATGCATGCGACATAGAAAATCTAATTAACTATTACATATTCGGAAACCAACTCCATTGGTCCCTTGAACTTCGGTTTTGGCACGCATCTCGAGGTAACGCCGTCTTTAATGGATCGCCTTCTCGAGTGACACCGTCTTCAAGGATCTCCGGAATAAATAAATTACATGACAAATTACATAATTTCCTATTATACATTTGTAATTAAAATAAAATAAATATATTAAATTACAAAACGGTGATACGAGATCACAATAAATTACAACCGAATCGATATTCCCATACATTTCGGGTAATACCAATTAAAAACTAAGGCCATACTAAGTAAAATTACATAATTCAAAAATTATATAAAATAAAATTATGACAATCATAAATAAAATGCAGCATTATAATATGTATGAACATGCCCAATTTTATGCTAAATCGCCTTTAAGGAGCCAATATCGTATATTAAACGGTTTTTACGGATTTGCGTGATTCAACCTTTTAAAATCACAATAAATTACATAAAATCATATTTATGCACAAGTTAATTACCCTAACCAACTTAGGACTCAAAATTAGTCTCCACTAACATATTGACAATAATTAACTTATATTTCTTAATATTGTTCATAAAAGGACTTAAAATTACAATAAAAGCCATAAACTTCAAATAAATCATAAAAATTTCAAATAAATTTGAAATTTGAAATTTAAACTCATGAACATTCTGGAAATAAATACCATGACACTCATAATATTCAAAAAGTTAGGTTAAAAATTTCGAAAATTATCAAGGAAAAACAATGTTGCGGTTTATCGGATTTATCAATAACAACCATAAAAATATGAGAAAAATTATATTTATTAACTTTTCACTTTTAGATCTGAAATATATGATAAAATGCAACATGTGACGTTTTTCCTTAGTCATGAAGTATGTTTTAGCAATTTTCACTAATTAAAGTCACTATTTATGTTATTTTTCATCAAAAATTCATAAATCATGCATAAAGACTTCATTATAGCCAATTATTTTACACACATCTTGTAAAATTGCATGTGACAACATACTAAACTTTTATGACTAGATTCGAAATACTACTCATATTAACCTATTTTTCATTTAAATTCGATTTTTATCATGAAAAATCCATATTTCGAGCATATGAACTCATAAAATTATGAAAATTTACAGGTCATCAAAATATAATATATGTAAAGACATATCCAAAAACCACTGAAAATAACGAAGTTTAGCTAATTTTAGTCCAAAAATGACATTTTTATCATAAAATCACATTTTAATGCCATTATTATATAAAATGAACAATAAAAATCCATAAATTAACCAAAATATCCTAAATACATTTTAGGACCAGAAAATTTAACATGCATAATTTATTTCGTTATATATCATAATAAACACAAATTTATAAGTTTTATTTGTTAATCGTATAACTCGGAAAAACTATAACCGATTTGCATGCAAACAACCTAAGGCTCATGATACCGCTTGTTGGAAATCTATATCTCATTATTCTCAACATATTCATATATGTTTCAATTTAATTTAGTCATAAAATAAATTAGATCTTATGCATGCAAACATGAGTAAATAAAGAGAAGAAATCATCATTCTTACATTGGAAATTTCGGATTATTGGGTACAAATGAGTCCTCCTACTCACTTGTTCTTGAGCTCTCCTAATATTGGATGAACAAAGGATTCAAGTTTAGAATCCCTCCCAAGGAATAATACCCAAGATAACCTCTTAATAAAATTAATATTATTAATACTAGAACAATATTAATCTAAATAAAATTGACCCAAAATATTGATTTTGGTCCCTTAATTTCAGTTAAGAGAAGGGAGAAGAAGAAGTAATTTTTATCTCTCTAAAACTCTAAATTTTTAGATGATAGAATGAATGAATTAATTAATTCTTCCTAAGAGTAGTTTATGTACCAAAAGACAAACCTTTGGCTTGTGTAGGTTGGAAAAACCGGGTAGGGGAGGGAGAAAAGACCAATGCATGAGCCTTTATTCTTCCCAAGAAAAGACTAGGCTTGTATGGCTAGGAGTCTAGGTTTAATTATTTTGTTTCCACTCAAATAATTTAACATAATTTAAACACCATACTCCCTCCTAATTTCGGTCCAAATGGGATAAAATGGATTCCATTTTATCTTTGTCAATTTGTCAATTTGTCACATGTTATAAGACATGTAAAATTGTCATGTATTTTTAACATATTAAAAATCAACGTATTAGTAAAATACTTCATGTACAAAATAGACTTAGTAATTCACAATTACTTGTACCAAAACACTTTACCAATTATAAATTACAACATCTTGTATTTATAATAAATTATTCATTCAGTTCAATTGTTTCCGTAAACAATAGTTTATCTAAGTAATAAAACAATTCAATCACTTAGACCGTATCTTATTTAATCAAATTATAATGAGATACGTAAATATTACTTCCAAAATTGTCCGTCAATTTTAAGTAATTTAATTAACCCGTATCGTCATACGATCAATTAAATAATCAATTAAGAGTGTTACCCTTTAGGTATGACCTAAGGGGATCAACTGATCACCACCGTCGCACGACAGTAATATCAAACTCTAGTCAGCCAATCATTACCGATATATGTGGACCAGTTGACAGTAAAATATTACTTCCCACATGTATTCTTAAAATGAGACTTAAACATGTGATCATCATGATCGACAGTTCTGATCGCATTATTGTCATAGGACACATATTCCAACAAATGGGAACACCCAGATATCTAAAAGGAATTTGTCCCTCAACACACCCTGAACTAGCAATTAGTTGCTGCTTGAGGGACCCATGAACCCCATTGAAGTAGATATTAGACTTAGCATTATTCATCTCCAAACCAGAGGCCCTAGAAAAAGAGGCAAAGGATCTCAAAAGAAGCATCACAGATTGAGAGTCCCCTCTAGAGAACATTAGAAGATCGTCAGCAAACATCAAATGAGACAGTTTTAATCTCCTACAAAGAGAATGATGTTTAAAAGGCAGGACCTCAGTAGTGAAATTAAGAATCCTAGTGAGGTATTCCATAGCTATGGTGAACAAAAGAGGAGAAAGAGGGTCTCCCTGCTTGAGTCCTTTCTTACCAGGAAAAAAACCAAAAGTGTCTCCATTAAGGACAAGAGAATAAGATGCACTAGAGACACACTCCATAATGAGCTTCTTGAAATGAGGAGGGAAAAGAAGAGCATCAAGCATCTGGCTAAGGAATTGTCAGTTCACTGAATCATAGGCCTTCTTAAGATCAACTTTAAGTAGGCATCTTGGAGAGACAACAGCTCTATTATACAACCTGATAATGTCTTGACAAACAAGTATGTTCTCTATGATATTCCTTCCTTTAACAAAACCACCCTGAGTAGGACTAATAATATATGGGAGTACTTTGGCCAATATGGAGCACAGAAGCTTGGAGATTACTTTATAAATGACATTGCAACACGAGATTGGCCTGAATTGTGCAACAGTTTGAGGCAATTCCACTTTAGGAATAAGAGAAACCAAAGTATGGTTCACTTGTTTAAGCAACTTGCCATTGACAAAAAAATCTTTAACCACAGCACAAACATCATCACCAATCACTGGCCATGCATCCTTGTAAAAAGCACTAGTAAAGCCATCAGGCCCAGGAGCTTGAGGACTTGGAATCTGAAACACAACATCTCTTATCTCAGCATCAGTAACAGGAAAACCTAACACCACACATAAATCCTCATTGCACACAGGTCCTCTTTGAACAACCTGTACATTCACAGCCTGCAATGTTTTAGTCGTCCCCAGTAACTCCTGATAAAAGGATAAAAAAGCATTCTGAATACTGTCAGGGTCATTAAGCCAAGTGCCCTGATCATTAGCAATCCTTAAGACCTTATTCCTAGCTTGCCTACTCTTCATATAGCTATGAAAGGTCTTTGAATTACTATCCCCACTACACACCCATGCAGCTTTGGATTTCTGCAAAAGGAAACTATCACAAGCCTTCTGCAATTCAAAATACTCTTTAGCAGCAATGATTTCCAAACCTATTAGATCAGCATTAGATGGTTCATCTCTGAGCTGAATCTGAATATGCTCCAACTGTTTCCAAGCCCTCATGGTGTTATTCTCAATATCAGCAAATAACTCTCTATTTAGCATCTTTAATGGTTGTTTAAGGAGTTTGAGTTTTCTCACAAACTTAAACATGGGAGTCCCCTGAATACTAGTTCCCCAAATCTGTGTAACACATGGGAGAAAAAGATCAGAACCACTCCACATGTTAAAATATTTAAAGTTCCCTTTCCTGTGTCCCATATCAGAGGTCTGCTGAATCAAACAAGGCGTGTGGTCAAAATAAGCCTCAGTATGAAAATGAGCATAAAACTCAGGCCTTTTCTTAATCCACTCATGGTTGACAAGAGCTCTATCAAGTCTGCTAAAGACCCTGGTAGCAGCTTCTTGCTTATTATTCCAAGGGAAGAAGGACCCAGTAGCAGGCATGTCCACCATGTTACATTGGTCAAGACACACTTGAAAATCCTCCATTTCCTCCTCTGTAGTCACTCCTCCCAGTCTTTCACAAGGTTTAAGTACAACATTAAAATCACCCCCTATGAACCAAGGCCCTTGAATTTGAGTATTCAAAGCTATAAGTCTACTCCACAAAGCCTTCCTCTCATACACCCCATTAAAAGCATACACCATAGTTAAATTGAAAGAGAAACCAGTAACTAGATCTTTAGCAAGAGTATGAATAAATTGAGCATTATACTAAAGGAACTGGATATTGAACAGATTAGGCTTCCAAATAATCCAGACTCTACCCCCTTATGATACTGCGTATTAGTAGACACACACCAACCACCACAAATATTGTCCCGAATTCCATTTAGAGACGAAGGCTTGACCTTCGTCTCAAGGAGACCAAACAATCCAACTTTGTGATGATGAAGGAACCATTTAATATACTTCTGCTTAGCTGGACTGTTCAATCCCCTAACATTCCAAAAGCCTATCATTGCAACCCCACCCTCTCAGGGGGCACTGTACTCGTCCCTATTCCCACCTTAGGAGTTGCATTGTTTAAAGCATCCAGGAAAGAATATTGGCCAAATTTTGCAGAGCTACTGCCATGATCAATGAGCTATTTCCTACTCAATCTTATCACTGCTCTAGCTGGGGTAGCTATTTGATTTGTCCTAACATTAGTACCCTTCTTAGTGGTAGGAATCGCTGGAGTAAAAACAGTCCTAAGACTAGGGTGAACCAGAGGAGTAGGAGCCTTATGAGGTGTAGCTGCCTTGACCACTGGAACCTTAGTCACAGGAACCTTGTCCCCTGCATTCTTAGGTAACCACTTTTGAACCACTTTCTTCCTAGCAGGACGGGTGGGTTTCACTTTCTGACAAGCGTTGTTAATATGACCAACACCCCCACAGGTCTTACAGAGAATAGGATTCCATTCAAACTCAACCTTCACCTTGACAATAGACCCTTCCTCATCTAAGAATTTAACCTCCTATGGAGCAGGTTTATCAAAAGGGACATCTATCAGACTCTAGCCATTCCTAACCTTGTTCGTTCCTCAGTAGGCCCATCACATCTCACAAAATCACCAATTAAACCAGCAATTTTAGGGATACACTATCCCCAAAACTTATGAGGTAACTGATGCAGTTTAACCCACACTCACACTGGAACAACGTTGACATCCATCTTTGTGAGAGGGTCCTGAGGAGTCCATGGTCGTAAAATTAAGGGTTTGTTCTCAAACAGGAAGTGTCCCTGTTTCAACACAGCTTCATGTGCCTTCTGTTGCTTAAATTTAACCAGAAACACACCAGAAGCTAAGAAAGATATTCTATCAACTCCATAGTCTCCCCATACTCCCATGATAAAATCCTCAACAACTTCCCAGAACGGATTAGCACCTAATATGAAGCAAATAACAGAGTGCTTCCAAAAAGCAAGTTCCTTTTGAACTTCAGACTCAGAAAATTGCAACATACCTTTAGGTTCCTCAACAATGGTGGCCAGCTTCTTCCCCTTACCACGCTGTTGAACAATCCATTCCTCAGTCTCATCATCTGTGATAAGATCATCAAGATCAAGGGGTTCAATCTCAACCAGGTTCGAAGTAAGCTTAATCACAAACGAATTCGAGTTCCCTGAAACAGTAAAATCCAAAGAAGGGAAACTATTTTTATTACTATTTTTGTGATTTTTTTGTTAAAGAAGATGAATTTTGCGCCGTCATTATGGAATTCTAGGGTTGCTCAAAACGATGAAGAAATTTTATTTTGAGAGCTTTTCAGACGTTTCTCTTTCTATCTCTAGCCCATTCTTCTTTACGTATTAGTTTTAATCAATATTACCCGTAATGAAAGGGAATATTGATTCGGTTGTAATTTAATGTGATCTCGTATCACTTTTATTTATACTATTTTTTCATATTACAAATGTATAATAGGAATATCTTTGTATTTTTATTATTATTTGTAATCATGGAGTTTCTTCAAGACGGTGCCATTCGGAAAGGCGTTCCGACAAAGACGGTGTTCTTGGGAGGCGTGCCACTTGAAGATTCAAGGGACCAAAGGAGTTGGTTTCCAAATATGTAATAGATTATTTGATTTTCTATTTTAGGAAGGTCATACTAGGAATTTAATATTTTGCTTTGCATTTCTTTTACTATGTTGCATGCATTGCCAAATCGTCATAACAACACATGCATATCATATCGAGTCATCGACCGTGTTAATTATAATTATCGTAGTTCACCGCTTTAGTTCACTTAAAACGTGATATAAATTGACAAGACCTCTCACTAAATAATAATTGAGAATTAGCCTTACCAAATAGTAGAAACCATGAGTCCCAATTTCATAAGGAAGTAGGCTCAGCTCACAGGGGCGCTAAACTTGTTACGTTGGGTAAGTGGGTAATAAAATGTTATTACATCGAAATTTGGATTGAGCTCAACGGAAGTATTCGTGACCGTAGTCGCATGTGTTCCGGGCTAAAGATAAATATTAAAGTAATTTTATCGATCGAGAGTTCTAGAAGTAGAATCGGTTAAAGAGTTAATCCACCGAGTTATATTGATAAGGGATGAATCGGCTCACCGTGCCCGAATTAATATGAATTTGGATCTCGGGATCATTTATAATAGTTGGGTAGAGGTCACTATATAAATGCTTAAAACTTGTTTAAAATATTTACAAGTATTATTAAAACGATAAATGTTAATTGTTTCCTTCATCTCCGTTTTTGTAGTTATTTATCCGCAATAGATTCATCTAATAATCTTACACCGATCACCATTAATTCGTGGCTCCAATCATTCAATGAAAAATGCTCCTTGTATAACAATGACCCAATTAGAGAACTACGCATTGGCATTGCTGAGGATGGAAATCTTTGCTATTTTACCACTTCTACACCTCCCACTCCCATACTCATGCCCACCTCCTTGGTAATAGGATCATGTGAAGGGAATCTCACAAATTCCAAGGTATACTTGTTTGATGAAGCAAGGAGAAATATCAAATTGAGTGGGAGTTCTAGCAAGAGTGTCCTTGCAACTGAAAGGAGTAATGGTATTATTAAAAGAAATGCAAAGAAGGGTAAGAACCCCAAACCCGATAATAAATTGGAAGTTGATAGTGAGACTACCACAACCAAAATCAAGAAGCGTGCCCAATCCTACCATGAATGTCATTATTGTAATGTCATGGGCCATTAGAAGCGTAATTGCCCCAAGTATTTGGAAGATATCAATGTTGGACTTGTCATTCCACTTGGTACTATTTCTTCCAAAATCTTTGTTATTGATATAAATTATACCTCCACCTCAACGTGGGTATTAGATACCAGTTGTGGTTTTGTAACACCCCTGATTTTCGGCTAAATTAAAACTTACTTTTACATACAAAACTGGCTGAAATACAAGGATATTATAATTAATATACAAAGTGTCTTATTACAAATCCTTTAAAAATAAATTTATACAAATAGATCCAAAAACTTTCACAAAGCTTTAAATAAAATCTTGTCTTGAAATAAAATCCATTTTGAACTGCAGTAGAAGTAACCTGAAAATAAACCAGAAGACAGAAAGGACTACTTCCATGACGAGTAGCCCAGAAGGGAGAAAACACATCAGCCGGAAAGCTGAGTAACAGATAATACCTCATTATAAGCGGCATAGTTTTTGGTCATGGCGTGGAAACACAGACATATAAAAATAAAAGAAACACGAAGAATAATAAAAACACTCCCCATAAACTACTCTCAAACTCAAACTTACTCCAAAATATAATAGATACCCTCATCCTAATAATTAACTCAATCTCAACTCATTACTCCGTCTCACTCATTACTCCGTCTCATTCATTACTCCATCGCATAATATAATACTCCAACTGCCTCATATCGCATTCTCATCGTCGACCCTAAGACCAGGACAAGGGGTTAGTGAACTGGCGGATAAGACCGCGAAATAATATATCCATCTCAATGTCAATTCTAATCTCATAATATAACTCAATAACCAGGGTCACTCTGGACCGTAAACACAATATGGCACAACGGCTTCATAACTCAATACTAGTAACCAATCTCAATTTCAATTTCAATATCGTCAAAGGCTCAATAATGAACCATGCTCAACACTTAGAGTAATAGTCTCTAAGCTACTCACCCACGAGTTAAGGTCAAAGGAAACGGCAATGATTACACAATACTAAAGCATAGCTCAACATATAATCCAACCTCAATTCAAATATTGGTAGTAGTTACCAAATATAATAACCACTCTTGTAATACCACTTAAATTTTCAATTTTCAATTTTTTTTTACTCAAATTTCGAACTTCGGAACGAAGTTCTTTTGTAATATCCCAAATATTTTTAACATTTTATTGAAGATAATATTTTGTTTGTATTACTTGAATTTAAGAGTTTGTTTTAAAGGAGTCTTAACTCTTATGTTTTTATGGAAATTTTATTTATAAGAGTTAAATAATAAACTTTCTATTATTTTCTAAATTTTCCAAGCTAAGTCCTAACCAACTTCCCTATAAAATCCCTATTAGCTCCATAAAAATTGGTTAACACAAAACCAAATTCCATAATTCTCTTTAGACGTTTGCCTAACTTTCTTCAATGTGATTAAATTAATCGCCTTTCAATTCTCTTAGCCGGCAACCATGTGCTCCCATCTTATATTTCTTTATCAATTGATCGCTAACGGCGATTCGTGAATAATTCCTTCCGCGCGTAATTTAGATCGAGTTCTAAGGTAACACGATTCTACCGATCCTATTGTTATTACTATTGTTCGAGGTTATATGCTTACATGTTAATTGTTATTAGTTTCTTACTATTCTTGTGTGCTTATTTGAGTTGAATACTAGTAATTGTTATTTTATATTGAAAGTTAATATTTTCTATTAATAAGATAATTTTATGTTTGTGAGAGGGGTGAGTCGTGGATCTGACAATTGCGGTTGCGTACGCAAAGCTGGTTTATTCTAAGGTTATGGTTTGGCTAAAGAAAATTCATATGGTTTGTAAACAAATGATCAACACGTCATTATCAAAGATAGTACATAGTATTTACCTATTTGAGAGATACATGGAGCATTAAGGGCGTGATTAGCTTATAGATAATGATGGTTAGGAGTATGGTGACGAGGTATTCATGACTTGCTCTATTCTATGGCATTCGGGTTGTATTGTTGAAGTAAGTTGTTTTTGGCTTAAAGCGAAATAATGACGTCTTGTATAGTATTGTTATCATTGTCCTTTTGTCCTAGGCATGTGGGTGAGTAGCTTAGAGTCTTACTCTAAGTGTTGAGAATGATTCTTTGAACCTTTGACAATATCGATATTGAAATTGAGATGGAAATTGGTTACTGGTATTGAGTTATGGGGCCTTTGTGCCATGTTGTGTTTACGGTCTGAGTGACCATGGTTGTTATTGAGTTATTTGAGTTGAAATCGATATTGAGATGGAAGTATTGTTTCGCGGTCTTATCTGCCAGTTCACTCACCCCTTGTCTTGGTCTTAGGGTCGACGATGAGAATACGATATCTGGTTACTTTGGAGTACTATATTATGAGACGGAGTAATGAGTGAGACAGATTAATTAGCTGGTTAATTATAAAAGCGAGGAATGAGTATTGTATTAAAGTAATAGTATGGAATAAGTTAGAGGTTCAGACTAGTTTACGGGGAGTGTTTTTATTATTCTCTCTGTTCATTTTTATTTTTACATGTTGTATTTCCACACCATGACCAAAAACTATTCTGCTTATATTGAGGTATTATTTATTAGTCAGCTTTCCGGCTGACGTGTTTTCTCCCTTCTGGGCTACTCGTCATGGGGTAGTTCCTTTCTGTCTTCTGGTTTCATTTTCAGGTCTTCCGCTGCGGTTTAAAGAGATTTTCAAGTCAAGTTTTAATTAAAGACTTTGTAAAAGTTTTGTTCCGTTCTGTTTTCGTTTGTATAAAAGAGATTTTGTATTAAGAGACTTTGTATATTAATTATAATATCTTTGTATTTCGGCCAGTTTTATATATAAAAGTTAGTTTTATTTAGTCGAAAATCAGGGGTGTTACAACTCTGATCTCTTCATATAACAAAATCAAAACCATGTAGTGAACTAGCGCCAATGTAACATGCCACTCGCCCACCATAATCATTACCATTATCAATTCCACCGCATGATTTAGTAGTAAACAAGTAACTCATACGCATAAACGGATTCTAACCAAAATCATGTGATTGCTAACCCAACTAATATGTACCGTAATTCACGCATCTTAAATAATCAACCCAAAACTTAACCCATCTCATAAATAACTTACTTAACAATAGAAAATATAGTAGCTAGTATTACAAATAATTCGAGTAACAATAACATGGTTCACAGTCAAAAATTAAATCAAGTACATATATAACTTAACATATAAGCATATAACCCCGAACAATAATAATAATATTAGGATCGGTAGAATCGTGTTACCTTATAATCAATCTGATCCTATAGCCCAAAAACGGAGGAAGAATGAAAATATTCAAGACGTCGCCAAAGTGGAATGATGAAACAATTAATCGAACAAAGGCAAGCAACGAAACTTTGTGTTGAATTTTCATCGTGATATCAATTAAACGGGTGGAATTGGTAATGTGAACAAGGAGATAAACATGGACCACCACTTGAATGTTACATGATTATTATTTTTCTTTGTACAGAGTTACAACCGTAAGAAAAGAAAGAGAATGAGATTAGGGTAGTAGGGTTTGGTTTAACAAATTTGAGGTACAAAAGAAAACTTAAGTAATATATATATATATATATATATATATATATATATATATATATATATATATATATATATATATATATATATATATATATATATATATATATACATACAAGTGAGCATCTCATGAGTCTAGCATCTTAGATGAGTCTAGCATATCAATAAGAACCGTTGGATCTTACTGATCCAACCGTCCTGATTATGACACGTGTCTTAATTTAAAAAAAAAAAAAAAAAAAGTAGGCGCACTGATATAATAAGAACGACACATTCATTATTCCTCATAAATTTTCACTTCGTTTTCTCTCTCTAAAACGTCTGTCTCTCCCTCTAAAAACCGCTTCACGTTCTTTTTCTTTGGCAGTTAATTCACTAAACCATAAATTTTTTCTGTAAATTTTATTACATCAAGCAAAATCGCACTAATCAAGTGAAGATCATTATTATATTTACTCAGAACAATCGTTTCGAAGATGACGAAGAGGTATAAAATCGCTCTATTTCATTATATTGTTTTTAAACTTATTTCGCCACTGCATGTTGTTGCTGTTGCTATTATTGTTGTTATTGTTGTTGTTTTTAGTGTTGATTATACTCTTTTTTCTTCAAATAATCATCGACTTAGGGTTTCTATTTTGCTCAAAGCAGGAAATTGATTTTTCCGCGAAAAATTAGGTTATTATTGTTGTTGTTGTTGTTGTTGTTGTTGTTAGTCTTGATTATAGTGATTTGAAGCGTTTATTAATTGATCGAAGAAAGAAATTGAGTTTCCAGGAAAAAATTAGGTTATTACTGTTGTTGTTGTTGTTGTTGTTGTTGTTGTTATTGTTGTTGTTGTTAGTCTCGATTATAGTGATTTTAAGCGTTTATTAATTGATCGAAGAAAGAAATTGAGTTTTCAGTAAAAAAAAATTAGGTTATTACAGTTCTTGTTGTTAATGTTGTTGTTGTAATTGATTTAGGCTAACTGTTTTGCTCGAAGAGAGTAACGGATTTTCTGCGTTCTAGTTTTTCGCTTCAAAATTAAGGTTAATTATTTGTAATAAATGAGCAATTAATGTGTGTTACCATTCTGCTTTCGATTGATTTATTTGTTCGTCGTGTTGAGTTATTTGTGATTTGCAGGGAATGTTCATTTTCCTGAAGTTAATAATATTTCGAACAAATCTCTGATAAGAATATTATTTCAGAAACCTGTCATAGTAAAAGTGTATCCCCTATCGTTTTAAAGGGCAGCAATTGCTTCTGTAACAGTGTTACTGTAGTTTTATATTAAAACAATTGTTTGACAATACTGTAACATTGTCTCATTCTGTGAGGATAATATCATTCTTATTCCATTCCACATTCTTTCTCAGACTCATCCACCATCATTCCTCTTCAGTTTAATAGCTGTAATTGTTTTAGTTTTAATGTTATTCTGTTTTGGTTTTTTGATAAACAATCTCAGGAAAGCAGAGGTAGTACCTGAAAAATCTGACGTCAGTAAGAAGGCCAAAGTGGAAGCATCGGAAAAGACAGCGAGCAAAAAAGCGCCGACACAGAAGCCTTCCAAACCGTCAGCACAGAAAAACGTCGAAGCATCTCATGCTGATCAGTATGTCCCTATAACTCTTCGTCGTGTTGAGCTGATTTGCATGAAATGTCCCTTTTCCTGAAATTAATAATATTTCTCAATAGATCTACATTAACAATGTTACTGTAACACTATCAGAGTAAAAGTGTATCCCCTATCCTTTTCAAGAGCAGCAATTGCTTCTGTAACAGTGTTACTGTAGTTTTATATCAAAACAATTGTTTGACAATACTGTAACACTGTCTCATTCTCTGAGGATACTATCATTCTTGTTCCATTCCACATTCTTTGTCAGACTCGTCCACCATCATTCTGCTTCAGTTTAATAGCTGTAATTGTTTTAGTTTTAATGTTATTCTGTTTTGGTTTTTTGATAAACAATGTCGGAAGCGCATTTAGTGGCGAGAAATCGCCGTCAAGAAGAAGGCTAAAGTGGAAGCTTCGGAAAAGACGGCGAGCAAAAAGCGCCGACACGAAGCCTTCCAAAATGCCAAAGAACGAAAAACGTTGAAACATCTCATGCGGATCAGTATGTCCCTATGACTCTTCGTTGTGTTGAGTTGTTAGTGATTTGCATGAAATGTCCCTTTTCCTGAAGTTTATAATATTTCTCACACATATATACATTAACAATGTTCTTGTAAACGATCGATAAGAATAGCGTATACTACCCCTATCCTTTTAAAGAGCAAAGATCATTACCTATCGTGTAGTAGCCGTAATTGATTTACTTTTAATCTTATTCGATTTTGATTTTTGGAAAAACAATGTCGGAAAGCGGAGGTGCCCGAGAAATCACTGCGACGAAGAAGGCAAAAGTAGCAAAGATCGAGAAGACACCTAGCAAAAAGGTGCGGACACGAAGCCATCAAAACCAACAAAGACAGAAGGAAGTCGAAGCATCTCATGCATCCGAGTATGTGTCTACAAATCTTTGCTCGACCGCAAGTCACTACTATTAGGGTTTATGATATATTGTCTCATTGTTATAGTAAAATGTAATCAATTGATCTTTTAAAAATTATTCGACCGCCATTATTCGTATTCCATTTGTCATTTCTTCAACGACTTGACTACCATCATTCCTTTTCAATTTAATTGTTGTTCATTATATTGTTATTGTAAACTTCGATTTTAATTTTTGAAAATAACAATGTCGAAAAGAAGAGGTACCGAGAAATCAGTTCCCACTAAGAAGGCTAAAGTGGCCGCATCAGAGAAGCCACAGAGCAAAAAGGTGCCGACAGAGAACGTGCCAAAGCCGACTAAGAAGATGAACCAGAAAAGTGTCAAATCCTACAAATTGAAAAGGCGACGAATGTGCCTACAGAGAGTCTACGCTGTGCAACACCGCTCCTTAAAAAAAGGTGCAAAGTGAAGGAAAGTAAGGTGCCATCGAAAAGGTGCTTAAGCCACCAAAGAAGAATTTAAAGGAGCAGGCGCGAATGTTCCGATCCAAAGAAAGTAAAAAAGAAACCAATGTGTCGAGGAAGAAGGAAAGCGAAAAGCCGTTGCATGATGTACCAGTGTTGTCGAAGGAGCAATCGGTGCCCATTGAGAAGCAAGAAAGTGCACCTCCTCAAAAGGCAGCAATTGTGCCAACGTCAAAGCGGCGACTAAGCAATCAAAATCGGTTGCAAAGGAGACAAAAGAAGAGGTGCCCAAAAAAGTTATCAGTAACAAAGGGTCGACCTAAAAACAAAGAATGGCCAAATCTGCAGAGTTGGTGACGGAAGAGGTGGCAAAGAAGGTGCCCAAACAAAAGACGGCGGAGAAGGTTGTACCAAAAAAGAAAGTTTCAGCGGCAAAAGAGCCAACATTTAAAAGCTAGTAAGCAAGAAAGAGAGCGTGAAGGTGTACGTAAAAAAGAAACCGACAAACGCAGTGCAAAAAGGTGGCGAAACAAAGAAACCAAAGACGAGTAACAAAAAAGAGACCTAGAGATAAGCCCATGTCATCTGAAGATGAAAGTGATAGAGATTATGAGGTTTCGGATGACTCGAGCGTCAGCTCCAAAATGTCGAAGAGGGCTACAACAGAGAAGAGACCAGCCCAAGACGGTCTTTGTCAATTAAAAAAAAAGAAGAGGTCTTAAAAAGTATGTGTCTTTCTAGTGGCCAAAACTTGTATGTTTAAAGTTTGATTTCGATTTCAGTGTTACAAAGAACACCTATCTTGTAACATTTTTATGTGTTTAAGTGCTACCGTAATGAGATGTCTTGTAACATTGTCGATCATACTTGTTTGTTAATTGATCTTAGAAGGAAATTAATTTTCCATTAAAAAATTAGGTTGTTCTTTGTTCTTGTTGTTATTGTTGTTGTTTGTGTCGATTATACTGATTCGTAATAAATTTAGCCTAACTGTTTTGCTCGAAGTGAGTAATTGATTTTCTGCGTTCTAGTTTTTCGCTTCAAAATTAGGGTTAATAATTTGTAATAAATGAGCAATTAATGTGTGTTATCGTTCTCCTTTCTACTGATTTATTTGTTCGTCGTGTTGAGTTGTTTAAAGTTTCAATGTTACAGTAACACCTTTACTGTATCCTTGTTTTGTTGCTTTCTTACTGCTGGTTTGTTGGCATAAAATAGTGTCACACTGTTTAAGCAGTGGTGCTAATTTACACTTCCTTAATACAAGCCGGATAAATACTCAACTAAGTGCAGGGCCAAGTCGTTGGTCGATGTTATGAGCAAGTTTTCCGTAAAGCAAAAGAAAGCCATTAAAGAAATTGGTTTTGGAGGACTATTGAAGATGAATATATCAGTAGTCCCTTCCGGGCTAACAGACTTGCTTGTTGAGGCTTTTGATTACGACAGTTTGAAGGTTCATGTAATCGAAACAGAGGAGTTTGTCTTTGTCACAAAGATGATGTTCATGACCTATTTTTTACCGCCGGTGAAGGGTAATAATGTGGTGCTGACGCGACCGGTCGCGTGATCCCAGCCGAGGACACAAGGTTAAAAAACAAATGGAGAAGGAAGTTCAACATCTCTACAGCACAGAACATCAAGCTAGATTTGGTGAGTAGTTGGTTTAAGAATAACAAGGGTGCCTGCGGTGATGAGTTCAAGCAGATGTTCGTTCTTTATGCGCTCTCCACTTTTTAGCGCCGACTCTAAATTATTCTCGTTGATTTGATCGTTGAAGGTGTGGACGATGTTGAAAAAATAAAAGGTTTTAATTGGTCCAAGTATGTCTTTGAGAAGGTAGTTGAGGGTGTCAAGGGGTTGAAGACAGGAACGGTTAAGTGTCTTTGTGGGTGTATTGTGGTGCTACCGTTGGCCTACATTCACCGGTTTGAGTTCCATGGCGAGGTACAACCAACCCGACTTACCTCGATACAAAGATTGGACAGATGAAAGTCTTTCAAAAAGAGTCAAAGATGAAGGAAAGATTGGCTGTCTAGGAGCCGATGAGATGTCGAAACTGTCTATCCTATTTGTCTTGGCAAGGGATCCCAGTGAAGGTAATGTGGCACCCGTGTAATATCGTCATCGTAATATGGTCACCGTAATATCGTTTCGTAATGGCTTTACCGTAATAACATTATGTTACCTTACTATATTGTTAATTATTAATATTAATTACTAATTACTAATATGTTTTTGTAAATAGGATGGGTAGAATCGATGAAGGTGAGGATGACGAGGAGTTTTTCTTAAGAGTAGTGAGGGAAGGGAGTACATCTTGATGGAGAAGCTTCCTGGCATTGAAACAGATGCCGAGTTGAAGAAAAAAGTTGTTGATGTGAGTTGTTTTTATAAATTTAATTGTCTGCAATTTTTACAACTCCCAAATCTGGTATCTAATTCGTTTCTTTTTCGTCCGGTTTATTGACTTAGGAGACCGACTGATGTTCTTTGATGTATAGAAGGGATTCCAACCTTGTTCACGAGAGATTTGCTCAAAGAATCGAAGGTTTTCGAATCAAAGCAGAAACAGAAATCACCACTAAAGCCTGAATACCTTAAATATGCCGAAGATGTTGTGCGAAAAGCTGAATCGTTGAAGAGGAGGGCGAATTACTTCCCGGTATATACAAGGTCCAAAGTCAGTAGGAAGTTGGAACCATTTCTACGAGAGAAAAGTCCTAGGACGTTAAGTCGAGAATCCTGGTAAAGAAAGTATTGAGCAGTTTAAGTGAGCAACATCATGAAGAAGATGATGAAGAGGATGAGGAGGTTCATGATGAGGACAAGCAAGATGAGATGGAGGATGGAGTGGAAAGTGATGATGAGGACGGGACTGATGATGGCATCAATGATGACGGGACTGATGATGGAGAGGATGATGATGAGGACGGGGATGACGATGGCGGCGATGTTGAGAGTCGTCTTAAAAACAAGAGGCTTCAAGAGGGTGGCACGGACATAGATAACGATGAAGAAAGTGCCGATGAGGAGGAAGACGATGAACAGGATGAAAAGGAAAAGGAGGACGAAGAGGAAGAAGACCAAGAGGAGAAAGAGGAGGATGTAAAGGATGTTAAAAGCCAATCTGGTGAAGGTAATAGATCGAGTAACAGTGTTACTGTTATTTCTTTTAGTTATAGTTTTACAATAACACTGCTACTGTAATATTTTATATATATTAATAGTTAGTAATATAATATTCAATTACTTACTTCTGATGCAGATGAAGAGGATGATGCAGAGGAAAAGGATGATGCAGATGAAGACGATGATGCAGATGAAGAGGATGAATCTGGCAAAGGTCAAGAGGATGATAGAGATGAAGAGGAGGAGGATGATAAAGAAGAAGAAAATGAAGACGACAAAGAGGGGAGTGGCGAGGATGATAAAGATGCATCTGATGAAGGTAATATAGTAACAATACTACAATAATCTAATCACTTGCACTAACACTGTTACATCATCGCTGTTATAGAGTTTTCATTTTATAAATAGTTACTAATAATCAACTACTTTCCTTTTAGATGAAAACGATGATGCTGATGAATATGATGCGTCAGGGCAGGGTGACAAAACAACTAGCGAGCTAGAAGATGGATCTGGTGAAGGTAATAGTGTAATGCTGTTATAGGCTTTCTGTTACTGGGTGCTTTTTTAACAAACAATTTAGTAATATATTTTCATTCATTATCGCTACGAGATGACAAGGAAGTGGCCGAAGGTGATGCATCGAGCCACTGAAGATAACCCAACTAGTAAGGCGGTGAAGAGGCATCTCCTGAAGGTAATTGAGGAATCTATTTAAACTCGTTGTGTCGAGGATGTTTCTTTGTAACAATGTTCTTGTGACGTAATTTTACAGAAATTTACAGTGTATCTATTGTGCCTTTTTTGGTTCAAAGAAAAATTGTTAATATATATTGAATCCAATTACCTGTGACACAGATGACGAGGAAGAGGCGGAAGTTGATGAATCAGGCAAGCCTGAAGACAACCTTGACCAATGATGTAGTCTGAAGAAGGATCTCCGAAGGTAATAGAGAAATCTATTTGCACTCGTTGTATTAGGCGATGTAACATTATTAGCATCTTTATTCGTAACATCGTTATAGTAACGCTATTCGTGTCGTAGTTTTATCGAAGTTTACAAAGTGATATATATATTCAATTATCTGCTACATGATGACAAGGAAGAGGCCGAAGATGATGCATCGGGCCAAGTCAAGAGAACCCAACGATCGAGGCACCAAGAAGGATCTTCAAGGTAATTGAAGTAGCAAATTTCTGAACAATCGTTAGTATAACTATGAGGCATTGTTGGTCCGAAAAACATTAGTAATTTATATTCAATTCAATTACTTGTGCCACAGATAACAATGAAGAGGCCGGTGATGATGCATCAGGCCAGGTTGATGAACAACCAACCAGTGAGGGAAATGAAAAGGAAGATGATGATAAAGATGAAGAAGAGGATGATGGGAATGAAAAACCAGATGAAGAGAACGATGATGATAAAGATGAAGACAGTGCTGGCGATATAAACAAAGATAACAGTAAGGAGGATGAAGCAACTGGTAATGAAGACGCCGATGGGAATGATGACAAAGGCAAGGAAGGAGAAAAACCTAGTGAGGCTGATGATGAGACAGTTGGCGACGAAGAACCAATAACTACTCAGTGCAGTCAGGTAGCAGAAGATGACGACGATGATGAAGTTGATATTGTCGATGATTGCAGTGATGAGATCCTGTATGACAATTACGACAAAGATACTGGCGACCACTATTTGTTATATGTCGAAACAACTGAAGACAGGATGCGCGTGATGGATCCTCGCTACGGCTACACAATCGAATGTGGCCTACCAGCTCCGGATCTAACACTTGTGTCCAAGACTATGATAAAACACAAGGAGATAATGGCGCCTATTCTTGAAGTTAGGAAAGAAACAATTGACTATTGTTTTATCGACGATGACGAGAACCTCTTAGATACGTGAGTACTTTATTTACTCTTGCACTGTGATAAACAAAACGTTTTACTTTGCAAGTGAATACTGTTTCAATGAATAGTTATTCTTGTTAAACTGTTACTCTATTAAAAGGTGTTCTGACTATTACATCTCATTGTCCAACAGGGAAAGGCTTGTCTCATATGGGAAGTATCACTTCATTCCAAGGGAAGATTTAATTTCATTGGCTCCTGGTGAGCTTATTTATATAATGGTGACTGAATGCTGGTCAATGTTGCTTAATGACCTCATCTCCAGAAAGGTAGCAAGTGATACACCATTGAGGATCTTCATGGGCTTGGGTCAATCTGTATGTTACTGTAATAAATAAATTTTTATTCTTATTGATTTTGTGTTTCTATAATGTTTAATGACTTTGTATTTATATTTATTTTTGTAGGACGTATTAGCAACTATGTCTGTTGGAAAACCCGTTCAAAACAGACATTTAGAAGGTGAAGTTTTGCTGTCCTTCACACAGTGGATCAAATACAACCCGAGTCCACTGAATTTCGACTGTGATATGGTAAACCACATTCTTTTGTTAATATTTTTTTTTATTCTTATATAAGTAGAGTGTATAGAAGTTCTGTTTAGAAATGATATATATCTGCTTAATTGCAGATATTCATTCCACTCATTCTGGAGGACCACTTTTTCTGTGCTTGCATAAATTTCATGTCGCAAACCGTTGACTACCTAGTCAACAAACCCTTATATGCCAGATCCTGAAAAGCAAAAATGGCAAGAATTGCGGTAAGTTTCTCTACTTACAGTAACAATGTTATACTTTTAAATATCCATTAAAAATTTTGGAAATCATTGTTACAGTAACATAGATACAGTAACAGTATTACTTTTTGTGCAGGCAAATATCATGGGGAAAATGTTGTCAGAAATGCAAATTGCAAAAGGCTTAAAAGTGGAAAGTTTCCCACTGCAGAGTGTGAAATTTAAATGGCAGAGCATTGCAAAAAATGTGGATTGTGGGGTTTTCATGATGATGCACATGGCTTTCTACACGAGGAAGATTTTTGACTCTAAGCTGGGGGATGAACGGAAAAGAATGTTGTACCGTGCTGAAATATGTGCAATACTTGTTCTTAGCGACTTGAATCAAGTACGAAAAGAGGTGCAAGGGAGGATATCAAAATTCAGGAATGAAAGGGAACAGCTGAAGGAAAAGCTGCTGCAAAAAAGAAGGCTGGAAGAGAAGAAGGAAAAAAAGGAAGAGGAAAAAACAAAGAAGCCACAGGAAAAACAAAAGGAGCAAGAGCCCAAACAACCGAGGGTGAAGTCGGTTGCTTACAAGCGTTCTCCTAGAGCAATTGGTGAAGATGAGGAGATAATATTTAAATTTAATAAAGATGATGCTATGGGATGTTCTCTAGGTCACGGTGAAATCGACGGTGATATATTCCTAGTCTCTGAATTTATGAGAGCAAATCAAAAACTGCTGTCCAGTACAACTAATCTGAGAAGGCACGTTCTTGATTATGCGTTTATGGATGATATCGACTTCCAGAAAAGGTAAAATACTTGTTGTTACTGTAAAAGTGTTATTGTTACACTGTTTCTGTAAAAGTGTTTTTTAAACACTGTTTATGTTACACTGTTTCTGCGAAAACTCTTGAGTAATCTGACTCTTATGGTTCTCATAAAGTGAGATCCTGGCTGCGTTTTGAGACAACAGGAGGTTGACAAGAGCTGATATACTCTCACTACGTCCTAGGAGTCACACAAATTGGATGGTGTTTGAATGCTGGTCTCTACTCTTGAATTATGTCGAGAACAACAAAAGAGGCACAAGGGTAGGAGGGCCAACCATACTTTACTTAGGACTAGGTCACATGGTAAGTTGCATCGGTGTTAAATGTCTCCTTCTGTTCAATAACATATGATTCTTTTACAAGGGAAATCTAACCCTTACATTTTTTTTTTAAAACTACAAAGCATGCTCTCGGTTTGTGATGAAGGAGGATAGTGAACGATCGATATAAAGAACGAGTTGTTTGAAATTTGGGATAATTTCATCAACGCGAGCAAGGCAAATGACAGACTTGATGCCGAACTTATTTTTATACCTTGTTTGGCTGGCTATCACTATTTCTGTGTGTGTATTAATTTCCTCAACAAAGAGATTAGTGTGATCGATGACCAATCGTATGCTAATCGGGAGTCTTCATTCACTTACGACATTGCAATGGCAAAGCGTGATAAGTCCCCCGAGTTGTCAAATTGTATGTTTACGATTTGATTTCGATTTCGATGTTACAAGATAATACCTATATCGTAACATTTTTATGTTGTTTGATGTTACTTTTACACCTATTGTAACATTGTTGACTACTCGATTTCTTAATTGATAGTAAAAGGAAATTAATGTTACATTTTGTGCCGGTTGCATGAGTGACTACCTGGACACAAAGGGCGACGTGAGGGTAAATCGAAATGCTCCGCTATCCGTGGTAAATGTGGTTTAAATGGCGTAAACGGGCTTCCGTATTTGAAGAGTCACTGTATCACTATGATAGCCGTCTCCAATTTTTTGGGATATGCAAACAAGTCTTCTTTGCTCAACAACACATTTTATCGGCGGGCATGTGCTTCCCAAATTGCTGCATGTTTGCTCATGGCTGACATCAACAAAATACGGGCTGAATTGTTGGACGCTGTTGAAATCTTCAAAAATCAAAGAAAACAATCGGCTCGATATAGGCGCAAGGAGGGAAGCCGCTAGAATGCTCAAAGGGAAGGGAACGGAAGATGAATTGTCAGACAAAGAACCACCGATCGAGAATGAACCGAAGCCACTCAACACCGAAATGCCTGTACTTCGTTTTAAAGTGAAAATCAAGTGATGTACTCTAAAACAATGTTACTTTAACAACGTAATAGTGGTGTCATCAGACAAAGTGGAACATATTTTGGAATATTTTGGAATATATTACAAATAAGTTTGTTTCTTGATGTGATAACTTATTATATGCAGTAATTCATTAACTATGTTTCAGAATAAAGTGTGTGATTTGCAAAAGTGAAAAGAGAAAACATAATTTGACGTTTTGAATTCTTCACTCTTGCAGCTGTTATAACTGCACTTCATAGGGAAAACGAAACATGGGTTGGATAAATTTCATGTCTTATTTTGTCTTTTCGAATTCTAAAATTAACTGTTTTTTTAAAGCATTTAATTTTGAAAACAGTTTTTAAAATGTTAGTGTTTTTTTTAAAACAAAAAAAGTCGAGACAAAATGAAAATAATGTTACTGTAATACTGTGATAGTAATAAATGAAAATTATAATAAAAGATTTTGACGCTTTGAATTCTCCACTCTGTGCAGCATTTATAACTGGACTTAATTATGGGGAACATGCACGTGGTTAACATCAATCATCATTTAAAAACAGTTTTCAAAGCAGTTAATAAAAGTGGTTTTTAAAGCAGTTAATTTTTTTTTTTAAAAAAATAACTGTTTTGTTTTTCACAATTATCTATAAATAATCTCATTTTAAAAAAACACAATTATGTTACTGTAACAGACGGTTTTGACGCTTTGAATTCTACAATCTGCAGCAATTATCTTTCTAAAACAGTTTTTCACTTTGTTCAAAGTGACATTTTTCAAGGCAGTTATTTTTTTTATTTTTTTTACAACTGTTTTGTTTTTTTCAATTATCTATAAATAATCTCATTTTCATTCCACATTTACACTTCATTTTCTAAACAAAAAAATAAGCCAAGACAAATTCAAAGGTTTTTCATGTCTAATTTTTTTTAATCTTTTGTAATATTAAATATCTATAAAGATTATGGATGGTTTATTATTACAACTGTTGCTAAAATTTCATTTATTATATGACTACCTTGATCTAATTGAGGGAAAACAGTTTATGTTTGTTTATAAATAGATTTTGTTTTCTCTAATCTAGGGAAAACAGTTTTTTTTTTTTTTTTTTTTTTTTTTGTTGCAGCAAGAGAAAAATGGAACGAATTCAAAGGAAACTAGAAGACACCAAGTTTGAACTGGAAGAAATGACAAGGCATAGAGATTCATTACTAGAGCAGGTTATATCATCTGATAGTAAGGTAATAGAAATGCTAGAACGAGTACAAGTGCTTGAAAATGACTTGAACAATGCTAAAGCTCATCTCAAGTTTCTGATGGCGGAAAACAAGTGTATTGGGAAACAGCTAGAAGAAAATAAGCTGAAGAAATACACTCAAACTGATTTAGACCGTCAATTTCTCCTTGGTGTTACAGCTCTTAGGGAGTCATATGCTAAACTCAACCCTTCGATTAACAGGAAGTGGCCTCTTGTTGTCAAAGCTATTGAAGAGATGGAAGGTTACAGGAATAATCTGAAAAAGGAGTTGCTAGAGGGCGAAAGCAGCGTTCATTCTCCTCCTGTGAATAAACGACTAAGAAGGAAGTAAAAGATTTAATATTTCTTTCTTTATTACAGTTTATGCTTCTGTAATGTGACTTATATTTAAGTTAACTATATTCTTTTGTTTGTAAGTATTTCGTTTTTAATCAGTGTTTGTAACACTTGTATTTAATGAATGAAATCTTAATTCGGTTAATTGTCCAATTTACTATTAGAATTGTGGTATATTAAATTGAACAACGATTATGTAACTATGTTTAAAATTGTCAAAAAACGCTCTAAACCCTTTTCCGTAAACAAAGGTTGTTCGTAGTACAACACTGTTACAGTAAAACCAAACTACACCCTAGGGAAGGACGAGAGATAACCTGTCGTGGACGGGATTTAAATTTGGGGAAAACACTCCTAAAACATACAACAAGATTTAAATTTGGGGAAAAACACTCCTAGAACATACGATAGGATTTAAATTTGGGGAAAAACGCTCCTAAAACGGGACGGAAAGGGGTTTAGGGTTGGATTAGGCGGCACCGCTTCGCGGAGCCGCCTAATCCAACCCTAAACCCTTTTCCTTAAACAAAGGTTGTTCGTAGTACAACACTGTTATAAAGAAAAAACCAAAACTAAACACTAGGGAAGGACGGGTGATACCCTGTCGTGGACGGGATTTAAATTTGGGGAAAAACGCTCCTAAAACGGGACGGAAAAGGGTTTAGGGTTGGATTAGGCGGCACCGCTTCGCGGAGCCGCCTAATCCAACCCTAAACCCTTTTCCTTAAAAAATCGTGCTGCAAAAAATCAAAACTAAACCCTAGGGAAGGACGAGTGATACCCTGTCGTGGACGGGATTTAAATTTGGGGAAAAACGCTCCTAAAACGTACGACAGGATTTAAATTTGGGGAAAAACGCTCCTAAAACGGGATGGAAAAGGGTTTAGGGTTGGATTAGGCGGCTCCGCGAGGCGAGCCGCCTAATCCAACCCTAAACCCTTTGCCTAAAAAAAAATCGTGGTGCAAAAAAAAAACAAAAACTAAACCCTAGGGAAGGACGGGTGATACTCTGTCGTGGACGTGATTTAAATTTGGGGAAAAACGCTTCCTAAACGGGACGGAAAAGGGTTTAGGGTTGGATTAGGCGGCACCGCCGCGGAGCCGCCTAATCCAACCCTAAACCCTTTTCCTTAAAAAGTCGTGGTGCAAAAAAACCAAAACTAAACCCAAGGGAAGGACGGGTGATACTGTCGTGGGACGGATTTAAATTTGGGGAAAACGCTCCTAAAACGGGACGAAAAAGGGTTTAGGGTTGGATTAGGCGGCATCGCTTCGCGGAGCCGCCTAATCCAACCCTAAACCCTTTTCCTTAAACAAAGGTTGTTCGTAGTACAACAGTGTTACAGTAAAACCAAAACTAAACCCTAGGGAAGGACGGGTGATACCCTGTCGTGGACGGGATTTAAATTTGGAGAAAAACGCTCCTAAAACGGGACGGAAAAGGGTTTAGGGTTGGATTAGGCGGCACCGCTTCGCGGAGCCGCCTAATCCAACCCTAAACCCTTTTCCTTAAAAATCGTGGTGCAAAAAAACCAAAACTAAACCCTAGGGAAGGACGGGTGATACATCGTCGTGGACGGGATTTAAATTTGGGGAAAAACGCTCCTAAACGGGACGGAAAAAGGTTTAGGGTTGGATTAGGCGGAACCGATTCGCGGAGCCGCCTAATCCAACCCTAAACCCTTTTCCTTAAACAAAGGTTGTTTGTAGTACAACAAAGATGTGTTACAAAGAGTAAAACCAAAACTAAACCCTAGGGAAGGACGGGTGATACCTGTCGTGGACGGGATTTAAATTTGGGGAAAAACGCTCCTAAAACGGGACGAAAAAGGGTTTAGGGTTGGATTAGGCGGCACCCGTTCGCGGAGCCGCCTAATCCAACCCTAAACCCTTTTCCTTAAAAAATCGTGGTGCAAAAAAACCAAAACTAAACCCTAGGGACGGACGGGTGATACCCTGTCGTGGACGGGATTTAAATTTGGGGAAAAACGCTCCTAAAACGGGACGGAAAAGGGTTTAGGGTTGGATTAGGCGGAACCGTCATGAGCCGCCTAATCCAACCCTAAACCCTTTTCCTTAAACAAAGGTTGTTCGTAGTACAACAGTGTTACAGTAAAACCAAAACTAAACCCTAGGGAAGGACGGGTGATACCCTGTCGTTGACGGGGTTTAAATTTGGGGAAAAACGCTCCTAAAACGTATGACAGGATTTAAATTTGGGGAAAACCGCTCCTAAAACGGGACGGAAAAGGGTTTAGGGTTGGATTAGGCGGCGCGGAGCCGCCTAATCCAACCCTAAACCCTTTTCCTTAAACAAAACAAATCGTATAACAAATCGTATAACATCTATTCTTGTAAAACTTAGGAAATATGCTCCTAAAACGGACGGAAAATGGTCCTAAAACAATATTTATTGCTGTATAAAATGTTGTAAGTCTTTGTATAAAATGTTAACTATGATGTAGGAAAATCGAATGACTTTTTATTGTGACATGTTATTACCACGCAACACACAATTCTAGTTTTTATTTTTTTGTGACATATTATTGTCACAAAGAACACAAAATCCTACTAATTATTGCTAAGGTCACAATGTTTCTTGTAACATCATAACAAAGATCAAACTTTATTCTTTTTAGCTGCTTTCTCAGCAGCTACATCAGCTATGCGAAGAGGGCATGTTCTCCTCTCGTGGGTAACTCTTTCTTTGCAGTATGCACATAGCCTCTTTGGCTTGGCTGCTTTTTCAATGGCCTGTTGTTAGCTGACTTCAATCTTTTTCCGCTGCCCTTGTTGCGTGCTTGTTGGGAGGGTGGATAGTGACTTCGGACGTCGAGCCGCACCCCAACAAAGATCTCCATCTCTTAGTCTTTTGTAAGCGGTTCAATACATAACTTCTACCGGAACTCAACTAGGAGGGATGCTAACTCTTGCGTGTGTTCAGCAGGTAAAGTTTTGAGAACACCAACTATCTGACGGAACTCTGACCATATGTTGCACAAATGACTGTTATCAGACGTAGCCATATATGAATCCTCGGTGACATTCCCATTCGAATCAAGTCCGGAAGTAAAACAAAGCAGTTCTTGTTTATCATGGTGACAATGTTACTATAAGAAATTATGGTTACAATGTTATCAGTAAAACAATTACAAAGAACAAGTCAAAACATCACCTTTGTAATAATGTTTTCGAATCAAACTTGTTCGCTGCGTGTGTGTTATTTAGCCAACGATCTACAATGTACTTGTTTGGTATTCGCCCAATTCCTTTGCCCTTGTACACCCACACAATATGCTGCGCAGAGTAATCCAATTCATTCGAACAGTTTACACTCGCATCCGCATCGTGCTTCTAAGGTCCAACCTCACCTTGAAAATTTCGTCTGTCTCAAAGATCGATTACATGAATTATGCGCACATGCTCCTCCTTCTCAAAGTCATTAACACCACATGAATCGGCATCCATTACTTCTTCTTGAAACACCTTGAACACAGCATGTGTGTATATAATAGCGCCATGCTTTTCTATAGGTAATTTGTCTTAAGCTCGGGGAATGAGTGGTCGTTGTTATAATCATCGCACCTTCGTGTATAGCGCTGCTGGTCCATAGCAGTTTGGAACCTGGTTTTAATGCAACAAGGATTCGGCAACAAATTATTTATGTAACAATGAAACAATGGTATTGTAACATACACTGTTCCGGCAATCGTAAGGAATGAAAAAGAGTTGTTTACCTCATCCAAAATTCGACCAGTGTACCAAAGTGATTCTCATAGCGCTTGAAAAACGAATTTGTACTTTCTGATCATTGTGTGTTGTTCTTAATATGCAGCCCAAGCCAAGGTCACGATGGTAGGCGGGAATCAATGGTGTCCGTCGTCGAACATTGTAGTCAACCAATCCTTATCTTCCAGCTCGAAATCTGAAATGACCTTCTGCCACTTCTCTTCGAACTCCGACGGCTCCATATCAGGGTCCTAAACATTAGCGTTGAAGCGAGCAAGGAAGTCCGTGTCTCTGCAGAGTGCTGAACCAACTTTGTCCGTGATCTTTTGTGTAATATGCCACATACAATAACGATGCCTAGCTGTCTTGAAAACAGAAGGGAAAGCCTGTTGTACGCCGATCATAATGAAACAAACAAGTCGAACGTGATATTGACCAAGTGATAGGGAAAGAGCAAGTGAGTAAATTATATGTTAGTAATTTAGTTCTGATAACATTGTTATTGAATAACCTTGTAAAAGAGGAAGAGATGGGACAGTGGTAGTTGGAGTCAGAATGTTGTGGTACAATAAATTTAAGTAACTCTGTTACAGTAACATTGTCACACTATTACCTTCTTTATGCCAGGGCATTGATCCGTGATCATGAACTGCGGCTCTTTTTGTCCCATGGCAGTCAATAAATGCTGAAAGGTCCATTGGAAGGAGATGTCATCCTCGTCTAACAGGAGACAACCGGCAAACAACACCGACTTTCTGTGGTGATTAACACCTGTGAATGGTGTAAAAACCATATCATACTTGTTGGTTCCGTAAGTAGGGTTGAAGCTCACAGCATCCCCAAAGAATGAGTAGTTTCTAATACATGTAGCATCAGCCCAAAAGAACTTTGTTAGACGATTTTGCGGATCAACATCATAGGCGAAGTAGAACTGGGTTTGGGTCGCTTTGAGTTTCTCGAGTCGATCGATGAAGAGGTCAGCATCTCTTAACCCAATGTAGCACTTGATATCTCTTTGAAAGTTCTTAAAATCTATCAATGTAGCACCGATATTTTCATACTCATTGACAAGTTCCTTAACCTGTCTAAAGGTCAATCCAGCGCCAATATTCAACTTGGAGTTGTCCAAGATAAGCGTCTTCTGGAACATATCAAGGGATCGTGAAATCTTATCGAGATCTCTGTTACAGACAGAGGTGAGACGATGATTGTGGACTTCAGAAAACTCGTCAATCATAGCTGGGCCATCAAGGCCATGTAGAAGGGCAAATCTGACGTACGCTCGGCATCCAATTCTTGTGATTTTAACTCGTCGTGTAACTGTACTAGATGTGGACGAACCATCACCCATATTCTCATCATCCTTGGTTCCGGGGACGCTTTTTGGTTTAGATTCCCTGAACCCTTGACGATTTGCGGACTACGAATTTTTGGTGTGCAACACCACCTCGTAGTGTTTTTAAATCTTGTGCTTCCGAGGGGTAAATCCACATGCCCGAGCATAAACCTCGTAGAACTTGATTCCAGCCTCAAGGGAGGCGAAAACTGCACCAATGGTATGTCTAAACTTGTGCTCAACCACACGCATCCAGCGCTCACCTCCATTAGGCGTGTGAGACAGAACAAGCTGATTATTTGGTTGAGGATTGGGTTGCTCTTGGACAATTGGCGTAGAATGGGGTTGAGTGTGAAGATTACTTGAGTTTGTAATACAAAAAGGAAAATACGAGTATTAGTGACCTGAAATACAACGGTGGTATTACAAAGAGTAACATTGTTACTGATAATACTAGTACTATGACAATGTAGCGACATAAGGATTGACGGGGGAGAACAGAAATATGCGAAGAGGTGGACTACAATTTAGAACAAGATACTAAAGTACATTGAAGTAACAAAGAGAACAAGAGGACATCCGAAGTGGTACAACATATGTTATATGTGCAATGGAAATGAATATATGTGATTGTGTTACTGTAACATTGATATTGTAACAAGTCGAGCACTGTAAGCATTGACAGCGAGAACAGGAATATACGACAGGGGAACAGGAATATACAAGACAGGAAAAGAGGTCAAATATAATGAAATTTGACCGAAATTGAACGAGAAAATCAACAAATACAAGGATATTGGACCTAATATTTAAGACAAAAGCAACTACGAGTATAATCAAAGGAAAGGAGACCGTAAATTGAAGTAGAAGTGAACGGATTTCATTAAAATTGAAGCAAACAGAAAATCGATTAACCTAAAAACTGAAAAGCAACAGAATAAAGACAAATATAATCAAAATTGACGGAATGTGACGATAAAGCAACTGCGATTGTAAGCAGAAGCAGAGGAGAACGCAAATATTAAAATTCGATAGGAAAAACAACAAATACAAGGAGATTGCACTTAATATTTAAGAGAAAAGCAAATACGAGAATAATCAAAGGAAAGGAGACCATCAAATTGAAGTAGAAGTGAACGAATGTCATTAAAATTGAAGCAAACATAAAATCGATTAACCTAAAAAACTGAAAAGCAACGGAATAATGAAATTACAATAGCGAATAATCAGCGACATAGAATCTAGATGAAATCGCTAAAAGGAAAACTGAAAACGAAAGGATTACGAAAATTACTTGTTTGCATGTTAATGTCGGTAGAATCTGCATCCATTGTAGCAACGAGAACCTAGAAAACACACGAATTTGATTGATTTGTGAATGAATTGATAAAAGCGAATAAAAAACAGGAACCTAGGGTTTCTTTGCTTGATTCAGAGGATTATTTTGACTTAGAGAGAGAGATAGAGAAAGCGAGGGAAAGAGACGGAGGAGAGAGAAAGTGGCTGAATTATGAGGGGAGGTTTGAATTCGAGCTTTTATACGTTTGTTATAATTTCGAGATTTAATCTCAGCCGTTGATTAGGAGTAGATCTAATGGATGAGATTAAAATGCTAGACTCACCTAAGATACCTAGACTCACTTGATGCAATTTATATATATATATATATATATATATATATATATATATATATATATATATATATACATATATAAATATACATATATATATATATATATATATATATATATGTGAGTAAATAACGAAGTCGGTCATGACAAGAGATTTGATCTTTTTTTTTAACAAGCTATATAATATAAAAGTAAGAGAGTAAACCTACTGCAAATTCTCTATGTGAATATATTTCCGAATTTATAATTAATAATGAGTATAAATATAAAGCTAAAAAAAATATTTGGGGTATTACAATCTTCCCCTCTTAAAAGGAACTTCGTCCTCGAAGTTGAAGTTTAGAAAAAATAGAACAATTCAAAAATTCGAGTGCTGATATTACAGGTTTTCACCTTTGTAATCGTTTACAGGGGCTTGGAAATGTGAAAAGGCTAAACAAGAGTGATGTAGATCTCCGACTAGGAAATAGAGCTAGGGTAGCCGCCACTTCAAGAGGGACTTATGTACTTGTTTTAGTTAATAGCTTTGAGTTGTACATACATAATTGTTATTTTGTACCTTCTTTATCAAAGAACATCGTTTCCGTTGCCATGTTAGACATGGAAGGACTTTCTTTTGCTATTAAGAATAATTGTTGTGAAATTTCTGAGAATAACTTGGCTATAGGCCAAGGCACTATAATTAATGGCATTTATGTTCTTGATATTTAAACTCAAGCAAAGATATCTATAACATACAATCCAAAAGACTCATAACAAGTGATTCAAATGAATTGTACATTTGGCCTTTTTTTATTAGGTCACATAAATGAGAAACGCATTAAAAGGCTAGTGTCAACTTGATTTATTGAACCATTTGATTTATCAATCATATGGAATATGCGAATCTTGTCTCCTTCGCAAAATGATTAGTACTCCCTTTAGTGGTAAAGGAACACGAGCAACTGATTTGTTAGGACTAATACATGCCGATGTATGTGGTCAAATGAGCATCACCGCAAGGGGAAATTATGACTATTTCGTCACTTTTACCGATGATTTAAGTAGATATGGATATATTTACTTGATAAAATATTAAGTGAACCTTTTGAGAAATTTAAAGAATTTATAAAATGAAGTAGAGACCTAATTGTACAAAAGGAATTAAAACATTACGATCCGATCGTGGTGGCAAAGATCTAAGTAATGAATTTGATTTATTATATATGGATTATGACCTTGTGTCACTACCCATAAGATCAAACTAACAAGAGTTGGGTTGAGTTGTTGAACACACTTTTGGGGATTTTATACTAATCTGGAGGGTCAACTTGGAGATACCTAAAATAGAGAGTCTATTTAACAAATGATATGGATCAGACTCGCATATTACATGAATCAAACTGCCATAAAAGAGTTGGTCTTTTATACGCTAACATGTCAATCTAGACAAACTACTATTACTCCGCCATATATGTTTGTGGCTCACAAAGCTATCTCTTAAGAAAATAGAAGTATTTCTAAGAGATAGAGTGGGAGTAGATCGCCACAAACATGTGTTATAGTTAATGTGTAACTTTTTGAAAGTAATGGAACTATAATCTATTGAGATAGAGTGGGAGTAAAGTACACATGTATTATTGTTAATATGTTACTTTTTGAAAGTAATGGAATTATGACCTATTGAATGATCTATTGCGAGTAGTCCCAATATCGACTTTGTTGCATAATAGCCATAGCATTACAATCTCAAGAAGGCGATGGTCTCTTTAAAGTAAATAGAGCTTTAGAGTACTTAAATGCATACATTGACATGAAGATGTTGATCAAGATAAATCATGTTAGTGTTGGAGTATGTGTCATCAACAATAGTGCGACCACATGTTTAAATCTCATATTAAAAATACGTAAGGGAAGATTCATTATATAGTCAACTGATCATCATTAATAGGTAATGATTGGCTAACTAGAGTTTGACATTACTGTCGTTTGACGGTGGTGATTAGTTGATCCCTTAAAGTCACACCTAAAGGACAATTCCCTTAATAGACAAATTGATTAATTGTATGACGATACAAGTTGATCAATTCCTTAAAATTGAACAATTCACTTGTGAGAGAGAATATTGATATCTTAATATAATGGGATTAAATAAGATTTATTTTAGTATTTGAAATACTTTATTACTAAAATTTTTTATTGTTTGAGAAACAATAGAGATAAGAATGAATGGTTAATTATAATTACAAGATGTTGTGAATTATAATTATATGACCCATTTTATTTATGTGATCAAGTATCACTAGTTAATTTGTTGTACATAATTTAATTAATTTATAAAATGATATTTATTTGATAAATATCCATTAAATTAATTAATAACATGTAACATACTACATGTGACATATTGTGTGACAATTGACAAAATAAAATGGTAGTCCATTTTATGTAATATGGACTGAATGGAGGGAGTATTAGTGGTGTGAGGATGATGTTATTTTATGAGACAAAATGCACATCATCATAGCTATTTGCTTACTAGCCTTACACCTACTCTTACATGTCTTACACAACCTATTTCTTGTGAAGACCAAAAGGATAAAGCAAGATGCTAATTTTTGGCACCTAGCCCTTGTTCCAACCGTCCTCCCTCCTTCTCGTTAAGAGAATTTTGTTCTCTTATTTTTTCATCCTTACAACACACATGAAAACTTGCTATATTTCTCTCCACTTCTCTCTAAACAAGTTTTAGAATACAAGAAATTGTTCATTAAGTCTAATATCTAAATAAGGTTACTAGTGTAGTAATAATAACAATATTAGAATACATTTTAAGGGTACTAGTGTATTAATCTAGTTCATTAGTATACTAGTTTAAAGGATTAATCATGGGTGCAATCAAAGGAGAATCTCTACATTGGGATTTTTGGAGGATCATCCAGCATTTTAAGCTCAAGAACAATTAAGGAAGGTGACCATATTTGTGCCCATAATTTCGAACCTATATACAATGTAAGGGACATTGTTTTTCTTATAAATCTCTTATTTTGTTATGCATGCACTAGATCTAAAGAACAAATAATTAAAAAGTTAATTAGTTCACTATTAGAGGAGTCTAATAAGAGGTAAATAAACCTAAAAAGTGGTATCAGAGCATAGGATGTTGCATACATAATCGGTTATTGTTTTTTCGAGTTGAAATGTTAACATATAAAACTAAAAATTTGTGATTTATAAGAGTGAGTCACGAAATCATGATGCATGTTATATATTCTGGTGCTAAAATATTTTTAGGTCGTTTTTATGATTTATGGAAATTTATTACTCATTTTAATGATTTTTAGTGATTTTATTACATTTTTATGAGTAAAATGAACTTTTATTCACTAAAATAAGTCAACCTTCACTACTGGCCGTGATATTTTAGTATGACCTCACATGAATATTTTGTGTATTGCACGTAAAATATCATATTAATGTGATTAATATTTCATGATTTATGAATTTTTAGTATAAAAATGGCATAAATGGAGGTTAAATGACAAAAAATGGTTAAACTTAATCTCTGACCTTAAAAATTTTATATTACCTCACATGCATATTTTACAAGTTTTTTGTAAAATCTCGTATTGATTTGATTAATATTGCATGATTTATGATTTTTATGAGATAAAAACTGATTAAAAGAGGTGTAAAATGGTTAAAAATAGCTGGCCTTCGAACCAGGCCATGAAACTTTAATACGTTGTCACATGCATGATTTAAAGAGTGTATGTAAATTGTGAGATGAAATGATCTTATTTAGCATGATTTATGAATTTTTAGATTAAAAATGGCATAAATAGTGACTATTTTAGCATATTGCATGGCATGAGAAAATTATTTTAGGTTGCATAAATATCCTACTAGTATGATCCAAGGTTTTAAAATTGCTTGGATTGAGTTTTGTATACTTTAGATATTTTATGAGATAAAACCGATAAATTACAACTATATTTTCTCAAAAATTAATTCGAAAATTTTAACCTTGATTTTTGATATTATGAATGTCATGGAAATATTCAAGAATGTTCAAAAATTTAAAATTCAAATTTTGAAATTATTGTAATTTAATTTGGATTTATTTCATAAATATTATGATTTTAAGGTAAAAAATGAGCATAAAAAAAAATTAAATCAAGTTGAATTATTGTCAAAAACTGAGTGATGACTAATTTTTGAGTCTTGAGAGTTTTAGGATAATTAACTTGAGCTTAGATGTTATTTAAGCGTTAATTTGTGATTTTAAGAAGTTATTATCACGCATTTCCATAAAACTGGGTTTTATATACCATATAAATTAAATAGAGCGATTTGGCGCATAATTTGGCATGATAGATACATATTATAATGCTGTATATTTCAATTGTTGAATGTCTTTTATTCATATAATTTTTGAATTATGTAATTTTATCTTAGTATGACCATAGTTTTAATCGATATTACCCGTAATGAAAGGGAATATTTATTCGGTTCTAATTTAATGTGATCTCGTATCAGTTTTATTTTTACTAGTTTTTCCATTTTACAAATGTATAATAGGAATAGCTTTGTATTTTTATTATTATTTGTAATCTTGGAGTTTCTTCAAAGACGGTGCCATACGGAAAGGTGTTCCGACGAAGACGGTGTTCTTGGAAGGCGTGCTACTTGAAGATTCAAGGGACCATAGGAGTTGGTTTCCGAATATGTAATAGATTATTTGATTTTATATTTTAGGAAGGCCATACTAGGAATTTATTATTATTGCTTTGCATTTCTTTTAATATGTTACACGCATTGCCAAATCGTCATAACAATACATGCATTTCATATCGAGTCATCGACCGTGTCAATTATAATTATCGTAGTTCACCGCTTTAGTTCACTTAAAACGTGATAGATAATAAATTGACAAGACCTCTCACTTATAATAATTGAGAATTAGCCTCACCAAATAGTAGAAACCATGAGTCCCAATTTCATGAGGAAGTAGGCTTGGCTCACCGGGGTACTGAACTTGTTACGTTGGGTAAGTGGGTAATAAAATGTTATTACATCAAAATTTGGATTGAGCTCAACGGAAGTATTCGTGACCGTAGTCGCATGTGTTCCGGGCTAAAGATAAATATTAAAGTAATTTTTATCAACTGAGAGTTCTAGAAGTAGAATCGATTAAGAGGTTAATCCACCGAGTTATATTGATAAGGGATGAATCGGCTCACCGGGCCCGAGTTAATATGAATTTGGATCTCGGAATCATTTATGATAGTTGGTTAGAGGTCACTATATAAATGCTTAAAACTTGTTTAAAATGTTTACAAGTATTGTCAAAACGATAGATGTTAATTAATTCCTTCACTTCCTATTTTGTAGTCAAAATCATTTTCTCAATTGCAATGGCAACTCCAATCACATCCGCAACTACTAGTTCCAACAAGCTCACCAATGTGTCATGGCTCCGATCCTTCATGGATCGTTGTAAGTTAGAAAAGAATGGGTCCAATTTCGCCGATTGGGACGCTCAACTTCGCTTGGCCGCGGAAGGTGACGACAAGCTTCGTTACCTTACCGAGGCATCTCCCGCCGAACCTAATGCTAGGTCCACCGCCGCCGCTAGGCAAGCCTATGAGGTTTACCAAAAGGAGTCGGCCGCGATCAAAAATATGTTGATCTTTGCAATGGTGGCCGAACTCCAAAGAAGTGCAATAAAGATTAGCACCGCTCATGAGATCTACATGAAACTTGTGAACATGTTTTCACGAACTCCTAGGGTCATACAATATGAAGCGGCTTCCGCATTATTTGATCTCTACATTAAGGAGGGCCAAAAAGTTAGCCATCATGTGCTCAAGTTGATGGAGCATGTTGAGACCTTAAAAATGCATAAGGTGGAGATTCCCGAGGAACTCGTGATTGATCGGATTCTTCATTCCCTTAACAAAGTCAAAGCATATGTTCAATTCCGGGTGAATTTTAATATGCATGACAAGAAAGTCTCCCTTGATGAGTTGCACAAAATGCTTGTGCAAGCCGAAAGGGATATGGGTCTAAGTGTTAGCTCCACCAAAGATGTGCTCAATGTCAATCATAAGAGCAAGGGAACTTTCAAGAAAAGTGGGAACAAGGGAAAGAAGAAAACTCCCAACAGGAACAAAGGTAAAGCTTGTGAGGCTAGCTCCTCCAAGCCCAAGTACAGTGCCTCATCCGAGGACAAGTGGCACTATTGTTGTGGTGTTGGACATCGGAAGAGGAATTGTTCAAAATACCTTGGCGACATCAAAGCTGGAAAGGTGATTCCAGTAGGTATATAACTATCCCTATCTTTTATGTTTCGATCTCAACTTTGGTATGTTTATACACGTTGTGATGATTACCCTTTTTATTGTAATTAGGGCATCCTAGCAAGGACAAAGGCAAAGAAAATAAAGCTTAGAGGATCATGAGGGAAGCTAGAGGTAGCCGACCGTGGTGATGGATCTATGGAAGCTTGGCTTCAAATTTTCTTTGTCTTTAATTTTTTGATGTATTTGGATTTTTAGAACCATTTTGATTTCCTTGTGTGACTAGGAAATTTGTTTGTATCCTTTAAACAATTGTTGTGCTTTGGATATTTGTGACTTGGTTTGCAACCCAAGTCACTCATTTTATTATCATTTGTTCTAAGATCATCATCATATACTACTTGCATAGTGAAACATTAGATTATCGACTTAAATTGAACAAATTGACAAGATATAGTGATTAGATCATTATATTTCCATAAGCTATGAATTTGATTCTCCTTTTGCCATTGTTACTAAAAGTAACAACTTACTCATGTAAGATCAATTATAAAGTTGTGATCACCTATTGAACTCATAAAGTAGGGTTTGTACGATACAAAAGGGACACATTATTCTAAAACGGATGGTCAACCAAGAGATACCTAAAATAGAGAGCCTATTAAACAGATGACATGGATAAGACTCGCATATCACATGAATCAAGCTGCCATGATAGGGATGGCCTTTTGTAAGCTAATGCATAGTCTAGAAAATCTCCTAATACTCCACCATGTATATGTTTGTAACTCACAAAGCTATCTCTCAAGAAGATAGATGTATTTCTGAGAGATAGAGTGGGAGTAGATTGGATCGTCACAAACATGTCTTATAGTGTTACTTTGTGAAAGTAATGGAACTATAATCTATAAAGATAGAGTGGGAGTATAGTTCAGTGGGAGTTTAACGCACATGTCTTACTGGTTAAAATATCGCTTTTTGAAAGTAATGGTATTATCCCAAATCGACCTTGTTACATACGAGCCATAGAATTACAAATCCGAAAATTGTTACTCAAGATTAGATTTAATTTAAAGCGAGGGTCTCTTTAAAAGTAATATAGAGCTTTAGAGTACACAAATGCATAGATTGACATGAAGATGTTGATCAAGATAAAATTATGTTAGGAATTGCCACATTTCATGGCGAATGATATTAAAAATTCGCTTTTCTAAAATGGGAATTTAGAGAAGGATGTGTTTGCAACACAAAACCTTAGATGAAGATCTAAGAATCCTAACATCTTATGCGTAGATTTCTTAAGTGATCCTAGAATGGTCTTAAGCAAGCATTAAAGGATTATATTTTTCGTTCATGTGATAATAGTGAATGGTTTCATTCACATGATTGAAGAATCATGATGATGTGAATACGAATCACCTTAATGAAATAATTCTCGAAACAAGCAACCAAGACAACCCGAGTCACCAAGCATAGATCGGTTCGAATAAGAGTCGAGAAAAGTGCATGATCACCCGCCAATGGGACGGGTAAAACCGTGTGGAGCAAGGATGGACCTCGAAAATGGGCAAGACCAAATGCATTGAATAAACTCACCTAGTTTTTGTCATAGCCTAGTTTTTACAAAGGTCTTACCTAGTTTTTGATTTAGTCTTGCCTAGTTCTTCCACATAGCCTAGAATTCACAACAAGGCATTAAAGACTAGCCTTGGGCATCAAGGATTTCGGCCTATATAAGGCTTGTAGTCCTCATTTGTTTATTATCCAATTTTGAAGTAAAAACTTGAGAGTATTCTCTAAAACTTTTCTTGTCTTCTTGTGTTGTTACACGAGTAGTTTGGCTTAAGAGGTCGAAACGCGATTTCGCACCTTGCTTGAACGAGGGACGTGATCCTAAGTTTAAGTCGGATTGTTTGACGAGTATCAAACAATTCACCCATTGGCGTAGCTATAAGTCTAGCTACGACAAATATCCCTTATTTTTCATTCAAATCTCGCTACGAATATACGGATTGATCGGGTTGCACCTAGTGCCTTCGGATCCTTCGTCTATTTGCTAGTACAAGTTAAGACTTCCGCTTGCGATTCACATCAATTGTGGTATCAGAGCTTCGGCTCTTGATTTCCATTAATCGAGACGATCCAGGGGTCTTGATTTCTTCAAAAAAAAAAAAACAAAAAAAAAACAAAAAACAAAAGTTACTGTTCACGTCCAGTACTGTTCACGGTACTATTCATCAAAAAAAAAAATGGAACCCGACAATCCTAATCTCCTTCAAAGTCTTATAGAAGCACTACAAAATCTTTCGGAACTTAGCCCACGTGGAACACCACGTCGAGGTTAACAAAGTCGAGAAGAATTCAAAGTAAATGAACTACCTGAGTTTGTGGGAGGCACGGATCCCGAGGATTACCTCGAGTGGGAGAGGAAAATTGAACGGATGTTTGAGTTCAAGGACCTGGATGACGAGAAGTGTTGCAAGTACGCCATTCTACGACTAAGTTGTGGAGCCTCCCTATGGTATGAAGGCTTTAAGGTAAAACGTGCCCGGGCAGGAAAGGAAAAGATATCCTCTTGGGAATCTCTCAAAAGAAAGCTACGCAAGAGATACGTCCCAGCCACGTATAAGCTCACGACGTATCGCAAGATTGCTGAGTTGACTCAAGAGAGGAGCAGTGTCTCAGATTACATAAATGAGTTTGAAAATCTTACTTTGATGGGAGGATTAGAGGAAAGTGAAGACTTGAAGATGGCTCGATTGCTTCGTGCACTAAATCATAACATAGCCAATTCAGTTGAATTACAATCTTACGCTGACTTCGATTCCTTGTGTAATCTATGTCTCAAGGTCGAAGCTCAAGGGAAGGCCAAGCTCACCACAACTCATGGTGAGGGTAGTCGAAGCTGGAGGAGCGAAGGACAATCAAGGGGAAGTCCGAGTAGTCGTACGGTTGAGACTACACCTAAGACGATTTCCACCCCTGAGTCCGCTCCCAAGATACCCGTTCCTAAGGAGACAAGTTTATCTAGAGTACGGTGTTTCAAATGCCAAGGATTTGGGCATTTTCAGAACGCGTGCCCAAATAAGAGAAACATTGCACTAAGGGAAGCTATTGCCGTTCGAGACGAGTTGTATGATGAAGAAGAACGATTGGGTGATGTGTTCAACTTCGAAAAAAGAGAAGAGGAGGGGAACGATAGAGATGTCGAAACTTATGACGCTCCTAACTATGATTGTGCTTTAGTTCTTCGTGCTTTGCAGACTCAACCCACACCAATTGAGGCAGAACAAAGGAACCAGATTTTTCACACCAAATGTCAAGTGAAGGACAAGTGGTGTAGCCTAATCATCGATGGAGGGAGTTGTACTAACGTTGCTTCTATAAAGATGGTGGACAAGTTGGGATTGGATACCATGCCTCATCCCAAACCATATGTGTTACATTGGCTTGATAACGGGAACAAGGTGAAGGTCACCAAACAAGTCAAAGTGGCGTTAACAATGGGCTCCTATGACGACAATATCTTGTGTGACGTAGTGCCAATCGATGCATGCCACATACTCTTGGGGCGTCCGTGGCAATTCGATCGCAATGTCATACACCGTGGCCAAAGCAACGAATATGAATTGGTCGACAAGGGTAAGAAGCTTGTCCTAAGACCGATGGCACCTAGTGTTGTCCGTTCTTTGGGCACCCCACAAAGGAAAACCGCGAGCATGACCATGTTTGCAAGTGAGCAAGAAGTTGGTAAAGTCTTAAGGGAAGGTGGTTGTGTCTATCTTATGGTGGTCGACGAGGCACCAAAAGTTGGGATCAAAGATGCCCAGCTAGCGGCGCTCTTAAAGGAATTCGAGGACGTTTTCCCTGAAGATTTACCACCGGGATTGCCGCCTATTCGCGGGATCGAACATCAAATCGATCTCATTCCTGGAGCTGCGTTACCTAACAAAGCAGCCTATCGATGCAACCCAACAGAGACCAAGGAGTTACAGCGCCAAATCGAGGAGCTAATGGAACGAGGTTATGTTCGTGAAAGCATGAGTCCATGTGCCGTTCCTACTCTTCTTGTCCCAAAAAAGGATGGGAGTTGGCGGATGTGCATCGATAGTCGAGCCATGAACAACATAACTATCGAGTACCGTTTCCCGATTCCAAGAGTTAATGACATGCTTGATGAGTTGCATGGCTCCGAGATCTTTTCTAAGATCGACCTGAGGAGTGGCTACCATCAGATACGAATGCGGGAAGGTGACGAATGGAAAACTGCATTCAAGACCAAACATGGGTTGTACGAATGGACTGTCATGCCATTCGGGTTAACCAACGCTCCGAGTACTTTCATGCGGCTCCTGAACGAGGTACTCAAACCATTCTTGGGAAAATTTTTGGTTGTTTATTTAGATGATATCTTGGTTTAAAGTCAAAGCAAAGAAGATCACTTAAAACACCTTCGCAAAGTGTTCGAAACTCTCCGAGGACAAAAGCTATATGGAAAGAAGGAGAAATGTTCATTCTTGGTCGAGAGTGTCATATTTCTCGGCTATGTGGTTTCTAAAGATGGAGTTTCAGTGGAGCAATCAAAGATCGAGGCCATTAAGTCATGGCCTACGCCTAAGTCCGTCACAGACGTTCGGTCTTTCCAAGGACTTGCTTCGTTCTACCGAAGATTCATAAAAGATTTCAGCACCATCACAAGTCTCATCACCGAGTGTTTAAAAAAGCGAACATTTGTATTGACCGAGGCTGCTCAAAAGGCTTTCGAGACGATTATCCAACGGCTTTGTGAAGCACCGATACTAGCACTTCCCGATTTTACTCAACCCTTCGAGGTAGAGTGTGATGCGAGCGGTGTTGGAATTGGAGCTGTGTTGGTCCAAGTAAAGCGACCCATTGCTTAATTTTCGAGAAGCTAAGTGGAGCTCAGCTCAAGTATTGCACATATGATAAGGAGTTCTATGCTATAGTGAGAGCACTCAACCATTGGAGCCACTATCTTCGCCCAAATCACTTCATTCGACATTCGGACCATGAATCCTTAAAATACATTAATGGACCGCAGAAGTTGAGCTTAAGACATGCCAAATGGTTTGAATTTTTTCAATCCTTTCATTTATCTTCGAAATATAAGGATGGCAAAAGAAATGTGGTGGGCGACGCTCTTTCCCGACGCTACTCTTTACTGAACGTGCTTGATGTTCGCCTACTTGGATTCGAGACCTTGAAAGATTACTACGAAACTGATCCCGACTTTGGTGAAATGTTTAGGATAAGCCAAACAGGACCCCGAGGCGAGTTCATAATTCAAGATAGATTTCTTTTCAAAGGAAATCAGCTGTGTGTACCCAAGCATCAAGTCCGGGAGTTATTGGTACGAGAAGCTCATGGGGGAGGACTTGGTGGACATTTTGGTGTCACTAAGACTATGGAAGTCCTTAAAGAGCATGTCTATTGGCCTCGAATGCTGAAGGACGAGCAAGATGTGATTCGTAAGTGTGTCACTTGTCACGTTGCAAAGAGTACCTTCAAGCCAGGGGAGTACACGCCCTTACCTATCCCTAACCGACCATGGGAAGACGTGTCCATGGACTTTATTGTTGCTCTACCACAAACCCAAAGGGGTAAGGACGCAATCATGGTCGTAGTGGATCGATTTTCCAAGATGGCCCATTTTATTGCATGTCACAAGACAGATGACGCTAACAACGTGGCCGACTTATACTTTCGAGAAATACTCCGCCTTCATGGAGTCCCAAGGACGATAGTCTCCGATCGTGACTTAAGGTTCTTAAGCTATTTTTGGAACACTCTGTAGAAGAAGGTGGGTACCAAACTGTTATTTAGTACCTCTCACCATCCTCAAACCGATGGTCAAACGGAAGTGACAAACCGCACTCTTAGGGTATTACTACGTGGCCTCGTGAACAAGACTCAGAAGGATTGGGATCTAAAACTCGCTCATGCCGAGTTTTCCTACAACAGGTCTCCATCATACGCAACGAAGCACTCTCCTTTTGAGATCGTGTATGGCATAAATCCCTACCTACCACTCGATCTCATTCCCTTACCCGAGGGCGAGCTAGTACACAAAAGCGCGGAAGAAAAGGTAAAATCCATGATTAAACTACATGAGCAAGTTCGCTCCAGAATTGAGTCCGTCAATGAGGTATACAAACAAAGAGCCAACAAAACCCGCCCACCAAGAGTTTTCAAGGAAGGAGATTTGGTTTGGGTGCATCTAAGGAAAGAACGATTCCCGGGCAAACGAAAGAACAAACTCATGCCACGCACAGAAGGTCGTTACAAGGTGATTTCGAAGTATGGAGACAATGCCTACAAGGTCGAACTCCCAGGAGACTACGGTGTCCACGCCACTTTCAATGTGGGTGACCTCTCTCCTTACATCGAGGATAATGGGATTGCAGAATTGAGGACAATTCCTTTCAAAGGGGGAGGAATTGATGTGAATACAAATCACCTTGATGAAATAATTCTCGAAACAAGCAACCAAGACAACCCGAGTCACCAAGCATGGATCGGTTCAAATAAGAGTCGAGAAAAGTGCATGATCACCCGCCAATGGGACGGGTAAAACCGTGTGGAGCAAGGATGGACCTCGAAAATGGGCAAGACCAAATGCATTGAATAAACTCACCTAGTTTTTGTCATAGCCTAGTTTTTACAAAGGTCTTACCTAGTTTTTGGTTTAGTCTTGCCTAGTTCTTCCACATAGCCTAGAATTCACAACAAGGCATTAAAGACTAGACTTGGGCATCAAGGATTTCGGCCTATATAAGGCTTGTAGTCCTCATTTGTTTATTATCCAATTTTGAAGTAAAAACTTGAGAGTATTCTCTAAAACTTGTCTTGTCTTCTTGTGTTGTTACACGAGTAGTTTGGCTTAAGAGGTCGAAACGCGATTTCGCACCTTGATTGAATGAGGGACGTGATCTTAAGTTTATGTCGTATTGTTTGACGAGTATCAAACAATTCACCCATTGGCGTAGCTATAGGTCTAGCTACGACAAATATCCCTTCTTTTTCATTCAAATCTCGCTACGAATATACGGATTGATCGGGTTGCACCTAGTGCCTTCGGATCCTTCGTCTATTTGCTAGTACAAGTTAAGACTTCCGCTTGCGATTCACATCACATGATTATACATGAAGTTAAGTGGGAGCTAGAATTGTTTCTCTATGTCTTACATGTTGATGACATATTACTTATTGAGAATAATGTACCAATGCTCTCTTCTGTCAAGAGTGATTGGGAGACTTGGAAAAGGATGCAAAATATTCTAGATTTTTGAATCTACGTGAGAGAATATTGGCATAGAGTTGAGAGTCTTATGAGGATAAGATCTTTCGTATCTGTTTAACATCAACAAGGTAGAATAGGTTATTCATGTTGATGGAAGTGGAATTACTATGATGGAGTCATAGTCGCTCACTGAACCTATTAAGTTGTTGATTACATGAAATTGATTTCTAATGTTTCCGCGATTAGGATGATCATGTATGCCAACAGACGCACATGTCATGATGTGACATATGCCTAGAGCATGATAAGTCAATAACAAGATAATTCCCATGATATGGCTTGTGAAAGCCTTAAAGAACATCCTTGAGATTCTTGAGAAGAATTAAGGATTCGTTCATATGTTTGGATGATAAACTAAGTTATGTGTTGAAGGGTTGCACAAACTTTAGTTTCCAAACCGAAAAGGATTTGTTGAAATCCCAGGATGTCTTATTGACTTAGGAGTAAGAAACTAGAAAAGTGTTTAAGTTTCGCGCATTCCAAATTCTACAAAAGGAATCTAAGTAAACTGTGATAAAATGGTCAACGTAGGGACTAAGGGTGAATCCCTCAACAAATGACTTTATCACAAGTTATGCGATAACAGTGGGAGCATCTTTCAAGTTAAAGAGTCCAAGTCTAGTAAGAAGACTAGACAAATAATTAGAGATAAATTCAAGTTATTAGAAATAACATTGAATAGAAGGAAATAGCAATTGACAAAGTTGGAATATATGGATATAAGGTATATCCACTAGCCAAGCTTTTATTGTATTTTGACTAGTGTAAAAGGTACACTAAAGATTATAAGATATGAAATAGTAATAGTGTATTGACTATTCATATGTGATAATCGCATTTATCGTTTGAGTTTTATTAAACTCACCCATTACTTTGTTATATCCAAATGGGTTGTAGAGACAAATTGAACCCCATTAAAGTGAACTGGATAGACATGGTATTCGCCCTGGTTACTTATATGAGGTGACGTCTTGAAGTGACTAGAGTGTGATGCGATTGATGGCAAGTTCAAGTGCCATAGAGTCATATGGGATGACTAGTCGATCAAATGGGCAGACTGTATGAGACACTCTGTCGGGCAGTGACCGCTTATAGAGTTATGGTAGTTCATAAAGCCTGGTCGTGGCAAGAGCTGCTATAGTATTTTTATGAGTCAATTCTTTTGACTAGAGACTATACGCCCAAGTTGACACAAAATTCCGATTAGCTTTGATTTATGCGCTACGACTGTCGTAAATGAGGTCAAATGGGTATATTTTGGGTTATGATGAACTGTGGCTGAACAAAGGGAATAGCGCAATAGGAATTATCCACTCCTTGTCAGGGTTGTTTGAAATCTCAAAGCCACTCGAGGAGTAGTGAACTGGAAATGCGTGGCCACGCTTGGAAGGTATCTACAGCAGATAATTCCAGTTAGACAATTATACTCCAGATCGAGGAAACCACTCAAGATATGATCAAGTGCAAGTACGACGTTCGAGACACCTTGCATTGAGTGGGATATTGTAATAGGACAAGAGAATTGGTGACGCACACTTGTCTCGGACAAGTGGGAGATTGTTGGAGTATGTCTCCTCAACAATAGTGCGATCACATATTTAAATTTTATATTAAAAATACTAAGGAATGATTCATTATATAGTCAACTGATCATCATTAATCGGTAATCATTGGCTAACTAGAGTTTGACATTACTGTCGTTTGATGGTGGTGATCAGTTGATCCCTTAAGGTCACACCTAAAGTGTAATACTCCGTATTTATAAGTCTTGGGGTACTCTATCGAGTAGGCCTTACTCTGTCGAGTAAGGGTAAGTTGCGAAATAAAATAGTTTCTGACCTGTTGGGTACTCGATCGAGTAGCTGGGGCACTCGATCGAGTAAGGGGGTACTCGATCGAGTTCCTTGGGTACTCGATCGAGTGTCCGGTTTTACGGGGAGTTTTCTCGGGTTTTGTTAATTATGCGATTAAGGTATTTAAGCTTCGTCGTCATTATTCTAAATCATTTTTACAAAACCTAAATTCCTGTTTAAGAGAGAAAGCAAACAAGTTCATCTTCTTAATCGCATTCTTAGCAATTCCCGGAGTTCAGACGGTCAGTTCTTGTCGTTGTTCATACCGTTGAGTTCCTTGCGTCGAGGGTAAGATCTATGTACCCTTTTTATTGTATTTCCTTTGATTTGGTTAAACCCTAATTTAGAGATTGGGGGTTTTATGTGTAGTATGTGAGTTGGTAGCCTCTATGTGTTGTATGATAGGAGGAGGGTTCATAGAAGAGGCTTTTTGACTCGGCAGTAGAGACCGTCTGATTGTGTGCATACCAGGTAGGATTTCCTACTCAGTATTAGTCCCATAATGGGATATTGGTTGATGTATTGTATTTGGTTGTTTGATATAATAATTGTATTGTGATTGTGGTTGTGATCGTTGTTGATGGTTCGCGAGGCGTGGCCTCTACCGAGTGGGGTCACTTGCGGGAGTGACTTCACGCCCTAGTTTCGCCTTCCGTGGAACCCGCCACGAGAGGGGATGTGCACATTAATGGACAGGGTTATCGCTCACTGTGTGGAGCGGGGATTTGGTGGGTACAGCTGCGGTCCCCCAGCGGCGTGGTGGTCCAGTGGACGATCGTATTGAGATGATAGGAATTGGTTGGTTGTGTGTGTGTGTGTGGTTAAGTCGTCTGTTTATCTTATCATTGTTGTTTATATTGATTGTGTGATTAGTCTCGACCCGGTGTTGTTTTGTAAACTGCGGTGATCCATTCGGGGATGGTGAGCGGATATTGAGCAGGTATTGAGATGAGTCTTGGATAGGCGGGATGCCACGACATGATGATAGGAGTCTTCGCTGTAGCTTTTAGTTTATTTACATTTCAGTTAGAACAGTCAGTTTGAGAACATGTATCGTACTTTTGATTTGGTTTTGAGGATTGTAACTATTCGATAAATCATTTATAATAAACGTTGTTTCTTCATTGTTGTTTGATTATCATTGCCTCGGGTAACCGAGATGGTAATGTCTTCATACCTGGGTGGTCCTGGTAAGGCACTTGGAGTATGGGGGTGTTACAAATGGTATCGAGCGACGATCCGAAACCCGTAACCAATGAATCTAATGAACATAGGGAGTCAATTAAAATGAACCCGGGGTAAAAGTTGTAGGAGCTAGTGCAAAGGCTTGGGAGACGTCCTAAAGTCGCAGGGGTCGCCCTACAACTTTGAACCGGTCACATGGGGGAAGTGTTTGTCGAGTCGTATGTGTGTTTGGTTAACTTGTGTAAGAATGTGATGAAATGTGTTAATTGTTGGGTGTTGAAGTAGAAAGTTGAGCATGTGAAAGAAAATGGTGATATGTGGGAACTTGTTGATGAGATGATAACATGTTGGATGATTTACAATGTGGCATTTAATAACATGATGAAATGATCTCGTAGATAGTAGAAAAGATGCGTAGCATGTTTATTATGATATAATGTGGTTTATAAAGTTTTGCATGTTAGCATATGACGTAGCATGCGGGTAGCTTTTAAGATTGGCATGACTCGATCGAGTGGGACTGACTCGATCGGGTGGGTTTTTGACGATTTTGAGTCCAGAATCGTGTTTTTGGGTACTCGATCGAGTAACTAGGGGTACTCGATCGAGTAGGGGGTCACTCGATCGAGTAGCCTAGCTACTTGGTCGAGTAGGTAAGAGATCAGAAGGTCTGTTAGGGGTCTAATGTTTGGGTACTCGATCGAGTATGTTGGGCACTCGATCGAGTAGCTCATTACTCGATCGAGTGGGTTTGGGAACTCGATCGAGTAGGTCCTGGGTGGCGTGTTTTCGTGTTTTGAAGTTTAGTACGTGTGTTCATATCTACCCTTTCTTATATATGTATAGTTTCAAGATGCCGCCCAAGAAGACTGCTTTGTATGCGAGAGCTGACCTTATGACCATAGATGACATCGTTAAGATGTTAGAGCACCAGGATGCTCTTACTGAGACCCTAAAGAAAGTGAATGAGGATAAGAATAAGGATAAGGAGAAGGAGGTTGATCACTCAAAAATCAGCCTCTATATAGCGAGGTTTAACCCGAAAGAGTACAAGGGAGTTGGGGAGCCTAACCTTCTTGATAGTTGGCTGAGAGAGATGGAGAACATATTAGATTTGGTTCACTTTGTCCGATGAGATGAGGTGGAACAGTGCGTTCTATCCGAGGGAGGCGGTGGCAAGTGGTGGGATTCGGTGAAAGTGAGTGCTAAGGAGATATATACAAACCAAGGCTTACCTGCTATACCTTGGGAGGAGTTTCGTAGGGCTGTGAGGAAGGAGTTTGTACCGGAACATGTGAGGAGTAAGTTGAGAGAAGAGTTTGATGGTTTTAAGATGACTCCGAGATGTCCGTGGCCGAGTACTACAGTGTTCAATGAGAAGTCTAGGTATCCGAGGATATGGGTTTGAGTGAGGAGAATCGGCATTGAGGTTTGAGAGGGGTTGACCCCTAAGATTATGGATAAGTTACCCGTGGGAGTCCTTGCGATGTTAAGGAAGCTTATGAGAGGGCCGGGAGAGCCGAGAGGTTGGTGGAGATGGCTCGGAGAGGTTAGGTGGTGAGAAGAGGAAGTCGAGAGCGAGGGTCGTGGCCAATCGAATCACAAGAAAGGCAACCACAATCAGTCTAAGGGGTTTTCTTCGGGTCCGGGTTCAATCTTTGGGGCTTCCTTTGGGCGTGGCCGTGGAAGTGTGAGTAATAGTTGGGGAGTGACTGCTACCATTTTGTGGTGGTGTAGGCCACAAGAGACATGAGTGCACAAGTGCACCGGGATCTTTCCGGAGACTGCGTGAGCTTCGCGAGCAGCAAATGCACCGGCTGGATCATGGCCAAACCGGGGAAGTCGAGTTGCAGAGTGGAGGCAACCGCAACGGCGGTAATTCTTATCGAAACCACCAGCGAACAACAACAACAATCAAGGGTCGGGTGCTAAGCCGACCACCTCGGCCAAGAGATCTTGTCCGGGGAGGTGGGCGGAAGACCGATTCAAGTTATTCATGATGGAGAAGAAAGCAATTTGAGGAAGATGCGCACGTTATCACCGGTACATTCCTTGTTAATGGTATTCCTACCTTTGTTTTGTTTGATTCGGGGGCTTCTCAGTCGTTTGTGTCTTCGAGTCATGTCAAACAGTTGGGTTTGAGAGTATAGGAGTCTGTTAGTGAGCAAGTTTTCATACCTTCGGGTGAGTCTGTATCGTGTGGGAGATTGTTCAGAGATGTATCTTTGATAGTTGGGCAAGTTGATTTCCCTGTAGACTTGCTAGAGTTTCCTTTTAACGGTTTTGAGATGATAGTCGGGATGGATTGGTTAGGAAAGTATAAAGCTAAGATAGACTGTCATCAAAAGAAAGTGTCTTTAAGAGGTCCTAAGGGTGTTAGTGTATCTTATCGTGGGTTTCTAGTCAAACCCAAAGTTAAGTTGATTCACATTGTCACCTTAAAGTCTTATCTCGAGGAAGGGATGTCCTTTAATCTTGTGCCATGTGAGAGATGACCGGATAGAGAGTCCGACGGTTGATCAGATACCAGTGGTGGGAGAGTTTGCAGATGTTTTTCCAGAGGAGATTCCGGGGTTGCCACCGAAGAGGGAGATAGATTTCACCGTTGAGTTGAAGCCAGGGACGGGGCCAATCTCTAAGGCACCGTACCGTATGGGTCCTAAGGAGATGGAGGAGCTTAGGAAGCAGTTGGATGATCTGATAGAGAAGGGATACATTAGACCAAGTGTATCGCCGTGGGGAGCACCAGTTCTTTTCGTGAAGAAGAAAGATGGGAGTTTGAGGTTATGCATAGATTACGGGGGAGCGAACGTGTGACGATAAAGAACAAGTATCCTTTGCCAAGGATAGATGACTGTTTGATCGGTTGAGTGGTGCAACACTCTTTTCTAAGATTGATTTGAGGTCGGGGTACCATCAGGTGAAGATTAGAGAGGTGGACATACCAAAGACAGCTTTCACGTCGAGGTATGGCCATTATGAGTATGTGGTGATGCCGTTTGGGTTGTCTAATGCGCCGGCAGTGTTTATGGATTTGATGAACAGAATCTTCAGACAGTTCTTGGACCAGTTTGTAGTGGTGTTTATCGATGATATCTTAGTCTACTCTAAGACTAAGGAGGGGCATGAGGAGCATTTGAGGATCGTGTTGCAGACTTTGAGGGATCATGAGTTGTATGCTAAGCTGTCCAAGTGTGAGTTCTGGTTAGAGAAAGTTGCTTTTCTGGGGCATGTGATCTCTAAAGATGGGGTAGCTGTGGATCCGGCAAAGATAGAGGCAGTGACAAAGTGGGAAGCACCAAAGAATGTTGCCGAGGTTAGGAGTTTCTTCGGGTTAGCTAGATACTACAGACGGTTCGTGAAGGATTTCTCCAAGATAGCTAGACCTATGACAGCGTTGATGAGGAAAGAGAACAGGTTTCGTTGGGAGGAGAGTTGTGAGACGGCGTTCCAAACATTAAAGGAGTGTTTGACCACAGCTCCTCTCTTAGCATTGCCTGAAGGGAGCGAGAACTTTGAGGTTTATACAGATGCCTCGAAGAATGGGCTGGGATGTGTGTTGATGCAGAATGGTAAAGTGATTGCCTATGCTTCTAGGCAATTGAAGCCTTATGAGGAGAACTACCCTACTCATGATCTGGAGTTGGGTGCAGTGGTGTTTGCTCTCAAGATTTGGAGACATTACCTTTATGGAGCAATCTTTAAGGTATTTTCTGATCACAAGAGTCTCAAGTACATCTTCACGCAGAAGGAGTTGAACATGAGACAGAGGAGGTGGATGGAGCTGATTGGCGATTATGACATGGAAATCATCTACCATGAAGGGAAGGCCAATGTTGTTGCTGATGCTTTGAGTAGGAAGAGTGTACATTCTCGTGTGCAGCTCTATCCTTGATGAGGCCGAGGATGAGGTAGCGAGTTTTGGGATACATATGATGCAGAAAGGAGATGCCATGGGTGATATGACAGTACATCTTGAGTTTTATGATGATATTAGAGGTAAGCAGACTTTGGATCCTAAGATAGTTGAGTTGAGAGCTGGAGTAGAGAAAGGGACAGTGTCCCGGTTTTCTATTCATACAGATGGTAGTTTGAGGTTTGATGGTAGGTGGTGTGTTCCTAATGATGAGGAGTTGAAAAAGACTATCATGACAGAGGCACATTGCACACCATATTCAGTTCATCCAGGAGGAGACAAGCTATACAAGGATTTGAAGAAAACGTTTTGGTGGCCTGGGATGAAGAAAGAGACAGCTGAGTTTGTGTCCCGTTGTTTGACATGCCAGAGAGTTAAAGGGGAACAGAGACGACCACAAGGTAAGATTTAGTCTTTAGAGGTACCTGAGTGGAAGTGGGAATCCATTTCCATGGATTTCATTGTGGGTTTGCCGAAGAGTCAACAAGGTAACAACATGATTTGGGTGATAGTGGATCGTCTGACCAAGTCAGCTCACTTTGTTCCAATGAAAGATACATGGACTAAGGCACAATTGGCTATGGCCTATCGAAAGAACGTGCTTAAGTTACATGGAGTCCCTAAGGACATAGTGTCTGACAGAGATGCGAGGTTTATATCAAGGTTTTGGAAGGAGTTGCAAGAATCGTTGGGAACAACTTTGAAGATGAGTACAGCATTTCATCCCGCGACACGCACGACGCAGATCGAGAGAACAATCAAGACTCTCGAGGATATGTTGCGAGCTTGTGTGATGGATTTTGGTGGTAGCTGGGAGCAGAGGTTGGACTTGATAGAATTTTCTTACAATAATAGCTATCACACCAGTATAGGTATGGCACCGTTTGAGGCTCTGTATGGGAGGAGATGTAGGAGTCCAATCTGTTGGGACGATAGTGCTGAGGCAGTGGTTTTAGGACCAGAGATGGTGGATGAGATGGTGGAACAGATTAAGATGATCAGGGAATGGATGAGAGCAGCTCAGGATCGACAAAAGAGTTATGCAGATCTACATCGCCGGGACATAGAGTTTCAAGTTGGGGACAAGGTTCTTTTGAAAGTGTCTCCTATGCGCGGGGTTATTAGATTTGGGAAGAAAGGCAAGCTAAGTCAGAAGTTTATAGGGCCTTATGAGATCTTAGAGCGAGTTGGGGAAGTTGCTTATCGTCGGCTTTACCCGGTGCGTTAGAGAGAGTGCATAATGTGTTTCATGTATCGCAGCTGCGGAAGTATGTGAGTGACCCGTCACATGTGTTAGAGGCAGAGAGCTTAGAGCTAGATGAGTCCTTATCATATCTTGAGGTGCCTAAGCAGATTCTAGACCGAAAGGTTAGAAAGACTAGGGGTGGTGAGACAGTTTTGCTTAAGATCCTTTGGTCTAACCACGAGACCGAGGAAGCTACATGGGAGCCAGAGGAAGCTATGAAAGAGCGTTACCCTTTCCTTTTTGATCAGGTATGTATGGTTACGGGGACGTAACCTTGTTTCTTTTACGGGGGTAAGAGATGATCGCGAGCAGTTTTTAAGAGTTTTATACCCCTTTTATATGTTGTGTCGGTATGTTTGTCGGGATGAGTTGGGTTAGTATCATGTTTTATGTTGAATTTTGTTTGATGGTTGAGTCGGGAATGTTGTGGGAGTACCTTTGTTTAGTAGTGGTTTGAACTTCGGGGACGAAGTTCCTTTTAAGGAGGGAAGACTGTAATACTCCGTATTTATAAGTCTTGGGGTACTCTATCGAGTAGGCCTTACTCTGTCGAGTAAGGGTAAGTTGCGAAATAAAATAGTTTCTGACCTGTTGGGTACTCGATCGAGTAGCTGGGGCACTCGATCGAGTAAGGGGGTACTCGATCGAGTTCCTTGGGTACTCGATCGAGTGTCCGGTTTTACGAAGAGTTTTCTCGGGTTTTGTTAATTATGCGATTAAGGTATTTAAGCTTCGTCGTCATTATTCTAAATCACTTTTACAAAACCTAAATTCCTGTTTAAGAGAAAAAGCAAACAAGTTCATCTTCTTAATCGCATTCTTAGCAATTCCCGGAGTTCAGACGGTCAGTTCTTGTCGTTGTTCGTACCGTTGAGTTCCTTGCGTCGAGGGTATAATCTATGTACCCTTTTTATTGTATTTCCTTTGATTCGGTTAAACCCTAATTTAGAGATTGGGGGTTTTATGTGTAGTATGTGATTTGGTAGCCTCTATGTGTTGTATGATAAGAGGAGGGTTCATAGAAGAGGCTTTTTGACTCGCGAGAGACCGTCGATTGTGTGCATACGGGTAGGATTTCTACTCGGTATTAGTCCCATAATGGGATATTGGTTGATGTATTGTATTTGGTTGTTTGATATAATAATTGTACTGTAATTGTGGTTGTGATCGTTGTTGATGGTTCGCGAGGCGTGGCCTCGGCTGAGTGGGGTCACTTGCGGGAGTGACTTCACGCCCTAGTTTCGCCTTCTGTGGAACCCGCCACAGAAGGGATGTGCACATTAATGGACAGGGTTATCGCTCACTGTGTGGAGCGGGGATTTGGTGGGTACGGCTGCTGATACCCGTCGTTGTGAGTACCAAAGATAAAATTTATAATCTCCTATTAAGACTAACCTAGGCTAGTGGTAACAGGGTCGAACCACAAGGAGGCAGTTGTAAATTCTAGTTGTTCTATAATCAGTCAAAGGTAACTATTATGGGGGTTGATTGAATTGGTCTATAACTAATAACAGTAAGAAGAAAATAAACTAAAGATATGGATTAAACAGATAAAAGAAAGGTACTAGGATGGTCGGGTCATTACGGCTGGCAAAGCAAACTAAGTCGGTCCGAATTAAACACAGGTAAGGCGGGAAATAAGAGGTCCTCTCGGTCCACTCCTAACAAATAGCATCTCTCGATCTCACTATAGGTCCCTAATGTCACTAATACTAACTTTCGTCCTGAAAAGTGACTAATGGTCCAAACTATACCTATCTTTCGATCTTAGCACAGTTTAGTCGAATTAATTGACGGTCACATAACCTACCCTACCTTTCGGTCTAATGGGTCGGTCACAAAATAGGTATCTAACTGGTCGCATGCATTCGATTTGTTAAATACAAGTTTAAAAACAATTAAAACGAAGATAACCTTACAAGGTCAGTCGATCGACCAACAATGTCAGTCGATCGACTGACACGCGGGTTCAGTCCGTGTCTAATCTAATGCCGCCTAGCCATAAATCGCCTACATCCTAGCACTACAGATTTAGCTACTCATGGCGAAGGTAAAAACAACAATAAAACTCATGACAATTACGGAATTCATACTTAAAATAAATAGCAATGATGAAGAAACGATAATTGGCTTGGGAACACTAACTACCAATTCTATACTAACAAAGAAAGCAATAAACGGGATTAGGGCAGAATGAATACCGAAAATTCAGAGGAAAGATTAGGAACAAGGCAGAATTCCAAAGCAAGAATCGATATAGCAAACCCTAATTATCCGAACAAACTAAAACTAAAACTTAATGTATTGTGATGTGAAACTTAATGTGACACCCCTCGTTGAGGCAACAAAATATAACTAGTAAATCGTGGCGGAAACACGAGATTTTTAAAACTTTTAAAGCTTCTAGTGAAGTCCAACGTGAGGTATCACCAACACGATAGATAAGTTTAGATAGTTAAAGTTAAGTTTACAACACAAGTCTAAATATTGGGGAAAAGATATCCCACGAATGAACATGTGTCTAAAAATAGGTGAGTCTATTAAAGTGATAGCTAATTAAGGTCCAAGGTAAGAACTCGCTAGCTCACACGGTCTTCCCCACTTAAGCTTCATCACCAACCTGTCATTCATAATAAATATGAAAGCCACAGTCAGTGGGGAGTAATTCAGGGTTCTCCCAGCCACAATATGTCAAAATACAAGTAATTAGGAATGTAATTAAATAAACAAGTATAAGAATAAATACTTACGGTAACAAGAGAATCATGATTAGTATACAAAATGCAATAAGAGTAGTTATGCATAAATGAGAGAAGAATAATTAGGTCAAACGGTCACAAATTGACTCGACTCAAATGTAAGACAAATTACAAAGTATAGACTCAAACAAGACAACCCTCTAGACTCCAACCTCTTGGTAGGACGACGATCATAATACGGTCCTAGTCTAAACCTGGCCAGACTCTCGGGATGGACGACACCCGATTCGACAAACGATACCAAATCGTATCCAAGACTCGAAATATGGTACACCTAACCGTGCCCGAAAGTCGAGTAACCTCAAGCGGAACCTTGTCACCTAACCGTGACCCCCGGTCCGAAGAGGCGGAAGGAAAAATAGCCCAACTCGGAAACAATGGCACCTAACCGTGACCCAATGTCCGAGGGCAAATAAATAAGGAATGTCGAGTAGTCTCACAATGTAAAACGTCACACTCGGGTCACAAATACGAGTGGAAAAGATTGCACAAACATAACGTAAACAATTCATGTGAAGCATGCATAAGTATAAAGGTATGAGAAACATCAGGTACTCTCTGCCGGTGTGGGCACCGGCTGCCGGCCCACCGGCAGAGGATTCATGCTATGGTGAACAATGTCAAATTAGGTGAGGGTGTATTCTCTAGGGTGGCGGCTGCCGCCCACCGGCAGGGATACAAGCTAAAGGAAACAAGGTCAAAAACATTCAATGTGTATCCTCTGTAGGGTGACCTGTCACGCCCACCGCAGGGAATCCCTACTATAGTCAATTAACTTCAATATTTCACATTGTGTATTCTCTGCCGGTTGACCGGCTCGCCCACCACCGGTAGGGATACACCCTATTATAAAAGACACCAAAATTTCATGTACGCGCTGCCGGTTGGGTAGGCCGGCTGCCGGCCCACCGGCAGGGGATTACAAAGGCTTAATTCCTCATTTTTATAACTCAGAAATGCAATGACGCGCTGCCGGTTGGGTAGGCCGGCTGCCGGCCTGCCCACCTAGGGGATCACCGTATACGAAAACTCATCAAACATCCATCTAAAGTCTTCCAAATTCAACCATCTTTCATTTAATCATTTTATACTCCTTTAACATGATGAATACTCAGAAAATTACCACTTTCAAGATGTAATTAACATATGAGGTTGTTTATTAATCATTAAAAATGAGGTTTAATCATGTAATTATGAGAGAATTCCTTTAAGACAATCTCATGTTTTACCATATTACAACAAGACATGAATTTACTCCTTAAACATATGAAAATCATCATACAAGTAATCTACTCAACACCAAATCACCACAAAGCATGAAAGACACCAAATTTAACATTCATATGAGTCTAATACTACATAATTCACACAATTTTAACATAAAAGTCGAGTAACCCATCACCGTTACCTTTTTGCACTTCAATCTTCTAATGACTCGTCAATGATGTAGCTATCCTCCTCCGGGTTGTCCAAGTTCTCCCCTAAACACAAAAACAAAGGTATTAAGTCAAGAATCCACATCCTTGTAAGATGAGAATTTCGAAATAGAGGAAAAGATGGCAACTTTCTTACTTAGAAAGAAGAGGAACGAGAAAAGGAAGAGAATGGCGCGAAAAGGAACGAGATTGGTGAAGAATTGAGTGAGATATGGTGATTTTAGGGTTAGTAAGGGAAGGTTCAACAATGGTGATGTGGTTGTTGGGAAATTTCAGAAATTAGAAGTGAGGGAGATGAAGTTGTGAGGGTTTAGTTGAGGTTTTGTGTAGAGAAAAGAGGGGGAAAAAGGCCCAAGAGTCAAGTTAAGCCCAATAACTCAAAATGAGTCGGTATCTACTAGAATTTTCGTCCCAAGTCTACTATAACTCGAGTCGAGAGAATAATATTATTAAAATCTACACTATTATCACCGTTACACGGCTAAGACAATATTTTATGAAAATAAGCTTTAAATAATAATTATTTAATAAAAATTACTTAAAAGTTCATTTAAAATATGCGAAAGGTGCGGGGTGTTACAATCATCCCTCCTTTTAAAAAGTTTCGCCCTCGAAACTTGAAACGAAAAGGTATTACCTTAAGAAAACAAACTAGGGTACTTGACACGCATGGAAGCCTCCGGCTCCCAAGTCTCTTCTTCTACATCACCACACTTCCACAACACTTTCACCAAGGGCACCACTTTGCTCCTTAGCTTCTTCTCCTTCTTATCCAAGATACGAATCGGTCTCTCCTCGAAAGAAAGACTAGGCTCAAGCTCGGGAATTTCATTTTGCAACACATGACTAGGGTCGCTAATGTATTTCCTAAGTTGAGATACGTGGAAAACATCATGAACCTTACCCAAACTCGGGGGCAAATCCAATCTATAAGCCACGGCACCAATCCTTTTTATCACTTCATAAGGTCCAATGTACTTCGGACTCAACTTCCCTTTAACTCCGAACCTCTTTACTCCTTTCATCGGGGACACTTTCAAGAACACCTTATCTCCAACTTCAAACTCCAAGGGTCGACGGCGAACATCGGCATAAGATTTCTGTCGATCTTGGGCGGCTTTCAATCTTTCACGGATGAGTTTCACTTGATCAATCGTCTCGGTTAACTTGTCGGGTCCTAGGTCACGAACATCACTTGCTTGGTCCCAACAAATCGGACTACGACATTTCCTTCCATAAAGGGCTTCATAAGGGGCCATCTTGATAGAAGCATGATAACTATTGTTGTAAGAAAATTCCACCAAAGGTAAGCTCTTCTCCCAACTAAATTGGAAATCAAGGGCACAAGCACGCAATAAGTCTTCTAGAGTTTGAATCGTCCTCTCGGATTGTCCATCGGTAGCGGCATGAAAAGCGGTACTCATCAACAACTTACTACCCATAGCATCTTGCAAAGCTTTCCAAAATCTTGAACAAAAACGCGGGTCACGATCCGACACGATCTCCTTAGGAACACCACGGTAACGAACGATCTCTTCCACATAAGCACTAGCAAGACGGTCTAAACTCCAAGTTTCTTTGATAGGGATGAACCTAGCACACTTGGTCAACCTATCCACAACAACCCATACGGCATCCTTTCTACCGATGGTCTTAGGCAAGGCCATCACAAAATCCATGGAAATGAACTCCCACTTCCATAAAGGAACATCCAACGGTTGTAGCAAACCACCGGGTCTCTTATGCTCAATCTTCACTTGTTGACAAGTAAGACACCTTCCAACGTATGACACAATGTCATTCTTCATGTTAGGCCACCAAAACTGAAGCTTCAAATCTTTATACATCTTGTCTCCTCTGGGGTGAATCGAATAAGGGGATAGATGAGCTTCATCTAGAACTCTCTTCCTCAAATCAACGGTATCGGGCACGTACATGCGTCCTCGGTAACGAAGGTAACCTTTAGCATCAATCTCACAATCCTTTGCTTTCCCTTCAAGAAGCTTGGCTTGAAAACTTTTAAAGGTAGCATCGTCCACAAGGCTATCAAGGATCTCACGGTGAAGAACGGGCTCGACAACTATAGCACCAAGATAGTCAAAACCACTCTCCACAAGTTGCAAACTTAACTTACGAAACTCGGCACAAAGGTCATCGGGGAGTACACGAATGGCACTCAAGGAATGAGTAGACTTCCTACTAAGGGCGTCGGCAACCACATTTGCCTTTCCTTCATGATACAACATCTCTACGTCATAATCATTCACCAATTCCAACCATCGTCGTTGTCTCATGTTCAAATCCTTTTGGGTGAAGATATATCTCAAACTCTTATGATCGGTGTAGATGCGGCAATGGACTCCAATGAGGTAGTGTCTCCACATCTTCAAGGCATGAACAATGGCGGCTAATTCCAAATCATGAGTGGGGTAGTTCACTTCATGAACTCTTAATTGTCGCGAAGCATAGGCAACAACTCTTCTATTTTGCATGAGGACACAACCCAAACCCATCTTAGAAGCATCACAAAACACATCAAAATCAACTCCATCCTCGGGCAAGGTCAACACGGGGGCGGTAGTCAACCTCTTCTTCAACTCTTGGAATGCACTTTCACAAGCTTCGGTCCACACAAACTTGGTCTCCTTCTTCAAAAGTTGAGTCATCGGTCTAGCAAGCTTGGAAAAATCCTTCACAAAGCGACGGTAATAACCCGCCAAACCCAAGAAACTACGGATCTCACCAACATCGGTTGGACTCTTCCACTCGATTACGGCTTCAATCTTCGAAGGGTCTACCATGACACCATCCTTAGATATAACATGGCCTAGAAAAGATACCTTAGACAACCAAAATTCACACTTGGAGAATTTGGCAAACCACTTTTGTCGACGGAGGATTTCCAAAATGGTACGAAGGTGATCGGCATGCTCTTCTTCGGACTTGGAAAAGATGAGGATATCGTCAATGAAGACCACAACACACTTGTCTAAGAACTCACTAAAGGGCCGGTTCATTTGGTACATGAAGATAGAAGGGGCATTGGTTAAACCAAAGGGCATCACCTTAAACTCAAAGTGTCCATACCTTGTGTTAAAGGCGGTCTTAGGGATGTCGGACTCACGAACGGGAATTTGATGATAACCGGATCTCAAATCAATCTTGGAGAAAGTAGAAGCACCTTTGAGTTGATCAAACAAATCTTCAATCCTTGGTAGAGGATACTTGTTCTTGATGGTAACACGGTTAAGCTCGCGGTAGTCAATGCAAAGTCTCATGGATCCATCTTTCTTCTTCACAAAGAGAACGGGAGCACCCCAAGGTGAGGCACTAGGTCTAATGAATCCTTTCTCAATCATCTCATCAAGTTGCTTCCTCAACTCCTTCAACTCGGTTGGCGCCATACGGTACGGGGCTTTAGCAATCGGTCCGGTTCCGGGTACAAGGTCGATAGAGAACTCAACATCACGCTCGGGAGGAATTAGGGCAACTCTTCGGGAAAGACATCGGCGAACTCACAAACCACGGGCACTTCTTCGATCTTTGGTAAGGGAGGAGAGGTAGAAGTCACCACACATAGAAAGATTTGGTAACCTTTCCTCTTCATGCTCATCAACTTCAAAGCGGAAATCAATTTCACACCTTCTTGGGAACGAACTCCTTTATAGGATACGCGAGTGCCTAGCGGACTCTTGAGGCAAATCTTTTGGTCTCTACACTCGAATCTTGCATCATACTTTGACAACCAATCCATACCCAAAATCACATCGAATTCCTCAAGGGGAAAACGAAGTAGGTTAGCGGGAAATAAGGTTCCCGAAATAGAGATAGGAATGTCGGAGAAAGAAAGGGAACAAGAGAATTTTCAGGAAGGTAAGGATATAGAAGTTTCCTCGGTAGGAATTGGTTCAATGGCTAGCTTTTCGGAAAATTTGGAAGATATAAAGGATAAAGATGCGCCGGTATCAAATAAAATGAGGCAAGGTTGATCAAAAATTGAGAACATACCCGTAATGATATCGGGATGAGCGGCGGCTTCGGCTCGACTCATGACAAAGATAGTTCCTCTTGGCCTAGCATTTGAAGTAGGAGCATTCTTCTTCTCGGGGCAATCGGCAACACGATGTCCGGGCTTCTTACAATGGAAGCAAGTCAAGGGCTTGCCATAGCATCCAATTCCGGGGTGTGCAGCTTGCCTACAATGGTAGCACTTACGGCCCTTCTCAAGTTCATTAGTTGATGTGGGAGCTTGTCCTCTAGGTTCTTGAACTCTTGGTCCTTGTCCTCCATGGTCTTGTATCCTTGGCACAAACCTCCTCTTGTTGGCATAGTTTGGAGTAGAAGGCACAAATGGTCTCTTGCCATGAAAGTTAGAACGGTAAGAATGAGAAGAGGAGTGGGGCTTGGCTTCTTCTTCAATGGCCTTCAAAGAGCTTTCGGCCCAAATGGCATCATCATAGACTTCCACAAAGGTAGTTGAATTTCTTCTCACCATGCTTTCCACTTTAGGATTCAACTTGTTCTTATAGAAGTAGACACGATCCTCTTCATCTTTCACGAACTTGGAGGCATAATGAGCAAGTTCATTAAACTTGTCAGTGTAGGCTTGAATTGATAGCTTCCCTTGATTGAAGTCCATGAACTCCTTCAATCTTTGTTGTTTGAGCTCCTTAGGGTAGAAGCGAGTCTCCACAAGTGACTTGAAGCGGTTCCAATCAAAGTTGGTGTCTTGAGTAGCGGTAGGACCGGTCAAAGTCCACCACCTATCGGCTTCCTTCACAAGAAAGTGAGAGGCTAATCTCACCTTGTCCTCCTCTCGGGCATCAAAGAGAGAGAAGTTCTTCTCCATATCACGAAACCACTCCGAGAGAGCAACGGGATCCACTTCACCACCATAGGTCCTAGCCTTGTTCCTTGCTAGTTGACTTGCAATCCAAGCATAGCTTCCTTGACGGTTGGCTTCATGAGGAGGGGGAGTGGGTTGAGCATTTTGTTGATTAGCAAGCACTTGAGTGAGGGCTTGCATGATAGCATTTTCCACATTGGTTGGTCGTACCATCTTTTTGCACAAGAGCAAACAAGTTAGAACCTATCACAAAACATACACAAAAAGGCTACCAACTTAGGTCCTTAATTCTACCCATCTCTCATTCATTATTCAAGGTCAAGTAAGAATTTTAAGTTGGGGTACACGTGTGTGCGTCGGGAGCAATATATGCTCTGATACCAACTGTGACACCCCTCGTTGAGGCAACAAAATATAACTAGTAAATCGTGGCGGAAACACGAGATTTTTAAAACTTTTAAAGCTTCTAGTGAAGTCCAACGTGAGGTATCACCAACACGATAGATAAGTTTAGATAGTTAAAGTTAAGTTTACAACACAAGTCTAAATATTGGGGAAAAGATATCCCACGAATGAACATGTGTCTAAAAATAGGTGAGTCTATTAAAGTGATAGCTAATTAAGGTCCAAGGTAAGAACTCGCTAGCTCACACGGTCTTCCCCACTTAAGCTTCATCACCAACCTGTCATTCATAATAAATATGAAAGCCACATCGGTGGGGAGTAATTGAGGGTTCTCCCACCCACAATATGTCAAAATACAAGTAATTAGGAATGTAATTAAATAAACAAGTATAAGAATAAATACTTACGGTAACAAGAGAATCATGATTAGTATACAAAATGCAATAAGAGTAGTTATGCATAAATGAGAGAAGAATAATTAGGTCAAACGGTCACAAATTGACTCGACTCAAATGTAAGACAAATTACAAAGTATAGACTCAAACAAGACAACCCTCTAGACTCCAACCTCTTGGTAGGACGACGATCATAATACGGTCCTAGTCTAAACCTGGCCAGACTCTCGGGATGGACGACACCCGATTCGACAAACGATACCAAATCGTATCCAAGACTCGAAATATGGTACACCTAACCGTGCCCGAAAGTCGAGTAACCTCAAGCGGAACCTTGTCACCTAACCGTGACCCCTGGTCCGAAGAGGCGGAAGGAAAAATAGCCCAACTCGGAAACAATGGCACCTAACCGTGACCCAATGTCCGAGGGCAAATAAATAAGGAATGTCGAGTAGTCTCACAATGTAAAACGTCACACTCGGGTCACAAATACGAGTGGAAAAGATTGCACAAACATAACGTAAACAATTCATGTGAAGCATGCATAAGTATAAAGGTATGAGAAACATCGGTACTCTCTGCGGTGTGGGCACACGCATTTACTGCCCACCGCGCAGAGGATTCATGCTATGGTGAACAATGTCAAATTAGGTGAGGGTGTATTCTCTCTTAGGGTGGCACGCGCCCACCTGCAGGGGATACAAGCTAAAGGAAACAAGGTCAAAAACATTCAATGTGTATCCTCGCCGGGTGCACGCCGCCCACCGGCAGGGAATCCCTACTATAGTCAATTAACTTCAATATTTCACATTGTGTATTCTCCGGTTGACTGCCGCCCACCACAGGGGATACACCCTATTATAAAAGACACCAAAATTTCATGTACTTACTGCCGGTTGGGTAGGGTAGGAGGCCGCTGCCGCCCACCGGCAGGGGATTACAAAGGCTTAATTCCTCATTTTTATAACTCAGAAATGCAATGACGCGCTGCCGGTTGGGTAGGCTGCTGCCCAGCCCACCGGCAGGGGATCACCGTATACGAAAACTCATCAAACATCCATCTAAAGTCTTCCAAATTCAACCATCTTTCATTTAATCATTTTATACTCCTTTAACATGATGAATACTGAGAAAAATTACCACTTTCAAGATGTAATTAACATATGAGGTTGTTTATTAATCATTAAAAATGAGGTTTAATCATGTAATTATGAGAGAATTCCTTTAAGACAATCTCATGTTTTACCATATTACAACAAGACATGAATTTACTCCTTAAACATATGAAAATCATCATACAAGTAATCTACTCAACACCAAATCACCACAAAGCATGAAAGACACCAAATTTAACATTCATATGAGTCTAATACTACATAATTCACACAATTTTAACATAAAAGTCGAGTAACCCATCACCGTTACCTTTTTGCACTTCAATCTTCTAAAGACTCGTCAATGATGTAGCTATCCTCCTCCGGGTTGTCCAAGTTCTCCCCTAAACACAAAAACAAAGGTATTAAGTCAAGAATCCACATCCTTGTAAGATGAGAATTTCGAAATAGAGGAAAAGATGGCAACTTTCTTACTTAGAAAGAAGAGGAACGAGAAAAGGAAGAGAATGGCGCGAAAAGGAACGAGATTGGTGAAGAATTGAGTGAGATATGGTGATTTTAGGGTTAGTAAGGGAAGGTTCAACAATGGTGATGTGGTTGTTGGGAAATTTCAGAAATTAGAAGTGAGGGAGATGAAGTTGTGAGGGTTTAGTTGAGGTTTTGTGTAGAGAAAAGAGGGGGAAAAAGGCCCAAGAGTCAAGTTAAGCCCAATAACTCAAAATGAGTCGGTATCTACTAGAATTTTCGTCCCAAGTCTACTATAACTCGAGTCAGAGAATAATATTATTAAAATCTACACTATTATCACCGTTACACGGCTAAGACAATATTTTATGAAAATAAGCTTTAAATAATAATTATTTAATAAAAATTACTTAAAAGTTCATTTAAAATATGCGAAAGGTGCGGGGTGTTACACTTAATGTGTTCTCTGATAAAAATCCGATGATTTATTCGATGTGCTGCTGTTACGTTATATAGCAACCAACGCAACAATCCTCTCTAAAACCTAAACTTCACGGGCTTTCTAAATCTCGCCGGAATCGAAGTGGTCGATCGATCAAGATGATCTTTGGTCGATCGATCGCTCCTCAAAGAAAGAGTTAGCTTCGAAACCGAGCCTTGGTAGATCGACCGACTAGATTGGTCGGTCGACCGCTAAGTCGCTACTTGACTTTCTTTTAACTCGTGGACTTGTCTTTCGGGCCTTGGATTGCGCACCAAGCTCGTTCCTTAAGCAACTCCTTTACGTCATTTGCAATGCACTTACTCGGGACAGATTTGGCTTGATTTCCGTCGAATTCTTCACATTTCGCAATAAAGTACAAAATACGGAAGTAGACGGAAATAGGGAGAAAAGCAGCAAATAGTACACAAATGAGCTCTGAAATGCGTGTAAAAAGAGATGTAAAACATCATATAAATGACACGCATCAAATCTCCCCAAACCAAACCTTGCTTGTCCCCAAGCAAGAACTAGACTCGATCTAATGACCTAATGGAACGAGTTCAATCTCAGAGCGAGATGCACAAGTAAAGCCTAAGCCAATTTAATGCACAACTAACAATCAATCAACAATGTGAATCATGCAAACGAATTATAAAGTCGTTAAAAGGTCACTTTGAACCGTTGATATTTGTAAAGACTTATCAAATTGGACTCTCACGGGCCACTCAAATCACTCATAAACATAGGTGAATATAAGTAAGATAGAAAGAATTCATTTGTAGTGACTCTCACCTAACTGCGACTTATGAAAACATGCCAGCAATAGAATATGAAAATGACCTCTATGACCGTACATATGCATTCCAACCAACAGATGACCAAAGACACATGCCGAGGTATATATATGGGATATGTGAGGTATGGGTAAGAAGAGGCAAAACATTTTATGGACAAGTGGAGGTACAGGTGATCAAGCTAGCACCAAAACGAAACCATATGGCGACATCCAACTTCTTGCTCATAACAAACGAAACGGTGCTATAACGAGCACAAAACTCACAATCTCCAACTATCAAATCAATAAAACTCCCCATAGGATATAAATGAAACATGGGAGCAAAAATCGCCAAAGGATAAGGATTAAATCATGCGAATTGATTTTTTTTCTTTTTCTTTCACGGACATCAGTCGATCGACCTAAATGAGCAGTCGATCGACTGCTCTGAACAGTACGGGACGTTTTTCTCTTTTTCATTTCTTTTTCGAATCATTTTTTTCATTTCTTTTTTTTTTCTTTTTTTTTTTCTTTCTTTTCATCTTCCCAACTTTATCTCAAAAGAGCAAATGCCACCAAAAATGAGTAACAATCCCAGAAACCAGACTACTAGCTTGACAGAGGTAGGCTATATGTAGGATGTAGTAAATGGGACAAAAAGGATATTTTTGGCAGTGTGGAGCTTATGGGCAAAATGAGAAAAGGAAACCTCTACCACATGTGTCGACAAACCACAACCCGAATGCATACAGTTATTAAGTAGATCAAATTCATAATCATGCAGATTAAGGAAACATGTCTCATAAGGAGTACTACTCACATTCCTAGATGAACTGGTCATGAATGTCACCAGTTATGGGCTCTAAAGCTCAGAAAATATGATGTAGGTTGCCAATTATTAAAGTCAAGTCTCAAGTTCAGCAGGAATGTAACGAAAACTCGTAGATATGCACTTACGATTCTACTAATAACATGTCAGTTAGCAAGGCTTTAGGCAAAACGGTGCAAATGCAAAATCATCCTTGAAATACTACCGTTCCGACTCGACCTATATGCTAAAATAAACGTGCGTTTTATGGAAATTTTTGAAATTTTTGAAATTTTTTTTTTTTGGAATTTTGTATATATGAGAATGAAATAAACAATGCAAACTGAAATTTAAACGTGAATGCAAGCAAATGAATGAAGTGCGACGCAAAACCCTTCCCCAAACCAAATCGCACAATGTCCTCATTGTGCAAAATCATGTAATGAAGGAAAGAGAAATGGGAATTTGCGAGAAAAGGGAAATTAAAACACAATGACATAAAGTAAAGACTTGGGAACTCACAAGACTTTAAGCGCAGCAAAGGAAACCTCCCCAAACCAGCGTGAGCTAGGAGGTTTCAGTAGCCAGCAGTGCTACCAATAATCACCTGAAAAGACAAACAAAACCACGCATAAAACCGAGAAAGACAATCATGAAGCGGTAAAATTGTGCGCAAATGAGAAAATCAGAAGAAATAAATAAAACGACGGAAGATAAAGTGGAGTGGAAAACTCCACTTAAGTCCGCATATCGACCAAACACAGCAGGGGAGAGATCGTGAACAAATACAGCAGTGTCTATGGTCGATCGACCTATATGGGCAGTCGATCGACTAGATGAACAGGAACAGAAGCTCCTGGAAAGCGCAACTCAGTCGATCGACCATGATGGCCAATCGATCGACTGAAAGTACTGCTGTACTCCTTATTTCTTCGTATTTGCTCAATGATTTGAGCTAACAAGCTCTAAATACCTGCAAGTACACAATAATACGCGCCCAAAATTGCGCAAAACCCAAAGTAATGTCTAAAGCATATAAAATCCTAAGCAACAAAATTAAATGCGAAGTCTCGCGCACACAAAAACAATAAAAAGTAGTTCGAAAGCAATAAAGTGAAGTTTATAACGAACTCGATCAACTAATAGTTGATCAAAAAGGACCAAGGGATGGCCCACTTCGTCGGCTTCTGGCTACTAGAGGCAACCTCAATGGTGCTCATCTTATCAGTTGCACCCTTCTTAGCTTCGACAGTCGGAGAGTTCAGCTGATCAGCTTCGTCATCTCCCCAATCGAGGACTCCCTCAGAATCATCGGAGTCCAAATCAGCCCATCTCACCTTGGCTGGCTCATCCTCTACTTCTTCATCAGTCCCATAGCTTAAGCATCCTAGGCCTCCTCTTTGAATGATCGGCTGCTTTACAGCTGGCGCAACTTGTAGTACTCCCTTCCCCAAACCAGCTCCTGCATTATTTAAAGCAACAGATTCTTCCTCCATCTTGCTCCCAATCCGGGGCGGAGGGGTTAATACAGCAGTAGTAATAGGCATGTCGGAAAGTACAAAGTACGATCTCTTTTCAGAGACCGTATTACAAGTGACGGGCCACATGGGATCCTTTTTCTTAGCCGGCTGGGCAAAAACAATAGAGTGCTTTCCCACTTTGAAGGTCAAAGTACCTAGACCGACGTCGATGACTGCACCAGCAGTGTGCAAAAATGGCCTTCCCAAAATGATGGGAATATGGTCATCCTCAGGCATGTCAAGGACAACAAAGTCGACAGGGAAGAAAAACTTCCCTATCTGGACGGGTATGTCCTCTAGGACTCCTATGGGCTCGACCGCAGATCGGTCAGCCATCTGGACTGTCATCTCAGTAATAGCAAACCTGGTCAGTTTAAGCTTCCTAGCTAGACTCAAAGGCATGACACTTATGCTAGCTCCCAAATCACATAAAGCCTTTTCGATAGAAAAGGTACCTATGCTACAAGGGACGGAAAAACTGCCCGGGTCCTCTAACTTAAGGGGCGCAGTGTGAGACAGATAAGAACAAGACTCCTTGGTAAGTGCGACAGTGTGCATCTTTGTTTCAAGTGACCGCTTTTTAGACAACAGTTGTTTCATAAATTTGGTGTAAGCGGGTACTTGGTTAACTAGCTCAAGGAAGGGGACTTGCACATTCAGACTACGGATAACTTTCTCAAACTTACTGAAAGATACCTGTTCCTTGGTTGGCACGAGTCTCTCCGGATATGGGGCTGTAAGGAGCACCTTAGCCCTCTCCTCTAATTCCGCGCGCGCGGCGTCCTTGGACTTTGGCTGGAAGTCCGTTACCTTTTCTTTGTTGAAGCTAGATCCCTCCTCGGACCGTCTCAAATGAGACCCATTGACCGTCATTGGATCGAACTTGGAGCGGGATCGACCCACAAGATTTGGGTCTGCCCCTAAAACTTTCGGGACGGTGGTACCCCGAAACAAGTGGTCTCGTAGATTAGTTGGCATTAAAGGACGAAAATCTTCAGCATCAGCAGTGATATTGGTCGATCGACCACCCTCCTCAGTCGATCGACTGGAATGCACAGTTCCAGAAGCTCCTGGAACCCGTAAATCAGTCGATCGACTAGGTATATCAGTCGATCGACTGATTTTCCTGGCAGACGTCTTTTTCTTTGAATTGTTCGTTGAAGCTTTCTCTTGGCTTGTTTCTGGCTCATCTTTCTCGACAGCATCCTCAACCATGGCAGGACCGTTAAGGGTGGACCCGCTCCTCAAGGTGATGGCATTTAGGGTCTCCTTTTGTTCGGGTTGAGTGGGTAGGTGTCCGGGAGCTCGAGTGTTACTTTTGCTAGCTAGTTGAGCAATTTGGCTCTCAAGTAACTTCATCCCGGCCTCTCTTGCTTGGGACTCCATTAGCAATGATTCTTAAGTTCGTTAAAAACTCAGAATTTTGTGATTGTCTTCTGCGGCACATAAGGAGGCTTTTGGTATTCTTTGTTGCTTTTGATGCGGAGGCACATATGGCTGCTGCTGTGGCGGAGGTTGAGTTGGGTTTTGGACATTCTGGCTCCTCCAACTCAAGTTCGGATGCGGTGGCTCGTAGTAGGAGTTGTTCTGCCTATAGTGTTGAAAGGCGGACAAGATTCAAAGGGACTAGGGCGGTTCTTCGAGACATGGCCCTCAACTCCACACCTTTCACAAAGGAAGGGACCGTCGACACAAAGCATTGACTTGGTATATCCCACCCTTAGAGACTCCTCCTAGCTCATACTTGTCAAATCTTGCAGTAAGAGCCTCAAGTGCAAAGAACAGAGGAAGATTCAGCAGCTCTCCTCCGGTTCCCTCTCGAATTCCCATACTCGGCCTTGTGGGTAGCGAGATCATCAATGATTTTCCACCCTTTGGTTGCTCCCAAATTTTCAGCGAATCTCCCATTGCGCAGACATCCAAAATGGCCCCTCGATCGTCGTACAACCCATTGTAGAAATGATTGCACAAACTCCACTTTGCAATCCCATGGTGCGGTATGGTCCGCACCAACTTCTTGAATCGGACCCATGCCTCGTGGAAATTCTCATCTGGCCCTTGTTTAAAGCCCGTGATTTGAGCTCTAATAGCGATCGTCCTTGAAGCAGAGAAGTACTTCTTGTAGAACGCCAATGCCAATGTATTCCAATCGTGATCTCGAACGGTCTTGTCCAAATCCCTATACCATTCCCTTGCGGCATCACGAAGGGAAAAGATGAACATGGTCTCCTTGATTTGATCTTGGGTCACGCCATTTGGTGGGGGAATGGCGCTGCGGCAGAGTCAATGAAGGTCTCCATGTGCTTAGCCTGCATCTTCATTTGCAGCTCCCCAAACCGGTTTCTCTCAACCATAGTAATGTAAGCGAGGCTTTGGTTCGAATTTCCCTGGCTTCTCCGTAATTCGAACCCTTTGTACAAGTCGGGTGTCGGCTCGGAAAAACTAGCTATACTCGCTTCCTCGGCCATGACTGGAATTTCTGGGAAAATAACTGGTTGGTGAAGAGGTGGGTGAAGATGTTGGTCTTCCTCAAACAGATCGTGCTCGAGATAGCTTGACAGAGTACTCGGCTCTTCCTCTCGTCGACAATATCCTTCGTGCTCGTCTCAACCCGCGCAAAGATTTCTCTATCTCGGAGTCAAATGGTAATAATTCTCCACCCCGTGACTGCGCATAAGATGAAACTACAACAAGAATATAAGAAAAGTTTAAGGAACAAAAGTCCCTTAAACCGAGAAAGACCGAAAATAAAAGCAACTAAAATTAGGACTATTGCCTCCCCGCAACGGCGCCAAAATTTGATACCCGTCGTTGTGAGTACCAAAGATAAAATTTATAATCTCCTATTAAGACTAACCTAGGCTAGTGGTATGTGGTCGAACCACAAGGAGGCGGTTGTAAATTCTAGTTGTTCTATAATCAGTCAAAGGTAACTATTATGGGGGTTGATTGAATTGGTCTATAACTAATAATAAAGAAGAAGAAAATAAACTAAAGATATGGATTAAACAGATAAAAGAAAGGTACTAGGATGGTCGGGTCATTACGACTTGGCGGCAAAGAAACTAAGTCGGTCGAATTAAACACAGGTAAGGCGGGAAATAAGAGGTCCTCTCGGTCCACTCCTAACAAATAGCATCTCTCGATCTCACTATAGGTCCCTAATGTCACTAATACTAACTTTCGTCTTGAAAAGTGACTAATGGTCTAAACTATACCTATCTTTCGATCTTAGCACAGTTTAGTCGAATTAATTGACGGTCACATAACCTACCCTACCTTTCGGTCTAATTGGTCGGTCACAAAATAGGTATCTAACCGGTCGCATGCATTCGATTTGTTAAATACAAGTTTAAAAACAATTAAAACGAAGATAACCTTACAAGGTCAGTCGATCGACCAACAATGTCGGTCGATCGATCGACACGCTGGTTCATCCATCCGTGTCTAATCTAATGCCGCCTAGCCATAAATCGCCTACATCCTAGCACTACAGATTTAGCTACTCATGGCGAAGGTAAAAACAACAATAAAACTCATGACAATTACTAATTCATACTTAAAATAAATAGCAATGATGAAGAAACGATAATTGGCTTGGGAACACTAACTACCAATTCTATACTAACAAAGAAAGCAATAAACGGGATTAGGCGGAATGAATACCGAAAATTCAGAGGAAAGATTAGGAACAAAGGCAGAATTCCAAAGCAAGAATCGATATAGCAAACCCTAATTATCCGAACAAACTAAAACTAAAACTTAATGTATTGTGATGTGAAACTTAATGTGTTCTCTGATAAAAATCCGATGATTTATTCGATGTCTTCTTTATTACGTTATATAGCAACCAACGCAACAATCCTCTCTAAAACCTAAACTTCACGGGCTTTCTAAATCTAAATGCGGAATCGAAGTCAGTCGATCGATCAAGATCTTGGTCGATCGATCGCTCCAAAGAACAACGGAGCTTTCGAAACCGAGCCTTGGTCGATCGATCGACTAGATTGGTCGGTCGGATCGCTAAGGTGCTACTTGACTTCTTTTAACTCGTGGACTTGTCTTTCGGGCCTTGGATTGCGCACCAAGCTCGTTCCTTAAGCAACTCCTTTACGTCATTTGCAATGCGACTTACTCGGGACAGATTTGGCTTGATTTCCGTCGAATTCTTCACATTTACGCAATAAAGTACAAAATACGGAAGTAGACGGAAATAGGGAGAAAAGCAGCAAATAGTACACAAATGAGCTCTGAAATGCGTGTAAAAAGAGATGTAAAACATCATATAAATGACACGCATCAGCTGCGGTCCCCCATCGCGTGTGGCTGGTCCAGTGGACGATCGATATTGAGATGATGGGAATTGGTTGGTTTGTGTGTGTGTGTGTGTGATTAAGGCATGTCTGTTTATCTTATCATTGTTGTTTATATTGATTGTGTGATTAGTACCGACCCCGGTGTTGTTTTGTAAACGTCGCGGTGATCCATTCGGGGATGGTGAGCGAGATATTGAGCGGTATTGAGATGAGTCTTGGGATAGCTGGGATGCCACGACATGATGATAGGAGTCTTCCGCTGTAGCTTTTAGTTTATTTACATTTCAGTTAGAACAGTCAGTTTGAGAACATGTATCGTACTTTTGGTTTGGTTTTGAGGATTATAACTATTCGCTAAATCATTTATAATAAACGTTGTTTCTTCATTGTTGTTTGATTATCATTGCCTCGGGTAACCGAGATGGTATTGTCTTCATACCTGGGTGGTCCTGGTAAGGCACTTGGAGTATGGGGGTGTTACATAAAGGACAATTCCCTTAATAGACAGATTGATTAATTGTATGACGATACAAGTTGATCAATTCCTTAAAATTGAACAATTCACTTGTGAGAGAGAATATTGATATCTTATTGTAATGACACTAAATAAGATTTATTTTAGTAATTGATACTTTATTACTAAAATTGTTTATTGTTTGAGAAACAATAGAGATAAGAATGAATGGTTAATTATAATTACAAGATGTTGTGAATTATAATTATATGACCCATTTTATTTATGTGATCAAGTATCACTAGTTAATTTGTTGTACATAATTTAATTAATTTATAAAATGATATTTATTTGATAAATATGCATTAAATTAATTAATAACATATAACATACTACATGTGACATATTGTGTGACAATTGATAAAATAAAATGGTAGTCTATTTTATGTAATATGGACCGAATGGAGGGAGTATTAGTGGTGTGAGGATGATGTTATTTTATGAGTCAAAATGCACATCATCATAGCTATTTGCTTACTAGCCTTACACCTACTCTAACATGTCTTACACAACCTATTTCTCATGAAGACCAAAAGGATAAAGCAAGATGCCAATTTTTGGCGCCTAGCCCTTGTTCCAACCGTCATCCCTCCTTGTCATTAAGAGAATTTTGTTTTCTTATTTTTTCATCCTTACAACACACATGAAAACTTGCTATATTTCTCTCCACTTCTCTAAAAACAAGTTTTAGAATACAAGAAATTGTTCATTAATTCTAATATCTAAATAAGGTTACTAGTGTAGTAATAATAACAATATTAGAATACATTTTAAGGGTACTAGTGTATTAATCTATTTAATTAGTATACTAGTTTAAGGGATTAGTCTTGGGTGAAATCAAAGGAGAATCTCTACATTGGGATTTTTGGTGGATCATCCAACATTTTAAGCTCAATAACAAATAAGGAAGATGACCTTATTTGTGCCCATAATTTCGAACCTATCTACAATGTAAGAGACATTGTTTTTCTTATAAATCTCTTATTTTGTTATGCATGCACTAGATCTAAAGAACAAATAATTAAGAAGTTAGTTAGTTCACTATTAGAGGAGTCTAATAAGAGGTAAATAAACCTAACAGTTAGGAATTACTACATTTCATTTTGATGAAGAATGGCAAATGGTATTAAAAATTCGCTTTTCTAAAATGGGAATTTAGAAAAGGATGTGTATGGAACACAAAATCTTTGATAAAGATCTAAGAATCCTAACATATTATGTAAAGCTTACTGAATGATCTTAAGCAAGCATTAAAGGATTATACTTTTCGTTCCTGTGATAATTGAGAATGGTTTCATTCACATGATTGAAGAAACATGTTTATGCATGAAGTTAAGTGGGAGCCAGATTTATTTTTCCATGTCTTATATGTTGAAGACATATTACTTGTTGAGAATAATGTACCAATACTCTCCTCTGTGAAAGAGTGATTGGGAGACTAGTAAAAGGTGTAATGTATTCGAGATTTCCGAATCTATGTGTTGAATGTGAGAGAATATTGGCATAGAATTGAGAGTCGTATGATGATAAGATCTTTTATATCTATTTCACATCAACAAGGTTGAGTAGGTTATTCATGTTGATGAAAGTGGAATTGCTATGATAGAGTCATAGTCATTCACTGAACCTAATAAGTTGTTGATTTCATGAAATCGATTTCTAATGTTTCCGCCATTAGAATGATCATGTATGCCATTAAATGCACACGCCGTGATGAAGCATATGCTTGGAGCATAATAAATCAATAACAAGTTAATTTATAAGATGGTCTTGTGAAAGCCTTAAAGAACATCCTTTGAGATTCTTGAAGTGAATTAAGGATTCGTTCATATGTATGGATGATATACCGAGTTGTGTGTTGAAGGGTTGCACAAACTTTAGTTTCCAAACCGAAAGGGATTTGTCGAAATCCTAGGCTGTTTTATTGACTTAGGAGTATGAGACTAGAAAAATATTTTAGTTTCAACCATTGCAAATTCTACATATAGAATCTAAGTAAATTGTGATAAAATGGTCAACATAGGGAATAAGAGTGAATCCCTATACCAATGACTTTATCATAAGTTATGAGATAACAGTGGGAGCATCTTTCAAGCTAACGAGCCTAAGTTTAGTAAGAAGACTAGACAAATACTTAGATAAATTCATGTTATTAGAAATAACATTGAATAGAAGGAAATAACAATTAACAAAGTTGTAATATATGGATATATGGTATATCCACTTGCCTAGCTTTTGCTGCATTTCAACTAGTGTAATAGGTACACTATAGATTATAAGATATGAAGTAGTAATAGTGTATTGACTATTCATATATGATAATCGCATTTATCGTTTGAGTTTCTTTAAGCTCATCCATTAATTTGTTAAATCCAAATGGGTTGTTGAGAAAATTGAACCCCATTGAATTGAACTGGATTGACATAGTATTCTCCCCTAGTTACTTAAAGGAGGTGACGTCTCAAAGTAACTAGAGTGTGATGCGATTGATGGCAAGTGCAAGTGCCATAGAGTCATATGGGATGACTAGTCGATCACATAGGTAGACTGTATGGGATACTCTGTCGGGCAGTGACCGCTTATAGTGTTCGGGTAATTCATAAAGTCTGGTCGTGGCAAAAGAGCTACTATAGTATTCTGATGAGTCAATTCTTTTGACTAGAGACTATTTGCCCAAGTTAGCACAATTTATGATTGGCTTTGATTTATGCTCTACGACTGTCGTAACTGAGGTCAAATGAGTGTATTTTGGGTTATGATGAACTGTGGCTATACGAAGGGAATAGTGCGATAGGAATTGTCCACCCCCTTGTCAGGGTTATTTGAAATCTCAAGGCCACTCGAGGAGTAGTGAACTGAAAATGCGTGGCCATGCTCGGAAGGTATCTACGGTAGATAATTCCGGTCAGACAGTAACTCTCCAGATTGAGGAAACCACTCAAGATATGATCAAATGCAAGTACGACCGGCGAGACACCTTGCATTGAGTGGGAGATTGTAATAGGATAAGTGAATTGGTGACGCACACTTGTCTCGGACAAGTGGGAGATTGTTGGAGTATGTGTCCTCAACAATAGTGCGATCACATGTTTAAATCTCATAATAAGAATACGAAAGGGATGATAAATTAAATAGTCAACTGATCAACATTAATCGGTAACGATTGGCTTGCTAGAGTTTGACGTTACTGTCGTGTTGACGGTGGTGATCAGTTGATCCCTTAAGGTCACACCTAAAGGATGATGCCCTTATCAGTAAAGTTAATTAGTTGTATATTGATACAAGTTAATTAATTCCTTAAATAAGAGCAATTTATATTTATGAAAGGAAATATGTATCTTATTGTAATGTGATTAAATAAGATTCGATTTAGTGGATTAATATATTAATTCACTAAATTATGTTGAGGTTTTATAAATATTTTGAGGTAGAAGTAATTAGTTATTTACATTTACAAGAGGTTGTAAATTTAACTAACTAGCTATTATGGAACCCATTATATGTTAATATAATGATAAAATATCACTCAATAAATTGAGTGAATATATGTTTATTAATTTGTCACATAATTGTTGTATGATCAAATTAATATTTAATTACGAAAGATAATTAAACATAAGACTTATAAGCATTTGTGTGACAAATATTATAAGACTAAAATGGACCAAAATAGCTCATGTGGACCGTCCACATGGAGTGCATGCTTGATCTTTAGGTTTTGTCATTTAGTTGTTGGAAAGATGCTCCGACAACTTATGACACAACTTTTATCTAGCAAGCCTACTACCTACTCTACATAGCATGTGAATTTTGAGAACATAAAATGCTCTAAACAAGAGCAAAGTGGCCGGACCACTTGAGCATGAGAGGACACTTTTGTTGTTCTAATTTTTACTCTATCTTTCTCTAAAAATCACATGCAAAACCTCTCTCTTGTTCATAGCTTTCCTTCTCTAAAACTTGAGAAGTTTTAATCCAAATTGTTCATCTATACTACTAATATTATTAATGTAATATATGAGTATTAGTAGCCAATTTTAAGGTAGACTATTAAATAAATATCTAGCAAATATTATTTAGTAGTGATAAGGGCAAATCTTGGGTGCAATCAAAAGGAGAGCTCCTAATATGGAGTCTTGGAGGATCATCCTAATACTCATCATAGCTCAAGAACAAGTGAAGGTAGGAGACCTTACTTGTGCCCAAAAATCCGAAAATAATAATGTAAGGAACATTGTTTTTCTTACTTAATCTCTTATTTAGTTATGCATGCACTAGATCTAATGAACTCACATTAATATGTTAATTAGTTCACTATTAGAAGAGTCTAATAATAGGTATATGAATCTTACAAAAAATATGGTTTTTTTATAACCACGAGTAGACAACTTAGGTCCCTTCTTCCCATACGTTATCTCAATATCTTTCACTTTCTCATGCACTTCATGACCATTCTCATGATTATTTACTTCTACATGAGATTCGCCATCCTCATCCTCTAATTCTCCATGAAAAATCCAACGCCTATAATCTCTACTGAAACTATTCTTTTCTAAATGTATTTTGACATCTTGGATATGCAAAACCCTAATAATACCAGATCTATTACAAGGGCAGGGGATTGATGAGTGGAGATGAAAATTTTCACTAACGAAATTGTAAAATTCAGCAATTCCATCATTATAAATGGAATCACCAATTTCACCATCAATCATCCAAGTACGACCCATATATAAGCCAGTAGCTATGAAAATGAGATTACCTTTTTTAAGCTATAAAGATTAATGACGGCGACGATGACAAAGATGACTTGTTCACCATCAGTCATTCTATTATTAATACCTTTGAAATTTTATTTATTTTTTGAGTTGCATAATCTAAGACGGTTCATATAAGAACTGTTGTAATTGTGCATGAGGTGAATAATGGTCAAACAACAAATAATAATAGGGCATGCATTGGTAAACTAAAATCACAAACTTTTCAGTTTTCATAGTGGATCTGTTCTTACAATGGTTTTAAGAAACACCGTTGTTAATTAGTGTAATATGACAATGGCTTTAAAATAACCGTTGTTGATATTTGTAATATGATAACGGCTTAACAAAGAACCGTTATCATTTTGTCTTATTATTATTATTACGATTCCAATTCTTATTATCTTATTATGTCGTTTCCATTCTTTTTTATTATTATAAGTAGAAAGTTAGTCATTATAATATTTTATTTGACATTGGTGGATTGCCTTTGAGTGTAAGGAGTACCATACTCCTGGAGGACACAAGAATTTTTCTGGTGATATTGTCTTTGAATTCCAGAGGATGGGATAACAAAAAATGCAACAAATAACATAAATAATTAAACTTTAATTCAAATAACCTCCATAATTAAAATACAACTCATAATGTCAGATAATAATTAAAGACTTAATTAGAATCTGATGAAGTATTATGATAGTCTTCATTCCCAATTTCGGCATAGATAAAGTCGTAGATCGACTCTTCATCATCAGCGGGCAACGTAAGTGGAATGGCCTCTTTCTCCCATGACATAGGCCCGGTGGCAGGAATGTGATGCCTCCTGTAATGTCTCAGCAGATCATGATCAACATGGGTCGCAACCTATAGATAATGGCCCTTTTGTCTAGCATCCGAATAGAAGTCCTCTTTCCCCGCATCTTTCCCCGCAAATCTAGCCCCTAATTTTCTTGTCTGACGAAAACTATCATGGCAGTTGGCTTCGTCAAACTCGATAAAAGTGAAGCCTACAAAACCTTGCTTGTTTGTAGACACAGGGTACGCTTTTTTAACAGCAGTGAAACCGGAGTCATGAAGCATTTGCGTCAACCACCCAAAATTAGGGTTTAAACCCTTTCCATTTACATCATAACTAACATGGAGATTATGGAGAATGCAAGTAGAAGGCTGTGCGTAACGAGAACGTGATTGTAGCTCTGATACACCAGCCATATTTTTTTTTAGAGAGAAATTTAAAGAGAAATTAAACTGTAAATGTTTGATAATTTAGATTTTGACCTAAAACATTATGACGACATATTTATAGAATTATTTTGGTCAAATTGAATATTATTGGTCAAATTGAATATTTATTAAAGTTCTGATAAAGTTTTGCATGCAGTGGTGAAACTGAGAAATCTAATCAAAGAGTGACAATGGTTGAATTGAAAAATCGTTCTTTCATAATTGAAAATGATAACGGTTACAAGAAACCCGTATCTATAACATATCAACGGGTACCACAAACCGTTGCTCGTACTAATTTAGTAACGGTTTTTAAAATGCCGTTTTCTTATACTGGTAACGGTTATCTAACAACCGTTAATAAGAGAGATTTTATAACGAGCTTTTGGAAACCGTTAAAACGTTTTTGAAAATGGTTTGTTAAGTAGCCGTTGTCACATTATAATAACAACGGTTTTCGTGGGAAACCGTTATTTTGATAATCACATTCTAGGTTTCCGCCAATATTTGGAAAACGGTAATTTAAGTGTCGTTATTAAATGCATTAAACCGTTGTGATACGCTCCTTATTGATTGCCAGATTTAGCGTAGTGAAGCCCCTCTTATCTCCATCGAGCGAATAACCCATGTCCCTGAATGTGCACATCCCCTTGTGGCAGGAACCACAAGGGGCGAATCAAGGGCGTGAAGCCATTCTCGAGATGACTCCACTCAGCCAGGGACGCACCCCGTATACAAACACATCGCTACTGTCACACAATTAACAATACTAAACACCACACAAGACAATCAATCAACAGTACAAAGTAGGAAAACCTACCTTTAGCAATCAGGGTCGACAGCGCACACATCGGTACGAAGGTAATGCAACCACCATAGACACTTATCACAACAGTAGGGAATAGCCTATTACTTACAACCATAACTACAAACAAATCTAGGTATGATGATGATGATGACTTACCTATTCTCGGCCTTCTAGCGACAAGACCGCTACCCGACTCAAGTATCCATCCCCATGGTATCTCCAAGTGAAAAGGAAATCTCAATGGTTGAAGGTGGTGAAGGAGAGAAGTGTCGTCGATTAGTTTTAGGAAAGAGAGAAATGAAAAACTGATTTGGGGTTCACGACTTCACGATATATAACTTAACGCTGGAACCGCCATACTCGATCGAGTATGGGACTTACTCGATCGAGTGGCCTCTACTCGATCGAGTAGCCTATGCTTGATCGAGTTCCCCACTTCTAAAGGTCACCAAGTGCTAAGTCCGTTTTTATGAAAGGTCTCAAGGTCTACCAAGTGTCCAAGGTCAGTCAACGACTAGTCAACGGGTCCCTAATGGGGCGGGTATTACAGTCTTCCCCTCTTATAAAGAACTTCGTCCCCGAAGTTCAACTCATCATCTCCCGCACCCAAAGGTGTATACTAAGTCAAGACAACTAACACAACTTAACCTGACGAGAACTGTTACAGCCATACCCAACATAATACCCAACTTCCCATGCTGACTAATCATCATCACCTACCTTCACGAATATGATCATCAAACACACTCCCTTCCAAGCCATCACCCGTATGCTAACACCACTATCACTTCCCTTTTACCAAACGAATCTAACACCATACAACGTCATAAAAATTGATCACAATCGACTTACTATTCACAAACAATTAACTCATTAAACATCCAATGCATAAATTACCGACTACATTACTCAATGTCCGTATAAATCATTCACACAACAATTATATTACTTAACAAATATTTAAATTACTTGAACAATAATTAAATTATATACAAGAAATAACTCGCGAATATGACCAATGAAGTACTTAAAAGATGATATTTTAGGCATTTTTCATTCGCGACATTACTCTTCCCCACTTAAACGGAACTTCGTTCCCGAAGTTCACCTTCAAGACGAGATAGAAATATTACAAGAAATGAGAACCATCATCTGACCTTAACATTACGAGATGAACCAAATATGATGAAACCAACAATCACTAGTAGAAAAAACCCCTATCACGACGCAGTTATCGTGGCGGTTCTAATAGAAACGACACAAAAAGCCCAATAATTTGGCGGGAAGGAAATATTTTTGTATATAGAAGGTCTATAGTGGCGGTTAAAGTAAGAACCGTCGTGATAATATAAGTTTTTTATGGCGGTTCTAAATAGGAAACGCCACCATAGTTCAATAGTGGCGATTCTATTAACAACCGACGTTAAGAATGACGCTAAAAGTTAATACAAATTTATAATTTTTTGGGCTAAAAACCGCCACGATATGTTTTTTTGTCGGTTCTAATTAAAACCGACTTTAATATAAAAATTAAAAAAATTAATTAAAAAGTCAAAACCCTTAGCGCTGGGTTCATTCAATCAACCGCCAAAATATACCGTTGTTTCTTCGTCTTCTTCATTTCACCGCCAAAACCTCGCCCCTCACAATTCAACTCCGACAAATCGAAAACCTGCTTTCCTCACGCCCTCCTCTGACATAGTATTGATTAAGTTCCTCAAAACTTGTTGCTTCCGTTTACACCGACTGTTGTTGGACTCAATTCTATCATCAATTCGAATTTAACACTGGTAATCCTATTTTTCGAACTCGCATCCTCTTTATAGGGTTGTTTAGTCTCACACCGGAAGAAATAACGATACAAAGGCACAACCCTTTATCCGCAACAACTTCAAAGGTAATTTTGACCATATTTAATTGCAATTTACAGTATCTTCATTTAAAAAATATCACTATCATCAAATTAATTGTTATTGTATTGTTGTGTTATTGAATTATGAATTATTGAATTGTACAAAGTAGCATCTCCATTAGTATAATTGGAATACTTGTGTTAGCTTGGTAAAATATCGAGTTTAAAGTCGGGTATTTGCTGCCCCTTGTTCGTTTCAGTATTAGTCGTTTTTGGGGCTTATTGTGTGCGACTTGTAATGTGTTGATCGAGGCTGTTAAAGGGTTTTAAGGGTATGAATCTAGGATGGGTTCATTACGTTTTAGAGTTGAAATATAGGCTGGTAACATCCCCTATTCAATCATGAAATATAGGCTGATAACATCCCCTGTTCTAGTCGGGTTCATTAATACAGAATACATTACTAGTTTAGCGTAACGATCACAATTCTCTACGGTTAAATAATCGCCAAAATCATGATTGGACAAGATTATTAGGGCTTCAATGAAGCAAAGTAAATGGCGATTATTAGGGCTTCACCTGAGTTATCAAACATTCAGACCTCTGCAGTAGTCCTTCAAGTCTGGCCAAGTTTCGTTGCTGCCAAATCAGATACTACCCTGCCATAAGAGCCATAGTAACTACATTTTTCATTAAGGCAGGCCACTTCCTCCTCCTAGTCCATATCAGACCATTCACATTAGGTATAGGTATATGCAGGTTGGATCACACACCCTGAATAGCCAGCTTAGTATAATTGCATTCTTGAAACAAATGAACTGTAGTTTCTGTTCCTGCATTACAGATGCAGCATTGGTCAGTAAGACACCCCATACCTAAATAATTCTAAGGTGATGGTCTGATAGTCACTCATGGTATAATTGGCGTCTATCAATGCATTCTGAGACACATTGTCCTGCAATAGAGTATGTGTAAGCGTACTACGTCTACTAGTAATTTTGCAATTCTGGGCAACGAGTGATAAGTGAACTAGTAAATTCTCAGAGAAATCAAGTTTACCTCTTCAAGAACTGCTATGAGCAGAGGCCGGGACGGATTGAGTGGCACAAAATTACATTTTAGTCATCATCATAGCCATATTTTTTTGTTTTAAATAAATCTTGTCTTTGACAATGGAAGATTTTAAACCAAAATCGTTTTTTTTTTCTATAATTTGTTGAACTCCTTACTTAATTTTCGATGCTTTGTATTATCAATTGACTCCCACTCTCACTTTGATTTTCAAATTTTCATTTATCATTACATCTTGTTTCTCCCACTCTTCATCTATCAACCTGTTTTTACGATTATTGATTTGTCCTTTTATTGTTTTTTTTGTAACCGGTAAGTTGTATTATAATGGCGTTTAAGGATAGTGTGACTTGTTTTCAACGTATACTTTCAAGTCGTGATAGCCGACCTCATTTTCTTAAAATAATTGGTGAATAATGGAAATACAAGGTATCTGCTGCTACATATTTTCTTAAAGTATTTTAAATGTTTACTACAGTGATCATGTGATATGCTGGGAATGTTCTTAGTTCTGAGAGTGATATGCTGTTTCTGGAAATTTTGTTGGTTATAATTAAAATTATTAACACAGTTGTAATTGGTTACTTAGTTAGTTGTGACTTGAAGAACAAGTACAAGCTAATAATTCTCAGCACATTTTCACAACGTAGGATACACTACTGACTAACCAATTACAAGAGAATACTCAGTTAAAATTTTGAAGCCATGCTAACTCTTTAGGCGTAGAATTTTTAGTATTCCTTCCCCAGAACCTTGTCTTCACCAGAGGGACAGAAATCTGAACCTTGTATTCCTTCCCCAGAACTCTTTAACCTCTGCTTCTCTTCCATCTCCATCTCTGCTTCTCACCTTCTCTATTTTATTATCTTTCCTTCTATGTTTTTCTCTTCTTTTTCTTTTTTCTCTTCTGCTCTGTTTTCCCATTTTTTTTAATTCTCTTCTCCTCTGCCTTGCCTTGTAATTATGCTGCTGGTTCTTCTCACATTTTTTTTTCTTCATATAAAGAAACTCCTACATAGCTCATATTGAAAACGATTTTTTAGCAAATTCTGAATATTCCTAACTACACAGTCATGCCTGAGGAGCTTTGCATTCAATCGTGCTTCATTTTTCTGAATCCAGATGTTGTACCAAATAGCCAAATGCACAGCCCTGACCACCTGTTTCTTTCCTCTGGACCATCTCTTCTTCTGAATCCGTTTCAGGTTGTCAGTACCTTTAACCTCACACCCCAACCAGTTATGAGCAGCTTGATAAAGTTGTAGTTACATGCCAACTTACATTAGAGGAAGTTGTATAATCCAGCCATTGGATGTTCAAATTTTCCCATCGCCTTTGCACATAAGCCTTCCTTAAATATTTTTTTTAATTTCGTAATTTATTAATATATGGCTTATTAGTAGTAATTCTAACAATGAACCTATATGTGCAGCAACCATCGGATGTTGATCGTTACATGCTTGGGGTTAAACACTATTTATATTTTGGATTCGGATCGAAAAAATCCAAAGAGATTGGAGATAAAAAAAAGACTCCACAACGCTTGGTTCATACATTGCGCTCATGGCGGAAGGCGTAATTTCAATAGAAAGAATAATAAACTCATAATAAAAGACGATATCTTGGTAAGTGAAATATGAACTCATTTTATATTCTAATGACTAACTTTAAATTATAATTACATTTTATATGTTACATAATTAATATCATATTTTTTCTATAAATTTTAGTGCCCTCAACAATTAAAGGATTACGAGTGTGGTTATTATGTCATGAAATGGATGTATAACATAACTTTTTACCTTTCGAGGGTTAAAGAAGAAGAATTTGTGAAGGTATATCTTATTTCCGTTCTTGGTAGTGTTTATTTATGTAGTTGTATATTTATATTGTTACTAATTGACCTATTTATTAACTATAGCATATGGAGCAATTAACCATGTAAAGTGCTGATATTTATGAGATCAAAGAAGAGTGGGCTACCAAATTTTTAGACAACTTCTAGATTAGTTTTTCAAGTAAGGCGTGTATGTTATTCATACATTATATTGGATTTATCTTTGGTAATAATGATAGATGTTAATTTTATGTTCGATGCATGTAATGCAAGATTCTTGTAAGTTTGTTGGACTTGTGTTGTTGCAAATAATATAAATGTGGTTACATTTCTATTGACAGGTTTCATTTTGTTCGTATAATATTTGGATTTATCAAATTTAGGGGGAGGTGCTGCCGAAATTGCAGTAGAAAATTATTATTAAAAAAAATATAATATTTTTAACGACGGTTCTTTTAGAAACGACGTCAAAAATTTAAATATTTCAAAAATAGTGATTTATTTAATGACGGTTCTTTATTATACAACCGACGTCATAAGTAACTTTAGTGGCGGTTCTGTAATCACAACAGACGTTATTTTTACCTTTTACAACGGTTGTGTAAAAACAACCACTGTTATAGAGGAAATGTAGCGGTGCACTACCATTATTGAAATATCTAATGTGGCGGTTTTCAAACAATAACCGCCACTATAGATGAGTTATAACGGCGGTTGTTGTCTAAAAACCGTCGTTTTATATAAGGTTATAATGGAGGTTTTGTTTGGAAAACCGACACTGTAGGCTAGCTATAGTGGCGGTTGTACAACCACCGCAAAAGTATATACGACCCCGTGATAAACGACGCACCCAAAACCTTTAAAAACCGCCATAAAAGGTCATTTTCGACCGCCACCGTAGGGGTGTTTTCTACTAGTGAATTACAATCCAACCTTCTTTGACATTACTTGTATAACATGTATGCATGTGGGTGGATCGAATGAAAATAACACACAAAATGAATAAATTATGCACAGCGATACCAAGCCAATATATGTGAAAATTAAGATAATTTTTTATGTGACATTATGAAAACATGATTACTCGACATAACTATCTTGAAAATATTACAAACAACTATATAAGCTTAACTACCGTTTAGGATGATATTCAAGGAAATTAGTAACCACATGATGTGGCTCTTAATTACGCACATTTAGTCCCCTAATTGAACCTATTTTGCATACTAATATAATATTATTCATAGCCATTTTATCCATCAATTCCTTCCTATTTTGCTTTCCTAGTGCATTTTATATGTCTTATAGGAAAAGAGATAATGAGGCGGAATTCCCGTCTCTCGCGCATATTCGGAAGCTTGCTGACGATCTTGGATGGACTAGTATGAATATGAGGCAAGAATGATGACCAAGGATTTTGGAATAAAGATTATATAGAAGGATCATAGGCTTAAAATCAAGAAAAAGGGAAACAGCAGCTCAACCCGCTCGGGTCAAGCTCAAGTAGAGTGAGTTACAGCTCAACCCACTCAGGATAATCTCAACCCGCTCGGGCTAGGCTCAGGATGCACGTTTTTCTCTCAGGACGAGCGGATTCCCTTACAGGACCAAGCATGCCTCAGGGTAGGACGCACGGATTTCCTTCGGAGTTGCTCCATGATTCGCGCATGTCCCTCGGGACTTGCAAAGCTCTATTCAACACTTAAGCATTGTTATTTACTAATCTACCCTTGCTTAACCTAATGATGTACCACTATATATACTCCATTTGTAATAATCAAGAGACTAAGCTTCCTTATATTAGATTAAGCCTACATTAGGAGTAGATTAGAATAGATTATCCTTTAATCATTCCAGAAAATCACACATTAATCTTTCCTTAATTATTGTTCAAGTTTATTATTGGGTAATTGAATATTACCGGGTTATTATTGGAGAATTGATAACTCTTCATCAATCAATCAAGTTTTCTTATATTATTCTTTCCATTCAAATTGTTCATTTTAAGTTTGGTATAATCTCTTTACTCTTTACTCTTTATTGTTTATTTCCTCACTCTTTAATCATGTTTATACTTGTTGTAATGATTGACACCATTGATAACATGTCTTCCATGATAATAAGTGAGTAGTTACTTAACTAGGATTAGTGGGGAACTAGGTGAGTTAATCATGGGATAGATTTATGCTTATTGAGTTCATATGAATGCTTGCTTATTGTTTTTCAACTTATGCACATATCATGTTTGATGAAATGTGAGCCTATGAATCCTTGCATATTTTGCCCATCTCTTATCTATTCAACAAGGATTTTAAGATATAAACCAACTCAAGCCTTGTTAGACATTTCATAGAGTTGAATCGGGAAAACCCAAGTCGACTTGTAGGTGTTGTAAAGTCTTAACCAACTCGACTCCGAGATGTAAGTTTCCCTAGGAATTGGTTTATCATGCATGTAGTCTAATAGGAAGAATTAAGTCGACTTGTAGGTGTTGTAAAGTCACAAATGACTCCGCTCTGGGACCCAAATCTTCTTATGAACTATATGACATGAACTAACTTAAAATCCAATAATAATAAATTGCTTGCATCTATATAACTCATTTATGCTATCTTACCATGATTCCCCTATGATTCCATGATATCCTAGTATCCTTTATTACTTGTTTACATCTTTATTTGCTTTATTGCTTGTTTTATTCCATTGCCTTCTTTAGTTTAGAATCATCAACCCATACCAATTATGACAACCCTAAGTGCAACTACAATTAGATTGAACAATTTAAGTACCCCCGTCCTGTGGATCGACCCCGACTTGCTTGCTATTCCAGTAGTTGGGTATAAATGTGTTTGATGGCGGACAATGACCCGCTTCATCAAAATGGCGCCGTTGCCGGGGACGATGTTGTGTATTTGAATTGTTCTTTTGTCTAGTTTTAGGATCCACCAAGGGCAAGAAGACAACTATTTGGCCCTGTATCCTCAATACTACCATATGGCGCAACAAGGGTTTATTGATCCTAATGGTCCTAGGCCTTCTTGGGTGCAACCTCACCTTGTGTTCCCAAACCAAGGCATGAATGAAGATGATCAAAGAGGAGGAGAGGAAAAAGAAGAAAGTGAAGAGGGTGATAGCCTTAATGATGGAGGCTTTGATTGAGATCGTGATTGTAAGACCCTTTCTTTCCCTATCTCTCATGTATATTTACATTCTATTATATCTCATATGATTCATGTAGTTAGTTGCATATAGACTAGAATTCATACATAGTCACTAATGACCAAACCTATTCCTTTCTACACTAGAAATAGTGCTTAAATCGGTTTGAGAAAGTTAGATCATAAGTGACCATAGTTTACTAGAAATTATGCATGATCTAGTATAGTGTAGATTGCATTCATTTGTTATATATGCCATATAGAATTGCATTTAGTTAGAGCGTGCATTCATTCATATCATATCATTGCATTTGTACTTCATTTTCAAAAAAATCAAAAATCCAAAAACATGTATTTCTTTTTCATTCCTACTCCTACATGTACATTCAGGACAATGTCCAAAATAAAGTGGGGGATGGGAATTTATATTCCAAAATATATAAAAAATTGAAAATTTTTGAAAAATCCCAAAAATATGTTCTTTAATTTCATAAAAATATAATCCATAAAAATTTGAAAATTGCAAAATCCAAAAACATGTCCTTTAATTTAGTAGTGTAGAATTGTATATAAATGTGTTTTTGTTCTCTTCTCACATAGATACAACACTACATTTGAGGCATTGTCAAGGGAATGTGAAGACCGCTTGGTATGATCGCTCTAATCTCTATTTTCCTTCCATTTATTTTCATTATTCATATGGGAGGATGGGCTTACATGTCAAGGAGGATGTGGTGTATTTTGTTGTTGTGGTTTGTGTATCTATGTGTTGTTAGGAATTGCATTTAGATTACATGGCATACTAGTTGATAGAAGCATATGCATTATAATTGTATATATGTTAGTTGCATCATGGCATGTAGTTGCATGGTTAGAAAATCTTGTGAAAATGGCTATTTGGAAAGCTTGATAAGTGTATCTAAGGCCCTTGTAGATAATTTTTCTCCTTGAGACTTTGTTTGCTAGAATACCCTCAAGACACCCTAGGATGTGTCATACTAGTATCTTTTGACCCATGGATTAAGGCCTAGTCAAGAGTATCTTGTGGTGTGATAACTCCTTGGCTACCGTTTATTCCAAGGTGACCTTTGAAGCCATGCAACCGTTCTTTCACTTCTATCATCATATTTTGTCAACAAAAAGGGAATGGGCACAAAATCATCAAATTGAGTTCAAGTACAAAACCAAAATCAAAAAAATTGCAAAGATTGCATCAATGAAAAGAGGAGCAAAAATAGACTCCTATGCTTTAATAAAAGTAGCCTTGCTACAAAATGGGGTTACTTTGAAAAATGTTCAAAAATGCAAAAATCGAAAACTTGCCAAGTATCAAAATGCCAAACATAAAAAATGGCAAGAAATGTTCTTCAAATGACAAATGCCACAAGAAATTGGGGGGAAAAACAAATCAAAAGCAAACTACCATTGTGAAACTCACACCATATTGATCCCTTTTATCCATTAATCTCATTTTTGTTGCATGGTGGAGAGGGGACAACCCTTTTTCTTGTCTAGGCAAGAGGGGGAATTCCGCGATCCTATAGTTTTTCTAACACCATAAGGAGTCTACTTCTTGAGGAAAGCATTTAGCGATTGTGGACAAAGGTACCCTAGTTTGACACAACTTGGAGGTGACTTGTTTGTATCCTCTTGGACTTAGTAACTAGGAGAACCAATATCTATGATGGAGTGTGTACCCTTAAATTGCTTCCCTTCTAGATGATTTCCGCCACTTAGATGAGGAAAGTGGCTATTCTTTTGTAGATGCATCCATTACTTATTTTGTGTGGTTAATGCTTGGATGTACGCCATTTTGGCAAGCCCCATCTTGCCTTGCAAGAAGGCATCTTACCTCATAGATGTCTTGTTGTGAGTTGAAGGGGCGGAGTGAGACCCGCTAATTGTCTAACATCGGTTATATTATTAGGATATTTTAAATAACGGTCTAGTTCTAGTCACCTCTTTACTCGGGATGAGTAAAGGTTCGGTTTGGGTATGTCTGATGTGGCTCTTAATTGCGCACATTTAGTCCCCTAATTGAACCTATTTTGTATATTAATATAACATTTCAGTCATTTTATCTGTCAATTCCTTCCTATTTTGCTTTCCTAGTGCATTTTATATGTCTTATAGGAAAAGAGATAATGAGGCGGAATACCCGTCTCTCGCGCATATTCGGAAGCTTGTTGACAATCATGGATGGACTAGTATGAAGAGGAAGCAAGAATGATGACGAAGGATTAGGAATAAAGAGTATATAGAAGGATCATAGGCTTAAAAGCAAGAAAAAGAGAAACAACAGCTCAACCCGCTCGGGTCAAGCTCAAGTAGAGCGAGTTACAACTCAACCCGCTCGGGACAATCTCAACTCGCTCGGATGGAGGCTCAGGATGCGCGTTTTTCTCTCGGGATGAGCAGATTCCTTTACAGGACCAAGCATGCCTCAGGGTAGTACGCGCGGATTTCTTTGGGAGTTGCTACATGATCCGCGCATGTCCCTCGGGACTTGCAAAGCTCTATTCAACACTTAAGCATTGTTATTTACTAATTTACCCTTGTTTAACCTAATGATGTACCACTATATATACTTCATTTGTAATAATCAAGAGACTAAGCTTCCTTAGATTAGATTAAGCCTACAATAGGAGTAGATTAGAATAAATTACCCTTTAATCATTCCACAAAATCACACATTAATCGTTTCTTAATTATTGTTCAAGTTTATTATTGGGTAATTGAAGATTATTGGGTTATTATTGGAGAATTGACAACTCTTCTTCAATCAATCAAGTTTTCTTCTATTATTCTTTCCTTTCCAATTGTTCATCTTAAGTTTGGTATAATCTCTATACTCTTTATTGTTTATTTCCTCACTCTTTAATCATGTTTATACTTGTTGTAATGATTGACACCATTGATAACATGTCTTCCATAATAATAAGTGAGTAGTTATTTAACTAGGATTAGTGGGGAACTAGGGGAGTTAATCATCGGATAGATTTATGCTTAGTGAGTTCATATGAATGCTTGCTTTTTGTTTTTCAACTTATGCACATATCATGTTTGATGAAATGCGAGCCTATGAATCCTTGAATTTTTTTCCTATCTATTATCTATTCAACAAGGCTTGTAAGATATAAACCAACTCAAGCCTTGTTAGACCTTGCATAGAGTTGAATAGAGAAAACCCAAGTCGACTTGTAGGTGTTGTAAAGTCTTAACCGACTCGACTCCGAGATGTAAGTTTCCCTAGGAATTGGTTTATCATGCATGTAGTCCAATAGGAAGAATTAAGTCGACTTGTAGGTGTTGTAAAGTCACAAATTACTCGCCTTCGGGACCCAAATCTTCTTATGAACTATATGACATGAACTAACTTAAAATCCAACAATAATAAATTTCTTGCATCTATATAACTCATTTATGCTATCTTACCATGATTCCTCTATGATCCCATGATATCCTAATATCCTTTATTTTTTGTTTACATCTTTATTTGCTTTATTGCTTGTTTTATTCCATTGCCTCCTTTAGTTTAGAATCATCAACCCATACCAATTGTGACAACCCTAAATGCAACTACAATTATATTGAACAATTTGACTACCCCCGTCCCGTGGATCGACCCCGACTTGCTTGCTATGCTAGTAGTTGGGTGTAAATGTGTTTGATGGCGGACAACGACCCGCTTCATCACCACATAGGATGAAAACTAGGGTATACCATCTTGATATCACATGTATTGCAATATAAAGCATAAGAACATGACTAATAGCCTTGAGAAGGACATATAATTTGAACAAAGTACGTCCATGATACCCAGTAACACAAGAAAACAGATTACAAACACAAACAGGGACACTCGATCGAGTAAGAGTTACTCGATCAAGTTCAGGTCAGCAACTCGATCGAGTTAAGCATACTCGATCGAGTATCTATAGATAAGAATTCTCTCTAAAATGTCTTACGCAGGTACTCGATCGAGTTGAGGGCACTCGATCGAGTAACTACAGGTCACAATGCTCCTTATGCGATACTAAGCAAAGAAAATTATACTAATCTCCGGGGTTTCATCCCCATCACTTGTGATACCGTCGTAGAGTATCAAAAATAAAATTTATAATCCAAACTACTACTATAGATAGTGGCAGTCAGGGTCGAACCACAAGGAGGCAAGCAATTTAAAGTTGTCCAATTTAAGTCTAAAGTAATAATTTTGGGGGGTTTTATTTGAATGATTCTATAACTAAAGGCAATAAAATTAAAACTAAACTAAAGTAAATAAATGAGCAATTAAAGAAAATAGATGAAATCAAATATTAAAAGGATGCTAAGATGGTCGGTTCACTGTAGTTTCGACGACAGTATCCTAGGTAAGTCCAAAATAATCACGAAAGACGGGAAAATAAGAAGTCCTCTCGGTCCATTCTTAACAGGTAACATCTTTCGATCTAGCTACGGGTCCCTAAGTATCACTAGTACTGACTCTCGCCCTGAAAAGTGATTCTTAAAAGCCTAAATTTTTACCTATCTTCCGATCTCAGTATAATTTAGTCGTTTCAATTGGTAGTCTAATTCCCTCCCCTATCTTTCAATCTAATGGTTCGGTCAATTACTAAGTATTCAACTAGTCGCGTGCACTCTATTTGTCAAATTAAGCAATTTAATTAATTAAAACGGAGCTGATCTTACGTGAAGCAGTCGATCGACCATCTAAGCCGGTCGATCGACCAACGGGCTCAGTCGGTCGACTATTGACATCAGTCGATCGACCAAGACCCGAATCAGGTCTACGAAATCTACGCCGCCTACACTACAGGTCCCCTACATCTTAGCACGAAGGGTTTAGCTACTCATGTTAGAATTTATAACAACAATGAAATTAACAATTAATGAAATTGGATGCATGATTAAATAAACTAAGCAAATAAGATGCATAAACGAAATAAGGCTTTGGGAAACTACTCTATGCAATGCTAATCTATGAATGAATAAAAGCAAACTGAAATCAAGGAATCAGAATTATCGAATGAAAGCAGGAAGAAGAATCCGAAAGCACGAACTTTATTAACGAAAATAAAGCTAATTGTATTGAATGTTTATTAACTAAATTTAATCTATGGAATTTGATGCTAAAAACTCGATATTGAATCCTAAAAATTCGATGCATGTTCTGAAACATAGGTTCACGTTATATAGGAGTATAACGTGACTCTTATTCCTAAAAACCAAATTATAATTGGGCTTCTAACTCTCGTCTTTAATTTGCGTCAGAGTCGCTGTATGGTCGATCGACCACTAGGCCCAGTCGATCGACCAAGCTTGCTGAACAGTAGCTTCTGATTTGATTTAGGAATCGTGCTCTGGCCGATCGACTAAGGGCATCAGTCGATCGACTGCTTCAACAGGTACTCTGCTCCAAAAGCCTCGTAAATTTGTCTTTCAGGCCTCGATATGCACACCAAGTTCGCTTCCCGAGTCTTTACTTCATGTCAGGTCCTATGCCTACTACTCGGGGATGGATTCAGCTCATTTTCCGCTGCATTCTTCCCATTTCTGCAATATTACACAAAAACGCAAATGTAGACGGAAAGAGGGAAAATAGTAGCATATACTACATAATTGAGCTCTGAAATGCGTGTAAAATAGGGTGTAAAACATCATATTTAGGACACGTATCAAACTTCCCCAAACCAAACCCTTGCTTGTCCCCAAGCAAGAACTAGACTCGATCTTAAAACCTAATGGAACGCGTTTATTCTCAGAGCTAAATGCAAACTGCAAAGCCTAAACCAGTTTAATGCTAAAAATCAACAATCAATTAGTAAAATGAATCATGCAAACGAGTTATGTAGTTGTTAAAAATTGCTGAACTTTAAACTATAGAGACTTATCATATTGGACTCTCACGGGTCGCTCAAATCACTCAATTAATACAGATGAAAATATGTAAAGATAGAAAGAAGTAATATTTGTAAAGACTCTCACCTAACTACGACCTATGAAAACATGCTTGCAGTCTAATACGAAAATAATCTCTACAACCGTACATATGCATTCCAACCATTAAAGACCATTGACACATGCCGAGGGTACAATTTGGATATGTGAGGCTATGGGTAAGAAGGGGCTAAGACGAATTTGGTAAAAACAGAGTTATAAGCCAAGCTGGTAACTAAGGGAACCAAATTAATAAATCATTCCAACTTCTTGCTTCAGATTAAACGATAAAGCGGTGCTAATAGTAAGCACAAATCTCATATTCTCCATACAAACGTAATTCCCCAAATGATATTAATTGCAACATGGAAATATAAAATCACCAACTAATGAAGATTCAATCATGTGATTTTTTCTCTTTTTTTTCTCTTTTTTTTTCTTTTTTTTTTCTTTCTTTCAACTATTCCTTTCTCATCTTTCCAATATCATCTCAATAAGAGCATATGCAACCAAAAATGAAGTAACAATCCCAAAAACTAAAACTACTAGCTTGACAAGGGCAGGCTAAATATAGGATGTAGTTAATAGGACAAAAAGGCTATTTTTGGCAGTGTGTGGCTTATGGGAAAAATGAATAAAGGGGTGGCCTCTTCCACATGTGTCAACTTACCACAAACCCGAATGCATACAGGTATTAAGCACATTAAATTCATATTTATGCATATTGATATAACATGTCTCATAAGGAGTACTACTCACATTCCTAAATAAACCGGTCATGAATGTCACCAGTTATAAGGCTCTAAAACTCATAATATAATGTAGTTTGCCAAAAATCTAAGTCAAGTCTCAAGATTCAGCGAATAGATTAACGAAAACTCGTAGATATGCAATAAGACTCTAATAATAACATGTTAATGAGCACGGCTTAGGCGTAAACAGATGAAAATGCAATGTCATCATTGAACTACTACCGTTCCGACTCGACCTACATGCTAAAATAAACCTGTAATTTTTTTGAATTTTTTTTTTTGGATTTTCTGTATACAAAAATAAACAACAATGCAAGACAAAAATGTAAACGTGAATGCAAAACAGAATGAATGCAACGCAAAACCCTTCCCCAAACCAAATCACACAATTCCCTCATCGTGCAAAATCATATAAGAAAATAATCAAGGGAAATGGGAATTTTCGATAATATTAACTAAAAAGACATGAGGGAGACATGGGGAACTCACAAGACTTTAAGCGCTGCAAAAGGAAACCTCCCTAAACCATCGTGAGCTAGGAGGTTCAGTAGGCAGCAGTGCTACCATAAGGTACCTGAAAACACAAAAGTACCGCGCATAATTCTGAGAAAACAACTAAGGAACGAGAAATATGTGCAAAAAAATAAAAATAGAAGAAAAGGGAATCAGCACAGGAGGTGGTCAATCGACCAAAGGTATCAGATCGATCGACCAGAGCACCTGGGAACAGTGCCTATGGAGTCCTCCGCATCAGTTGATCGACCAGGGGGTTCAGTCCATTGACTGGCATACCTGACGATACTGCCTCTTTTCTTCGAATTAACTCAATGAATTGAGTTTATATGGTCTAATAACCTGCAGTTGCACATAAATACATCGCCCAAAATTGCGCAAACCCAAAAATAACAATCTATAGTCTTATAAAATCCTATGCAAACCAAATAAAGCGAAGTTTCGCGCACACCAAAACAATAAATAGTCTAACAAAAAAATAGTAAATAAATTGTTTTAAAAAGATTTGATCAACTAGTAGTTGATCAAGAATGGCCACGGAATGGCCCACTTGCTCGGCTTCTGGCTACAAGAAGTAGCCTCTACAGTGCTCATCCTCTCAGCTGCACTCCTAACAACTCCAATATCTGCAGAACTCAACGGATCAACATCTCTAACATCTTCCCAATCCTTGACCTCGTCTGGCTCGTTAAAATCCAAATCGGACTCCGTCACTTTGACTGGCTCCTCATCCGGCTCCTCATCAGTTGCATAGCTTAGACACCCTAGACCGCCTCTCAGCACGATGGGCTCTCTCACAACTGGAGCAACATGCGGCACTAAATTCCCCAAACCAGCTCGTGCAAAAGTCAAAAAAGAAGGATCTTCCTCCAATTTGCTCCCAATCTGGGGCGGAGATGTTATAGCAGAATCGGGGATATGGGCAGGCATATCAGGCAACACAACATAAGATTTAACTACATTGCAAGTTACTGGTACATAGCATCCTTCTTCTTAAAGGTCTGGGCAAAACCAATGGACTGTTTTCCCACCTTAAAGGTCAATGTCCCTGAGCCAACATATATAACTGCACCAGCAGTGTGCAGAAATGGTCTACCCAAAATGATAGGAATGTGAGCATCCTCCGGTATATCTAGCAAAATGAAGTCAATTGGGAAAAAGAACTTTCCTATTTGCACAGGAATGTCCTCTAAGACGCCTATTGGCTGGACCGCAGAACGATCAGCCATCTGCACTGTCATGTTTGTAATTGCAAACCTAGTCAATCTCAATTTCTTAGAAAGACTCAAAGGCATAACACTAATACTGGTCCCTAGGTCACACAATGCCTTCTCAATAGAAAAGGTGCCAATATTACATGGGACTGAAAAACTACCTGGGTCTTCTAGCTTATGAGGTGCAGTATGAGTCAAATAGGAAGATGACTCCTCGATTAGTGCGACAGATTGCACAAAGTATCAAGTGACTTCTTTTTAGACAACAATGTTTGCTTCATAAATTTCATATAGACAGGCACTTGATTAACTAATTCTAGGAAAGGAACTTGCACATTTAAACTACGAATAACATCTTTAAACTTGTTAAACGATACCTGTTCCTTTGACGGCACCAATCTCTCTGGATAAGGGGCTGTAAGAAGCAACTTAGCCCTCTCCTCTAGGTCTCTCATACCGGCATCAGTGGACTTAGGCTGAAAATCCACTACTTTGTCCTGGTTGTAGCTCGAACCTTCTTCAGACCGTCTCAGGAATGAACCATTAACCGTCGTAGGGTCATACTTTTGAACCGGAACTGACCCATCAGCATTTGGGTCTTGCTTCAATAATTTCGGAGTCGTCGTACCCCGAAATAAGTAGTCCATCATGTTATCTGGCATTGGAGGACGAAAAGGTTCACAATCAGACGTATCTTCAATCGATCGACCAGAGTGGTCAATCGATCGACCAACTGCACTGTTGCTCAAAGTTTCTGTTTTGTTACATACTCACCACTGTTTACCAGATGCGGTCGATCGACCAGGTGTGTCAGTCGATCGACTGATGCACCTACTGATCGTCTTTTTCTTGCTACTGTTCATTTCAGCCTTTTTCTTACTCGGTTCCGCCTCATCTTTTTCAGTAACATCTTCGACCATAGTGGGCCTATCAAGGATAGACCCACTCCTCAAAGTCATCGCATTTAGAGTCTCTTTTGGATCCGGCTGCGGCGGTAGTTGCCCCGGAGCTCTAGTTGCACTTTTGCTTGCCAATTGGGCAATTTGGCTCTGCAATATTTTTATAGAAGTCTCTCTAGCTAGGGACTCCTTTTGCAGCAAACCCGACAAATTCTGAACCATGTTTTTCAATTCGGAAATATCAGAACTTTGAAATTGCCGCTGCTGAGTTACATAGGGAGGCTTTTGAGCATCTCGCACATCGCTTATGAGGGGGCACATAGTTTTTCTTGCTCTGCTTTGTGGTGGACCCGGATTAAGAACATTCTGGTTAGTCCACCTCAAATTGGGGTGGACATTAGAGGGATCGGGATAAGTACCGGTCTGCCTAAAATGTTGAAAGGCAGCACTAGTACAAAACTCCGAAACATGTCCCTCTCCTCCATATCTTTTGCATATAAAGGGACCGTCTGAAACTTCATTAACTTTATATATCCCACCTTTTTGGGATCCCCCAAAATCTAACTTGTCGAATCTCGCAGTAAGGGCCTCTATTACAGCTGTAGTAGGAAATTCAGCTGCTCTTCTCTGATTCCCTCTAGAATTCCCATGCTCAGCTTTATGGGTGGCCATATCTTCAATAATCTTCCACCCCTTAGTCTCTCCACTATTTTCCCGGAATCGCCATTAGCCGGCAGATCCAGGATAGCCCCCTGATCATCATAAAGCCTATTATAGAATTGATTACACAGGAACCATTGCTCGAACCCATGGTGCGGAATAGATCGCACCAGTCTCTTGAAATGGACCCATGCCTCATGAAAATCCTCATCAGAACCCTATTTAAAGCTTGTGAACTGAGCTCTAATCGCATTGGTCTTCGATGCAGAGAAATATTTTTTATAAAATGCTAGGGCCAGCGAATTCCAATCAGTAATCCCATTAGCAGCTCGATCTAGGTCCCGGTACCACTCTCTAGCAGCATCACGGAGCGAGAATATGAACATCGTCTCCTTTATCTGGTCCTGGGTCACACCAGCTGGTGGGGGTATGGAACAACAGTAGTCAATGAATATCTCCATATGTTTAGCTGCATCTTCATTCGCAGCTCCCCCAAATTGGTTTCTCTCAACCAAGTTAATGTAGGACGGTTTCGCTTCGAATTTTCTATCCGTCCCAGCTGGCAACGCGAATCCCTTATAGAGATTCTCAGCTTTTGGCTCGGAGTGACTGGCTATACTTGCTTCTTCAGCCATATCTGTAGATGTAACGGTCTCAGCTGAAGAAGGAGAAATAGGAGATGAAGGTGGATCCTCCATATATAACTCGTTCTCGTAATAACTGGACAGAGTACTCAGCTCTTCCTCTGTCGGCAATACTCTAGATGATCGTCTCAACACACGCAAAGTCTTCTCGATCTCAGGATCTAACGGTAGTAATTCACCACCCTGTGACCTGCGCATAAGAGGAAACTACAAGTAGAATATGAGAACGGTTAAAGGAACAGATGTCCCTTAAACTAAGAAAAAAGACTAATATAAAAACAACTAAAAATTAAACAATTGCCTCCCCAGCAACGGCGCCAAAATTTGATACCGTCGTAGAGTATCAAAATTAAAATTTATAATCAAAACTACTACTATAGATAGTGGCAGTCAGGGTCGAACCACAAGGAAGCAAGCAATTTAAAGTTATCCAATTTAAGTCTAAAGTAACAATTTTGGGGGGTTTTATTTGAATGATTCTATGACTAAAGGCAATAAAATTAAAACAAAACTAAAGCAAATAAATGAGCAATTAAAGAAAATAGATGAAATAAAGTATTAAAAGGATGCTACGATGGTCGGTTCACTGTAGTTTCGACGGCAGTATCCTAGGTAAGTCCGAAATAATCACGTAAGATGGGAAAATAAGAAGTCCTCTCGGTCCATTCTTAACAGGTAGCATCTTTCGATCTAGCTACGGGTCCCTAAGTATCACTAGTACTGTCTCTCGCCCTGAAAAGTGATTCTTAAAAGCCTAAATTTTTACATATCTTTCGATCTCGGTATAATTTAGTCGTTTCAATTGGTAGTCTAATTCCCTCCCCTATCTTTTGATCTAATGGGTCGGTCAATTACTAAGTATTCAACTAGTCACGTGCACTCGATTTTTCAAATTAAGCAATTTAATCAATTAAAACAGAGCTGATCTTACGTGAAGCGGTCGATCGACCATCTAAGCCGGTCGATCGACCAACGGGCTAAGTTGGTCGACTATTGACATCAGTCGATCGACCAAGACCCGAATCATGTCTACGAAATCTACGCCGCCTACACTACAGGTCCCCTACATCTTAGCACGAAGGGTTTAGCTACTCATGTTAGAATTCATAACAACAACGAAATTAACAATTAATGAAATTGGATGCATGATTAAATAAACTAAGCAAATAAGATGCATAAACGAAATAAGGCTTTGAGAAACTACTCTATACAATCCTAATCTATGAATGAATAAAAGTAAACTGAAATCAAGGAATCAGAATTACCGAATGAAAGGAGGAAGAAGAATCCGAAAGCACGAACTTTATTAACGAAAATAAAGCTAATTGTATTGAATGTTTATTAACTAAGTTTAATATATGGAATCTGATGCTAAAAACTCGATATTTAATCCTAAAAATTCGATGCCTGTTCTGAAACATAGGTTCACGTTATATAGGAGTATAACGTGACTCTTATTCCTAAAAACCAAATTACAATTGGGCTTCTAACTCTCGTCTTTAATTTGCGTCAGAGTCGATGTATGGTCGATCGACCACTAGGCCCAGTCGATCGACCAAGCTTCGCTGAACAGTAGCTTCTGACTTGATTTAGGAATCGTGCTCTGGCCGATCGGCTAAGGGCATCACTCGATCGACTGCTTCAACAGGCACTTTGCTCCAAAAGCCTCGTAAATTTGTCTTTCAGGCCTCGATATGCACACCAAGTTCGCTTCCCGAGTCTTTACTTCACGTCAAGTCCTATGCCTAGTACTCGGGGACGGATTCAGCTCATTTTCCGCTGCATTCTTCCCATATCTGCAATATTACACAAAAACACAAAAGTAGATGGAAAGAGTGAAAATTGTAGCATATACTACATAATTGAGCTCTGAAATGCGTGTAAAATAGGGTGTAAAACATCATATTTAGGACACGCATCAACATGCCTGCATAACAAGTTCAGAAAGTCCAACAAAATATGGCCTTATGGCCAAATACAAATAGAAATAAATACAAGTGCGATCAAAACAAATGAAACAAGTAACCACAAGTCCGGTAAAACAACACAAACAAGAAAATCACTCGAGGTCGCCACCTCGATCCTCCTCCATCTCCTCGTGCCTCCTCCAGTGGTCTCTCCCATGGCGGGATCTCCTCCTGCTCTCGATGCCGCTAGACATCCGTAGGGATAGCTCTCAGGAACTCCCATGTGGTCGGATCTACTCTGTAGGAGTGAAAGACCTCACTATCTTTCCCCATGCCTCGCCACCAAACCGGTTGGGCCAAGTTGGTCCCAATACCCTTCACATAAGGCATCTCGTGGAGGTTCTGAAGCACCAAGGTGTTGGACACTCTTTCAATCAGCTCGCTAACCTGCATTTGAGGGCTGAAGGAAAACGGGTAGCTCGGATACTGGTACTGGGGTAGTCTAGGCTGCACAGGCTGGGACTCTCCAACCACCTCTCTTACTCTCCTGGGGCCTCTCCCCACACTGGGCACCTGGTCCTCCGCCCTAACATGGTCTTCCCCGACCAGCTTAGGCATCTCCTCTAGAAGGTCGTCTAGGATCAGGTAGGTCTCCTCAGAGAGGTGGTCCGGTTTAAACTCGTTGTCTAAAGCTACCAATCAAAACAATATCTATAACATCACTAACTACTCTTAGTAAAGAGGTAAGTAAAGGTCGGATCCCAAGGGACGGGTATTGATGTAGGATTTTCAATTGCAAGTAGCTATGTCTTAGGGTGTCATAAATTATGGGTTGAGATGAGATGTAGTCTAAACTAATCAACAAGATGAATGTAAATTAATGAAAACAATGTAAAGGAAATAAAGGGGTTGTAAATAATTGATTAAATGCACTAGGGTGTCATGGGTTCATAGGGGATGCATGGAAATAGATTATACAAACATGTTCTCAAATAGATGCAAGCACTTATTGTTGTGATGGGATCGAGTTAGTGTAGATCTTACAATCCCTAGGAAGATTTAGGTCCCGAAGCCGAGTCGTCTAGACTGTACAACACCTACAAGTCGACTTAGTCTCCCCCTATTCAACTCTATGCATGGTCTAATGAGGCTCGAGTTGGTTTATGTCTTACAAGCTTCATTGAAAAGATAAGAGATGGGTATAAAATGTAAGGATTCATAGGCTCGCATTTTATCAAACATCACATGTGCATAAGTTGAAATCACAACAAGCAAGCAATTTAATTATGAAAACATATTAGATTAAGCATAGATCAATCCCCATGTTTGTTTTCCCCTAATTCCCCATTAACCCTAGCTAAAGGACTACTCACTAATGATCAAGTTTAGCATGCTAATATGGTTGTCATCATACTAACAAAGCAAAATATGATGAATAAATGATGATTAACAATAATTAAACAAGGGTAAAAAGGAATTATACCTATGGAGATGATCCAAATAATAAAGAAAAGAATAATAGAAGTACTTGATGATTGATGGAAGGTTGTCAATCCTCCAATAAACCCAAATAATCTTCTAATTACCCAAATAAAACTAAGAACAACTGAGAGAATTAAGGAAAGATTAAGATATATATGATTAATATTGAAATGTGTATTACATCTAAATTAAGAGATGATTAAGGATTGATTAAAGCTTGATTAAGAGTTGATGATAATCTAGGTAGTACAATGTCGTATTTATACTAAAATTAAGTATAGGGATTAGGGTTACTAAGGACTTAAATGACTATTAAGACCCTAAGAGAAGCTTGAGGATTTACAACTCCCGAGGGACATGCACGAATCATGCTTGCAACTCCCATCAGGATCCGCTCATCCTCACCTGAAGCACAACCTGTCCTGTAAGAAGATCCGCTCGGGCTGGCAGTCGGGACGCTCGGATCGTGCCCTGGTACGCTCGGATTCTGCTCAGGGACGCTCGGATCGTTGCTCTGATCTGCTCGTCCTGAGCTCGGGCAGATCAGATCGTTGGACAGAGTTCTTCTCTTGTTTGGCTCCTTAACAATCCGCGGGGATTGTGTTGGGGATGCAAGGATCTTTTCATCATGACCCATTTCACTCTATTTATTTGCTTAGGCCTCTAGTATCGGTCTCCTCTTCGATGCTTGGTCATTAGATGCAATCCATTTAGCTCCATTTCGCTCTATAAATGCAAGGTTAGCAATCCTCTCCTACCAAGGATACAAAACCTCAAAAAATATGCAAAATAGAAAACTAAAGATAAGAAATGACCCTAATATATGCTAGAAAGCATGGAAACGAGGCTAATTCGGGGACTAAATGTGCTGAAATATGAGTCACATCAAACATCCCCAAACCGAACCTTTGTTCGTCCCGAGTAAAGAGGTGACTAAAACTATGACGTTTATTTAAACTAACCTACTAATATAGCCGATATGAGATAATTAGCGGGTCTCACTCCACCCCTTCAACCCACAACAAGACATCCATAAGGTAAGATGCCTTCTTGCAAGGCAAGGTGGGGCTTGCTAAAATGGCGATACATCCAATCATTAAGTACACAAAAGAAGGTAATGGATGCATCTACAAAAGAATACCCACTTTCCTCATCTAAGTGGCAAAAATTATCTAGAATGGAAGCAATCTAAGGGTACACACTCTATTATAGATATGGTTTCTTCAACTTACTAAGCTTAGGAGGATACCAATAAATCACCTCCAAGTTGTATCAAGCTAGAGTACCTTCATCCTCAATTGCTAAATGATTTCGTCAAGAGTAGACTCCCTATGATATTAGAAACACTGTAGGATCGCAGAATTCCCCCTCTTACCTAGACAAGAAGAAGGGTTGTCCCCTCTCTACCATGCACAAAAGTGGGTTCAATGGAAAAAGGGATCAATATGCTTTTGAGTTTCATAGTGGGAGTTTGCTTTTGGTTTTGTTATTCCCCCCAATTTCTTGTGGCTTTTGGCATTTTTGAGAACAATTTTCTTTGCCATTTCTTTGATATTTGTGATCGGAGCCATTTCGTGTTCACAATTAAGCATATGTGGTCGTTGGTCAATGGTCGATACAAAACACAATTTATACTTCACAAACAACTCTACAATTAGTAAAGAGGCAAGTAAAGGTCGGATCCCAAGGGACGGGTATTGAAATGAAGATTCTATTGTAACTAGCGGTGTCTAGGGGTGTCACAAATTGGGTTGATGTAGAAGGTTACTAAACTAAGATAGCAATGAAAATAAACTAACAAGATAAATAAAATAAGGGTGTAAACAATTGATTAAAAGCACTAGGGTGTCATGGGTTCATAGGGGAATCATGGGATATGATCATACAAACATGTTCTCAAATTATAAGCAAGCAATTATTGTTGTGATGGATTGAGTTGGGTTATATCTTACAATCCTAGGAAAGTTTGGGTCCCGGAGCCGAATCTCTTGGATTGTACAACACCTACAAGTCGACTTAATCTTCCCTACTTAACACATGCATGGTCTAACAAGACTCGAGTTGGGTTATGTCTTACAAGTCAAGTTGAAAGGATAGAAGATGATAGTAAATGCAAGGATTCATAGGCTTAGCATTTCATCAAATATAACATGTGCATGTATTAAGATCAAAACAAGCAAGCAAATAAGATATGAAAGCATATTAATTTAAGCATGAATCATTCCCCATGTTGGTTTCCCTAATCACCCATTAAACCCTAGCTAAGAGACTACTCACTCATTATCATATTGATCATGCTAGAAAGGTTGTCAATCATACTAACATAATGAAACATGATGAATAAATGAAAGTAATTAGCAATAATTAAAAAGGGATTAAGAGATTATACCTACTAATGATTCCAATAATAAAGCAAGAATAATAGAAGTACTTGAATCCTAGATTGAGAGGTTGTCAATCTCCCAATAATAACCCAAATAATCTTCAATTACCCAAAATAAAGTAAGAACAAGAGAGAGATTAAAGAACTAAAACTTGGATTAAAACTTGATTAATATTTGATTACAATATTGAAGAGAGATTTGATTGATATTAACTACACTAATTATTGATAAGAAGAACATGCCCCTCTAATTAGACTAATGGGGTATTTATAGTGAAAATTAGGGAGGATGCATTAGGGTTAACTAAGGGCTAAACTAGTAATTACACTTTTAAGTTGAGCAAGGAGCCTCCGGGATTATCCGAGAGAAGGGCTTCTCTTATCGATGCTTGAGGAATGAAAACGTGCTGTGCTGCGATCCGTGCGGATGGGAGTCGGGACGGCCGGATCTGGGCTGAGGAATCCGAGCGGATTCTTGGGCAAGACGCTCGGATTGGCGAGGGGGAATCCGAGCGGATTCCTTTGCGGGACGCTCGGATTGGCGAGGACGGACGGATTCTCTACAATCCGTTCGGATTGTAGTTCAGCAACTTTCCTTCTTCTTTTTCTTCCCTTTTCTTCATGAATTCCTTGGGGATTTCCTTGGGGACTCAAGGATCCTTTTCTCAACAATGCTCTTCTACTATGCTATGTACAAAGGCCTTCTAGTCTTGTCTCTCCTTGATGCTTGGTCATTGAATATGATCAATTTAGCCTTGTTTTGCCATGAAAATGCAAGATTCTTACTCCTTTCCTACCAAGGGATCAAAATCTCAAAGAATATGCAAAACAAAGAACTAAAGATAAGAAATGACCCAAATAGGCACTAAAAAGCATAGAAACAATGGTAATTCGGAGGCTAAATATGCGCCAATTATGGTCACATCAAATATCCCCAAACCGAACCTTTGCTCGTCCCGAGCAAAGAGGTGACAAAGACTAGGACCAAAACTAACCTAACCTAATAATAATAGCCGATATGAGACAATTAGCGGGTCTCACTCCGCCCCTTCAACTCACAACAAGACAACCATGAGGTAGGATGCCTTCTTGCAAGGCAAGGTGGGTCTTGCCAAAATGGTGACACATCCAATCATTAAGCACACAAAAACACATAATGGATGCATCTACAAAAAGAATAGCCACTTTCCTCATCTAAGTGGCGGAAATTATCTACAAGGGAAGCAATTCAAGGGTACACAATCCTTCATAGATGCAATTTGTTCAAACTACTAAGCCTAGAAGGATACCAATAAATCACCTCCAAAATGTGTCAAGCTAGGGTACCTTTGTCCTCAATCGTTAAATGCTTTTGTCAAGAGTAGACTCCCTATGGTGTTAGAAACACTGGAGGATCGCGGAATTCCCCCTCTTGCCTAGACAAGAAGAAGGGTCGTCCCCTCTCTACCATGCACAAAAATGGATACGGTGGATAAAGGGATCAATAGATATTTGAGTTTCATTTTGGGAGTTTGCTTTCATTTTTGTTTTCCCCCCAATTTCGTTGGTATTTGACTTTTGAGAACACTTTCTTTGCCATTTCTTTTGATTTTTGGCATTTCAATACTTGACAACTTTTTGCATTTCTTTTGAACATTTTCAAAGTCACCCCAATTAGTAACGAGGGTGCCTTGTATTTGAAGTTTTAGGAGTTCTATTTTTGCTCCTCTTTTCATTTGATGCATTTTTGCAAACTTTCTTTCACTTTTCATTTCTTTGAACTCAAATTGATTTCTTTTTTTGTGCCCATTCCCTTTGATGACAAAAATATGGTAGAACATGGATGAATTGGTAGAAGTATGCATGGTTTCAAGGGTCACCTTGGAATAAACGGTAGCCAAGGAGTTATCACACCACAAGGTACTCTTGACTAGGCCTTAAACCATGGGTCAAAGGATACTAGCATGACACATCCTAGGGTGTTTTACAAGTATTCTAACAAGCAAAGTCTTAAGAATAAAAAAGCATCTACTAGGGCCTATATACATTTGTCAAGCTTCCCAAATAGACGGTTTCGCAAAATTTTTCTATCATGCAACTAAATGCCATGATGCAACTAACATATAAACATCCTAATGCAAATGATTCTACCAACTAATATGCCAAATAAACTAGATGCAATCCTAAGTTCACATTGTTTTTACCGCATCAATCAAAATAAAGCCACATAGTCATTAACATAAAGAGGAAAAAGGAGATTGGAAAGATCATACCATGCGGTCTTCAATATCCTCATGTCTCGGATGTGGCGTAGTCAATCAAAGTGAACAAGGATGAACAAACACAATATATACAAGACAATATATACAAAGGAAATGAACTTGTTTTTGGTTTTTCAATTTTTCAAATTTTTATGATTTTTGAAATTTTTCAATTTTTATGGTTTTTGAATAAAAGTTAAGTGTTAGAATTCCCATCCCCACACTAATATGGGCATTGTCCTCAATGGCCAAAATGATGGAAATTATGCAAAGATGATGCATGATTTCTATACTAAATGCAATTCTACACTAAGCTATACTACATGATGCATGGTTTTTGTTATGACGGAGAGGATAATTTAAATTACCTCCCGTTGCGTATGCCTTAACTTCCCCAAACCAAGTAAGACATTATTGCTAATGTCAAAGCATGGGGGAGTTCATGCACACACTATGCTATGCATGAAACTAGATTGTCATTTTGGATTTTCAAAAATGGGAACAATAAAGAACACCTCAAAGGAACCGAGGTGTGAGTCCTTTGATGTTGCTAGGACTAAACCAACAATGATCAAAATGAAATAAAATACAAAGAGATATAGACAAACCGTGGGAGTGTAGGAGTCTCCAAGGCTAGTCTTCCATCATGCTATTATCATCACCACTTCCCTCATGAGAAGTGGTCACATTGCCACTTTCCTTGGCACTTTCTTCTTTGCTTTCTTCACCATCATCTTCCTCATCATTATCTTCACCATCTCTTTCTTCATCTCCACTTGCTTCTTCCTCAATGTTGTCATCAATCTCCTCATCATTTCCAACAACCTCATTGTCTTCCACCACGTCCCTTGATGCACCCGGAAATAAGGCTTCTCTATCCGCCCAACTAGGCAAAGGACAAGATGGATCGAGGAGTCCTTGCCTAGCTAGATGTAGGAGGGGAGGATATTGAGCCAAATATGCATTCTTCCGATCTTCATAAGCTTGCTTGTGCATGGCTTGCATAAGAAGAGTTACATAGTCTTTCCCAATTTCAACGCCTTGCGGTTTGAACTCTTCATAATCATAGGGGTAAGGTGGTATAACAATGGAAGAGGAAGGGGTTTCATGATCACCCTTTTGTTGTTGAATGTTGTACTCGGCTTCCTTGGATAGGGGAAGTAAATAGTTGGTCCGGTGGACACTAAGACGGCAAATCTTTGCGGGTAGAGTGAATGATCGAGCCTCACTTGTAAGCCACCCATACTTGGTATCAAGGGGATTGTGAGCAACCCACTTAAACTTGTTAATCAAGATGGACATATCAATAAGATGGCCACCATCCTTAGCCGTGTACTTGCTATCCTTATTGAAATTAGGATCAAAGTGCTTGGCTAGGACCGTGACAAGGCCGCCATTAACAATTACGGTTTGACCCTTCTTCCCACTATCTACATGGAGCCATCTATCAACCAATAGCCTCAAAGAATTGTAAGGCTTGGTGTGAATTCTTCCAATATTCAAAGTTGATTCAAGGAGAATAAAATCGAGTCCCGTGAAATGATTGGTGTCTTTCCTAGCAATTATGGTATTTCCCACAACTTTGTGCCATATTCTTATGCCCGGATGATGGACCAAAAGAGCACGACAAGCTTTAAAATCTTCAAATTTCTTCCCGGAGATTGCCTCCCAAAGAGGCTCGGGATCATACTTCCCATATTGCTTATAAAATTTATGTTCATCGCTAAGACCCAAAATTGCACCCAATTAGGAAAGGTAATGCGTCTACTAGTGTTAGCTAGACGAAACTCAATATTTTCCCTATTATCAACTTTTGTCACTTTTAAAGAACTTAAGAATTCCAAGACAAGGGAGGGGTATGTTACTTCCTTCATTTCAAACAATTTCTTTAAACCCATGGCATTGAAAAAGACTCTTGTTTGTTCAAGAACACCCAACTTCTCTAAAGCATCTTGGCATATGAATTTGGTGGATTGAATTTGTTTCATAGCAAACTTGACAAATGTATTTCTATGGGAATCGGAAATGAATGTTACCTCCGGATAATGCAAGAGTTGATTAATTACCGGGGTAGAGGGTGATGCTTCCATAGAAATTTGTTGAGGTTGTTGCACTTCCAAGCTTGGTGTTGATACCACCATTGCCAAAGCCTTCTTCATTTGTAGAGCTTTTTGCCTTTGAGAGAGAGTTGTAGCCTTTGGTGCCTTTGTTGCCTTTGCTTTTGCTTTTGTTGCTCCCTTTGTTCTTGCCATTTGATGAGCTAACCAAGAAAAAGATCAAAAATCTTCAATTTGTAGAATGCCCAAATCGATTTTGAAGGTGAAAGGCTTTGCCTTTATGAGAACAAAAATCGATTCAAAGGTGAAGATTTTGTTCTTGGTTTTGATTGTTAATGAAGATGGAGTGATTGATTTGTTATTTGAAAGATGGTTTGATTTGATTTTGGTGAGTTTTGTTGAGGGTTTTTGTTTTTGAGATGGAGAGGATGAGGGTTTTGATGTTGTGGGTAGTGTTTATGAGTGAATGAATGAATGAATGAAGGTGGGATGGGTATTTAAAGAACTCGACAATATTAGGACGCAGGGGCAATCCGTGCGGATTAGGCGCAATCCGCTCGGATTCTTCAGCTTCAAATTTTCAAAAATCACGCCTAGAGACGGGCGGATTCTGGGGAATCCGCTCGGATTCTTCCGAGATGGGACGGGCGGATTTCGTGCGGGACGGACGGATTCTTGTCCGAGATTTTTCTTTGTTTTTCTTCAGTGCAAGACGGGCGTCTTTTTCAAAAGACGGACGGATTACGTGAGACAGGCGTCTTTCCAGAATCCGCTCGGATTCTTCAACGATCAAGAATTTTTGCAATTTCAGCTCGGCCCAAGACGGGCGTCTTCTCGCCGAGACGCTCGGATCCTCTGCAGACGGGCGGATTCTCAGGAATCCGCTCGGATTGGTCCTTATGTACACGGATTCAGTTCCATCCGTGCACCAACGCATTCCCTTATCATTCTTTCTTTCTTTCAAATCTTGTGTTCTTCATTGCGGGGGCACTACTAAGGCATGAATAGCCTAGGCAATTGCCATCCCCACACTAAGGTAAAGCACTACACATCAATTAAAATCATTAGTCCCTCCCTCACTTCTCTCTTACATGACAATTATTTTGATCAAAGTAAAAATAAATCCAAAAATGACAAAAATGCAATACAAAAATTAAAAAGTAAGTTAGGGAGTTAGAAATATTTACAAGTGGTGGTTTAGGGAGGACTCCACCAAACTCTCATTCTTGATGAGATGTCAAGGAGGCATGTTCAAGGTGTTGTTGATGTTGCTCAACACCTTGAAGAAGTAATCAAAAGCTTGTCCATTGTTATGGTAGAGGTCCTCAATAGACCGTGGCCCTTGTTGTTGATCATGATCGATGGCATGCCCAATGTAGGGATTAAAGATCCCTTCAAATTCGTCGTCCCAAAGACCACAAACTTCATTGAGTTGATCATTGAAAATCTCTTGCTTGGATGGAGACAACTCTCCCAATTTCTTTTCTTGGCCAATGAGGCCATCATCTTCTTCCTTGGTTGATTTTGATGAGCCTTGCAAGCTTTCCTTGTCAAAATTCACTTGCTCTTTGAATGGAGCATCTTCAACTTTCTTCCTCCATTGGAATTCCGATTTCTTCTTCTCATCTTTCCGGCTATAATGATCAATCATGAAACATGGCTCATGCAAACGAGGAGCTCTCATGGTCTTGTCAAGATTAAAAGTTATACTTTCATCTCCCACTTCTAGAGTGAGCTCTCCATGTTTCACATCAATCACCGCACCGGCGGTGTGTAGGAAAGGTCTTCCTAAGATGATTGGAATGTTGGAATCTTCCTCCATATCAACAATGACAAAGTCCACCGGGATGAAAAACTTCCCAATTCGCACGGGGACATCTTCCCATATCCCTAGCGGTGTCTTCGTCGATCTATCGGCCATTTGAAGAGTGATATTGGTACATTTAAGCTCTCCCATTCCCAACCTTTTACTTACCGAGTACGGCATGACACTCACACTAGCCCCTAGATCACATAAGGCTTTGTTGATCGTTGTGTCGCCAATGGTACACGGTATTGAGAAGCTTCCCGGATCCTTTAACTTTGGAGGTGAACTCCCTTGAAGTATTGCACTACTCACCTTAGTGAAGGCGATAGTCTCAAGTTTCCGGATCGACTTCTTCTTTGTGAGGATATCTTTCATGTACTTTGCATAGGCGGAACGTGATTGATTAATTCCGTGAAAGGAATTGAGACTTCTAAGTTCTTCACAATCTCCATGAACTTCCCAAGTTGATCATCAAATTTAGGCTTGGCTTGACGACTTGGAAAAGGAAGTCTAATCACAATGGGCTCCTTTTCTTTGGCTTTGTCTTCATTTTTCTTTGAGCTTTCTTCTTTTGATGATTCCCCTTCTTTGGGACCTTGCACCACAACTTCATTCTCACTAGCTCTCACAACTTCATCCTCAACTTGCTCCTTCGGTGCTTCATACCTTGTACCACTTCTCAAGTGAATGGCACTAACCGTTTCATGTCTAGGGGATTACTTTGAGGTGGTAATTGCCCCTTTTGTCTTTGTGAGCTCGAAGATGCTAGTTGGGTCAATTGTGTTTCCAACATCTTGGTGTGAGCTAGAATGTTGTTGATGGTGGTGTCTTTTGCTTGGCTATCTTTTTGCATTTGGGTGAAAAATTCTTGTTGATTCTTTTGCATTTGGAGGATCGCTTTTTGGACATCAAAACTTTGGTCATTGTGGTGATTATATGGATTTTGATTTTGGTAACCTTGGTTTTGATTGTAAAAGGGTCTTTGATTTTGATTTCTCATGGGTGGTGGAGTGTATGTTGTTTGAGGGTTTTGAACATTTTGGCTTTTGTATGAGAGATTTGGATGGAACTTGGTGTTTTCATTGTAAAAATTTGAATAAGGGGTACCACTTTTGTAAGCTTGGAAAGCATTAACTTGTTCGGTTGTTCCCCTACACTCACTTGAGTCATGACCCAAGGTTCCACAATTCTCACATATCCCGCTTGGGATTGATGAGGATGCCGTCATGGCATTGACATGATGCTTTGATGATTTTGAGTTTTCCTCAAGTCTAGCCATAGCTTGTTCAAATTTCAAGTTGATTGTGTCAATGTGAGCACTAAGTTGAGCACCCAATTGAGTAACGGTGTCCACTTCATACTTTCCTCCTCTAGTAGCCTTGCGAGGCCTACTATATTGCGAATTATGGACCGCCATTTCCTCAATCTTGTTCCATGTTAGATTGTCATCAACTTCGGTGAACATTCCATTTGATCCCATATTGAGAATGTTCCTTGAATCTTCATATAAACCATTCTAAAATTGTTGCACTAAAAACCATTCGCTAAGTCCATGGTGAGGACATGAGCGACAAATACCTTTGAACCGCTCCCAAGCTTCATACAAAGACTCTTCATCCCTTTGCTTAAAACCCGTAATTTGAGCTCTTAGCATATTGGTCTTTTCCGGTGGGTAGAATTTTTGGTAGAAAGCTGGAGCTAGCTTCTTCCAAGAATCTATTCCAAGGGTGGCCTTATCAAGGCCCTTCAACCATTGCTTTACGGTGCCGATTAACGAAAAAGGAAATAAGACCCATCTTATTTGGTCTTGAGTCACGCCCGTTTGAGAGATAGCTTCACAATAATCACAAAATGTTTCCATATGAGAATGAGGGTCCTCACTAGGCATTCCCCCGAATTGGCTCCTCTCAACTAGTTGGATGAAGGCGGACTTGGCAATAAAGTTTCCGGTAAGATGTTGTGGGGTAGGAGTACCATTTGGTAGATCCTCCTTGGTGGGTATAGAGTGTGACGAGAATTTAGGCATTGTAGGTGGATTTTGTGTGGTATTGTTTAATGGGTTTTCTTCTCCTTCTATTGCGAAAGGATTGACAAACTCACTAGTGGGTTGAACAACTTCACCAACACCTCCCAAATTCCTCCTAACAAGTCTCCTATTATTCGTCAAGGTTCTTTCGATTTCACGGTCAAAAGGTAACAAATCTCTTTGTAACCTTCTAGACATGCAAAATATCAAACAACTAGAAAACAATTAGAACAAACCTTGAGGAGTTTTACTTCCCCAAGGTGAAGAAAGACACAACTAAAAACAATAAAAGAAATCTTAAATCAATTAAACACCGTCCCCAAACGGCAGCGCCATTTTTGATCGGAGCCATTTCGTGTTCACAATTAAGCATATGTGGTCGTTGGTCAATGGTCGATACAAAACACAATTTATACTTCACAAACAACTCTACAATTAGTAAAGAGGCAAGTAAAGGTCGGATCCCAAGGGACGGGTATTGAAATGAAGATTCTATTGTAACTAGCGGTGTCTAGGGGTGTCACAAATTGGGTTGATGTAGAAGGTTACTAAACTAAGATAGCAATGAAAATAAACTAACAAGATAAATAAAATAAGGGTGTAAACAATTGATTAAAAGCACTAGGGTGTCATGGGTTCATAGGGGAATCATGGGATATGATCATACAAACATGTTCTCAAATTATAAGCAAGCAATTATTGTTGTGATGGATTGAGTTGGGTTATATCTTACAATCCTAGGAAAGTTTGGGTCCGGAGCCGAATCTCTTGGATTGTACAACACCTACAAGTCGACTTAATCTTCCCTACTTAACACATGCATGGTCTAACAAGACTCGAGTTGGGTTATGTCTTACAAGTCAAGTTGAAAGGATAGAAGATGATAGTAAATGCAAGGATTCATAGGCTTAGCATTTCATCAAATATAACATGTGCATGTATTAAGATCAAAACAAGCAAGCAAATAAGATATGAAAGCATATAAATTTAAGCATGAATCATTCCCCATGTTGGTTTCCCCTAATCACCCATTAAACCCTAGCTAAGAGACTACTCACTCATTATCATATTGATCATGCTAGAAAGGTTGTCAATCATACTAACATAATGAAACATGATGAATAAATGAAAGTAATTAGCAATAATTAAAAAGGGATTAAGAGATTATACCTACTAATGATTCCAATAATAAAGCAAGAATAATAGAAGTACTTGAATCCTAGATTGAGAGGTTGTCAATCTCCCAATAATAACCCAAATAATCTTCAATTACCCAAAATAAAGTAAGAACAAGAGAGAGATTAAAGAACTAAAACTTGGATTAAAACTTGATTAATATTTGATTACAATATTGAAGAGAGATTTGATTGATATTAACTACACTAATTATTGATAAGAAGAACATGCCCCTCTAATTAGACTAATGGGGTATTTATAGTGAAAATTAGGGAGGATGCATTAGGGTTAACTACGGGCTAAACTAGTAATTACACTTTTTAAGTTGAGCAAGGAGCCTCCGGGATTATCCGAGAGAAGGGCTTCTCTTATCGATGCTTGAGGAATGAAAACGTCTTTGTCTTTGCGATCCGTGCGGATGGGAGTCGGGACGGCCGGATCTGGACTGAGGGATCCGAGCGGATTCTTGGGCAAGACGCTCGGATCGGCGAGGGGGAATCCGAGCGGATTCGCTGCGGGACGCTCGGATTAGCGAGGACGGACGGATTCTCTACAATCCGTTCGGATTGTAGTTCAGCAACTTTCCTTCTTCTTTTTCTTCCCTTTTCTTCATGAATTCCTTGGGGATTTCCTTGGGGACTCAAGGATCCTTTTCTCAACAATGCTCTTCTACTATGCTATGTACAAAGGCCTTCTAGTCTTGTCTCTCCTTGATGCTTGGTCATTGAATATGATCAATTTAGCCTTGTTTTGCCATGAAAATGCAAGATTCTTACTCCTTTCCTACCAAGGGATCAAAATCTCAAAGAATATGCAAAACAAAGAACTAAAGATAAGAAATGACCCAAATAGGCACTAAAAAGCATAGAAACAATGGTAATTCGGGGGCTAAATATGCGCCAATTATGGTCACATCAATTTGGCCATATGATGCTTGACAATTTTTAACTTTTGCATTTTTTGAACATTTTCAAAGTCACCCCAATTTGTAAAAAGGGTGCTTTTATTTGAAACATAGGAGTTCTTATTTTTGTACTCCTCTTTTCTTTGATGCAAATTTGTGTAAACTTCTTGTTTTTCATTTTGGTACTTGACCTAAAATTGAGATTTTTGTGCCCATTCCCTTTTTATTGACAAAATGTGATAGAAGTGGAAGATGATTGCATGGTTTCAAGGGTCACCTTAGAATAAACGGTAGCCAGGGAAGTCATCACATCAAAAGGTAGTCTTGACTAGGCCTCAGTTCATGGGTCAAAGGATACTAGCATGACACATCCTAGGGTGTTTTAGAGTTATTCTAATGGGCAAAGTCTCAAGAAGAAAAAGTATCTACAAGGGTCTTATATACACTTGTCAAGTTTCCCAAATAGATGTTTTCACAAAATTTTTCCTAAAATGCAACTACATACCATGATGCAACTAACATTTATACAACCTAATGCATATGCTTCGATCAACTAGTATGCCATATAAAGTACATGCAACTCCTAAGATCACATTGGTTTGTACCGCATCAACCAAAATAAAGCCACATAGTCATTAACATAGAGAGGAAAAAGGAGATTTGGAAAGATCATACCATGCAGTCTTCATATTCCTCATGCCTTGGATGTGGCGTAGTCGATCCAATGTGATAAGAGGACAAACAAATACAAGTATATACACAATATACAATTCTACACTACAAAGAAATGAACATGTTTTTGGATTTTTAAATTTTTAAATTTTTATGGTTTTTGTTTTTGTGAAATGAAAGAACATGTTTTTGAATTTTTCAAAAATTTTCAATTTTTATCATTTTTGTTTTTAAAAGTTAAGTTAGAATTTATCATCCCTACACTAGTATGGGCATTGTCCTCAATGGCCAATACGATAGGAAATTATGCAATGCAAGCTAAATGAAAATGCATGATTTCTACACTAATATGCAAACTATATGACATATAAACATAAGTGATGCATTCTACTCTACCTTATATGAGGCATGCTTTCTATTGTTCGGAGAGCTAATTTGAATTAACTCGCATTTCTTGTGTTTGAACTTCCCCAAACCAATTAAGACACTATTTTTAGTGTAAAAATAGGGGGAGTTCATGCACAAGGAAAGGATGCAATGCATGAATCCTAATTGTCATTTTTGAATTTTCAAATTGGGAACAAAATATGAGACACCTCAATGGAACCGAGGTGGGAGTCCCATAAGTGTTGCTAGGACAAATACTCAAGATAAATATTAAAAACATGATATTAGAGACAAAGCTAAAGGAGGTGTAGGAAACTCACAATGGAATAGGTTGAAGTCAAGTAATCAACCCCGCATGTGTTGTATCCTCCAAATAGCCTTGTCAACCCTCAATTGTCTCTCATTGCGACATCCTCATCACCGGCATCATTGCCGTCATCATCATCATCGCTTGCATCATCAATTTCTTCATTATCTTCTTCATCATCCACCTCCATTGACTCGGAGGATTCACCATTTCCATCATCAACTTTGGAACTTGAACCTTGCTCTTCTTCTTCTTGGCATGAATCACTACCTTCCCCGTCTTAAAAAACAACAACCTCCTTTCCATTACCCACCCGACTATCCATTTCGGCATCTTGAGAAGTACTTGGGAAGAATACCTCCCTATCTGCCCAACTAGGCAAAGGACATGAAGGATCAAGAAGTCCTTGCCTAGCTAAATGTAGAAGGGGTGGATATTGGGCACGGTAGGCATTCACCCGGTCTTCATGAACTTCTTTTTGCATTTGTTGCATTAGTTGGGTAAAATAGTCGTTGCCTACCATGACATTAGAGCCACTCGGTTTGAATTCTTGGTAGGCAAAGGGATATGGTGGTGTCACAATGGTGGAGGAGGGCTTTGCAATTGGCTCCCTATGTTGTTTAATTATCACTTCGGCTTCATCGGAGACGAGCAATAGGTAGTTTGGGCTACGGACGGAGATGCGGCAAATCTTGCTAGGCAAGATAAAGGACTTAGCTTATTTGATGAGCCACTCATTTTTGTTGTCAAGATTGTCATTCTTGACCCAATGGAATTTGTTTATCAAAGTGCTCATATCAAGGAGGTTGTTCCCTTTAACCGCTTTGTAGGTGTTATATTTGTTGAAATTCGGGTTAAAGTGGTTGGCTAGCCTTGTTACCAAGCCGCCGTTTACAATAAAGGCCGCTCCATCTTTCCCATTATCAATCTCAAGCCACCGATCAAGCAATAGTTGAAGAATGTTCTACTTTTTGGTGAACTTTCCATTGATATTCATGAAGGACTCAAGGTAGACAAAATCAAGTTCGGTGAAGTGATTGGTGCCTTTTCTAGCAATCAACGTATTGCCCACAAACTTATGCCATACTCTTATGCACGGATGATGAACATATAAAGCATGACACTCCCGGAAAGAGTCAAATTTTCGACCGGTAATAGCTTTCCAAGGGGGTGCAGCATCATATTTCAAAGGTTTCTTCTCATAATGATGATATTGTAAAAGACCAAACACATTACCAAACTCACTCAAAGTCATTCTTCTACTCTTGTTCTCAAGACGGAATTCAACATAATGTCGAATCTCTATCTTAGACACCCTCAAGGAGCTTATGAACTCCATGGTCAATGAAGGGTAGGTCAATTCTTCCATTTCAAAGAGGGTTAACAACCTCATGGACTCGAAAAATGCTCTAGTTCGCTCAAGCACACCCAATTTTTCCAAAGTGTCTTGACAAATAAACTCCGGAAAATTTGGCAATTGTTCTGTAACCGGAGTAGGTGTGGTATCTTCGTCAATAGAAGTTGCGATTTCTTGGATTTCCACCCTTGGTTGGGTCACAACCAAAGCCTTAGATGCAAGAAGAGCTTGTTGCCTCTTTGATAAATTTGGAGTCTTGGGTGCCTTTGTTCCGCCTTTGGTCCTTGCCATTGTATTCTCTTTCTCAAATTGGTATCAACAAACCAATATTTTTCTTAAATGTTCCTTGCTTCCTCAAACATCAATCAATTCCTCAATTGATGTGAACATTATTTGCGCACATTTAGTCCCCTAATTGAGCCTATTTTGCATACTATTATAACACTCCTTAGCCATTTTATCCGTCAAATGCTTCCTATTTTGCTTTCCTAGTGCATTTCGTATGTTTTGTAGGAAAGAAGGTAATTAGGCGGAAATTCCCATCTTTAGTGCATATTTGGAAGCTTATTGATGATATTAGAAGGACTAGTATGAAGAGAAGGCAAGAATGATGACCAATGATGTAGGAATAAAGAGTATATAGAAGGGTCATAAGGTTTAAAAGTAAGAATGACGAGAGGGAAGGCATTACAAGAAGAAATTGCTCGGAACCCAAATCAACAGTTGCTCCTTTGGCTCTAAAAATATGCTACATGGAACGGCGTCGAAAAATCAAGTGATCTAGGCTTTTGAATCACTCCAATAGAAGTCCGGATGAGAAAATGACGTCCGTTTTACAATCCGAGCTCAAGTAAAGCAGGATACAGCTCAACCCGCTCGGGTCAAATTCAACCCGCTCGGGTTTAAGCCCAGGACGCCCATATTTCGCTCGGGACGAGCGAATTCCTGGACAGAAAGTCTTCCCTTGCTACGTGAACCACAAGACGCCCGTCTTCCCCAGAAGACGCCCGGGCAGCAGCTCTAGAAGACGCTCATCTTCACCCCAAGACGCCCGGGCACAGACCACCGAATCCGCCCGTCCCGTGCTAACGACGCCCGGATTCCAAGGCAGACCAATTTCGTCTCTTCAAGCTTCAAGAAAGATGCCCATCCTTCCAAAAAGACCGGCGTTTCCTCAAATAGGGACTTAATCGTCATTTAAGCCCTTAGTTAACCCTAATTCTTACACCTAATCCCCACTATATATACCCCATTTGTAATAATCAAACCATCAAGTTTCCTTAGATTAAATCAAGCTTTCCTAGATTAGATTAGGAGTAGATTAGAATAGATTAATCTCAATCTTTCCATAAAATTACACATTAATCTTTCCTTAATTATTGTTCTAGTTTATTATTATTGGGTAATTAAAGATTATTGGGTTATTATTGGAGAATTGACAACCCTTCATCAATCAATCAAGTTTCTTCTATTATTCTTTGCTTTATTATTTGGAATCATCTCAAGTTTGGTATATTTCTTTTACCCTTTTACTCTTTATTGTTTATTTCCTCATTCTCTTATCATGTTTACACTTGTTGTTATGTTTGACACCATTAATGACATGTTCTCCATGATAATGAGTGAGTAGTTACTAAACTAGGATTAGTGGGTAATTAAGGGAAACAAACATGGGGAATGATTCATGCTTAATCTAATATGCTTCCATGATTAATTTGCTTTCTTGTTGTGATTTCAACTTATGCACATGTTATGTTTGATGAAATGCTAAGCCTATGAATCCTTGCATTTACAACCATCTCCTATCTTTTCAATGAGACTTGTAAGACATAAACCAACTCGAGTCTCATTAGACCATGCATATAGTTGGATAGGGAGGATTAAGTCGACTTGTAGGTGTTGTACAATCTAATCGATTCGGCCCTGGGACCCAAACCTTCCTAGGATTGTAAGAATAAACCAACTCGATCCATCACAACAATAATTGCTTGCTTATAATTAAGAACATGTTTGTATGATCAACTCCCATGATTTCCTTATGAACCCATGATATCCTAGCAGTTTTAATCTTTTGTTTACATCTTTCCTTTTGTTTCTTGTTTATTGCTTTTATTAGATTAGAATCATCAAACCCAAACAAATCGTGACACTTGCATAAATTGAGATAGATGGACTTAGAACCCAAAGCACACCATCCCATGGATCGACCTCAACTTACCTCTAACTAGTTGTTTGTTGAGTATTATAAATGTGTTTGATTGGGTGTACAACGACACACACACCACATCAAAATGGCGCCGTTGTCGGGGATGGTGCTATGTGATTAAGTTCTTACTTGTTTGTCGATTTTGATTTTGCCTTCACCTTGAGGAACTTGTTCCTCAAGGATTGTTCTTACCGTTTTTGTGTAGTTTCCATGCTTGTAGTTGTTTCCCTGTCTTAGCTATGATGGCTCAAGACTTGACATATGGAGTATGTGGTGGATTCTTTGAGTATGACTATGGGTATGGGGAGTTTGAGGAGCAAGTCAACACAAACCTACCTTACACCTCATACAATGAAAATCCTATCTACTACCCCAACTTTCCCCACCAAAATCACCACATCCAATACCCACAACAACCAACCACCCAAAACTCACTTTACAACCAATTTCAAATGCCACAATACAACCACTTTCACACCTACCCACAACAAGAAGATGAACCCATTCAAAATGTGATTCTCTAAATGATGGGAGATCAACAAAAATTCTTCAAACAAATGCTATAAGAGAGCCAAAGAAGGGACATTATTCTTCAAGGCATTGTTACTGAAGGTGAGGAGTTGGAAATTCAAATTGCCCAAATAAAAGAAACCCAACTAACTACCCCTCGCCACTCTTTAGACATTGACCATGAACGTGAGTTTGAAGGAGTTACCTTTGATGAGAAGTGGGAAGAACCAACCTCATTGAGCTCTTGTGAGTATGAAAGTGTGGTGTTTGATGAGGAAGATATGAAGTTGAGTAAGCCGAATACTCTTAGCCTTTGTGAGTATGAGGGTGTGTCCTTTGAAGTGAATGTTGAGAAATTGGAGAAAGAGTTAAATGAAGCCCCCATTTATGATTCTTATGAAGATAGCAACAATGATGATGAGCCTAAAGGATGGACTCGTAATATCACCTTGCTTGAGGAGCCTATCCTTAATATATTTGAGATACCCTATCATGAAGAAGAACGTCCTTCCCCTATTCCTCATGAAGACTACTTCACACCTATCATGGAGCCAATAATCATTGAAGAGGATATGGTGGACCTTCTCCAAAAGGCCAAGGTATCATACAAAAGCTACTTGGTGAAAAAGCTCAAGGAGAAGCTCGCTCGTGAAGCTACTTGTGGAGATTTGGCACCCACAATGTCAACTTCTAAGGAACTCGATCATCAAAGCCATGAGAATTCTCCTCCCACCTCGGAAGGATTGAAAAATCAAAATGCTATCATCATCACCGGAATTGAAGAAGAAGTTGGTGAGTGGAAGTCTACGGATGAAAATGAGCCATACTTCATGCCTAGTATTGACAAGAATCATGGGCTTGTTTATTGGAAACATTGGGAAGGCTCTAATGCCAAGGACAAAGCAAAAGAAAGATCATTTTACAAGCTTCCTTGGCCAAATTTCATGTTCAAATGGAGCAACCCATACTTGTGTCTATTTGGAGCTTGTTCACAAGCTTTTGATCTCTTGTTAAGAGCCTTGAGATCTATGGACAAGAAATTCTACAAATTGAACTAGTTTGGTGGAGTCCTATCTCAAACCACCATTTGTATGATATTTCTTGGACCCTTTTTCTTTGTATAATATTGTACATTCTTGCATTTGCATTTGGTTTCTTGCATGAGAGTAGTGAGAGAGAGGGTCATCTTACATTTTTATTGAGCAAATTTCAGAAAAAGATAAGGAGGAATAGCAAATCGATGAAAGGGCATGATTGTGAAAGGAAAAAGAAAGAAGAAGAAGAAGAAAAGAAGCTGAAGACGGCCGTCCCGAGGTCCGGACGCCTGTCCAGGGCCCTCGTCAAAAAACTGGTTGGCACTGTCTCAGAATCCGGGCGGATTCACCACAAGACGCCCGTCCTGAATGAAGACGCTCGTATTCTCCACGGGCCGCCCGTCCTGAATGTCATCTGAAATAAGATTTTGAAACTGCCAGGAAATCCGAGCGTATTTCTGACAAGACGCCCGTCCCGAGCAAGACGCCCGTCTCAACACACAAGACGCCCGTTTTCTTCCTACTCCCAAAATTGCTTATCCGCACGGATTTGAAGAAAGACGCCCGTCTTCTAATGGCACAAGACGCCCGTCCCGCATGAAAGACGCCCGTATTGCTGCCTTTTTCTCGAATAATCCGGCCGGGTCCCACCCTTATCCGCTCGGATTCCCCCTTCTTCTATAAAATCAACCCCTTTCTCCCTCATTTCTTCACCTTATCAAACCCTAAAACACTCATCTCCTTTCTCAAACAACACTCCCCTCACATCAAAAGCCAACAAAACCCCTATTTCCTCAACTTCAAGATGATGAACCTCAAAAGCAAGGCCAAGAAGTTGGTTGAATCCACCGGAAGGAAACGCAAGGGATCATCCTCCTCAATTCCGCGAGAGGTAGCGCTACCAAGGAACTTCCGTCCCATAATGAGAGGAGGAATTGAACAACTTGAGTACTTCCAAGAGGTGCTTTTTGAATCCGATGACCACCGCAAGAACTTTGTCAAATTGCTAGGTAAGAACTATGAACCCACTCAATTCATAGATACTAGGGTGTTGGAAATCCTTAAGATAAGGTACCCTACCGAGATGTTCTTTGATGGCCTTGGGATTGGAAAACTTTTCCATGCCCATGAGGAGACGTACCTTAGTCTCACCCTTGAATTTTTGAGTAGCCTTCGCATTGTAACGAATACTCGTACAACTGTGGGCATAGAGTTTAGGTTGTGCAACCTAGACCATAGTCTTTCCCTTGATCAATTTGCTTACATTTTCGGTCTTGAAGTGCCCACCAACTATACCGATAAACCCGATAATTTCGATGTGGACCATCTTTGGAGGGCTATTTCCGGGAGGAATTTTACCGGTTTAAATCAATGCTACAACTTCGCCATCCAACATCCGGTGATTCGAATCACCGAGCGCTTTGTGGCCTATACCATCAATGGGAGGTACGAACAAGATAGGTGTACCCTCATTGATTTAACTTTTCTTGAGTCCTATTTGAATGTTCGAGGGACGAGGCGCTATAACTTCAACACACCCCTTGAGATACTTACTAGGTTCAATGATTTTGCTCAAGGGACCACCCAACTCAAGACCTTCGTAATGGGAGGTCTAATTACTATTTTGGCCAACAACTTTTGTCCCGGGTTCAATGCCCAAGGGACCTATACTCCTCTTGAGGGGAGGACTTTGATGATGAGCACACCGTCATCAACCATCACCGGTGGTGTAAATACACGCAAGACGAGAGTGTAGAATGGTACACCAAAGGATTCACCTCAATCATCCTTGAGGGTTGGAAGATACCGGGCATTGACCCAAGATTGAGTCCATACTCGCCTCCACCAAGCTACCTCCTTGACATCCAAATTCTCGACAATCCCCCTCAAAGGGAGGAGCCGCCCTACCAACAAGTACCTCGTGGGGCACCGGGAAGGCCTATTCGCCCACCCTCCTATGTACCCATCCCACCATACCCTACCCTATATACCGAATTTGAACCGGCAATCCCCAATACCCGGGGCATTAATGATTTGATGGCGCTCATGAATAGAGTGGACCTCGGGGTATATGAAGGGAGGGTCGACAATTACTTGGCCCTTTTATCCCCAATACTATAACATGGCTCAACAAGGGTATGTTGACCCCAATGGTCCTAAGCCCTCTTGGGCACAACCACAACACTTGTTCCTCAATCAAGGGAACCAAGCTTGGGATCGCGACGGCGGAAGGCATTCTAGCCAAGGTGGAGGGTACTCGGGTCAAGGAGGAGAATTTGACCAAGGAGGGTATTGGGGCCAACCAAGAGGGTATGACCAAGCCGGGAGCTATCACCAATATGGCTACTAAGATGAGGAGGATGACGAGTAAAAGAGGCCTACCTCACCACCTCCATTTGTATGATACCCATCTCTCCCTCTCTCTTTTGTATATACATTGCATTTAGTGTAATTTTCGCATGCATTTGTATCATATTTCATTTGCATTAGCTAGTTCATATATTATAGTTGCATTGTAATATATTTCACATGATTCATGTAGATAGTTGCATATAGATTAGAATTCATGCATAGTTACAAATGGCCAAACCTATTCATTTCTACACTAGAAATAGTGTTTAAATCGGTTTGGGGAGGTTTGATCATAGGTGACCATAGTCTACTAGAAAACATGCATCATATAGTATAGTTTAGATTTCACTCATTTGTTATATATGTCATATAGAATTGCATTTAGTTAGAGCATGCATTCATTCATAACATTGCATTTGCACTTCAATTTCCATAAAAACTTTAAAAATCCAAAAAAATGTATTTCTCTTTCATTCCTACTCCTACATGTACATTGAGGACAATGTCCAAAATAAAGTGGGGGATGGGAATTTATATTCCAAAATGCATAAAAATTGAAAAATTTCGAAAAATCACAAAAATATGTCTTTTAATTTAATAAAACAAAAATCCATAAAAATTTGAAAATTTGAAAAATCAAAAACAAGTTCTTTAATTTAGTAGTGTAGAATTGTATATACTTGTGCTTTTATTCTCTTCTCACATATATACAACACTACATTTCAGGCATTAGTAAGGGAAAATGAAGACCGCTTGGTATGATCGTTCTAATCTCTATTTCCCTTCCATTTCTTTTTCATTGTATGAGGAGGATGGGCTTACATGTCAAGGAGGATGTGGTGTATTTTGTTGTTGCGGTTTGCGTATCTATGTGTTGTTAGGAGTTGCATTTAGTTTATATGACATATTAGTTGGTAGAATCATATGTATTAGGATGTATATATGTTAGTTGCATCATGGCACGTAGTTGCATGTTAGAAAATTTTGCGAAACCGTCTACTTGGGAAGCTTGACAAGTGTATATAGGCCCTAGTAGATGCTTTTTATTCTTAAGACTTTGCTTGTTAGAATACTTGTAAAACACCCTAGGATGTGTCATGCTAGTATCCTTTGACCTATGGATTAAGGCCTAGTCAATAGTACCTTGTGGTGTGATAACTCCTTGGCTACCGTTTATTCCAAGGTGACCCTTGAAACCATGCATCCATCCATCCATCATCCATATTCTACCATACATTTTTGTCATCAAAGGGAATGGGCACAAAAAGAAATCAATTTGAGTTCAATGAAATGAAAAGTGAAAGAAAGTTTGCAAAAAAAACAAAAATTGCATCAAATGAAAAGAGGAGAAAAAATAGAACTCCTAAAGCTTCAAATATAAGCCACCCTCACTACATATGAGGTGACTTTGAAAATGTTCAAAAGAAATGCAAAGAAAAGTTGAAAATTGTCAAGTGTTGAAATGCCAAAAATCAAAAAGAAATGGCAAGAAAGTGTTCTCAAATGTTATATGCCACAAGAAATTGGGGGGGGGGGGGGGGGGGGGGGAAACAAAAAAAAAGCAAACTCCCAAAGTGAAACTCAAATATCTATCGATCCCTTTATCCATCGTATCCATTTTTGTGCATGGTAGAGAGGGGACGACCCTTCTTCTTCTCTAGGCAAGAGGGGGAATTCCGCGATCCTCCAGTGTTTCTAACACCAGAGGGAGTCTACTCTTGACAAAAGCATTTAACGATTGAGGACGAAGGTACCCTAGCTTGACACAATTTGGAGGTGATTTATTGGTATCCTTCTAGGCTTAGTAGTTTGAAGAAATTGCATCTATGAAGGAGTGTGTACCCTTAGATGAGGAAAGTGGCTATTCTTTTATAGATGCATCCATTACTTGATTTTATGTCCTTTAATGCTTGGATGTGTCGCCATTTTGGCAAGACCCACCTTGCCTTGCAAGAAGGCATCCTACCTCATGGTTGTCTTGTTGTGAGTTGAAGGGGCGGAGTGAGACCCGCTAATTGTCTCACATCGGTTATTTTATTAGGTTAGTTTAAATAAAGGTCTAGTTTTTGTCACCTCTTTACTCGGGACGAGTAAAGGTTCGGTTTGGGGATATTTGATGTGAACATTATTTGCGCACATTTAGTCCCCTAATTGAGCCTATTTTGCATACTATTATAACATTCCTTAGCCATTTTATCCGTCAAATGCTTCCCATTTTGCTTTCCTAGTGCATTTCGTATGTTTTGTAGGAAAGAAGGTAATTAGGCGGAAATTCCCGTCTTTAGTGCATATTTGGAAGCTTATTGATGATATTAGATGGACTAGTATGAAGAGAAGGCAAGAATGTTGACCAATGATGTAGGAATAAAGAGTATATAGAAGGGTCATAAGGTTTAAAAGTAAGAATGACGAGAGGGAAGGCATTACAAGAAGAAATTGCTCTGAACCCAAATCAAGAGTTACTCCTTTGGCTCTAAAAATATGCTAGATTGAACGGCGTCGAAAAATCAAGTGATCTAGGCTTTTGAATCACTCCAATAGGAGTCCGGATGAGAAAATGACGTCCGTTTTACAATCCGAGCTCAAGTGAAGCAGGATACAGCTCAACCCGCTCGGGTCAAATTCAACCCGCTCGGGTTGAAGCCCAGGACGCCCATATTTCGCTCGGGACGAGCGTATTCCTCGACAGAAAGTCTTCCCTTGCTACGTGAACCACAAGACGCCCGTCTTCCCTCGAAGACGCCGGCAAAGCGTGACTCCGGAAGACGCCCGTCTTCACCCCAATACGCCCGTGCACAGACCACCGAATCCGCCCGTCCCGTGCTAAAGACGCCCGGATTCCAAGGCAGACCAATTTCGTCTCTTCAAGCTTCAAGAAAGATGCCCATCCTTTCAAAAAGACCGGCGTTTCCTCAAATAAAAACTTAATCGTCATTTAAGCCCTTAGTTAACCCTAATTCTTACACCTAATCCCCACTATATATACACCATTTGTAATAATCAAACCATCAAGTTTCATTAGATTAAATCAAGCTTTCCTAGATTAGATTAGGAGTAGATTAGAATAGATTAATCTCAATCTTTCCACAAAATTACACATTAATCTTTCTATAATTATTGTTCTAGTTTATTATTATTGGGTAATTGAAGATTATTGGGTTATTATTGGAGGATTGACAACCCTTCATCAATCTGTAGATACCCGTATCCGTCGATATTGGAATTTATAGAGAACCCGACAAACACCCGATGATGATAGGATACATGTATTTATTAGTTGTCATTGTCATTATTTGGGTTCGTTTTACGATGTAGAATGAGCGTTGTCGACGGAGTATTTTATTAATTTAAATGATATTTAAATTAAAGCTTTTTTAAGGTGAATTCATTTTACTTCATTTTGAATTTATTTTCTCAAGTTTATTTTATTGAAAATAAAATAAATAATTGATTTGAAAAATCATTTTATGAGTGTATTTGATTTGAAAAATCATTTATTTTAATGTGTTAATCGATTTGAAAAATCGAATTTGAAAATCGAAAACTCGTTTTAACCACACGTTTTGGAGCTCGATTATAGCTCGGTTTTTGAGCCCGTTTTCTTTACGAGTTGGCACGAATCTCGAGTACACTAACCAACCTAAGCCTCTACCCATCCAACCCCAGTTCGAACCCCATAACCACGGCCCAAATCCCGTCCCAAACACTCCCCAACAGCCCGCATAAAACACGAGCATTACTGTTTTGCGTGCCAAATCCCGAGCCCAAAACCCGCTCCAAATACCACCAAAACCCGTGCCCATTAACCCTAACCCATACCCTAGTATCCTACCCATATTACCTTAGCTCAACCACCAAGAAAACCTCTCTCAAACCCTCACAAAAGCTGCTGGACAGCAGCTATGCGTGAATGAGCCCGTCTGCCACTCCCCTCTAAAAACCCTACCTTAACTCCTTATAAATACCCCCCCTTTACCATACATTCATTCCTCTAAGTTCTCCATACATACAACCGTCACTTACAAGCTTTAAACTCCAGAAACGAACCCTAATTGCCTCTCAAAAACCCTCGACAAAACCGACTTACAAACTGAGAATCAGTTTGTGTGTCCTCTTTAAAACCTTTCGTTCTCCCTTCAAACCTCCATCAAAATTCGAGTTTCTTGTTCCAAATTAACCATACAACATCCATATACACATTAGACAAATATTTACGAGCCAAATTGCCCTTGAGAGTACACGAATTCCCTCGAAAAACAGAGTGTTATACACTCTATTTTCGCGGCTTTTCCTGTCTGTCCAGTTCTGTTTGTGCTCGTTTTTCGTGCCCAATAACCCAAAACGAGCAGGGATTGTTTTAAGATCTCTGTTATCCTCTCTTTCTAGTTTTCAAAACATCTTTTAAATCGAATTTTCACAGTGAAACGAGAGAGAAATCGCAGTTTGAAAGTTCTTTGTCAGATTTGCAAAAACGTGTTGTTTGCTTTGTTTCTTCGTCGACGACGGCCTCTCGAGATAAAATCTACCATCGATTATGACCCAAGACGGTGTCAACGATACATGTAGGTTGAGGGTGCATCAAATCCTCCTCTTTCTCCCTTTTATTTCGTTTTTTATGTTTGTTTTCTTATAGTTCGTTTTTGTTTGTTTATCGTTTTTGTTTATCGATTGTTATCATTAACTATGAAACTAGTTTAGTCCGAGTATGAGTTAAAGTACCACCATGAACACCCACGTTGACTTGAGATGGGAAAGAAACCGCTACATCAGTCGGTCGTAACCCCCGTCTCATTTACATATCCTCGTGTTCAAGGTAGGGCATTAATAAAACGAATTCTAACTTCGCTCTTCGCCTTTGACCCCTCTTTTGTTTCGTGTAATTCGACCCACCTTAGGACCATTCACATGTTAGTTCGACCTCTGATTGTTAACATATAACTCGTTTAGATGACGTTAGATCAATTTAATAACCTAATTAGACACGTTAGGTGGCTTCGACATAAGCATTAAAATCAACTAACAATTCTGTAACTTAATCGAATGCATCTCTCTCTTTCACCTAATTTCTCGCTAGTATAAGAGTGCGTGATTAGCACCGTCTTATTAACACTCGATGAGTTAAATTAATTAGCGAACTTGACCTAATTGAACCCCTTTAGGCCGTGTAGAATACATGTTTGCAAGACATTTTTTCAATCGATCAACGTCGTTTCTAACTTGTTTTCTAGCCCGCTTTCGAACTTGTTTCGCAATCAATTGATCTAACTAATGAACCTGACCTAGGACCTAGGGTAGCCGTGTCTAGAGTGGCCGTGGCTTGGCCGTGTCCTTTGGTCTTTCTTGCTTCGTTTTTTTATGAATCGTTTGTTCTTTATTGTTTTGTCGCTTGTAATTTATCGTTTGCTCGTCGAGTTGTAATTTTCAAGTTAGCTTTCTTTTATCGAGTCAAAACCTCTTTCAAAAACCTTAGTCTTGTTTGGTTAGATGGTTGTGCCCCAATGCAAGTAAGAGCGTAGTAAATCGCATGTTGTTTAAAGCAACATGGCCCGATTTATGCTAGTGCATGCTTTGGTGTGTGGCCCTATGTCTAATTCGATAAGATTAAGTGAAAGCACGCATTACGAGGAGTGACCCAAGGCTGTGAGTCATGTAGGCCGTGGGCCACCCCCTTTGTGCACGTTTTCCTAGGCCGAATGGCCATGTGTCGTGTATGGTGTCGTATATAGCAATTGTATTTAGATCGAGTTGTATCTTTAATTTCTCGTTGTGTCGGCATGAAATGCCTGGGTTGTAATAGGGTAGATTCCAACGGCTCCCCCATTCCCATCAAGCCTTGTTTGTTTCCTTTATATGTTGTTAGATCAATCAACCCACATGCTAAATTACAACTTTGACAAAGTTAGTTTAGTTGTATCTAAAACGACATAGAAATTGTTGTCACATGTTAGGGTTTTAAAACGATGTTTGCATATCATATATCGTAGTAGCTATGACCTTGTTTGAAATCCGACACTTGACTTAGTAGAGGCCGTTATCGACAGGCGGGGTTAGGTGTCCTTATGGGCTTCCTAACACGTACCCTCACCCCTTACTCAAGATCTATGGTTTGTGGATCCGTCTAAATACCATTGGATTACGAGAGTCATTCAAATCGAGTGATATAGGGTACAAGTCTTTATCTTTAATCACTCGTAGTCGATTGGCTTTATGCTTTTCGATGAAAGGTGTAAAGTTGACTTGAACGGTTCCAAGTTCCCAAAAAACTTGGTGGCGACTCTAATTTGTCTTAATTCGATTCGATGGAACCTCGAGTCGATTATGCCTAGTGTGGATCCCGCGGACGCAGTTCCCGAGGGCCTTGTCCACAGTTTGGCGACTCCGCTCGGGAAAAGAGGACTAGTTACACTTTGTTTCTAGGGTCTTTTCCTCCGAGGTGAAACTTGAAAAGAAAGTATTGGAAAGTAAAACATTACTCATAGTGCTACGATTCATGCATAAACCCTTAAGGACTTTCCCGGGCCGTCCCAGAGTTTCTTTGTGATGCGTGGGGGGCGACGTCCCACTATGCCAGGAACTCGCACATTGCTTGCTTCCACTCCGCCTCGTCGTGGTTCTTGATGGTGGGGATGCTCTTCTAGGTACTCTATCTAAAGGCCCTTGCTCTATAAGACCCAAAAAGGATGAAGGGCATAGACCTTCTTGTAGAAGACTTGCCGAGACTTAGAGATGTCTAGGAGCATACATCCTTATAACATGAGAATGACAATGTGCGAAATGAATTTCCCGAGTCTTTTCAAAACTTTCCGTATCAATTTCAAAACCGAACTTTTGGACAACTTACTTTCAAAATAGCATGGTTTTAAAAACGCGGAATGCTGCCCAAGTAGGACTAGATTTTTCGGCCCAAAATAAGCTTTTATAGCCGGCATGCTGCCAATTTCAAATCTCATTTTCAAATCGATTATTCGTTTTTTTCAAATTCAATCCAAAATATTTCTCAAACCTTAGCCAAGCATGAAATGCGTCGAGTCGTTTCCGGGTCCTGGCCGTGTTTGGCTAGGCATGTTTCGTTCTAAGAGTCTAGAACACGACCTTGTTGGGTCACCCAAGCTCACCTCTTGGACTTCGAGTCACGTGGGTCGACCAATTGGTCTAGGATAGTCCAAAGAAACGTCCAAGCTAGGCCATTTAGGGCGTTTCACTTGATTCTATGGGCTATGTTAGTCCAATCACGGGTTTAGTCACACCGAGTCCAGTTTAGAATCGAGCTATGACAGCTTGAGTCATGTCGTTTTGTCGAGTCTAAAATGAGTCAAGGTCTAAATCCAACCGTGAGTCGAACCTTTTGGTTAATCAGTCTCAAGTCGAGTCTTTGTTTGAGTCAAGTTGGTGTCGTGTCCTTAAGTGTGCAGAGGCTCTTACATTCGAATATTGACTCGGTTCGGGGTTTTCTTGTAGAAAGGCCGCCAAAAACCCGACGTCAAGCAATGGAAGATGCTGTTAACAAACTCACTGAGGCCGTGAACCTCATGATGACCCGAATGGATGCAATCGAATCTAAGCTGGGTGAAGATTCCCCTCTATCTACCCCACCGCTGACTGATCTGAAGAAATGGTTCAAGTTCATCGAAGACCGTCTGAAACTCTCCCAGGGGAAGAACATCCACTATGAAAATGCTAGGGCCTATGCCCCAGTTCAGGATAAGTTGCCTACAAACATGGTACTCACTGATATCCCAAAGTTTAAGGGCACAGAAGATCCAGTCCACCATGTTAAGGCCTATAAGGGGTACTTAGCATCAAGGGAGTACTTTGACATGCTCTCCGAAATTTTCGCTCAATCTCTCGGATGAACACCGAAGGCGTGGTTCTACAACTGGACCTTAAGAACTTACCCACTTTCGAAGATATTACGGTGGAGTTCTGCAAGCACTATGCTGATAATGTCGAGATTCAAACCAACAAAAGAACATTGGAGGTGATGACACAGAAAGAAAAAGAAGGCTTTACTGAATTCCTTGCAAGATGGCGCGCTGAAAGCTTGAAATTAGCCAAGAAGCCTGATGAAGTTGAAATGGTAGATAAGTTCGTAAATAATCTACGACCTATTTACCGCAATGCTCTAAAATACCAGAATTTTGGCTCTTTCAAAGAATTGATATGAATCGGGATAAAGGTAGAAGATGATGTCATAAGGGCAGAGGCTGAAAGGCCGAAAGGGTACCAAGGGGCCTCATCGTCTAAGGGCAAGGCCCCGGCAACAGCCCATATTGATGAAGCCATCAATCACTTAGAAGGGCAATCGAAGAAGTCGCGGCGCCAAACACCTAGGGCATTCACCGATATCGGATGCACTTATACATACGCTCTCCAAAGGCTCACAGCCCAAGGAAAGCTGAAGCCTATTGGTCCAACTCCGGACCCTCCCGCTGATCAACAAGGTAAATGGTATAAACCAAATGCATACTGTGCCTTTCATCGAGGGAAAGGCCATGATACTGAAAGGTGCTATCGACTGAAGCACGAAATCCAAGACATGATTGAGAATGGAACACTCCCGATCCCGACTGTTAAACCCAATAACATCACCAATCCATTTGGCGATCACTCTAACTTTGTTTCTATTGAAGACAATGTCGATTATTCCCATCTTATCTGCCCATGTCACTTGAAAGGGGTGTTTATCGGGAAAATATTTGTGGATTGCTCTGAATTCTTGCCAAACCCAAAGAATGAAACTCAAGTCGGGAGTCTTGCTCTAGAATGTACTCCTCTCATTAACGAAGTTAATAAAAGGCAATTCGATTCACCAACCTTTATCACTGGCGTAGATCCTCAGAGGACTACCTCGGGATGGAGGCAGACCATCAAAGAGATCAAGGACCAGAGCAGGGCATCTAAGCTGACAGCTGAACAAGAGAAAGCTCAAGACCAGATTTGAAAATTATGAGCCGGGATTTGTTTTCTTTTCTTAGTCGAGTCGAGTCTAGGACTTTCTTTTCTTGAAGATTGAGTCGGTTGTCCCGCGATGACCTAGGGTGTGTCCTAGGAATCGTTCCTTCGAGTCTGTTAAGCATGTGTCATTCCAATAAAAGTTGCAGTTCGTTTCCAAATATGTCTTGTTTCCAATCCTCAAATCATTCCGAAACATGATAAAACGCACAACACACTCAAAGGCATCCCTGGGGTAGAAATATGTCCCGTTTCAAAATGTAAGGTACAATAGGATTCCGTGTTTTATCCCTTCACCTATTCCATGTCTGGCGGTAGAAAACCTCCATCTGAACCAATGTTTATGACAAGCTTTTAGATGATTCTATGACGAACCCGGACTAGCTCCTTGTTTCCCCTATCGATGACGGAGGGCAAGCCTTTTCCCCAACAAAATCATCCCATCTCGAAGAGAGAAGATATCAACCCGTTCTAACAAGGAATTGTTAGTTCTTACCCAAATTAGTTGGCGAAGCCCAGTTTTCAAGGTGTATCCATTTATGACTAAGAGAATAAATAGAAGATCATTTTCAAAGAGAGAAAAAAGATGAAAAAGAATGAGAAAAAGAGAAAAATTGGAAAAATGAAAAAAAATGAAAAAAAAGAAAAATGAAAAAAAGATGAAAGAAAAAGAACAAAGAAAAAAAGATGTTGAAGTTATTGCGGAATGCTTTTTGGTTGAATGTCGAAGTTACGGAAGCCAGAATTCAAGTCAAGTACCCATAGTTGAGGTTCAATGGGCGAAGCCCAAAAGCGTAAGTAGTAACCTCTTTACCCTCTAAGTCCTTCCTGAGACAGTTACAAGGGATAGTCGGGAATTTTGAGAATCATTCCGCTTGTGCTGTTACACCCAGCCTTTAGGGACCAGATATGGAGATTTGAACCCACATTGTTTTCCAACCCATTTGCACTCGGATTTCATCAAAACCGAGACACCATTTCCAACCACGTTATAAGCCACAGCCCTTGGCCTTAGCACCACAAAACAAACCTTCAGAATGATGGTTAACCATTCGAACTTATTTTTACCAAGCTCCACATCCCAAAGAACCACAACCTTTTGTACCAACCCTAGACACGGGATTTAACGGTACTTTACAGGCTAGAATGGGATATGACATGATACCTTAGGTGAAACCTTTGAGTGTGTACACACAATCAAAATGCCAATTTAATGCACCTTGATCGAACTACGTCGGATTTGATTTCGCTCCACGCGAATACGTAGGCAGTCCTTCAGAATAAGGGATTCAATCCACTCACCAACCAAGTTGTCATCTTGTCGGTTTCTTACGGGTCTTAACCAAGTCCAAATGAAGCCACCTTTGTTTGAGTCGGTCTTAGCACTCGATGTAGGCTAGGATAAGGATATAGGTTCGGATGAATAGTATCAAGTCTCAGAATGAGCTTTATCGAACGGTGTAGGCAAAGATGCTAAGGCATATAGATGTGGGTTTGTGTTGGGAACAGAAAATATGAAAAACCCGCTGAAAAAAAAGAAGGCGTGGAAGAAAAAATAGTAAAAGCCCGCTAAAAAGAAAGAAGGCGGTGGCAAGAAATGATGAAACTCGCTGAAAAGAAAGGAGGCGAGGAGAAGAGTGACAGAATGTTCCCAACAAAAGTCATGTGTGATTTCTAAGTGCTTTCATAAGATCAGTCTGTGTTTAGTGTCTGGGCGAAGCCAACGTTGTCGCTCCGTGAGTTTAATCCACCTTGTCAATGCCAAGTGATCTTGATTCCCATGTGCCCTCGGAAGCACGCCCATGCCATACGAAATCTTCGTCCCAAGTCTGACGACCTAGTGATTCCCATTTGCCATCTTTTGGTGCCAGAATGGCCAATTTTCATTTTTACCCCCAACAAGTCCATAATTGAATTTAAACTCGTGCACACTTACGGTTTTATTTTCATTTTTTTGTTTTACGATAGCGGGCTACGCCCACGTTGTTTACGGGTCATATAGGGTGTCTGAGTCGTATTTCCTGCTCACCTATCAAGGTTCGATTTCAAAATGCCAAATATTTCAGAATTTCGAAATTTCAAAAACATTTTGCGAATTATGGTACATTTCAAGTCAAGGTTCAAATCTCAAAGTTCAAAATCAAATTTTGGGTCGATGACCCAATATCCAAATAATTCGTTTCAAATTCAAAATTTGGGTCGATGGCCCAATTATTCAAAATTTTCAACATGCTCAAATTTCGGGTCGATGACCCAGTCTTTCAAATTCATTTCAGGTCGATGACCCAGCATTCAAACACTTCACTTCAGACCTCGGGTCGATGGCCCAACATTCTAGGTGATGTCAAAATTTTCAAATTCAATTTTCGGGTCGATGACCCAATCTTTCAAATAATCCAATTTTAAGATCGATGATCCAAATGTGCTTATGTGATGATTATTGCTAGTACGTTTTTGTGTTTCAAATATAGCAGGATATGCTTCAACTGGGGGCTCTAAAGTCTTCGACTTTAGAGCCATTAAATCGGGGGGGCTCGAAGCCGTTGGCTTCGAGACCATTATCAAGATGTAGAGGATGATATCCACCAAGAATTCAATTCAATACAAGAGTATGAGATGGAAGAATTCTGTAGCTGAAAGAAAATGATGAAAGCGGCGGCAACCGCCTTGGAAAGTCCCGTCCCATTCGGACAAGTGGCAGCAGATGATAAATTTTGGGCAAATGTCAACAGATGATGAGTTTTGGACATACGCCAGCAGATGATAAACTTTGGGCATGTGTCAGCAGTTGCCGAACTACGACGCGGGTTTGATTCCGTCAGAAACGGATACGTAGGCGCCCGAGGATAAGGCTCAACCCACCATATATGCAATTTATGGGTCGACGACCAATGATTATAATTTGACGCAACAGAAGCAAGAGTTAATCCCCGACGAAGTTTCAGGTATGATCTCTTCTTATGGCTGGCGAGCTTATATACGCAAGTCTAATGGACTATAAACGACCCGCAGAATCCTCAGGTCGAGAGGGACCTGGGGTATACTTTGACTTTCGCCTTGTCCAAGCCTCAGTCAAAGTGGGGGCTCTGTAGATACCCGTATCCGTCGATATTGGAATTTATAGAGAACCCGACAAACACCCGATGATGATAGGACACGTGTATTTATTAGTTGTCATTGTCATTATTTGGGTTCGTTTTACGATGTAGAATGAGCGTTGTCGACGGAGTATTTTATTAATTTAAATGATATTTAAATTAAAGCTTTTTTAAGGTGAATTCATTTTACTTCATTTTGAATTTATTTTCTCAAGTTTATTTTATTGAAAATAAAATAAATAATTGATTTGAAAAATCATTTTATGAGTGTATTTGATTTGAAAAATCATTTATTTTAATATGTTAATCGATTTGAAAAATCGAATTTGAAAATCGAAAACTCGTTTTAACCACACGTTTTGGAGCTCGATTATAGCTCGGTTTTTGAGTCCGTTTTCTTTACGAGTTGGCACGAATCTCGAGTACACTAACCAACCTAAGCCTCTACCCATCCAACCCCAGTTCGAACCCCATAACCACGGCCCAAATCCCGTCCCAAACACTCCCCAACAGCCCGCATAAAACACGAGCAACCCCCCTGTTTTGCGTGCCAAATCCCGAGCCCAAAACCCGCTCCAAATACCACCAAATCCCGTCCCCATTAACCCAAACCCATACCCTAGTATCCTACCCATATTTCCTTAGCTCAACCACCAAGAAAACCTCTCTCAGACCCTCACAAAAGCTGTTGGACAGCAGCTATGCGTGAATGAGCCCGTCTGCCTCTCCCCTCTAAAAACCCTACCTTAACTCCTTATAAATACCCCCCCCCCCCCCTTCACCATACATTCATTCCTATAAGTTCTCCATATATACAACCGTCACTTACAAGCTTTAAACTCCAGAAACGAACCCTAATTGCCTCTCAAAAACCCTCGACAAAACCGACTTACAAACTGAGAATCAGTTTGTGTGTCCTCTTTAAAACCTTTCGTTCTCCCTTCAAACCTCCATCAAAATTCGAGTTTCTTGTTCCAAATTAACCATACAACATCCATCTATACATTAGACAAAGATTTACGAGCCAAATTGCCCTTGAGAGTACACGAATTCCCTCGAAAAACAGAGTGTTATACACTCTGTTTTCGCGGCTTTTTCCTGTCTGTCCAGTTCTGTTTGTGCTCGTTTTTCATGCCCAATAACCAAAAACGAGCAGGGATTGTTTTACGATCTCTGTTCTCCTCTCTTTCTAGTTTTCAAAACATCTTTTAAATCGAATTTTCACCATGAAACGAGAGAGAAATCGCAGTTTGAAAGTTGCTGTCCAGATTTGCAAAAAACGTGTTGTTTGCTTTGTTTCTTCGTCGACGACGGCCTCTCGAGATAAAATCTACCATCGATTATGTCCCAAGACGGTGTCAACGATACATGTAGGTTGAGGGTGCATCAAATCCTCCTCTTTCTCCCTTTTATTTCGTTTTTTATGTTTGTTTTCTTATAGTTCGTTTTTGTTTGTTTATCGTTTTTGTTTATCGATTGTTATCATTAACTATGAAACTAGTTTAGTCCGAGTATAAGTTAAAGTACCACCATGAACACCCGCGTTGACTTGAGATGGGAAAGAAACCACTACATCAGTCGGTCGTAACCCCCGTCTCATTTACATATCCTCGTGTTCAAGGTAGGGCATTAATAAAACGAATTCTAACTTCGCTCTTCCCTTTTGACCCCTCTTTTGTTTCGTGTAATTCGACCCACCTTAGGACCATTCACATGTTAGTTCGACCTCTGATTGTTAACATATAACTCGTTTAGATGACGTTAGATCAATTTAATAACCTGATTAGACACGTTAGGTGGCTTCGACATAAGCATTAAAATCAACTAACAATTCTGTAACTTAATCGAATGCATCTCTCTCTTTCACCTAATTTCTCGCTAGTATAAGAGTGCGTGATTAGCACCGTCTTATTAACACTCAATTAGTTAAATTAATTAGCGAACTTGACCTAATTGGACCCCTTTAGGCCGTGTAGAATACACGTTTGCAAGACATCTTTTCAATCGATCAACGTCGTTTCTAACTTGTTTTCTAGCCCGCTTTCGAACTTGTTTCGCAATCAATTGATCTAACTAATGAACCTGACCTAGGACCTAGGGTAGCCGTGTCTAGAGTGGCCGTGGCTTGGCCGTGTCCTTTGGTCTTTCTTGCTTCGTTTTTTTATGAATCGTTTGTTCTTTATTGTTTTGTCGCTTGTAATTTATCGTTTGCTCGTCGAGTTGTAATTTTCAAGTTAGCTTTCTTTTATCGAGTCAAAAACTCTTTCAAAAACCTTAGTCTTGTTTGTTTAGATGGTTGTGCCCCAATGCAAGTAAGAGCGTAGTAAATCGCATGTTGTTTAAAGCAACATGGCCCGATTTATGCTAGTGCATGCTTTGGTGTGTGGCCCTATGTCTAATTCGATAAGATTAAGTGAAAGCACGCATTACGAGGAGTGACCCAAGGCCGTGAGTCATGTAGGCCGTGGGCCACCCCCTTTGTGCACGTTTTCCTAGGCCGAATGGCCATGTGTCGTGTATGGTGTCGTATATAGCAATTGTATTTAGATCGAGTTGTATCTTTAATTTCTCGTTGTGTCGGCATGAAATGCCTGGGTTGTAATAGGGTAGATCCCAACGGCTCCCCCATTCCCATCAAGCCTTGTTTGTTTCGTTTATATGTTGTTAGATCAATCAACCCACATGCTAAATTACAATTTTGACAAAGTTAGTTTAGTTGCATCTAAAACGACATAGAAATTGTTGTCACATGTTAGGGTTTTAAAACGATGTTTGCATATCATATATCGTAGTAGCTATGACCTTGTTTGAAATCCGACACTTGACTTAGTAGAGGCCGTTATCGACGGGCGGGGTTAGGTGTCCTTATGGGCTTCCTAACACGTACCCTCACCCCTTACTCAAGATCTATGGTTTGTGGATCCGTCTAAATACCATTGGATTACGAGAGTCATTCAAATCGAGTGATATAGGGTACAAGTCTTTATCTTTAATCACTCGTAGTCGATTGGCTTTATGGTTTTCGATGAAAGGTGTAAAGTTGACTTGAACGGTTCCAAGTTCCCAAAAAACTTGGTGGCGACTCTAATTTGTCTTAATTCGATTCGAAGGAACCTCGAGTTGATTATGCCTAGTGTGGATCCCACGGACGCAGTTCCCGAGGGCCTTGTCCACACAATCAATCAAGTTTCTTCTATTATTCTTTGCTTTATTATTTGGAATCATCTCAAGTTTGGTATATTTCTTTTACCCTTTTACTCTTTATTGTTTATTTCCTCATTCTCTTATCATGTTTACACTTGTTGTTATGTTTGACACCATTAATGACATGTTCTCCATGATAATGAGTGAGTAGTTACTAAACTAGAATTAGTGGGTAATTAGGGGAAACAAACATGGGGAATGATTCATGCTTAATCTAATATGCTTCCATGATTAATTTGCTTGCTTGTTGTGATTTCAACTTGTGCACATGTTATGTTTGATGAAATGCTAAGCCTATGAATCCTTGCATTTACAACCATCTCCTATCTTTTCAATGAGACTTGTAAGACATAAACAAACTCGAGTCTCATTAGACCATGCATATAGTTGGATAGGGAGGATTAAGTCGACTTGTAGGTGTTGTACAATCTAATCGATTCGGCTCCGGGACCCAAACCTTCCTAGGATTGTAAGATATAAACCAACTCGATCCATCACAACAATAATTGCTTGCTTATAATTAAGAACATGTTTGTATGATCAACTCCCATGATTTCCTTATGAACCCATGATATCCTAGCACTTTTAATCTTTTGTTTACATCTTTCCTTTTGTTGCTTGTTTATTGCTTTTATTAGATTAGAATCATCAAACCCAAACAAATCGTGAAACTTGCATAAATTGAGATAGATGGACTTAGAACCCAAAGCACACCATCCCGTGGATCGACCTCGACTTACCGCTAACTAGTTGTTTGTTGAGTATTATAAATGTGTTTGATTGGATGTGACCCGACGACATCGCAACCACATCATCAATCAATTTAGGATTTTCGAATTTTTGCCTAAACCTTAGAAAATTGATTCAATTTGTGAGGAATTTGATGTTTAGATGGTCTTTTGTTTATAAAGGAGTGATTTAATCTTGTTTTGAGCAAGTTTTGTTTGGATGGTGGTGAATTTTGTTGAGAAATTGGTGTTTTTGAATGGGTTGATTGAGGGTTTAAGTGGGATAAAAGGTGTGTGTTTGTGTTTTTGAAAGATAGAAATGAACTGGGAAGAAGGAAGGGGAGTCTCGTGTTTTTGTTAAGTACAGGTCAGGGATGCTCGGATCCTTGTCGGGACGCGCGGATCGTCTTACAAGAATTCCTGAAATTAAAAAAAAGTGCCAGGACGCGCGGATCCTCCTTAGCTCGAGCGGATTTCTGCTAGGACGCTCGGATTTTTCCTGGGACATGCGGATTTCCTTACAGTGAATTTGACAAATTTGGAATTTCCCAGGATGCGCGGATTCACTAGAGCTCGAGCGTCCTGAAATTGGGGACGAGCGAATTGAAGTTGGCTTGCGCAGATTCCCTTACAGGACGTTTCCTTCAATTCAAACTTTCCCAGCTCCCACGTCCTAAGGTCAGGACGCGCGGATTGATGCTGGGGACGCTCGGATTCTACTGGAGACGCGCGGATCCTCTACAGCTCCCACGAGCTTAGGTCTGCTCGTGGGGATTCCTTTTCCCGTGTCATTCTTTATTCTTCTCCTTTGTTAAATGTTGTGGGTGCACTACAAAGGCTTGGTTAGCCTAGGCATTTTCCATCCCCACACTTGGTCAAACACTACACATCAAAACACGTTAAAATACCTCCCTCACTTGCTCTCATGGCAAAGATCTTGATCAAAGTACAAAAATAAAAATCCAAAAATGACAAACATGCAATAAAGGAAATGAAATGCGAGTTAAGGGTTAGAATATTTTCAAATGGTGGTTTAGGGAGGACTCCACCGAACTCTCATTCTTGGATGAGATGTCAATGGGGCAAAGCCAAGGTGTTGTTGATGTTGCTCAACACCTTGTAGAAGTACTCGAAGGCTTGTTCATTTTCATGATAGAGGTCTTCGGTAGACCTTTGCACATTGTTCTCTTCATTGTTGTAGTCATCCAAGTCAAAATGATGACAAGGATCAAAAAAGCCTTGGTCTAAGGTCATAGCATTTTCAATATAAGGATTGACCAATCCTTCAAATTCATCGTCCCATAGACCACAAACTTCACTAGCTTGTTCCTCATTGATGTCATGAGTTGACAAGAGCAACTCTCCTTTCTTGTTATCTTGGCCAATGAGGCCTTCTTCATTACTTGTCATGATGGGTGAGCTATTCAAGCTCTCATTGTTGTTGAAAATTCCTTTCTCTCCGAATAAAGCTACTTGAAGGTCATCCACTTTCTTCTTCCATATGGGTGGTGTTTCTTTAGCCATGGTTTGATCTTTGCATAGATATTATAACTTCTTCCTATCACATTCTCGGCTATAGTGATCGACCATGAAGCATGGCTCATGTAGTCAGGGAGCTCTCATTGTTTTGTAAAGATTGAAAGTGATTGTCTCGTCCCCTACTTCAAGTGTGAGCTCTCCATGTTTCACATCGATTACCGCTCCGGCGGTATGCAAGAAAGGTCTTCCTAAGATGATAGGAATGTTGGAATCTTCTTCCATGTCTACAATGACAAAGTCTACCGAGATGAAAAATTTGCCAATTCTCACGGGCACATCCTCCTATACCCCTAAAGGTATCTTTGTTAATCGATCCGCCATTTGAAGAGTGATGTTGGTGCATTTAAGCCCTCCCATTCTTAGCCTCTTACACACCGAGTATGACATGACACTTACACTTGCTCCAAGGTCACATAATGCTTTGTTGATTGTAGTGTCGCCAATGGTACATGGAATAGAAAAACTTCCCGGATCTTTGAGCTTTGGAGGGGAAATCCCTTGAAGAATAGAACTACTCACTTTGGTGAAGGCAATAGTCTCTAACTTTCGGATAGATTTCTTCTTGGTAAAAATATCTTTCATGTACTTTGCATAAGCTGGAACATGATTGATCAATTCCGTGAATGGGATTGAGACTCTTAAGTTCTTCACAATTTCCATGAACTCTCCAAGTTGGTCATCAAGCTTAGGCTTATCTTGGTGACTTGGGAATGGAAGTCTAATCACAATAGGCTCTTTTTCCTTATCCTTCTCTTCATTCTTCTTTAAAACTTCATTGGTGGTAGGATCTACCTCCTTGAGTTCTCCACAACTCTTTTCTTGTCACTAGCATCCATAATCTCTTCATCAATTGGCCTCTTCGGCCCCTCATATCTTGTACCACTCCTCAAATGGATGGCACTAACCGTCTCATGTCTTGGGGGATTACCTTGAGGCGGTAATTGCCCCTTTTGTCTTTGAGAGCTAGAAGATGCTAATTGTGTCATTTGAGTTTCTAGCATTTTGGGGTGGGCAAGAATGTTGTTGATGGTTATTTCCTTAGCTTGGCTGTCTTTTTGCATTTGGGTGAAGAATTCTTGCTGGTTCTTTTGCATTTGGAGGACCGATTTTTGAACATCAAAGCTTTGGTCATTTGATTGGTTGTTGGAAGGTTGATTTTGATAACCTTGGCTTTGTTGAAAAAGGGTCTTTGAGTTTGGTTTCTCATTGGAGGTGGGGTGTATATGGGTTAGGGCAAAAAAAAAAATTAGGTTAGAATGAATTCACCCCTCTCTCCCTCTTAAACCGTGTATTAGGGAAGATTAGGGTGGATTTTTCATCCTCTAATTTTCGGCCCAAATACCGAGAAAATAAGGAGTTTTAATTCCTTATTTTCGGTTTCCAAAAATGTAAAAATGTTTTAAATATACATTGTCATCTAGTGAGGATCGAACTCATAACCTCTTGACTTGAGTACCCTTACTATTACCACTATGACACATTCATCTTGTTGATATTAAATATAACCGATTACATTTAATTACGAATTAACATATTAATTCGTCCAAGCTAACATTACATACATTTAATTAAATATAACTTATTATATTCAATTTACGAATTGTGATTAATTCGTCTCAACTAATATTATTTAATCTTCATTAAATAATTGTCTCATCAACACATTGACTAACTGTTTAGTCATATAAGGCATCAATGTGATTATATTTCTATAACCACATCTCTCAAACAAATCCTATAGGTGTGACCTTTAGGGACCAGTTGATCACCGCCATCTGTATGATAATAACGTCAAACTTTCTAGCAAGCCAACCGTTATTAGGTAATCGTTAATCAACTGATTAAAATATGAAGTATACCCTTGTGAACCTGTAAGAGATTTACAAATGTTATCACACTAATTTGTGGAGGACACAAGCTCCAACAAACAGACCCTGTACCAGACGGCTATATGAGGGGCGAGCCAGCCAGCGGTGTAAGGGGCCTCCCTCTGGTTTTGAAAATGAGAAATGGAGAGCCTGTTTAGGCGCGGGTTAGCCCAAGGTTTATGTGTAACACCCCCATAATCCAAGTGCCTTACCCGGACCACTCAGGTATAAGGATGCCACCATCTCGGTTACCCGAGACATGATATTAATAAGACAGTAATGAAACAACTTTAAATGATATAACTTTAGTGAAAAGTACAACCAAGGCCAAATCCCAAAATACGGGTACAAGTTCTCAAACCAACTGTCTAAACAACTAAAGGCAAATGTTATAAAACTACTAAGCTACAGCGGAAGACTTCTATCGTCAGACAGTGGCACATCCCAGCAATCCCATGTGACTCAACTCAAACTCGCTCAATTCATCGCTCACCATCCCCGAATGGATCACCGCAGTTTTACAAAACAACAACCGGGTCGGTAATAATCTTACAACTTATATATATCAACAATACGATAAAGACTGACTTAACCGTCACACACACACAATCACACCAGTCCCATCAATCTCAATCACCGATCGTCCTTTGGACCTACCTGCCAGTGGGGGACCGCAGTCGTACCCACCTAAGCCCCGCTCATCATACCGAGCGATAACCCTGTCCATTAATGTGCACATCCCTTCTGTGGCGGGTTCCACAGAAGGCAAAACTAGGGCGTGAAGCCACTCCCGCAAGTGACTCCACTCAGCCGAGAACGGATCTCGAGAGACATAGACAAACAATCACAATCACAGCCGTCACAACACAATTACTATATCAAACAATCAATCTCAACACATCAATAATCATCCCATTATGGGACTAATACTGAGTAGGAAATCCTACCTGGAAAGCCCAACAATCAGACGGTCTCAACAGCTGTATCAAAAAGCCTCTTCTATAAATCCTCCTCCTATCATACATACACATAATCACTACCAATCATTATCTACAACAAAACCCTCAATTCCCCATATTAGGGTTTAAACAATTTAAAGGAAATACTATAAAAACGGTACATAGATCTTACCCTCGACGCAAGGATCTCAACGGTATAAAGAAAGGTGAAATCCGACCTTCCAAACTCCGGGATTTGCTAACAATGCGATTAAGGCGAAGAACGATGTTTTGTTTTCTCTCTTGACAGTAAATAGGTTTTGAAAAGTGTTTAAGAACAATGACGGAAACGATTATATACCTAATCTCATAATTAACAAAACCCGAGAAAAACTCCCCGTAAACCGGCTACTCGATCGAGTAGCTAAGGTACTCGATCGAGTGCCCCCTTACTCGATCGAGTATTAACGGTACTCGATCGAGTACCCAACAGGTCAGAAACTATTTTAAAACGCAACTCACCCTTACTCGACAGAGTAAGGCCTACTCGATAGAGTACCCGGAGACTCATAAATACGGAGTATTACAACGGACCTTCCCTCCTTAAAAGAACTTCGTCCCCAAGTTCAACCCATACATGAAACAACCATGCTAACTCGACCAAGACACAACAAAGATAACTAAGAACTCAAGAACTCAACCAAACATAAAACATGAACTCTTAACACCCACTCCACCAACTATGTTTACTTCCTTAACATGACTCACGATATCGTATCCACCACATATATATCTCTCACAACACCAACTCCATACATAACCAACTACCATCCTCTAACGCTGCTAGCTCCATAGTATCATCCACTATCAAATCCAAAATCAAGACACTCATAGACATCAAACGGAATGTTACATTCTACCACCCTTAAAAGGAACTTCGTCCTCGAAGTTTACTAACACTCATAAACATCATCATCCAACTGTCAACACTGGTGAAATATTCTCACACTCCTAAACATCGAACTACTACAAGCACGGTCATGACCTTTAACAAAATTAACCACAACACGAATCAACCTTTTATTCGACATCAAGATTCAAACTTCCAAATATATTACCATATGCACACCCATCAAAATCTCTTTTATCGCATCCTACTCCTCTTAAGATAAATGTTACGTCCGCGTAACTCGCTAATACTAAATCCTAGATATATCTTTTCATTATCCTCATCACCACCGCATGTCAAAGATAACCACCTATAATCTAAACACTCGCCATGGATATATCCAAGGCTCTCTTACTTAAACAACTCTCATACTTCACTTCACTCGTCACACCAACTAACCTATACCACAAAATCCTTAGCTTAACCCAAAACTTCACTTGTTCCCTATTACCGCAACATGACACACCTCTCTATATAAACTATCTAAAACACTTATCGGCAAAAGCATAACTCACGATCCACACTTGTTACGTACACTCACACTAGATCCTCGAGTTCCTTTCTTTCATTATTGCAAGACTTATACATAACTTAACACGACACATATTATTCAACACCCTACACTCACTTTCTCAACAAAGGATTATGAACCACCTGCATATATCAGATCATTAGCACACATGTTCTACGAATCTCTTGCCATGACTATGACTACCGATGCCTCATCTTAAAACAAGATCAAAATTATCAGTAACAACTTCTCACAACCGTGTCCCATCAAGAATGTCACTATACCATGACAACAACGAAAACATGTACAACTCTCTTTCATATCATACTCTACCCTCATTCCAAAACTTAACTGGTAAGAAACATCGATAACAAAACAACTGTCTATCTGTACAAACTGAAACTCACAGGAAGCAACATCAAACAAAACAACAATCTATGTATGACTGGTATGTACTTTCGAAACTCGAATCATAATCATCCCGCCTACTCCACCACAACCAGTGACGGCATCACAACACCGCCACCAACTGCCACACCGCAGTGCGAAAAAAAAAATACCCGCATCTCAACACTAAACATCGTGCCCGGATCACCACCCGAGGCACCACAACCACATCGATAGTCATCACAACTGCATACAACTCCCATAAATACTGACTCAGAATAACTTCTCCGACAAGAAAAACTTACTCAAATCCACTTTACTAAATCATAACACAACATATTTTATGAATTAAACAGGTAATAACCTCGTGAATATCATCCCCTTACCATATCACAGATTGACATGTATCATGAATACATACAAGTATAGCCAGTCATGCCAGATCACTCAAATTATTACCTTTTTGAATATCATTCAATTAGATTAGCGTACTCATCATGCATTACAGAACATTCAAATAGCAACTTTATGATAATCACACCATACCACGTCTTGTGAGGTCGAAACCTCACACAAACATTTATATATCACAGACCCGTAATCACATCCAACCAGTCAATCCTGATCACGTAAGTTACCACTCAACAAAGGTTACCTGTCGCCCGAGCTTAACTCGCATGCCCCTCATCACCTTCTTCCATTCGCATAACCAGCACCTTCTGCCATACATAACTACACAGCTAACACTCACTATGAGAAACCGCCTCCTAAGACTATGTCTTATACTTCCTCACAACCATACCTATCAATTCAATCTCTACAAAATCAGCCTCTTTAGAATTGCCATCTTTCCTATTTATCATTAACCTTAACCACTAGCGACAACATCTCCACACAACTACCGTTCGTACATCAAACTTCTTACACTCATCTCTAAACATCACTGTTTCTTCCCTATCTTTGGTTATCATTCCCAATAACGAGCATCAAATCCATCAACAAAATTACCTCAACATTCTTTCCAATACTATCTTTAATTGTATCATCATCTAACTTTCCACCAAAATCTCATATCATGCAGATATTCTATCAACTTCTTACTTTCCTTAATCCCTCAAAACTCAAGACTAATCATGTTATTCCCAAACTCCTATATAACCATTAATTCAATTCCTCATGATAGTATCATGCATCTCGACGATTCTTTACTGTTATCACATAACTCCGGTGAACATTTTCTTAGTTTTACTCCCCTCATTCTTTTCTTTTTACACTCGACTAAAGTAATTAACCATTCAACTCCTTATTACTTCTTCCTAACTCTTTAGTGTTCCGGTTACTTTCTCATTGCTCCAAAATTCCAATCCCATTATTTCTTATCGATCTTATCTCACTCTTCCTTACCATGGGTCCCTTCTCATCACTCCACTCACTCACACTTGCTACTGATTTGTCCATAAAAAAAATCAATGCTTAATGTTCAAACAATTACATCTCCCTTTTGACATCTCTAGAAATCAAAATTCTTTTAACACCGTTAATTGCCCAAGGAAATCAGACATTAGTTTCGTCTCTCGATAACACAAATTTCCATACTCAGTCACTATCTGCAAATCCACGTCGCGACATGTCTTCATTAAGTTCACTATATACCACTCTTCTCAATTCCTCTAAAACGACCTTTTATTACATATATTCTTACTCAACGCTATTTCTAACCATCTCCCTCCATAATTCGATATACATCTCAGGTTGCTACTATCCACATCCTTTCTTTCAATCTTTTCATTCTCACGTTCTTTAAACTTACATCATCCCTTTGCCCACATTCACTTACATTTTCATTACTCAACATACAATCATGTCACTCATCTCGTCTCACACAACATGCCCTATGCCTCAATTAAGCCTTACCAATCTTCCTTTTCTTTTTCCTCTACCGATCACAACACATATAAATCATGTCCTCCCCACCAAACTCATACTCATCATAGGTGCCACTCTTTACATCATAAGATTGGGTAAATTACGCATCAGGATCAACATACATGTAAAACGGTGCATAAAGAAGCAAATTAATACCTTTAAATTAAACATAATATGCAACGAATGTTAAAAGATAAGCATATGACCCAAAACAGGGGTCACTAGATCGAGTACAGGCCACTCGATCGAGTAAGTGACTTACTCGATCGAGTAGGTGAAGATCAGAAGCACGTAAAACAAATCACCAGGGATACTCGATCGAGTAACTAACATACTCGATCGAGTGCCCCCTTACTCGATCGAGTACCAAGGATACTCGATCGAGTACCCCAATTCTCAAGACCTTTGTCCAGTTTTAGAAACAGTCATAACTCACTCATTTCTTGATCGTTTTGGGTGTGTGACCTATCGTTAGAATCGTAAAAGAACAAGCTATCACATCCAATTGGAATCACATTAAAATCATTTATGCATCTCAAGTTATAACAGTTTAAAGATAACTTTGCTGTAATCAGACGACATAACTATTTGATTTTTTTTACTTCCAAACAACTTAAACAACAACCAAGCAAACAAAATCAATCCAAAACTCATAGCACCAGTATTCCTAATCATATGTTACTATTTTCAAAAGCCAAGCAACAACATTCATCATACACATAGATTATTTAACTCGTCAATCACGATTTACCCACATGCTTTTATTTTATAACTTTACGTACACAATTACATAATATACGACATAAAGCCCCCTATTCACATGTTACTAACATTGCAACATTATACAATCCATTACCCACATAAACATGCTCCACACATGAATTTCATATTCGTATGCAATTACTTACTTAATCTCTTCCAACCAATTCATCCATTACAGCTACACACTTCTTACAACATATACACATGAACAATCGTGGACAAGTACATAAACTTATCATACAACTCTATGAAAACAAGATATACGTATACAACACAACATTCTATTCACATGTTATTATTATGTCACATTATGAATCATCCATCCTGCAACATCATTACTCATCACATATCATCACATATGAACTACTTCCTTTTTCTACCACATCATTCATCATTCTCATATACTTTTCCTACGATTCAAAACAACATTATAAACCAACTATCATGCTTTCAATCAATAACTTACGAAATCACATTATCACCATCTTTTCTACACATTCCCCATTCTCCACATACATACATCCACTGATTCATGCCACACATCACCATATAGGTACACAATTCACAAGATAAACACATAGCGATCCCGATTCATATCCCATGGTGACCGGTTCAAAATTGTAGGGCGAGTTCGCGACTTTAGGACGTCTCCCAAGTCTTTGGATTAGCTCCTACAATCTTTACCCCGGGTTCATTTTAATTGACTCCCTATATTCATTGGATTCATTGGTTACAGGTTTCAGGATCGTTGCTCTGATACCATTTGTAACACCCCCATATTCCAAGTGCCTTACCAGGACCACTCAGGTATAAGGATGCCACCATCTCGGTTACCCGAGGCATGATATTCATAAGACAATAATGAAACAACTTTAAATGATATAACTTTAGTGAAAAGTACAACCAAGGCCAAATCCCAAAATACGGGTACAAGTTCTCAAACCAACTGTCTAAACAACTAAAGGCAAATGTTATAAAACTACTAAGCTACAGCGGAACACTTCTATCGTCAGACAGTGGCACATCCCAGCAATCCCATGTGACTCAACTCTAACCTGCTCAATTACTGCTCACCATCCCCGAATGGATCACCGCAGTTTTACAAAACAACAACCGGGTCGATACTAATCACACAACTTATATATATCAACAATACAATAAAAGCAGACCTTAACCGTCACACACACACACACACAATCACACCGGTCCCATCAATCTCAATCACCGATCGTCCACTGGACCAGCCCCGCGATGGGGGACCGCAGCCGTACCCACCTAAGCCCCGCTCATCATACCGAGCGATAACCCTGTCCATTAATGTGCACATCCCTTATGTGACGGGTTCCACAGAAGGCGAAACTAAGGCGTGAAGCCACTCCCGCAAGTGACTCCACTCAGCCGAGAACGCATCTCGAGAGCCATAGACAAACAATCACAATCACAGCCGTTACAACACAATTACTATATCAAACAATCAATCTCAACACATCAACAATTATCCCATTATGGGACTAATACTGAGTAGGAAATCCTACCTGGAAAGCACAACAATCGACGGTCTCAACAAATTTGTATCAAAAGCCTCTTCTACAAATCCTCCTCCTATCATACATACACATAATCACTACCAATCATTATCTACAACAAAACCCTCAATTCCCCATATTAGGGTTTAAACAATTTAAAGGAAATACTATAAAAACGGTACATAGATCTTACCCTCGACGCAAGGATCTCAACGATATAAAGAAAGGTGAAATCCGACCTTCCAAACTCCGGGATTTGCTAACAATGCGATTAAGGCGAAGAACGATGTTTTGTTTTCTCTCTTGACAGTAAATAGGTTTTGAAAAGTGTTTAAGAACAATGACGGAAACGATTATATACCTAATGTCATAATTAACAAAACCCGAGAACAACTCCCCGTAAACCGGCTACTCGATCGAGTAGCTAAGGTACTCGATCGAGTGCCCCCTTACTCGATCGAGTATCAACGGTACTCGATCGAGTACCCAACAGGTCAGAAACTATTTTAAAACGCAACTCACCCTTACTCGACAGAGTAAGGCCTACTCGATAGAGTACCCAGAGACTCATAAATACGGAGTATTACATTATGTGCCGTGTTCTGACCTTTTAGAAAGCGTTCTAAAACGTGTTGAAAATGGGCATTTGAACCCGGTTTGGTTTGAAGGGGTCGTTTAGACCGCATTTGTTGATTTGAAGAACTAGACTCGAATAATTATCATTATTTTGATAATATTCGGTGTCGGGTTCGATTTGACAAATTTGACATGAATAGTTTTGAAAATAATTATGGACTAATTGTGTTTAAACCCATTTGAATGTCATTAGTCAATGCTCATCATCGTACCCGAGTTAAAATCCGGCATGGTATGTAGAACCAAGGATGACTTTGTGTTGGTGACTAATATGTTTGTTTGAAAATGTAAAGAAATGAAATAAAAGGCTTTAAAATACCTTTTAAATGGCATTAACCAAATATTATCACCGAAACACGGATTTAACCGTCATGGTATGAGGAACCAAGGGTGAAAAAAGTTTTATGGTTAAAACAAATGAAATAAAAAGGGTTCGAAAATATTTGGAATGGTAAAAACCGATTAAAAATATGAAAGTGGATTAAAGGGAAATGATGAGAACATACAGGTTGATCTCTGGTCTGAACACCCCATTTAGGCGCGGGTAAGCTGGCGACCTAAGGGGCTTCTGCCTCAGACCAAAAATCAGTTTTGGCTCGTTTATTCCATGTTTTGGTTCATGTTATGCACGTTTTACCATGTTATAGTCATGAAACAAATGAAAACATAATAAAAGAGGATTTTTACACCCTCATACTTACATGTTTGGTTATGGCGAGTGACCGACGTAAGTGTAACATCTCGTTTGATCGAAAAAAACTCGGTTTAAAACCGTTTTGGTATGTAAAAAGAGTGTTTTGATGTTAGATACGGTGTAGTGGTCGAAATGGTCGGTCAAGTGATTTAATGCACAATGACGGTACCAAACAATGTGCAAGGCTTGTATTTACGATCGGTAGGTCGTAAATACGCGTCGGGTTGTGACTTAAGAAGTCAAGTCCAGAATTTTAAGGGAGAAAAGAGGGGGCGGACACTCGCGTAAGTCTCAAATGGGGGATTTGAGGGGTATTTATAGGGAAATGAGTGGTTGTGAGAGTTTTGAGCGACGTGGCCACTTGGGCTGCTCAAAGAGGCGCGAGCCACGTCGCGGTTCTTCGAGTTGTGTTGTCACTTTCACAACAAACGCAATCATGATTTGTTCTATCCTAGGTTTTTTAGTCACATGTTTGGTACTTGACCATTCATGAATCCGGGAAAACATAAGGTAGAAGGTTTGAAATGTTTTGTTTTTGGTGGTTGACTCGGTTTGACTCGTTGTTGGAATCTGCCCTTGAAAGGTTGCGGACAAAGGCTCGCCAGCCAATGGTAAGGAAATGTACCCGAGGCATCTTCGGGATCTGCCCTTGAAAGGTTGCGGACAAAGGCTCGCCAGCCATGGTAAGGAAATGTACCCGAGGCATCTTCGGGATCTGCCCTTGAAAGGTTGCGGACAAAGGCTCGCAAGCCACGGGGCGGTCGGTTAATGGACCATGAGAATAGCCGCGTCAAATGGGCTTGTTTGAACGTAGCTAACTCGTGATGCCGCCGGTGAACTTGAATGAGAATATCCGCGTCAAAAGGGCTTGTCTTAAAAATAGCGAACTCATGATGCCGCCGTGGAAATAGTGAATTTGGACTTTCACTATCACTGTTTTTTGAAATTAGCGGGCTCCGCGGGGAAGCCCCCTGCTGGTATTGGAAGGAATAGTGAGTTTGGAATCTTCACCATTCGCCGTTCTTCTTTGGATTTGAAGTGGCGGTTTCGATCGCCGTTGAATTTGAATTTTGAAGGAAATAGCAAATTTAAAATTTTGCTATTGCGTTTGAAGTGACGGTTTATATGCCGCCGTTGACATTTGATGGAAATAGTGAATTTGGAGTCTTCACTATTAATTGAAGTGACGGTTTATATGCCGCCGCTGACATGCGTGGTGAAAATAGTGGAATTCAATTTCCAACTATTATGACGGTTTTAATTGTCGTCGCTTAAAATTTGAAGAAATAGCGGTTTCTGAATTTTCGCTATTATTTTTGAAATTGAAGGAAAATAGTGAATTTTATTTCACCATTATTTTTGAAATTGGCGGTTTTGATCGCCGTTTGCTTGAAAATTTTGAAAATAGCGAATTTAAATTTTCACTATTTGTCTTTTTGTCTTTAAGGAAATGACATTTTCAATGAAATTCGCTGAAAAAGTAAGGGACGCCTGATTGAGGCGCGAGCCACCTGGCGAACCAAAGGGGCTTCCCTTTTTTCTGTAAAAGACACGAGTTCAGGCTGCATACCATTCATCATCTCGTCTTCTTCCTTTTTCGACAAAACAAGACAAATTCGCCATTGTTGGACCTTCTAGCTCGCTTGAATTCTTGCCCTCATCAACAATGTCATCTCAAGGTATGTATTCCCTCTTGAATCCATTTAAATTTGTTGATCTTTAGCTTGATTGAATTAGGGCGAATTTTACCCTAGAAAATCGAATTGGGCGTTTTTGATTGAGCCCATTTCGAGTGAAATTGATGCTTGCATTAGGTTAGAAACGTGTTTAGGAGTATAAGAGTCCTTTTAGTTTGCATTTTGGTCCCCGTTTCTGCTCCCTATGCTCGAAAAACGTGAGTGAGGTGAGAAACCATCTCATTTCGCAATGCCAAGTTTATTTGCTTGGGTAGTGGGTCCCACTAGGTTGCATTGTATTTTGGAAAACCCGTATTCGCCATTTATGGACCTTCGTTAGATATTGTGGGTAAAATTGGATTTTGCCTTTTGTGACGGTCTTATGTCTGACAAAATATGCGTCTGTTTGCGCTTGAATTGAGTCAGTTTGCCTTGAAATGGACCTTATTGGTAATTTAGGTCACCTTGAGGCGTGATAAAATCACGTTTGCCTTTTTGCGGTCGTTTTTGAATTTTTGACCGGTTTGGGTTCAAATTAGCGTATGAATTGCCTTTTTGAGCCGTAAAAAAATACCCCATTGTGTCGGGAATGTATTTTGGTTTGTAGGCGGACCTTGTATGGGTCTTGAAATGCCGTTTTTCGTGGTTTTGACTCGTCTTTCGCTTGAAAAGATGGGCGAGTCGTTTTTGTGTTCTTTTTTGTGAATTGTTTTGTTTGGTTGGATTTTGGGCGGGATTGCCTTTGTTTTGCATTGCAGGTTGTTGTTGTTTTTGTTTGGATTTATCCATTTCATGCCGTCGTAATGCCGAAATTTCGGCTGACGTTTTTTTGTTGTGTTTTTTTATTACAGGATATCGTTTGGGACCTATGGGGTCTGCCGTTGAGGCCTTGGAGGAGGAGGAGGAGGATGATCCTGGAGGGGAAGAGACGACCGAGGAGGTTGCCGGAGTTGAGGCGGTCGTGGAGGATGCTTCCGTAGAGGAGGAGAGGCGGCTGATGTTGCCGGCTTGTCCTTTTCATTATGGCTCATAGACAGGATGGCTGATGATTGGGGGTCAACACCGGGGTGGTGCGTCGCATCACGGTTCTTGGCCTCCTCATCATCCGAAGTCTGCAAGACACTGTCTTCATTTTTGTCGTGGAGCAGGAACGATGTGTTACCGTTGTGTAACCACCTCTGCTTCTTTTGTTGCTCCTCTGTTCCCTATGTTGCTCCCTTTCTTTTCTGATTGGAAGGGTAGGGAATGCTTTGTTCGGTAGGTGGCAGATAGCCCCCAGTTCGTTGTCTTTAGGCCAGTGTCTGTATGATAGATGTCCGTACTGGATCTTGTTTGTACGGTCATTTGCTCGTAGTTTGTCTGTGTCTTGGACTCTTGTCTGTACATATTTACATTTTGCGTGAGGCGGTTTGTATATATGTGTTTCTGGATTGTGGTTCATTTTGTGAATCTTGGCTTTTTGTGTTGTGTTTCGGAGGAGCGCTGTCGGCTGTCGATTCTCCTTTTGCTTCGAACTAGTTCCTGCATCGTTAGTGTAGAAAACAGGCAATAGGTAGCACATATGCAAAAATGCAAACATGTAAAAGTGTTTGATTGAAAACACGTAAAGCATTTGATCGAAAACCAAAATTAACCAAGATGACTTGAAGTTAAAATTGAAATTTTGAAATGAATTTTGAAATTCCGTGACAAATCGTCACGTTCGGAATTCAAAAGGAATTGACTTGAAAATTTGAGCAATTAACTCGTGTCGTGAATTAAATTGCGTCGAAATTATTGAAATTGACTCGAAAAATTCAAATTCAAACCGTCATGAAAGAATTTTTTAGAAAAGGATTTTTGTGAGTATATTTGATTTTTGAGGTCAAGACTCGAATTTGTGAGGGCTTGAATTTTTGAGGAAAATTGACGTCGTGTTATCAATCTTCGATTTTGATTTTTGATGGAAAATTACGAAAAAGCGAAAAAATTTCGGAATTTCGACTGACATGGAAAGGATCCATCGCGGATCGGGGCGCTTAGCCCTTCCCCCCTTAAAAAAAGAACGAAAAATCTGTATGTTTAAAGCTGCGTCATGGAAACAGTGTCGGATTTCGTAAAACGCGAAAACAAGGAAATGTGAGTATGAGGAAACACAAAACATCCTGAATCATCCCGAAGAGGCGCGAGCTTCCCCGCGGGAGGTTTGAGGTGTCAGGAGAAAACACAAGTTGAAAGAGACAAGTCAACAGCGGGAATCCTAGAGATGCCTCAAAGAGGCGCGAGCAGCCTGGCGATGGAAGCCGGCTCTCCCCTTTTTCTGAAAAATGCGCTGGTCATTTTGTATAAATAGGGACGTTTGCGCTTCATTGTTTCATCATCCGAAGCACAAAATCATCTCTACAAAACCTCTTCTTCTTCCACAAAAATATTTCATGGATGCTTTTGAGAAAGCATTGCGACAATGGTGCCGGGATTTGTCGCCTCCCGAAAAGTATCAACTCGTTTGCATGGGAGTTGGTCAATTGTTGGTGCTTCGTCAAGTCAAGGTGCAACCTTCGTTTCTTGAAGCATGTTCTCGGTTTTGGGATTCGAAACACCATGTTTTCGTTTTCCCAAAAGGTGAGCTTTGTCCTCTTGCAGAATAAGTTGGAGCCACTGGTAGGTGGCCGGGTTGTGCTCCGGTGCTTCCTCCGACTCGGTTGTGCTATAAGGAGAAATTCCGTTCCATGTTGGGCTTGTCAACAAGCCAAATCAAATTTCTTCTTGCTCCACATGGTGTGGACATGTTGGCTCTTATCAACATCTTTTCAAACCGATTAGATGCTAATGTCTCGGAGGTGGCTAGGAGAAGGGCTCTTGCATTTTGCCTTGTCCATGTATACCTCTTTGTTGATGTCTTGAAGAAGGAGGGGCCAAGATGCCATGGTAGCATGACCCTTATCCATGTGATTGAGCAAATGGAGCATGGTAGAGATCCATCATGGTTGGTGCTTGGAGAGATTATCCAAGCTTTGGACAAGGATGGCTCTTGTGGAGAAGCTCCCTCTTTCGGATCCCAGAGGATCCTTCAAGTGTGGCTATTGGAGAGGCTAAGGTATGTAGAGCCTCCGGTTGATTCTTCTTCTTATTCCTTCCGTCACCTTACCATGAGGAAGAAGTTGTACCCGGATAGTTTCGCTTCCACCGAGGCCAATTGGGCCGCAAGATTGGCGGAGGAGGGTGGTCCTCATATCCGTTGGGTGGCGCCGTGGTGGCACTTGAGGTCCTTCATGGGGTTGCCCGCTTCAGTTGCTAGTCCTCGTTCTTTGATGGTGGTGGGTTTGAAGGTTGTTTCCTTCATATATCCCGAAAGGCTCATGAGGCAAATGGGGCGTCAACAAAAGGTGCCCGCTCAAGATACTCTTGTCCAAGAGAACGTTTTGGGAGGTACCAAACCCCGTTGCCACGACATGGGTGACTCCCGCTTATGTCAAGTGGTCACGTGCTCCGTCCTTGGAAGAGAGATCCAAATTTCGTAAGGACGAGGTTGTCGACTTGAACTATCGAGAGGTTGGCAAGGCCAATCGTGCCTTTTTTTAGGAGTATGTTGATGGAGCTACTCCCGATGTGATGAGACCACCGAAGAGGAGGAGTTCCGGCCCCAAGAATATGGAGGGCCGTGCCTTGGCTCGTCTTGGGTCGAATATGGGGTCTTGTGGTAGACCGGAGGTCGTTGCCATCTTAGATCCGTTGAGGATCCGTTCCGAGAAGGAAGTCCATGCTAGGCGCGCCAACAAGAAGAATAAGGGGAAGATGTACCCTGAGGGAAAAGGCAAGGGTGGAATGGAAGAGTGAAGACCTACTCCATTACCCACTTTATTATTATGTTGTATTATTGTTGTGAGTTTTTATTATGTTGTACTAGCTAGTTGTTGTGTGTTTTGTGCTAGTTTTATTATGTGAGGTGTTTTAGTTGACACCTTAGCTTTGACAAGTTGTAGACTCGTCGAGCTTTATTTATTGTTGAAATTGTAATCCCTCCCATTATTAATTATATAAGAGGATTGCTTGTGTCGAAAATTGTGAACGCTTGTTTCTTCCATCCATTTGGTGAAGGCAATTCAATTTGAATCGTCCTAAACATTTGCACTTGGAAAAGTGGTATTTTTTGGAAAGCGAGAAAGGCTTATTTTGTATTTTTGTGGGAAAAAGGGAATGGTTTTCCCGTTTCTTTTTTTTTTTGGGATGTTTTTGTACGTGGTATTTTTGTATGGGGATGGTTGTTTTTTTATTGTGGGAATGGTTGTATCCTTCTTGTGTAAGAAAGGACTGCCTACGTATTCACCCGAAGAGGTGAAATGAAACCATGATCGTAGTTCGAAATGTTTTGTAGATTTTGATTGGGTTTTGTGGTTGTATCCCTCAGGCATAAGAGGGACTGCCTACGTATTCGCCTGAAGAGGTGAAATCAAACCAGGCTCGTAGCTCAGGGGGTTGTTTTGTTTTAGTGCAAATGGACGTTGCCTTTGACAGATCAAAGGACATTCGAAACGGGAAAGGTGCCGCAGCTTAGACTCGATTAAACATGCAATTTCAAATCAGAACACGTTGAGGAACTTGACTTGAAAAAAGGTTGAGGTCGTTGCTAGTTGTAAAACTAGGCTAGGTCGTTGGTTGCTATGGTTCAAGGGTAGTATTTCTTGAGTTGGTCTAGGTTGGTCGGGTTTGTAAAGTCCTCCCCATCTAGGTCACCCAGTCTCACTACGCCCCCCGAAAGTATTTTCTTAACCAGGTATGGCCCGACCCAGTTGGGTTTTAATTTTTCCCTCAGATCGACGGGTAGCGGTGCTCGAACTGACTTGAGGACCAAGTCGCCCTCCTGGATGTTTCTGGGTTTGACCTTCTTGTTGAATGCCCATTGTATACGTCGTTGGTATAGTTGGACGTTGTGCAAGGCGTTGTGTCGTCGTTCGTCTAGAAGAGTGAGTTGTTCGTACCTTCGACGGGTCCCTTCCGCGTCAGGGACTTGACTCTCCAGTAGGATGCGGAGAGATGGGACCTCTAACTCTACCAGTTGAACCGCCTCCATACCGTATGCCAGGTAGAAGGGTGTGGCGCCTGTCGGTGTTCGAATGGAGGTTCAGTATCCCCAGAGTGCGATGGGATTTTGCTCGGCCAGTCGCGGTAGTTATCTTGCATTTTCTTGATAATGGTGACAAGAGTTTTGTTTGCTGCCTCCACCGCTCCGTTAGTTTGGGGACGGTAGGGGGATGATCGATGTCGTTTGATCTTGTATTTGTTCAGCAAAGCTTGAGTTTCCGCCCGGAAGTGAGAGCCTTGATCGCTGATGATTTCATGGGGTACCCGTGATCGCGAGATGATGTTGTTTTGAATGAACTTGGCCACTTGTTTGGCGGTCAAGACTGCATATGACTGTGCTACCACCCATTTGGTGAAGTAGTCGATGGCGACGAGGACGAAGCAATGCCCCTTGGTGCCTATCGGGTTGACTTTCCCGATGATGTCAATGCCCCAGGTTGAGAAAGGCCAGGGTGATGTTATGGCGTATAAAAGGGATGGTGGTATGTGTTGTATGTTGGCGAAGATTTGGCAATTGTGGCAATGTTTGACGTAGTTACGGCAATCGGCTTCCATGGTGGTCCAGTAGTAACCTAGCCGCATGATTTTCCGTGTAAGCATCATTGCACTCATGTGAGGGCCATATTCTCCATCGTGAACCTGTCCCATGACTTTTTTGGCTTTGTGATGGTCAATGCAAAGGAGGAGAATTCCTTAGGGTGTTCTTTTGTAGAGTTTATTTTGGTTTATCACGAATTGTGATGCAAGTAAACGGATGGCTCTTTGTCCTCTTTGATCAGAGTTGGGAGGGAATTCGTTTTTGGTTTTGTAATTGAGGATGTCTTGGTACCAAGGTTCATCATGGCTTTCCTTGTCGTTGATAATAGCACAAATGTGAGCTGGCTCGCTCCTTCTCTTGACACATAGGGGCATTGATGTCATATTGTCAGGTATGTTGACGAGCGCGGCAAGTTTTGCCAGGGCATCAACAAATTGATTTTCTTCTCGTGGCAAGTGGAAGTAGTCGATTTGGTCGAAGAACGCGACCTCTTGATTGATCTTTGCTCAGTAGGGAGCTAAGCTGTCAGATCGGATTTTCCACGATCCGGACACCTGATTGATGATGAGTGAGGAATCGCCGTGGACCCTCAGTCTCTTGTTGCCAAGTGTGATGGCTGCTTGTAGGCCGATGAGACATGCTTAATATTCAGCGGCATTGTTGGTGACGGCGAAGTCTAGCTTGACCGAGATCGGAACATGTTCTCCCTCTGGGGATATTAGAAGGATTCCTACCCCGAAGCCTCTCAGATTAGATGCACCAGCGAAGTATAGGTCCCATGCGTCGGAGTCGGCACAAAGGATGTCTTCGTCAGGAAGTGACCATGTGTCGGTCGTAGGATCCTCGTTGACGGGATTTTCTTCTAGGAAATCAGCAACTACTCTTCCCTTGATAACCTTGAGGGGTACAAACTTGAGGTCAAATACGGACAGCATGAGTGTCCATCTAGACAGCCTTCCGTTTAGCACAGGTTTTTCGAAGATGTATTTAACCGCGTCTCGTACTCAATGAACTTTTTGCTGATGTAATAGATGGCTCGTTCTTCGTTGCCAACTGTTTGTGCTAACATTGCTCCCATGGCTGTGTTGGTAACAGTCAGGTATAGGGATAAAGGAATCCCTGGTTGAGGTGGCATGAGGACAGGAGGGTTGGATAGGATTTCCTTTATCCTGTCGAAGGCCTTCTGACAGTCGTCGTCCCAATCGGTGTGATCGGAGGCGCGAAGCTTTTTGAATATTGGTTCACAAATCATAGTGAGCTTGGCGATGAACCGGCAGATGTATTGGACCTGGCCGAGAAATCCCCGAATCTCCTTCTCGTTCCTAGGCCGAGGCATTTGTTGAAGGGCTTTGATTTTGGTTGGATCAATCTCAATGCCTCTTTTGCTAACAACATGTCCCAAGAGTTTTCCGGAGGTGACCCCGAATGCACACTTCTGAGGATTTAGTCTCATGTTATATTTCCGCAGACGAGCAAAGAATTTCCGAAGGGCACTGATGTGGCCGTCCCTTTCATTCTATTTGACAATCATGTCATCGACATATACCTCTACCTCCTTGTGCATCATATCATGTAGGAGAGTAGTAGCGGTTCTTTGATAGGTAGCTCCGGCGTTGATGAGACCGAAAGGCATGACCGTGTAGCAATATGTACCCCACTGTGTAGTGAATGCTGTCTTGTGCATGTCTTCCTCAGCCATTTTAATCTAGTTGTACCCAGTATACCCGTCCATGAAGGATAGGAGGGCATGCTCGGCAGTATTGTCCACCAGGATGTCAACATGTGGCAAAGGAAAGTCGTCCTTTGGACTCGCCTTGTTCAGATCCCTGAAGTCGACGCAAACCCAAATTCTTCCGTCTTTCTTTGGTACCGGCACAATGTTGGCCACCCAATCCGAGTATTCAGACACTTTGATGAAACCAGCCTTGAACTGTTTATCCACTTCTTCCTTGATTTTTAGGACCCATTCAGGACGCATCCGGCGTAGCTACTGTTTCACAGGTTTAGCCCCGGGTTTAATGGGTATCCGGTGCTCTGCAATTTCTCTGTCAATCCCAAGCATGTCTCTGTAAGACCAGGCGAACACGTCCTTGTATTCTTGGAGGAGGTCAATGAACTGTTGTCTTTCCGAGGGGTCCAGGATTGTCCCTATCCTAAGTTCTTAAGGTGTATTGTCGGTTCCTACGTTAATAGGTTCGGTCTCCTCAATGATGGGGGTTCTGGTTTCCCGCTTGTCAAGCTCTTTGGCTAGGTGAGGTGGGTAGTCACTCAAGTCAAATTCCTCGTAGTCATTCGGAATTGCATTGCAGTTAAATTGAGACGAGTCATAAGCAAACTTAGCGTTCATTAAGTTGACACGAGCGAAAAGCTCGGAGAGGACAGACATCTCGCGGTTAGTCAGAGGCGACACAACAGAGGAAGTGGCCCCTGGAACAGGCTCTAGGTTGTCACCTTTCATGGGAGTGGGGGTGACCCAAGTAGACTCAGCCTCTGAATCAGCCACGACTTTGTGATAAAACAGTGGGAAGGGGACCTTGACTGGGACATCAGAAGTGTTAGGAGCTATGACAGACTCTGACTCCGACTCAGACTCGGACTCTTCCTCACTTCCCTCCTTGAACATAGGGCCTTCTCCAGTTGTTATCTTGAGAATGCGGCCTTGGCGATCGGTCCACTTGACGCTCTTCCTTCAGCCCTGTATAGGTTTCTCCGGGTCAGTATCGGAGATCAAGGCGGTTGGGTCAAAGTGATTGTCCTTCAGGGCGATGTTGATGATGTCCTCATAGTCGAGGTGTTTGACGTTATCTTCCCCAAAAAGGAGTGTGACAGCTTGTCCGTCAAGGCATGGTGACGGCTTGGACTCGATTGATGCAACCGATCTTTGTCGGGGATAAAGTAGCAGTCCTGGAAGACTCCCACTCCCGGGTACCTAGCCCTGGCCACAGAGTCATAGATTGGCTCCGGAAAGCCATGGTAGAGCTCGGACTCTCCCTCGGGGACAAAGTATCTGTTGAGAGTCAGATGATAGGGACGGAGGATAACCCCGTGCTTCTTGCGTTTTCGGACTAGGAGGTTCATCTCCTGGATATCTTCGTCGGTAGGTTCGTATCCCAGCCCAAAGGGAATGTTGGGGACCTTAGCCTGTTTCAAGGGAGGCAATGGGTCCCTTAGTGGATTGAGCGGCAAACCCGGGAAATAACCTTGACGCATCATGATACGGTTGACCGTGAGGTTGGTGAACGGGTCACAATCAGAGGGCGTCAATTCATCAGTTATGGCGTTCACGGCTTGGAAACCCCACTTTTCATTGTCATCCTCCTCAATGGCTTGGGAGGCTACTCCCCTTCTCATGACAGCTTTGATCGGGGAAGCGGGAATTGTGATCGTTTTCCCGTTAAAGAGGACCCTGATCTTCTGGTGGAGAGTTGAGGTGACCGCCTTGACGGCGTGAATCCAGGGACGTCCCAGGAGCATGTTTAAAGAAGCGTCGATGTCGACCACTTGAAAACTGATTTGTCTTTCCAGTGCTCCGGTTGCGACGGTCAAAGTGATAAGCCCAGCGACCTTGCGACGATGCCGTCGTAGGCGCGTACTCCTTGATTCGTTGGGACCAAATCAGCTTCCTTGATAGCCAGCCTGTGGGCAGTCTTATGAGGAATGACATTTACCGCGGAACCGTCATCCACGAGGACCATGGGTATATTTTTCTGGAGGCTTTGTACGGTGATATACAGGGCCAGGTTATGATTGGCTCCGAACGGAGGGATATCCTCCTCGGAGAAGACGACCGGGTTGTTTAGATCAGGGGCGTCCCTTGTCATGTGCGCCACTATTTCTTCTGGGAAGAGGTAGAGGGCACGGTTAATTTTCCCAAGGCCTGCAGCAAGGCCTGCCGATGCTCAAAAGTAGTTGCGATCAGTTGCCAAATTGAGATTTCAGCTTTCGCCTTCTGAAGCTGTTTCAGGATTGAGTTCTCAGGAGCCCTTCGTTGAGTGTCCACCTCCGGGACGGCTTGGTCATTCGTTGTTGGAACGACCGTTGGATTGTTCGGATTCTGATAGGGACGTCCGGACCGGGTGAGATGTCCGATTTATTTCGCCCGTTTCTCCTTCCCTGGGATGATATAGACATCCTCAACATCATCTCTCCAGATGCCATTAATTTCAAAATCTCGAGGGTACCTTGGAGGGGTGTTCCTCGGTGGGCAGTTCTTGTAAGGGATACTTTTGTGGGGGTGATTTTTGTGAGGGTGATTTTTATGGGGGTAGTTGTTATGGGGGTAGTTATTTTGAGGGTGATTTTCGCGGGGTCTATGCCAGAATGGTTGCGGGAGCAATCCATCCTGGTACGGGTAGTTTTGAATGCTTGGGGAATTGTCCCTCGGGCGCGGTGCTGGAGGATTGAAGATGCGTCGACGGTAGGCGTCGTCGAGTCGGGTGATTCTCTCAGAGAGGCTGGCTATGTCCTCCTCAACTAGTTGAAACATAGTGAGCATGGTGGCAGCACTAAACACAAACACTCCGTCTGAAGAATCTTTTCCCAAAGTATTCACCTCGTCATCAATTGGCAGGATGAGGTGGGAGCAGGCTAGGGTCGGCTCATTGACAGAGATGGCGTGGATTCCCGGGGGATTCGTTTTGTTGTTCGGTTTAGTTGGTGGGGGTATAGGCAAATCCCCTTTCTCAATCATGTCTTGAATGAGGTGCTTAAGTTTGAAGCAAGTTTCGGTATCATGCCTTTTTCCTCGATGATAGTGACAGTAGGCGTTGGGGTTCCAGAACCTAGACTTCTTGGCATCTGTCGGATCCGGGGTGGGTCCGATCGGTTGTAACTTCCCCTGGTCCATGAGCCTTTTCAGGGCACTCGCATAAGTTGACCCTATGTTGGTAAACACTCTCTGGGGGTGCTCAGTTCTCTTAGCAGATGGTTCGATGAGGTTAACCTCATCAATCTTGTTTGTCTGGCCATAAGGGCGAGATCCGGTTGAGGTGGATCCTTGGTAGCCTCTGCCAGTGATTTTGGCCAAGACACCCTTTCGGTGGTCATCTTCAATACGTGTCCCCAGAATCTGCAGATCTTGGAAGGTCTTGATATTCTGATACCTCAGTAGGTTGGCATAAATTGGGCGGAGGTTGTTGACAAACGTTTCTACCAAAGTTGACTCACTTGGCTTACTGACCAATTGAGTACTCACCCTCCTCCACGGGTTAGGAACTTAGTGAACCCCTCCTTGTCGTTCTGGGTTAGCACTTCGAGAGTACGGGTATTAGCCTAGATCTCGACATTGTCGGCATACTGTTTGGCAAACTCAACTGCGAGGGATCAAGGTTCCAAAGAGGATGGGAAGATCCGGGTAAAAAGTTCCTGTTTAACCCCTTTAATGGCCATGTAGTCCTTGAAATCACGGATATGGTTGAGTGGGTCCTCCACTCCCTTGAACTTAGGCACATCGGTCAGGGTGAAGTTGTCAGGTAACTGGTCCCCAACAGGTTCGAACCTTCGGTTGTTCTCAAGATGGATATTGTTACCCCGGACTAGGAGCTGTTCTTCCAAGAGTTTCAGCCTCTTCTCAGTTTCAGTCAGAGGTGGGGTATTGTGTTCCCCATTTTCCTTATTCTCCAGGGCGTCGATACGGGTCTCGACGCGATCCAGGGTGACCTTAAGGGCGGTAAGCAGGCTGGCTAGCTGATCAGTTGTGACATCTCTGTTGTTATCATTGTTGTTGTTGGACGAAGCTGAAGACGGGGCCATGGCTCTGAGGCAGAAAAACGGCTCACATTACAACTCAATCCGACACGGTTCCAAGACTGAACGCAGACAACACAAAGAACGAGACAAAGATCAGACTCAACAAGACGGGGTGACCGTGTGTGGTCCCTCGGTGCTGACTCGACTTATGACGTGACGGTGTTGACCGAACTTTTGACACGAGTCCAACATGATGGCGTGACGCCGTTGGACGGGTCTCGTGGTGAGACGACTCATAAGTAAAGACCCATAAGTACGTTTGCTTTGACTCGATAGACACGATGCGGAATTGGAATGGTGGACTAGAGTTTTCGAAAATAGAAAATTTCAAAAAGATTCATTTGTCGCTTTAATGGACGGCTTCCGAAGATAGAAATATCCACAAGTCGATCAGTTGAAAGGGTCGTCTTAAGTTTATTGGCAAAAGACGGTTTGAGTTTGAGTCGGCTCGGAAAACAGTGTATTGTTTCCCAAGACGGTTTTTGAAATTCAAAATTGTATGTTTTGAAAATCGGGTTTGAAATGTTCGAAGGGGTCTCGGGGACGGTGTATGGTCCTCGGGATCCCGAAAGTGTCTCGAGAAAATGGTGTGTGCTTTTCTCGGGTTTTGAAAGAGCCATTGTTGGCGCGAAACGGGTTAAAATCCGTATCTAGACGCGGCGATTATAACGGCGTAAAAAAGTGATTTGAAATTATTGTAGAAAACCGGGTTTGAAAATCGTCATTATGACGGCCTAGATAGGCGTGTTGAAATGGTTATACAAAACCGGGTTTGAAAATCGTCATTACGACGACCTAGAAAGGCGTGTTGATATGGTTATACAAAACCGGGTTTGAAAATCGTCATTACGACGGCCTAGAAAGGCGTGTTGAAATGGTTATACAAAACCGGGTTTGAAAATTGTTATTACGACGGCCTAGAAAGGCGTTTTGAAATGGTTATACAAAACTGGGTTTGAAAATCGTAATTATGACGGCCTAGAAAGGCGTGCAACGGTCGGCGAAAGACCGAGGTTTGAAACGGCCATTATAACGGCGCAAAAGGGTAATTTTGAAAGTTTGAAAATGGAACGGAAGGACTTATGATCAAGTACCACATAAGCACTCGCAGTTCATTATATTATGCATTATGCTGACATGGGTTTTGGCTTAAAAGGGTGGGTTACACACCAAGCTATCAAACCCCGATTTGCAAGAGAGATACCAATCCAAACAAAATGTGTAAGGAGGGTGCCCTAGCCTCGTGCTCGAAAGTGATGAAAGCTCTTTGACGAAACAGAAATGTGTAACGTCAATGGTATGCTTGACTCAATCTGGATTCGAAACGCGGGGATGAGAAAAACTCACGCTGACGAAACGAGCCAATTGGTCGAAAAGGGTTAGGTAGTGGGCCCGGACAAGGAACCCGACCCTGACCGTAATATCAATTAATGCATTCCAACCAAGACCTCGTTCGAGTCTCGCCATCTAGGGATCACAAAGACGTAAGTGTCCTAGTTTTCCCCAGTGAAGTCGCCAATCTGTGGACATGGCCCACCTGCAAGGCCAGCCGATCTGTGGACATACAGCGGTCTTTTGAAAGCCAAGCTCGGTGGCGTAAAAATGCTTTCGACCGGATCATTTTAGATCGGTCGGTTTCGTCTCGGTAAGGGTCTCGAAACGATTAGAGATGCTCGGAGTCGCCACCAAGCATTTGTGGGATGCCTGGAACCCGTTCGAAATCCACTTCATACCTCAGTCAAATCGAAGCACAAAGCAGCGTTTGACATAGGTACTAAAGATAAGGAAATCGTCCCTCTTTAGCATCCTATCTCTAGAATGACTCTCGTACGCCCTGGATAAGGTCGTCCACTATCCAAAGTTTCTGAGTAACAGGTGAAGGTACGTATTGGGAAGCCCTTTAATCAGACACCCAATCCCGCCCGCGTTAGCGGCCTCTACTGATCGATCTTGGTTTGTTGAATGCATGAATGCGCATCCAATAATTTAAACCTAACATGTGAGAGCTTTCTAAGTCGGTTGATTTAATCCAAGTATCAAGTATAAGATGTCGAATTGGATTAACGATTGATTTGCATGCAAGACGGAAATTAAACATCCATTTACCGTATTAGGTTTAGGGTGCATAACGTGATCCATTTGTCTTAGTAAGGCATTTTGCAAATATGGTTTTGGATAATCGAATAGTCATCTGATCCGTCCTATATCCGGGCTAACCGGAGTCGGGATCATCCTAGACTAATGCTGGAAGGGAACAGACCCTGTACCAGACAGCTATATGAGGCGCGAGCCAGCCGGCGGTGTAAGGGGCCTCCCTCTGGTTTTGAAAATGAGAAATAGAAAGCCTGTTTAGGCGCGGGTTAGCCCACGATTTATGTGTCGTGTTCTGCCTTTTAGAAAGCGTTATAAAACGTGTTGAAAATGGGCATTTGAACCCGGTTTGGTTTGAAGGGGTCGTTTAGACCGCATTTGTTGATTTGAAGAACTAGACTCGAATATTCATCATTATTTTGATAATATTCGGTGTCGGGTTCGATTTGACAAATTTGACATGAATAGTTTTGAAAATAATTATGAACTAATTGTTTTAAGCCCATTTGAATGTCATTAGTCGATGCTCATCATCGTACCCGGGTTAAAATCTGGCATGGTATGTAGAACCAAGGATGACTTTGTGTTGGTGACTAATATGTTTGTTTGAAAATGTAAAGAAATGAAATAAAAGGCTTTAAAATACCTTTTAAATGTCATTAACCAAATATTATCACCGAAACACGGATTTAACCGTCATGGTATGAGGAACCAAGGGTGAAAAATATTTTATGGTTAAAACAAATGAAATAAAAAGGGTTCGAAAATATTTGGAATGGTAAAAACCGATTACAAATATGAAAGTGGATTAAAAGGAAATGACGAGAACAAACACGGTTGATCTCTGGTCTGAACACTCCATTTAGGCGCGGGTAAGCTGGCGACCTAAGGGGCTTCTACCTCAGACCAAAAATCAGTTTTGGCTCGTTTATTCCATGTTTTGGTTCATGTTATGCACGTTTTAGCATGTTATAGTCATGAAACAAATGAAAACATAATAAAAGAGGATTTTTACACCCTCATACTTACATGTTTGGTTATGGCGAGTGACCGACGTAAGTGTAACAACTCGTTTGATCGGAAAAAACTCGGTTTAAAACCGTTTTGGTAAGTAAAAAGAATGTTTTGATGTTAGTGACGGTGTAGTGGTCGAAATGGTCGGTCAAGTGATTTAATGCACGATGACGGTACCAAACAATGTGTAAGGCTTGTATTTACGATCGGTAGCTCGTAAATACGCGTCGGGTTGTGACTCAAGAAGTCAAGTCGAGAATTTTAAGGGAGAAAAGAGGGGGCAGACACTCGCGTAAGTCTCAAATGGGGGCATTTGAGGGGTATTTATAGGGAAATGAGTGGTTGTGAGAGTTTTGAGCGACGTGGCCACTTGGGCTGCTCAAAGAGGCGCGAGTCACGTCGCGGTTCTTCGAGTTGTGTTGTCACTTTCATAACAAACGCAATCATGATTTGTTCTATCCTAGGTTTTGTAGTCACATGTTTGGTACTTGACCATTCATGAATCCGGGAAAACTTAAGGTTTGAAATGTTTTGTTTTTGGTGGTTGACTCGGTTTGACTCGTTGTTGGAGTCGGGATTTGAATTTTTGAGTCGGTTTTTGGTCCGGTGTCGGTTTTGACTCTAGTTAGTGTCATTGCGACCCCGTCGTCGTGCATTAAACATTCCAGGTATTTTTGAAATGTTTTGAAATATTTTATTTTCGAAATCGTTTTAAGTTTTCCGACGTAAAGTTTACACAAACTATCGATCAAACGCCGCGATTCCAAAACATGTTATAGTCCGATAATCATCGGGTGTTTGTTGGAGTCTCAGCAGATACCGGGTATCTACAGTTGGCATTGGTCAGGATGGAAATCTTTGCTACTTTACTACTTCTACATCTCCCACTCCCATACTCATGCCCACCACATCCTTGTTAAGAGAATCATATGCGGAGAATCTTACAAATTCCAAGGTATCCTTGTTTGATGAAGCAAGGAGAAATGTCAAATTGAGTGGGAGTTCTAGCAAGAGTGTCCTTGCAACTAAAAGAAGTATTGGTATTATTAAAGGAAGGCAAAGATGGGTGAGAAACCCAAACTTAATAATGAATTGGAAATGGATAGTGGGACTACCAAAACCCAGACTAAGAAGGGTGCCCAATCCTATGAGGAATGTCATTATTGTAATGTCATGGACCATTGGAAGCGAAATTGCCCCAAGTATTTGGGAGATATCAAAGTTGGACTTATTACTCCAAGTGGGACATGGAAATGTGGAAAAGCTAAACAAGAGTGATATGAATCTCCGACAAGAAAATGGAGCTAGGGTAGCCGCCACTTCAAGAGGGACTTATGTACTTTTTTTAGTTAATAGCTTTGAGTTGTAATCTACATAATTGTTATTATGTACCCACCTTGTCTAAAACATTATTTCCATTTCTATGTTAGACATGAAAGGATTTATTTTGTTGAAATTAGACTTGGCTGTGAGCCATGTTACTTATCTTTATGATATACAAGTTTTAGACACTTCCAACTCAAGCAAAGATATCTTCATAATACAATCGAAAAGACTCATAACTAGTAATCCAAATGATTTGTACATTTGGCTTTTACGATTAGGTCACATAAATAAGAAACGCATTAAAGGCTAGTGTCAACTAGATTTAATGAACCATTTGATTTTAAATCATATGGAATATGCGAATCTTGTCTCTATTGCAAAATGACTTGTACTCTCTTTAGTGGTAAAGAGACATGAGCAAGTGATTTGTTGGGACTAATACATGTGAATGTATGTGTTCCAATGAGCATCACCGCAAGGGGAATTTATGACTACTTCGTCACTTTTACCAATGATTTGAGTAGATATAGGTTGTGGACAAGGCCCTCGGGAACTGCGTCCGCGGGATCCACACTAGGCATAAACGACTCGAGGTTCTTTCGAATCGAATTAAGACAAATTAGAGTCGCCACCAAGTTTTATGGGAACTTGGAACCGTTCAAGTCAACTTTACACCTTTCATCAAAAAGCATAAAGCCAATCGACTACGAGTGATTAAAGATAAAGACTTGTACCCTATATCACTCGATTTGAATGACTCTCGTAATCCAATGGTATTTAGACGGATCCACAAACCATAGATCTTGAGTAAGGGGTGAGGGTACGTGTTAGGAAGCCCATAAGGACACCTAACCCCGCCCGTCAATAACGGCCTCTACTAAGTCAAGTGTCGGATTTCAAACAAGGTCATAGCTACTACGATATATGATATGCAAACATCGTTTTAAAAACCCTAACATGTGATGTTTCTATGTCGATTTAGATGCAACTAAACTAACTTTGTCAAAGTTGTAATTTAGCATGTGGGTTGATTGATCTAACAACATACAAAACAAAGCAAACAAGGCTTAGGGGGAATGGGGGAGCCGTTGGGATCTATCCTATTACAACTCAGGCATTTCATGCCGACACAACGATAAATTAAAGATACAACTCGATCTAAAATACAACGCTATACACAAAACCGTACACGACACATTACACGGCCAATTCGGCCTAGGGAAACGTGCACAAGGGGGGTGGCCCACGGCTTACATGACTCACGGCCTTGGGTCACTCCTCGTGATGCGTGCTTTCACTTAATCTTAACGAATTAGACATAGGGCCACACACCAAAGCATGCATTAACATAAATCGGGCCATGTCGCTTTAAACAACATGCGATTTACTACGCTCTTACACGAATTGGAGCACAACCATCTAACCAAATAAGACTAAGGTTTTTGAAGAAGCTTTTGACTCGATAAAAGTAAAAAAAACTTGAAAGTTACAACTCGATGAACAAATTATAAATTACAAGCAATGAAACAACAAAGAACAATTGGTACAAAAAAACGAAGCAAGAAGGACAAAGAAATCGGCCAACCTCACGGCCAAACCACGGCCATCCTAGTTCCTAGGTCAAGTTCATTAGTTAGATCAAATAATTGCGAAACGAGTTCGAAAACGGGCTAGAAAACAAGTTAGAAACGACGTTGATCGATTGAGAAGATGTCACGCGAATGTGTATTCTACACGGCCTAAAGGGGTCGAATTAGGTCACGAAGTTACGATATTAACGCTACTCATCGAGTGTTAATAGGAAGGTGCTAATCACGCACTCCTATGCTAGCGAGAAATCATGTGAAAAGAGAGATGCGTTCAATTAAGTTATAGAATTGTTAGTTGATTTTTAAAGCTATGTCGATGCCACCTAATATGTCTAATTAGGTTATTAAATTGATCTAATGTCGTCTAAATGAGTCATATGTTAACAATCAGAGGTCGAACTAACATGCGAAGGGTCCTAGGGTAGGTCGAATTGGTCGAAACAAACGAGGGATCAAAAGCGAGGAACGAAGTTAGAAATCGTTTTATTAATGCCCTACCTTGAACACGAGGATATGTAAATGAGACGGGGTGTACGACCGACCAATGTGGCGGATTTCTTTCCCATCTCAAGTCAACGTGGGTGTTCGTGGTGGTACTTTAACTCATACTCAGACTAAACTAGTTTCATAGTTAACGATAGGAAACGATAAACAAACGATAAACAAAATAAAACGAAACAATAAAAAAACAAACATTAAAAAGAACGAAATAAAAGGGAGAAGAGGAGGATTTGATGCACCCTCAACCTACATGAATCGTTGACACCATCTTGGGTCGTAATCGATCGTAGATTTTATCTCGAGAGGCCGTCGTCGACGAAGGAACAAAGCAATAACACGTTTTTTTGCAAATCTGGACAGCAACTTTCAAACTGCAATTTCTCACTCGTTTCACGGTGAAAATTAGATTTAAAAGATGTTTTGAAAACTAGAAAGAGAGGAGAACAAAGATCTTAAAACAATCCCTGCTCGTTTTGAATTATTGGGCACGAAAAATGAGCACAAACAGAACTGGATAGACGGGAAAAGCCGCGAAAACAGAGTGTATGTCACTCTGTTTTTCGAGGGAATTTGTGTACTCTCAAGGGCAATTTGGCTCGTGAATCTTTGTCTAAGATGTACATGGATGTTGTGTGGTTAATTAGGAACAAGAAACTCGAATTTTAATGGAGGTTTGAGGGTTGAACGAAGGGTTCCAAAGAGGACACACAAACTGATTCTCAGTTTTGTATGTCGGTTTTGTCGAGGGTTTTTGAGAGGCAATTAGGGTTTGTTTCTGGAGTTTAAAGCTTGTAAGTGACGGTAGTATGTATGGAGAACTTAGAGGAATGAAAGTATGGTGAAGGGGGGGTATTTATAGGGAGTTAAAGTAGGGTTTGATAGGGCAACAAGCAGTCGGGCCTATTTCGCATAGCTGCTGTCCATCAGCTATTTCGTGGGGTTTTTAGGGTTTGTACGGGGGGTTTGCTTGGTGGTTAAGCTAAGGTAATATGGGTAGGATACTAGGGTATGGTGTAGGGTTAATGGGCACGGCTTTAGGTGGTGTTTGGAGTGGGTTTTGGACTCGGGTTTGAGCACGCAAAACAGGGGGGGCTGCTTGTGCTGTTTCGTTTTGGGGCCTGTTTTGGATGAACTTGTGGAAGGGTTTCGAGGTGTTCTAGGTGCTGGGTTGTTGTGGGTAATGTGGAGCACGGGTTGGTGGTGATGAGTTGCGGGTTTGGACCAAGTTTGAGTCGGTTTAGAAGGGCTTTCGATGGGCTATACAAACACGGGTAAAGGAAGGAATGGTTTGTGTTGGGGGATGTTTGGAACGAGATTTGGGTGGGTTAAACAAAGGGTTTGGGGTAGGCTTTGGCTAAGAATCGAACGCGGGTTATGGGCGAGGAAGTTGGGTCGAAAGTGCGTCGAAAATCGAGCCCAAATCAAGCATAAAACAAGCTCACAAATCGTGTGATTAAAACGAGTTTTCAACTTTCGAAATCGATTTTTCAAATCAAATAACACACTAAAATAAATGATTTTTCAAATCAAAAAAAATATATTTTATTTTCTATAAAATAAATTTAAGAAAATAAATTCAAATTAAAACAATAAAATGAACTCACTTTAAAAAAAACATTTAATTTAAATATCATTTAAATTAATACTTCGTCGACAACGCTCATTCTACATCGTAAAACGAGCCCAAATAATGACAATGACAACTAAAGGATACATGTGTCCTATCATCATCCGGTGTTTGTCGGGTTCTCTATAAATTCCAATATCGACGGATACGGGTATCTACACAGCCCCCACTTTGACTGAGGCTTGGACAAGGCGAAAGTCAAAGTATACCCAGTCCTCTCGACCTGAGGATTCTTCTGGTCGTTTATAGTCCATTCGACTTGCGTATATAAGCTCGCCAGCCATAAGAAGAGATCATACCTGAAACTTCGCTTGGGATTGACTCTTGCTTCTGTTGTGTCAAATTATCATTGTTGGTCATCGACCCATAAAATTGCATATATGGTGGATTGAGCCTTATCCTTAGGCGCCTACGTATCCGTTTCTGACGGAATCAAACCCGCGTCGTAGTTAAGAAGCTGCCGACACATGCCCAAAGTTTATCATCTGTTTGGCATTTGTCCAAAATTCATCATCTGTTGACATTTGCCCAAAGCTTATCATCTCTTTGGCAGTGCCCAAATGGGACGGGACTTTCCAAGGAGGTTGCCGCCGCTTTCATCATTTTCTTTGACCTACGGAATTCTTCCATTTCATACTCTTGTATTGAATTGAATTCCGAGTGGATGTCATCCTTTTCATCTTGATAATGGTCTCTGAAGCCAACGGCTTCAGAGTCTGATTCTAATGGCTCTAAAGTCGAAGACTTTAGAGCCCCCAGTTGAAGCATATCCTGCTACATTTGAATCATAGAAAATGTACGAGCAATAATCATCACATAAGCACATTTGGATCATCGATCTTAAAATTGGATTATTTGAAAGATTGGGTCATCGACCCGAAAATTGAATTTGAAAATTTTGAAAAACTGGGCCATCGACCCGAAGTTTGAATTTGACATCACTTGGAATGTTGGGCCATTGGCCCTTCAAAAATTGAATTTGAAATTTTGAATTTCGAAAGATTGGATCATCGACCCACAAAGATTCCACTACTTGGATCATCTATCCACAATTCACAAAAAGTTTTTTTTTGGAATTTTGAAATTTTTTGAAATCGAACTTTGATGGGTGAGCATGAAATATGACTCAGACACTCTGTATGACTTATAAACAACGTGGTCGTAGCCCGCTACCGTAAAACAAAAAAGGAAAATAAAACCGTAAGTGTGTGATACGTGCCTAATGTATAGTCTTTTTAGCCTATTTCAGCACGTATTTCTATGCATTTCTATACTGTTTTTATGGTATTTTGCCCCGAATTGGCTACTTTGGTGTATTTTGTCCTTTTTGTAGGAATGATCGCGAAAGTAGTGGAACCATACTCCTTTTTGTCCTTTTTGCATGCATTTAGAGGAGACGGAAATGTCCCAGAGTGAGATACTGCATTTGAAAGCGTCGCGGCACGCATTTCGAGACACTTGGGTGGAGACGTGAGCTGAAATGAAGACATAGTCACTCGATCGAGCTGTTTCTCAGTCAATCGAGTGGTTTCTACACCCCCTGTTGGTCGATCGAGAGGTTTACCAGTCGATCGAGTAAGCTGCACCAAGACCAAGTCCTCGATCGAGTAACCTGTTGGTCGATCGAGTAACTTTTGTTGAGGAGTTGGTCGATCGAGTGGTTTAATCCACTCGATCGAGTGGTTTTCGTCATTATGGGCCTTTAATCAGTCCGTGTTTTGTTTTATCTCGCTAAACATTATTTCCCTTTGCTATTTAAGCTCATTACTAGGTTAATTAGGAGATACCTTTTAATCTGTCAACTCTTTTACTGAAACCTTAGTACGTAGCTTTTCTTTCCTTCACTGTTACTTTTGCTTGGGATTATTATTGCTCGGATTCAGTTGTTCTTTACGCCGGATTCGCACTGATTGTAATCCTTTCTCTCCCTTTATTAATAATAATCAATTGTTGCTTTAATTTCTCATTGTGTTCTTATTTTCCCTTTGCCCTAATTTTCATTATTGCGATTCATTGTTTATTCATTATGTTTTCTGCTGAAAATTTGTCTCCTGTTAGTTTAATCACCGACATGAGTAGCTAAACTCCCTTCATGTTGGGATTAGGGAATCTACGGTAGAAAGATGACGATTTAGTAGATGAATTAGACGAATTAATCACGAGACTCTGTCACTATAGCAATTTAACTGTAATTCCCGACCTAGTTGAGTGCACGCTTCTATGTCACCCATTAAACTGGCTAAACTTAATCCTGGATCGAAAGATTGGACTAAATAGGCCTGCTATAAACAGTAGACTACCCTAATGAGGACGAAAGTTAAGTTAGTGGTATTTTAGGATAGAAAGTGGACCGAAAGGACCTTTTAACATCCGTCTCACATTAGTTCGTCTGAATCATTTACAGCTGAGTTATTGGACTACCGTAGTGAACCGAAATCCCGACATGTCCCTCTCTTCTTGATAGTTTAATAATATTTTATTGCTTTTATTACTCTTTGCCTTATTTCTCTTCCCTTCAGACTTCGTAGTTTAGAACCAATTTCAAACAAACCCCCAATTGTTACCATAGGATTAGAAATAGACAGTTATAGCTACGTTACCTCCCTGTGGATTCGATACTCGACTGCCTCTGCTACATTTTAGTTGAGACCGTTAGGTTTTATCTTTTATAGGGTTGCGATAGCCGTGTCAAATTTTAGCGCCGTTGCCGGGGAGGCAATTGTTCAATTTATCAGTTGTTTTATTTTTAGTCCTTTTCAGTCTAAGGGACACCCGTTCCTTAGACTATTCTTATTTTTTGTTGTAGTTTCTTCTTATGCGCAGGTCGCAAGGTGGTCCACTACTACCATTCGATCCTGAGATTGAAAGATCTCTGCACGTAAAGAGGAGATTATTTCAAGACCAACAGTTAGAGGAAGAGTCTAGTTCTCGTTCCAACTATTACGAGAACGAACTGTTCGAGGATAATCCACCTTCCTCTCCAGTTTCACACTCATCAGTTGAAACCGTCACTTTTCCAGACTTTCCCGAAATGGCCGAAGAAGCGACCATTGCCAGTCATTCTGAACCCACAGCTGAGGATCTTTACAAGGGGTTCGAGTTACCAGGGGAAGCTCGGAAATTTGAACCAAAACCTGCTTATATCAGCTTGATCGAGAGAAATCAGTTCGGGAGCGCAATCGAAGATGCGGCTCAAAGATATGGAGACTTTTATTGATTATTCTTTGCTCCATACCCCCACCCGCCGGTGTGACACAGATCGAGATAAAAGAAACCATGTTCATCTTCTCACTCGCGATCTTTGCGAGGGAGTGGTATAGGATTTGGACCGAGCCGCTCACGGCATAACTGACTGGAATTCACTGGCTTTAGCGTTCTATAAGAAGTACTTTTCTGCATCGAGGACTATTGCCATTAGAGCTCAGATAACGAGCTTCAAACAAGGGCCTGACGAGAACTTTCACGAGGCATGAGTTCGATTTAAGAAGCTAGTGCGTACCATACCACACCATGGTTTCGAAAAATGGAGCTTGTGCAATCATTTCTATAATGGTCTCACGACGACGATCGAGAGGGCTATTTTGGATGTTGCAAACCAATGGCCGATTTTTGAAAACTTGGGAGCGACCAAGGGGTGGAAGATCATAGATGATTTGGCCATCCATAAGGCTGAATATGGGAACTCGAGAGGAAATCAAAGAAGAGCTGCTAAATCTTCTTCTGTCGCTGCACTTGAAGCTCTTACTGCAAGGTTTGACAAGTATGAGCTAGGAGGAGCCTCCAAGGGAGGCATGTATCAGGTTAATGCTATGACAGACGGTCCTTTCGTCTGTAGAAGATGTGGGGGAGAGGGATATGTCTCAGATCATTGTCCCAGTCCTTTTGAGCAATGTGCTACCTTTCAACACTACAGGCAGAACAACAGTTACTACGAGCCGAATGTCCACCCCAATTTGAGGTGGAGCAATCAGAATGTGCTCAATCCCACTGCCCCTCCGCAGCAGCCGTACATTCCTCCACACAAGAATCAACAGGGCTATCAGAATCCTCCCTCTTTCAACCCTCCTAACCAAAGTACATCTTCTAGTGGGGTGAGTAAATTGGGTGAGCTTAAGTCCATGATGCAAGCCATATCGAAGCAATTGCAGCTGAATGATCAACAAAATCAACAGCAAAACGCGTCATATAAGGCACTTGAGACTCAAGTTGCCCAACTTGCTGCAAATCAATCCTCGAGGAAGCCGGGTCAATTACCGACTCAAAATGAGAAAAATCCATATGAGACGGTAAACCTGATAGAATTGAGAAGCGGTCTTTCTTATGAGGGACCGGAAGTGCAGAAATCAGACCCTAAGGAAGCCATTACTGATGGTGAACAGTGTACTGTTAAGAAAAAAGGACTCACGACAAAGCAGTTACTCGATCGACTGAAGGCTGGTGTTCGATCGAGTGGAAATGGTGAAGAAACAGTCGATCGAGTAGTTTCCGCTTTCGATCGAGTGAACAGAAGGTGAAGTTGGTCGATCGAGTGGCAATGTTACTCGATCGATCGACAATGATGAAGAAACAACTCGATCGAGTGAGGAAGTTGGTCGATCGAGTGCTATTGATGACGAGAAGCTTATACGAGAGCCTGCTAGTGCTCGTTTAAGCGAGATATCACTTAGGAAAGACCTCGTTCGAGAGGTAAGAAGCGCCAAAGGATACCGAACTTGCTCGGAGGACACTTTGGAAGAGAGAAACAAGGGACTCGAGATACCAATCACGGTTCCCTTCCGAGGCGGTACGCAGAATACCAAAGTTAATCAACGGTTTGGCAAATTTGTCGAACTTTTGAAAAGCCCGGAAAGTCGTGTGCGTTTCATGAATTGCAAACTAAGGTACCCTCTTATTTAAAATTTATGAAAGAAATTTTAGCACGTAAGAGGACTATTAATGATAATGAGACCGTAGCTTTGGTCGAGGTGGGGTCAGCCCCTATTTCAAAATAAGTTACCCCTAAGCAATCAGACCCAGGTAGTTTTTCGATTCCGTGTCATATCGGTATGCAGTTGATTGATAATGCGCTATGCGATTTAGGCGCTAGCGTAAGTGTCTTACCTTTGTCTCTGGCTAAGAGACTCGGTTTGACAAAACTGAGTTGCACCAACATGACTGTCCAGATGGCCGACCGTAGTCTATCACGGCCATTAGGTATAGTAGAAGATGTACCTGTTCAGATCGGGAAGTTCTTTATTCCCGTTGATTTCGTTGTCTTAGACATCCCCGAAGATGCACACACCCCTATTATTTTAGGGAGACCATTTCTATCCACTGCCCGTGCAGTAATAGACGTCAGGGGGAAGACTTTGACCTTCCAGGTAGGGGACGAGGAGCTGATTTTTCATCAGTCCAAGTTCCGGAGAGCTCCCATGCAAGCCCAGCCTTGCAATGCTCTTTCTTCTATTAGTCCTATTATTGACACTCCAGATGAAAATTTGGAGAATATTGCTGTTATTGCTAACCCTCCGCCTCATACTGAGAGCAAAAAGGAGGAAAGTTCGTCTGCTTTTCTCACCGCAGCAGTGGATGAAAGCAAGGATGGGTCATGTCAAGGGACATGGTGCAACCACTATCAATCAACTTGGAAACAAGGATGCCAAAGAAGATGACAGAGGAGCAAGGACGAAGCAAGTTCGAACCTACGTGGATTGGAACTACATTCCTCCTACTGTTGCAAATAGTAATTCAAGCTCATGGAAATTAAAGAGGTCGGTCGTATTCTTTCAAGTGACGTCCTCCAGTCAGAAGCCCACGAAGGGGCTACTGAAATTTGATGGGAATTAAACGGGGAAATGCCCCGTGTAACACATTGTAATAGATAATTGTTTGAATTCCCTTTGAATTTGTTTTATTGCGTTTTAATTAGGACAATTAGTTTTAGACAATTTTTAGCGTATACGTAAGACTATAGACTGTGTTTTTGCGTTTTTGGTATTTTGGGAAATTTTCCCACTTGTCTTATGCAGGTTTGGGGAAGTTTCACGCATTTCGAGGAAGAAAAGACGAAATAAAAAGGCTTACGCGAGGAAAAGTCCTCGATCGAGTACTTTCTGTACTCGATCGAGTGGAAAAAGGGTCGATCGAGTAGTCTATTTACTCGATCGAGAAAGGCCAAAAGAGGAACTGGTCGATCGAGTGCATTGTACTCGATCGAGCAACAGGGATATCAAAAGTCCTCGATCGAGTGATTTAAAACCACTCGATCGAGTGGTATGAACAGGACACGGGAGTTTTCTAAACTTAAACTCTTTGTTTCCTTTTCTAATTCATTTCTATCCCTAATTCCGTCTAACCCCTCTCCCTAATTGCGTTTTCCATTCCCCAAAATCCCCATTTTCTTGCCTAAATCACCAAATCTGCCACCTACAATTCCTTCCTTGCATAATAATCTTCAAAAGCCCCTTGTTTTCCCCCCTATTTGTGCTCGTTTTCTCGGTATTTAAGGGGATTTAGGGTTTGCGGTTTTAAGCTGTTAAATCGCCATTGTTGCTTGTTTATTTGAAGTTTAATTGCAATTGTAGGATCATTCTCACCAAGTAAGCATTCCTTTTACCTTTTTTGCATTTTAATTTCAATTACTTTGATTATTATGAGGTAAAAATCGAATTAGGGTTTGAATATCCATATTTAGCCGAATTTCTTCGACTTAATTGTGTTTGTGTGCCCTTATTTAGCTTGCTTGATGATCATATCTCATTTCCTCACGGTTTTCACATGTTTAGTTCGAAATTTGCGCGAGTTCCCGCGATTAGGGCTTCTAAGTCGAATTTTTCGACTATCAGACGGTCTATATGCTTTCTTGCTTGTTTAACTTCAGTTCTTGCATACTTGTTGCTGTAGTTAACTGCCTTTTCCGTCTCCTATCGCCTTTACATGCTGTAAATCATTGGGAATCATGCACTTTGAGTCGAAATTTTTCGACTGCTAGGGGACTTACATGCTATCATGCAGTTTTTCATGCTGTTTTTAGTCTCCGTTAGCGGTCATTACATTGTCATTTTATCATCACTCACGTCATCGTACTTGAATTTGTTGAGGATTGTTGGATTTTATCTGCTGAGAGTCGATTATCTTTCGACTGATAGGGCCTTTATGTGCTGTCACATGCTGGTTAACGTGTTATTTTAGCCACGGTTAGCAGCCGTTTTTCTTATCATGCCCTTACCATGTTGCAGGATGGATACCGGTTCTTTACCTTCTACTAGTACCGCCTCCAGTCCATCCTCGAGCGAGTCGGTGGCCCCTGCTGTTGCCACTAGCTCCGCCTTAGTCACCACGGCAGACTTAATTTGTTGTTTCTACACGCCAGTCGTTCTCTATCTTTGGGTCGAGGAGCCACGCCTCGATTCCCGCAACTCGGTATCTTGCCACCTAGGCCGAGCCAGCCGGCTTGATTAGCCCTTACTTACTGCCCTTCCGAGGTTTCTTTATTACGAGGGGAGGCCGTTCTCACCCCTTTACCAGGGATGCCCACGGTACGTTTTGCTTCCGCGGATCACCGTACTCGGTTATCCGCTCTGCTTCGTTGTCCCCTCTCCTCCACCCGTTTCCTTGCACGGACTGACCTAGAGACCTTAGGGATTTATGAGGAGGTCTGTAGTTTGTTGAACGGGACGGGTATGTCGGGTCTGATTACCATGCAGGAAGCTACTATTCGTATTCCCACTTATGAGTTTTTCAGCTCCTACTCTTTTGACACCGACTCTTACGATGCCAACCACTCTAGTCCTTGCATTCACTTCCGACTCCGCAATGAGTCGCACCACTGGACTTTGGCCAGGTTTGGGGAGGTTCTAGGCCTCATTAGTGGCGGCCCCACCGAGCCACCACGGGATCTCCTTCAGCCGCTTTGGGCTGCACTCTCTCACACTCCCTTCCCCACACGGAAGGGAGCCCACGTACACTTACCTGCTCCCCGTTACTTCTTGAGACTGATAGGAGAGACCATCTTTGGGCGACCTGAGCCCAATAACGTGACCAACACTGAGCTAGCGATTCTCGCGGGGTACCTTAACATTGACTCCGGTACCTCGTTTGTTCTAAACATTGCTTACTTGGTAGCTCAGCATTGGAACGGGATTGGGACGAGGGTCAAGACTTCTGTTGTCTACGGCGGGTTAGTGACTAGGATCGCCCGCCATCTTTACCCCACTGAGCCGGACTTATCGCGCCTGTCAAAAGCGAGCTTACCTTGACTTGGCCGCCATGGTTGACTTCGCCCGGTTACCGAAGAAGGCGCGAGGACGTGGAAGATTTGTGGTTCCACGTCGTTACCTTGCCGTGCCCTACCCTTCCTCCACTTTTACCGCTCCCGACCGGTGTCTTTGAGGGAGCGAGGCCACCTCCACCCACTTACCACCTTACCTTCACCCCTACTTCTTCTTCTAGGAAGAGGAAGCGGGAGGCCGGAGAGTCATCTACCCCTCGAGTTCGGACTCGGCTCGATCGGACCCACACAGACTCCCACGCCGCACCTCCACTTACCCCTCCTCCTTCTGGTTTGGCCTTGCCGGCCAATTTTGTTTGCCCCCCTGTTTTAGGGGCGCCCGAGGTCATGGACCAAGGGCGTCGTGATGCCTTGCTTTTGGATATGTGCAGGTACCTTACTGAGATGAGACGGGATATGGCCTTGGCTGTATTCCCGCTCTACGAGTTCCATATCCGAGCACGACGACCGATTCCAGCAGGGTGGCCGCATCCCTCCTTCTACCGATACCTAGAGGGTGGGTACCCTCCACTCCCTTCTGACTCAGAGGACGAGGCGGAGGAGACACCGGTAGCACGAGAGGTGCGGTTGCAGGCTGAGCAGGCGGCACAGCGAGCTGCCCAAGAGGAGGCGAGGGATCCCCCGTTTAAACCCGGTCCGGAGGATGAGGCTGGAGATGACGATTAGAGTTTCCCCTAGTTTGTTGCTGGTTTGGGGAAACCGTTTTGTTGGGTCGGAGTACCATGGAGGCGGCGACGACGACGAATAGCTACTGGTCTACTCACTTCCCCAGTTTTCTAGCTGGTTTGGGGAAGTTCGTGTTTTGTATGTTCTCTTACTCTTTTTATTTCGTCTCCTTTATTTTATTTTGTTGGTTGTATACTCCCGTTCCCTATTTTTCTGCTGGTGTATGCTGGAGGACAACGAGGGCGTTGTCCGTTTTGGTTTGGGGAGGGTATTGCATCCTTTTGAGTCTGCATCTGCATTTGTTTTGTATTCACGTTTAATTTTTCAGCTTGCATTGTTGTTTATCTTCAATAAAAAAATCAAAAATCCAAAAAAATTAGAAAAATTTCAAAAATTCAAAAACATTTCACGTTTACTTTTGCATATAGGTTGAGTCGGAACGGTAGATTCCCGTGATGAAATTGCACTATAACTTGTCACTTTACTTGAGCCTTGCACTTTTATTAATAGTTATTAGCCTTGTCATACGCATAATCTACGAATTTCTGTTAAAATATAAGCTGACTGTTTAGACTTGACCTATAAACTGGCAAACTACTTAAAAATTCTGAGTTTTAGAGCCATAACTGGTGACATTCATGACCAGTTCATTAGGAATTTTTGAGAGTAGTACTCCTTGCATAGCATGTTCATCTCATTTGCACATTTATGACATTCAATTTCTCGTCAAATGCACATATTGGGGTTTGTGGTCGGTGTCACATGCAGGGAGGGTCTTGCAATTTCCCCTTTCTTTATATCTTTCACCCATTTAGCTCCACATTAGCCAAAACTTGGCTTTTTGACCCATTAGCTACATTCCAAACTAAGCCTGCCTAGTCAAGCTAGTTAGTATGTTCTTTTGTGGTATGTTTTCCATTGCAGTTTGGTCCGTAATTCTTGTTTGGAGTTGGTGTTTGTATTAAGGAAGGAGGAAAGAAAAAAAAAGGTATTGAAAAGTAAAAAAAAAGAAAGAAAACGTGAAAGAAAGGAAAAGAAAAAGAGAAAGAAAAAAAAAATGATGAAAAAAACAGAAAAAAAAGAGCTGGAACGAAAAAAAAAAGAAAGAAGGAAAAATTGTGAAAATAGTTGTGCCCTCTTGTCAGAGTTGAGAAGATGTTTGAAGACGTACAATCGAAAAGGGTTGTTCGTTTCAGTTAGTTGTTTCAGACGATGTTGTTAAAAGAGGAAGTTTGTCACCGTCTGACTCCTCCGTTCTATCCCATATTTTTTGAGGAGATTGTGCCTTGAGTCTAGTGAGTTTTGTGCCAAGTAAAGGGCACTTGTACTTAGTTTTCAGTCAGTTGAGATCCGGATGGTTTCACTATGGTCCTGTTAGGAACTAGCTTGACGCTTTTACCTCCACTTTTCCATAACTTGTTTTGCCTTTTCTCACCTGAACCTCACTATTCCCATATTATTTGCAAACCCTATTTGTGACGGACATTATCGGTTGGAATTTGTGCATTAGTACTTGAATTGTCTTTCATTTTTGTTGCATGCATGCTATGTAGGTCGCAGTTAGGTGAGTGACTGTCCTTTCTTCTCTCTTTTACATAATACATTTGCCCTTTGCTTCATGAGAGAAGAGTGACCACGTGAGAGTCCAATTTTGTTGGTCTTGCAAGGTCGATAGGTCGACTTTATTTCGAACGACTTATAATTCGTTTGCATCTTTTTGCTTGGCTTTAATCTGTTGATTTTTGTTGCATTAAATTGGTTCAAGTAGACAAGTTAAGCTAGCTCTGAGTTATCATTTCCGTTCCATTAGTTTAGTTTTGAGTTTACTCGAGGGCGAGTAAAGGTTTGGTTTGGGAGATTTGATACGTGCCTAATGTATAGTCTTTTTAGCCTATTTCAAAGACGTATTTCTATGCATTTCTATCTTGTTTTTATGGTATTTTGCCCGAATTGGCTACTTTGGTGTATTTTGTCCTTTTTGTAGGAATGATCGCGAAAGTAGTGGAACCATACTCCTTTTTGTCCTTTTTGCATGCATTTAGAGGAGACGGAAATGTCCCAGAGTGAGATACTGCATTTGGAAGGGTCGCGCACGCATTTCGAGACACTTGGGTGGAGACGTGAGTGAAATGAAGACATAGTCACTCGATCGAGCTGTTTCTCGCTCGATCGAGTGGTTTCTACACCCTTCGTTGGTCGATCGAGAGGTTTACCGGTCGATCGAGTAAGCCGCACCAAGACCAAGTCCTCGATCGAGTAACTGTTGGTCGATCGAGTAACTTTTTTTGCCGAGAAGTTGGTCGATCGAGTGGTTTAATCCACTCGATCGAGTGGTTTTCGTCATTATGGGCCTTTAATCAGTCCGTGTTTTGTTTTATCTCGCTAAACATTATTTCCCTTTGCTATTTAAGCTCATTACTAGGTTAATTAGGAGATACCTTTTAATCTATCAACTCTTTTTATGAAACCTTAGTACGTAGCTTTTCTTTCCTTCACTGTTACTTTTGCTTGGGATTATTATTGCTCGGATTCAGTTGTTCTTTACGCCGGATTCGCACTGATTGTAATCCTTTCTCTCCCTTTATTAATAATAATCAATTGTTGCTTTAATTTCTCATTGTGTTCTTATTTTCCCTTTGCCTTAATTTTCATTATTGCGATTCATTGTTTATTCATTATGTTTTCTGCTAGAAATTTGTCTCCTGTTAGTTTAATCACCGACATGAGTAGCTAAACTCCCTTCATGTTGGGATTAGGGAATCTACGGTAGAAAGATGACGATTTAGTAGATGAATTAGACGAATTAATTACGAGACTCTGTCACTATAGCAATTTAACTGTAATTCCCGACCTAGTTGAGTGCACGCTTCTATGTCACCCATTAAACTGGCTAAACTTAATCCTGGATCGAAAGATTGGACTAAATAGGCCTGCTATAAACAGTAGACTACCCTAATGAGGACGAAAGTTAAGTTAGTGGTATTTTAGGATAGAAAGTGGACCGAAAGGACCTTTTAACATCCGTCTCACATTAGTTCGTCTGAATCATTTACAGCTGAGTTATTGGACTACCGTAGTGAACCGAAATCCCGACATGTCCCTCTCTTCTTGATAGTTTAATCATATTTTATTGCTTTTATTACTCTTTGCCTTATTTCTCTTCCCTTCAGACTTCGTAGTTTAGAACCAATTTCAAACAAACCCCCAATTGTTACCATAGGATTAGAAATAGACAGCTATAGTTACGTTACCTCCCTGTGGATTCGATACTCGACTGCCTCTGCTACATTTTAGTTGAGACCGTTAGGTTTTATCTTTGATAGGGTTGCGATAGCCGTGTCAGTGTGCACGGGTTTTAATTCAATTATTGACTTGTTAGGGGTAGAAATGTAAATTGGCCATTCCGACGCCAAAAGATGGCAAATGGGAATCACAAGGTTGTCGAACTTGGGATGGAGATATCGTATGTCATGGGGGTGCTCCCGAGGGCACATGGGAATCAAGATCACTTGGCATTAACAAGGAGGATTAAACTCACAGAGCAACAACGTTGGCGTCGCCCAGACACTAAACACAGACTGATTTTATGAGAACACTTAGACATCACACATTACTCTTGTTGGGAACATTCTGTCACTCTTCTCCTCGCCTCCTTTCTTTTCAGCGAGTTTTCATCATTTCTTGCCACCGCCTTCTTTCTTTTCAGCGGGCTTTTACTATTTTTCTTCCACGCCTTCTTTCTTTTCAGCGGGTTTTTCATATTTTCTGTTCCCAACACAAACCACATCTATGTGACTCAGCATCTTTGCCTAAACCATTAGATAAAGCTCATTCTGAGACTCGATACTATTCATCCGAACCTATATCCTCATCTAGCCTACATCGAGTGCTAAGACCGACTCAAACAAAGGTGGCTTCATTTGGACTTGGTTAAGACCCGTAAGATGCTGAGTCACATAGATGTGGGTTTGTGTTGGGAACAGAAAATATGAAAACCCCGCTGAAAAGAAAGAAGGCGTGGAAGAAAAATAGTAAAAGCCCGCTGAAAAGAAAGAAGGCGGTGGCAAGAAATGATGAAAACTCGCTGAAAAGAAAGGAGGCGAGGAGAAGAGTGACAGAATGTTCCCAACAAGAGTAATGTGTGATGTCTAAGTGTTCTCATAAAATCAGTCTGTGTTTAGTGTCTGGGCGACGCCAACGTTGTTGCTCTGTGAGTTTAATCCTCCTTGTCAATGCTAAGTGATCTTGATTCCCATGTGCCCTCGGGAGCACGCCCATGACATACGATATCTCCATCCCAAGTTCGACGACCTTGTGAGTATAGTAGAACTATAGAGTGGGAGTATAGTAGAACTATAATCTATAAAGATAGAGTAGGAGCATAGTTCAGTGGGAGTTTATCACACATGTCCTATTGGTTAAAATATTGCTTTGTGAAAGTAATGGTATTAGGACCTTGTCCCAAATCGACCTTGTTACATACGAGCCATAGCATTACAATCCCAAAAATTGTTACTCAAGAGTAGATTTACTTTAAAGTGAGGGTCTCTTTAAAAGTAAATAGAGCTTTAGCGTACTCAAATGCATAAGATTGACACGAAGATGTTGATCAAGATAAATTATGTTAGGAATTGCCGCATTCATTTTAATGAAGAATGGCACAAAATTTGATACGGTCGTTTCTGTACCAAAAATAAATACCTAAATATAACTAACAGAAGCTAGCGATAAGTAGGGTCGATCTCCACAGGGAGGCGGTCACTATTCACTTGTCTACTTCGGTCTGTCTAATGTCATAATTGGGGGTTTTGATTGTTTTAACTAAACTAAAGAGACTAAGGCAAGAGAAATAAAAGCAAGAGAAAATAATGATGAAATACAAAGGTAAATCAGATAAAAGAGATAAATATGCTAGGAGTCGGTCTACCGTGGCAACTACACTATCGGGTCAACTGAGTCGATTAAATTATTGATAAGAAGAGCGAGGTCGTCACCTTTCGGTCCTTAAACCTACGATTATACCCTTTCGGTCTCTAATCGCCCTAGGGTCTCCCTAACTTAGCTTTCGCCCTAATTAGGTATCACATATTGTAATTAAGCAAGCCTTCCCTTCCAATCTTTCGATCCAGGTCGGGGGTAACTAATTAATCGGTCTCCTGCATGCATTCATTCAACCTAATCACAATTATATTGCTTAATACAATTCTTGTCGCAAAACTAATCTAATCATGTCGAACCTAACATATTTCTACCACGGTTTTCCTAGTCCTAACATATTAAAGGAATTAGCTAGACATAATTAAATAAGCAAGAACAAGAAATAGAGAAGAAGTAAGCATTAAATAAGAGTAAAGGGAAAGATTAAATTCTTGAATTAATGATCCGGAAATAAGGAAGAACAAAAGTAACAGGGACAATGTATTCGAAATAATCAGAGAGGAGAAGCCCCCTAAACATGACGTCCTAACTTCCTATTTATAAGAAAATAGGATTTATTTGACCTAATGACGGAATAAAACTAAAAAGACCAAGCCCATAAGAGAATCCACTCGATCGAGTGATTTAAAACCACTCGATCGAGTAAACTAAAGCTTAAACCACTCGATCGAGTAGAAAATATACTCGATCGAGTAAATCCTAAAATGAAACTACTCGATCGAGTAGAAAAAGGACTCGATCGAGTAAAATTGTACTCGATCGAGTACTTTCCAGCAACAATTTCCTGCTTTGCGCACTGAACTTCAAACGGCTGCCATTTCTTCGTTACTTGGGAAAACATGGCGATTCCGGTGGCGTTGGAAAGCTAAGAGGACAAGCTTTCATCTCCAATTTGAATCTCCTGAATATAAATTGTAGAACTCAAGATATAGCTCATGAAATTAGGCACTAGAAATTTGAAGTTCTTCCTTTGCTCGCCTAGCTACCTTTCTTCTTTGCGCATCTCAAAATAGCTACATTCCCGCTCCAAATTCACTCTTCCTCCAAATGCATGCTAAAAGGACGGTAAAAGGCTTGATTTCACTACTTTATGGTCCATTCCTGCAAATAAGACAAAACAAACCAAAGTAGCATATTCGGGCCATTTCGTAGCATAAACTACGATAAAAGCATGGAAATACGTGCATGAAAAGGCCTAAAAAGACTATATAAAATGCACGTATCAAATCTCCCCAAACCAAACCTTTACTCGTCCTCGAGTAAACTAAATGCAAACTAATGGAATGGAAAAGATAACTCAGAGCTAGCTACAAATGCCCACTTAAACCACTTTAATGCAAGCAAACTAAACACTTATAGCAAACAGTCAAATGCAAACGAGTTGTAAGATGTTTATAATAAAGCTGAACCGTCGACCTTGCAAGACCTTTAATAATGGACTCTCACGGGTCACTCTTCTCTCATGAAGCAAAGGGTGAACATATATATGTAAGAGAGAAAGAAAAATAGTCGCTCACCTAGACTACGATCCACATAAACATGCATGCAACTAATATGATAGACAATTCTAGCTACCGTACATACATCCCAACCGAACAAGGTCCTGTCACAGCCGGGGGCTTACAAAAATTAGTGAAGTGAGGCAATGGGTAAGAAAAGGCAAACCATTTATGGGAATGTGGAGGTATAGGTGATCAAGCTAGTACCTAAACAGAACCATATGACAACATCCATTTCCAACTCAATTATAGAATCAGCACAATGCCCTTCATTTGGCATAAAACTCGCCAAACCGAACTGAAAATACTCCTCAATAAATGTAAATGAAGCATAGGTGTAGAAACCATCAACCAAACAACATCTTTTTTTTCTTCTTCTTTTTTTTTCTATTTTTTTTCGGTTTCTTCTTTTTTCTTTTCTTTTCCTGTTTTTTTTTTCGAATTCCTTTTTTTTCATTCTTCATCACCATGTTTGTTTTTTTTTTCATCATCCTCCCTTCCTTCTTAGATTACCAACTCCGAATCAACAGAATACGAGCCAAACTTGACACAATGAAATATATACCGCAAAACATACACTAAACTAGCTTGACAAGGCAGGCTAAATTTGGGATGTAGCTAAGGGTCAACAGGCAAATTTGGCTAATGTGGAGTTAAATGGGTAAAAATGAAAGAAAAGGAAATTGTAAGCACCTCCCTGCATGTGACACCAACCACTAACCCGAATGTATGCAGGCAAAAAGCAATTGAATTTCATATACGTGCAAATTAATGAACATGCTATGCAAGGAGTAACTACTCACAATCCTACATGAAACCGGTCATAAATGACACCAGTTTATAAGGCTCTAATCCTTAGAAATTATAAGTAGGTTGCCAAAATTTTCAGGTCAAGTCTATTCGTTCAGCTAAATTTTAACATTAACTCGTAGATATGCAAAAGACAAAGCTAAAAAGATATATAGTCTATGCAAGGCTTAAGCAAAAGACAAAATAATAGAGCAATTTCATCGATGGAATCCATCGTTCCGACTCAACCTATATGCTAAAATAAACGTGAAATTTTTGAATTTTTTCTAATTTTTAATTTTTATGAGATTTTAGATTTTATAAAAATAACAGACAAAGCATACATAAATTAAATATGATAACAGAAATGCAATAAAACCAAGATGCAGACACAGATATGGATGCATAACCTCCCCAAACCAAACCGTACAATGCCCTCATTGTACCAAAACATTGAAAAGAAATGCAAACTAAAAGAGGAAGACAGTAAATGCGAAAAACTTGCAAGATACGTGAAGAAGGGACCTCCCCAAACCAGCCAGCAACATGGGAGGTCGCTAAATAGCCCAAATATCGTCGCAGGAAGCAAATCCAAGTCAAAACACTCGATGGCAGTTGAAAAGTAGTCGATCGAGTGAACTGGGCGTCTAAAACTGCTCGATCGAGAAGAACAGCAGTCGATCGAGTAGTTCTCTCTTTGCAGGTGCTCGATCGAGTAAAATAATCACTCGATCGAGTGGATTTAGCAACAAAAGTGTTCGATCGAGTATAGAAAGTACTCGATCGAGTGATCCTCAGTGTGTTCTTGCAAAACGCAATTAAAAACAGCCCGCAAACTAACTAAACAATCATACTGAGATAGTCTATGGTATGAATACCATTTATTACAACTGAAATGAAATAAAAAATGCAAAATAAAAACTCCGGGTTGCCTCCCGGGTAGCGCTAGATTTTCTTATTTTATTTTTCCGGCCCATCTCAAAATAGATACATTCCCGCTCCAAATTCACTCTTCCTCCAAATGCATGCTAAACGGACGGTAAAAGGCTTGATTTCACTACTTTATGGTCCATTCCTGCAAATAAGACAAAATAAACCAAAGTAGCATATTCGGGGCATTTTGTAGCATAAACTACGATAAAAGCATGGAAATACGTGCATGAAAAGGCCTAAAAAGACTATATAAAATGCACGTATCAAATGGCAAATGATAATTAAAATTCTCTTTTCTAAAATGGGAATTTAGAGAAGGAAGTGTTTGGAACACAAAACCTTAGATAAAGATTTAAGAGTCCTTACATCTTATGCGTAGCTTTCTTAAGTGATCCTAGAATGATCTTAAGTAAGCATTATAGGATTACACTTTTCGTTCATGTGATAATAGTGAATGGTTTCATTCACATGATTGAAGAATCATGATTATACATGAAGTTAAGTGGGAGCCAGAATCATTTTCCCATGTCTTATATGTTGATAACATATTACTTATTGAGAATAATGTACCAATGCTCTCTTCTGTTAAAGAGTGATTGGGAGACTAGGAAAAGGTGTGATATATATTCTAGATTTTTGAATCCATGAGAGAGAATATTGGCATAAAGTTGAGAGTCTTATAAGGATAAGATCTTTCGTATCTGTTGTACATCAACAAGGTTGAATGGGTTATTCATGTTGATGGAAGTGGAATTACTATGATGGAGTCATAGTCGTGCACTGAATCTATTAAGTTGTTGATTACATGAAATCAATTTCTTGTGTTTTGCCATTAGAATGATCATGTATGCCAACAGACGCACATGCCATGGTGTAATATATGCACAAAGCATAATAAGTCAATAGCAAGATAATTCCCATGATATGGCTTATGAGAGCCTTAAAGAACATCCTTGAGATTCTTGAGAAGAATTAAGGATTCGTTCATATGGTTGGATGATAAACTAAGTTATATGTTGAAGGGTTGCACAAACTTTAGTTCCCAAACCGAAAGGGATTTGTTGAAATCCTGGGATGTCTTATTGACTCGGGATTTAGATACTAGAAAAGTGTTTTAGTCGCGCATTGCAAATTCTACAAAAGGAATCTAAGTAGATTGTGATAAAATGGTCAACGTAGGGATTAAGGGTGAATCCCTCTACAAATGACTTTATCACAAGTTATGCGATAACAGTGGGAGCATCTTTCAAGTTAAAGAGCCCATGTCTAGCAAGAAAATTAGACAAATACTTAGAGATAAATTCAAGTTATTAGAAATAACATTGAATAGAAGGAAATAACAATTGACAAACTTGGAATATATGGATATAGGGTATATGTGACACCCTCATGTTTAGCGTAAAATAAACACGTAAAATTTTACGGAAAAACTGACAGGATATGTTTGTAATTGGTTCAACCAGATAAAACCTGTAATTTTAAAAACTTTTCTAAACCAACCACAAACACTTCCAAATGAAGAGTGCCAAAACCTGCAAATACTAACACCCTAATTTACATAACATGCTAAAGTCGCGAGAATAAAGTGATACAACCAAAATAAGAGAGGGAGACATATGTCCCTTCAAAATATAAACACAACCAAATGTTTAAAGGTTTACTACAAAATAGCCAAACTAAGTCCAAGGTTCTTTTGCTCACTAGCTCGTCTGTGACCCCATCTAATTATCATCAACCTGTCAATCGCATTTTATACAAACACGAAAGCCACAATTCAGTGGGGAGTAACTTCGAGTCCTCCCAGCCACGAAATGTCATATTTAATGTAACATGTAACGTAACATGTAAACCACATCACAAATAATCTAGATATCAAATATTCTAACAAGTGAACTCTAAACTGACCAAATTAAACTATCATGTGAAACATATAACAAGCAGTAATCCAAACTTTATCAATTGTAACCGGCTTGCATCTCACCTATTACAATTCATAAAATCACCAAACAAGAAAGGACAATATATCAAAGACAGGCATAAGTTCTTAGTACGGTCAATAGTCACTCTGTAACTCGAGACTATACCACGAGGTAGGGAAGGTAATAGAACCGGTATCATGGCTCAGAGGTTCTATCAAAACATGGCCAAGACACAACACAACCCTAGCCTAAAATCACATGAGACCTAGACATGCGGATACACACCACCGCACCCAAGACCCACAATTTTTCTAAAACAAAGTGAGTACCCTAAGGAGTCCACCAAAGGGTTGGCTAGTACTTAAGCTGACCACTTACTATCAAAATAAGTAACGAGGTCATGCCCCAACTTGGATATAAACCCACCAAGTCAGGAACACAGAGGCTATCAAGCAGTGAACATACACTCGTCAAGGACTATAATGGCCTATCTATGATGAAGGCCGAAATACTCACCTAGGACCTAAATAAAACCAATCTAGGTCCCAGCTTGAATACTTTAGCCCACACCACACAAGACAAGTAGGACACCCAATTAACCAAAAGAGAGGCAAAGAGTTCAAACTTGACAATATTAAAGGTTTCAGGGAATCTAGGGCCGTTTCTACAACATAAGAAACCATTCAAATCAACCAACAACATATGTGAAATAAAAACATAATAAATGGCCTAAAACAAGAGTAAGGCCAATTATCCAATTTACACAATAATTTCATCCAACCGAATTTTTACCCGCAACCCCAGCCCTGCGACAGGTACAGGTTCAATCACGGCTGACCAATCACACAATTGACTGACATCGATTCAGTCAAAGGGACTAATGCTCAGTTTTAGGCATAATCATCCAAACATTACAATTATCGCTATAAAATTCATTTTAAGCCTATTCATTACAATTTCATATTATAACCTATCCTAACATGTGCAAACTACTAATATAAGCATAATTTTACCAACATCATTATATCCACTACTAACATTATTCATTTCATATGATTACCCATTTACTACTTATACTAAATATAACATTAATTAACCCGAAACGACGAACAACGCATGAAAAACCGCGAATCAAGCAACGGGCCGACCCGGGCCAACCCCAAGGCAGCCGTGGGCCTGCCGGGCCTGCTGGGCCTAGTGGGCCGCCACCCCAAACCCTCCATTTCTCCATTTTTGTTCAGTTTAACATCGTCTGAAGCATCAATTAGTCATTCCCAATTCATTCACATACTAATATGTGAACTTAAACATACAAAAGACATGAATTAGACATGAATTTAACCCATATTATCATGTGAAATAAACCACTCAATTAACAATCACAAAATCATACAAAAAGCAAAGAATGTGACATTTAATCGTCGAGTAACTCGAAATATGTTACCTTAAGCTAGAAAAAGGCAAATAACCCTTGAGAAAACCCTAAAAACAGTAGCTACCCATCATCTTCTACTACATAGGAGTCCCCTATATCATCCTCATAATCTTCACCTATTAAAAACAACAAAAACACAACAATAATCACTAAAACCGAAATTATGCCCCAAAATCATCTTAAATCAACATAATGAAAACTGAAATTAAAACATACTAGGATTTAGATCTTGAAGAGAGGATTCCGAAAATATAAATTTTGCGAAAATCGGACTAGATTAAGTGAAAGCACACATTACGAGGAGTGACCCAAGGCCGTGAGTCATGTAAGCCGTGGGCCACCCCTTTGTGCACGTTTTCCTAGGCCGAATGGCCGTGTAATGCGTCGTGTATGGTTTTGTGTATAGAGTTGTATTTTAGATCGAGTTGTATCTTTAATTTCTCGTTGTGTCGGCATGAAATGCCTGGGTTGTAATAGGATAGATCCCAACGGCTCCCCCATTCCCCCTAAGCCTTGTTTGCTTTGTTTTGTATGTTGTTAGATCAATCAACCCACATGCTAAATTACAACTTTGACAAAGTTAGTTTAGTTGCATCTAAATCGACATAGAAACTTTACATGTTAGGGTTTTGAAAACGATGTTTGCATATCATATATCGTAGTAGCTATGACCTTGTTTGAAATCCGATACTTGACTTAGTAGAGGCCGTTATCGACGGGCGGGGTTAGGTGTCCTTATGGGCTTCCTAACACGTACCCTCACCCCTTACTCAAGATTTATGGTTTGTGGATCCGTCTAAATACCATTGGATTACGAGAGTCATTCAAATCGAGTGATATAGGGTACAAGTCTTTATCTTTAATCACTCGTAGTCGATTGGCTTTATGCTTTTCGATAAAAGGTGTAAAGTTGACTTGAACGGTTCCAAGTTCCCAAAAAACTTGGTGGCGACTCTAATTTGTCTTAATTCGATTCGAAAGAACCTCGAGTCGATTATGCCTAGTGTGGATCCCGAGGACGCAGTTCCTGAGGGCCTTGTCCACAGTTTGGCGACTCTGCTGGGGAAAAGAGGACTAGTTACACTTTGTTTCTAGGGTCTTTTCCTCCGTGGTGAAACTTGAAAAGAAAGTATTGGAAAGTAAAACATTACTCATAGTGCTACGATTCATGCATAAACCCTTAAGGATTTTCCCGGGCCGTCCCAGCGTTTCTTTGTGATGCGTGGGGGGCGACGTCCCACTATGCCAGGAACTCGCACATTGCTTGCTTCCGCTCCGCCTCGCGTGGTTCTTGATGGTGGGGATGCTCTTCTAGGTACTCTACCTAAAGGCCCTTGCTCTATAAGACCGCAAAAGGATGGAGGGCATAAACCTTCTTGTAGAAGACTTGCCGAGACTTAGAGATGTCTAGGAGCATACATCCTTATAACATGAGAATGACAATGTGCGAAATGAATGCTGCCCAAATAGGACTAGAATTTTCGGCCAAAAATAAGTTTTTATAGCCGGCATGCTGCCTATTTCAAATCTCATTTTCAAATCAATCCTTCGTTTTTTTCAAAATCAATCCAAAATGTTTCTCGAACCTTAACCAAGCATGAAATGCGTCGAGTCGTGTCCGGATCATGGCCGTGTTAAGCCAGGCGTTTTTTCGTTCCAAGAGTCTAGAACACGACCCTGTTGGGTCACCCAAGCTCACCTCTTGGGTTTTGAGTCATGTTGGTCGACCAATTGGTCTAGGATAGTCCACAGGAACGCCCAAGCTAGGCCATGTAGGGCGTTTCACTCGAACCTATGGGCTATGTTAGTCCAATCACGGGTTTAGTCACACCGAGTCCAGTTTAGAATCGAGCTATGACAACTTGAGCCATGTCGTCTTGTCAAGTCTAAAATGAATCAAGGTCTAAATCCAACCGTGAGTCGAACCTTTTGGGTAATCAGTCTCAAGTCGAGTCTTTGTTTGAGTCAAGTTGGTGTCGTGTCCTTAAGTGTGCAGGGGCTCTTACATTTGAATATTGACTCGGTTCGGGGTTTTCTTGTAAAAAGGCCGCCAAAAACCCGACTTCAAGCAATGGAAGATGCTGTTAACAAACTCACTGAGGCCGTGAACCTCATGATGACCAGAATGGATGCGATCGAATCCAAGCTGGGTGAAGATTCCTCTTCATCTACCCCACCTCTGACTGATCTGGGGAAACGGTTCAAATTCATTGAAGACCGTCTGAAACTCTCCCAGGAGAAGAACATCCACTACGAAAATGCTAGGGCCTATGCCCCAGTTTAGGATAAGTTGCCTACGAACATGGTACTCACTGACATCCCAAAGTTCAAGGGCACCGAAGATCCAGTCCACCATGTTAAGGCCTATAAAGGGTACTTAGCACTGAAGGGAGTACCTGCTGACCTGCTCTCTGAAATTTTTGCCCAATCTCTGGATGAACACCCGAAGGCGTGGTTCTATAATCTGGACCTTAAAAATTTCCCTACCTTCGAAGATATTACGGTGGAGTTCTGCAAGCACTATGCTGATAATGTCGAGATTCAAACCAACATAAGAACATTGGAGGTGATGACACAGAAACACAAAGAAGGCTTTACTGAATTCCTTGCAAGATGGCGCGGCGAAAGCGTGAAATTAGCCAAGAAGCCTGACGAAGTTGAAATGGTAGATAAGTTCGTAAAGAATCTACGACCTATTTACCGCAATGCTTTGAAATACCAGAATTTTGGCTCTTTCAAAGAATTGATAAGAATCGGGATAAAGGTAGAAGATGATGTCATAAGGGCAGAGGCTGAAAAGCCGAAAGGGTACCAAGGGGCCTCATCATCTAAGGCCAAGGCCCCAACAACGACCCATATTGATGAAGCCATCAATCTCTTATAAGGGCAATCGAAGAAGTCGCAACGCCAAACGCCTAGGGCATTCACCGATATCGGATGCACTTATACATATGCTCTCCAAAGGCTCATAGCCCAAGGAAAGTTGAAGCCTATTGGTCCAACTCCGGACCCTCCCGCTGATCAACAAGGTAAATGGTATAAACCAAATGTCTACTGTGCCTTTCATCAAGGTAAAGGCCACGATACTGAAAGGTGCTATCGACTTAAGCACGAAATCCAAGACATGATTGAGAATGGGACACTCCCGATCCCAACTGTTAAACCAAATAACATCACGAATCCATTTGGCGATCACGCTAACTTTGTTTCTGTCGAAGACAATGTCGATTATTCCCATCTTATCCGCCCATGTCACTTGAAAGGGGTGTTTATCGGGAAAATATTTTTGGATTGCTCTGAATTCTTGCCAAACCCGAAGAATGAAATTCAAGTCGCGAGTCTTGCTCTAGAATGTACTCCTCTTATTAACGAAGTTAATAAAAGACAATTCGATTCACCAACCTTCATCACTGGCGTAGATCCTCAGAGGACTACCTCGGGATAGAGGCCGACCATCAAAGGGATCAAGGACAAGAGCCGAGCATCTAAGCCGACAATTTGAACAAGAGAAAGCTCAAGACCAGATTTGAAAATTATGAGTCGGGATCTGTTTTCTTATCTTAGTCGAGTCGAGTCTAGAACTTTCTTTTTTTGAATTTGAGTCGTTTGTTCCGCGATGACCTAGGGTGTGTCCTAGGAATCGTTCCTTCGAGTCTTTTAAGCATTTGTCATTCCAATAAAAGTCGCAGTTTCGTTTCCAAATATGTCTTGTTTCCAATCCTCAATCATTCCGAAAACATGATAAAATGCACAACACACTTGAAGGCATCCCTGGGGTGGAAGTATGTCCCGTTTCAAAATGTAAGGATACTAGAATCCCGTGTTTGATTCCTTTACCTATTCCATGTCTGGAGGTAGAAAACCTCCATCAAAACCAATGTTTGTGACAAGCTTTTAGATGATTCTATGACAAACCCGGACTAGCTCCTTGTTTCCCCTATCGATGATGGAAGGCAAGCCTTTTCCCTAACAAAATCATCCCATCCCGAAGAGAGAAGATATCAACCCGTTCTAACAAGGAATTGTTAGTTCCTACCCAAATTAGTTGGCGAAGCCCAGTTTTCAAGGTGTATCCATTTATGACTAAGAGAATGAATAGAAGATCATTTTCAAAGAGAGAAAAAAGATGAAAAAGAATGGAAAAATGAGAAAAAGAGAAAAATTGGAAAAATGAAAAAAAATGAAAAAAAGAAAAATGAAAAAAAATGAAAGAAAAAGAAAAAAGAAAAAAAGATGTTGAAGTTATTGCGGAATGCTTTTTGGTTGAATGTCGAAGTTACGGAAGCCAGAATTCAAGTCAAGTACCCATAGTTGAAGTTCAATGGGCGAAGCCCAAAAGCGTAAGTAGTAACCTCTTTACCCTCTAAGTCCTTCCTGAGACAGTTACAAAGGGATAGTCGGGAATTTTGAGAATTATTCCGCTTGTGTTGTTACACCCAGCCCTTAGGGTTCAGACATGGAAATTTGAACCCACATCATTTTCCAACCCATTTGCACTCGGGTTTCATCAAACCCGAGACACCATTTCCAACCACATCAGCAGCCATAGCCCTTGGCCTTAGCACCACAAAACGAACCTTCAGAATGATGGTTTACCTTACGAACCTATTTTTACCAAGCTCCACATCCCAAAGAACCACAACCTTTTGTACCAACCCTAGACACGGGATTTAACAGTACCTTACAGGCTAGAATGGGATACGACATGATACCTTAGGTGAAACCTTCGAGTGTGTACACACAATCAAAATGCCATGTTTATGCACCATGATCGAACTACGTCGGATTTGATTTCGCTCCACGCGAATACGTAGGCAGTCCTTCAGAATAAGGGATTCAATCCACTCATCAACCAAGTTGTCATCTTGTCGGTTTGTTACGGGTCCTAACCAAGTCCAAATGAAGCCACCTTTGTTTGAGTCGGTCTTAGCACTCGATGTAGGCTAGGATGAGGATATAGGTTCGGATGAATAGTATCAAGTCTCGGAATGAGCTTTATCTAACGGTGTAGGCAACGATGCTCAGTCAGATAGATGTGGGTTTTTGTTGGGAACAGAAAATATGAAAAACCCGCTGAAAAGAAAGAAGGCGTGGAAGAAAATTAGTAAAAGCCCGCTGAAAAGAAAGAAGGCGGTGGCAAGAAATGATGAAAACTCGCTGAAAAGAAAGGAGGCGAGGAGAAGAGTGACAGAATGTTCCCAACAAAAGTCATGTGTGATGTCTAAGTGTTCTCATAAAATCAATCTGCGTTTAGTGTCTGGGCGAAGCCATCGTTGTCGCTCCGTGAGTTTAATCCACCTTGTCAATGCCAAGTGATCTTGATTCCCATGTGCCCTCGGGAGCACGCCCATGCCATACGATATCTCCGTCCCAAGTTCGACGACCTTGTGATTCCCATTTGCCATCTTTTGGCGCCGGAACGGCCAATTTACATTTCTACCCCCCAACAAGTCCATAATTGAATTAAAACCCGTGCACACTTAGGGTTTTATTTTCTTTTTTTGTTTTACGGTAGCGGGCTACGCCCACATTGTTTACGGGTCATACAGAGTGTCTGAGTCGTATTTCCTGCTCACCCGTCAAGGTTCGATTTCAAAATGCCAAAGATTTCAGAATTCCGAAATTTCAAAAACTTTTTGCGAACTATGGGATAGATGATCCAAGAAGTGGTACATTTCAAGTCAAGGTTCAAATCTCAAAGTTCAAAATCAAATTTTGGGTCGACGACCTAACATCCAAGTGATTCATTTCAAATTCAAAATTTGGGTCGATAGCCCAATTATTCAAAATTTTCAACATGATCAAATTTCGGGTCGATGACCCAGTCTTTCAAATTCAAATTTCGGGTCAATGGCCCAACATTCCAAGTGATGTCAAATTCAAGCGTCGGGTCGATGGCCCAATTATTCAAAATTTTCAAATTCAATTTTTGGGTCGATGACCCAATCTTTCAAATGATCCAATTTTAAGATCGATTATCCAAATGTGCTTATGTAATGATTATTGCTAGTACGTTTTTGTGTTTCCAATGTAGCAGGATATGCTTCAACTGGGGGCTCTAAAGTCTTCGACTTTAGAGCCATTGCAAACTGGGGGCTCTGAAGCCAACGGCTTCAGAGACCATTATCAAGATGAAAGGGATGACATCCACTCAGAATTCAATTCAATACAAGAGTATGAAATGGAAGAATTCCACAGCTGAAAGCAAATGATGAAAGCGACGGCAACCTCCTCGGAAAGTCCCGTCCCATTTGGGCACCTTCCAGCAGATGATAAGCTTTGGGCAAGTGTCAACAGATGACGAATTTCGGACAAATGCCAGCAGATGATAAACTTTGGGCAAGTGTCAGCAGTTGCTAGAACTACGACGCGGGTTTGATTCCGTCAGAAATGGATACGTAGGCGCCTAAGGATAAGGCTCAACCCACCATATATGCAATTTATGGGTCGACGACCAATGATGACAATTTGACGGAACAGAAGCAAGAGTTAATCCCCGACGAACTTTCAGGTATGATCTCTTCTTATGGCTGGCGAGCTTATATACGCAAGTCTAATGGACTATAAACGACCGCGGAATCCTCGAGTCGAGAGGGACAGGGTATACTTTGACTTTCGCCTTGTCCAAGCCTCAGTCAAAGTGGGGGCTCTGTAGATACCCGTATCCGTCGATATTGGAATTTATAGAGAACCCGACAAACACCCGATGATGATAGGACACATGTATTTATTAGTTGTCATTGTCATTATTTGGGTTCGTTTTACGATGTAGAATGAACGTTGTCGACGGAGTATTTTATTAATTTAAATGATATTTAAATTAAAGTTTTTTTAAGATAAATTCATTTTATTGCTTTATTTTGAATTTATTTTCTCAAATTTATTTTATTGAAAATAAAATAAATAATTGATTTGAAAAATCATTTTATGAGTATATTTGATTTTAAAAATCATTTATTTTAATGTGTTAATTGTTTTGAAAAATCGATTTAAAAATCGAAAAGAACTCGTTTTAAACACGTGTTTTAGAGCTCGATTATAGCTCGGTTTTTGGGCCCGTTTTCTTTACGAGTTGGCACGAATCTCGAGTACACTAACCAACCTAAGCCTCTACCCATCCAACCCCAGTTCGAACCCCATAACCACGGCCCAAATCATGCCCCAAATACTCCCCAAACAGCCCGCATAACAAACAGCCCCCCCTGTTTTGCGTGCTCAATCCCGAGCCCAAAACCCGCTCCAAACACCACCAAAAACCGTGCCCATTAACCTTACACCATACCCTAGTATCCTACCCATATTACCTTAGCTTAACCACCAAGAAAACCCCCCACACAAACCCTAAAAACCTCACGAATAGCTGATGGGCAGCAGTTATGCGAAACAGGCCCGACTGCTTGTTGCCCTACTTCTACCCTTCGAAACTCCTTATAACTACCCCCCCTTCACCATACATTCATTCCTCTAAGTTCTCCAGACATACTACCTTCACTTACAAGCTTTAAACTCCAGAAACAAACCCTAATTGCCTCTCAAAAACCCTCGACAAAACCGACATACAAAACTGGGAATCAGTTTGTGTGTCCTCTTTGAAACCCTTCGTTCTCCCTTCAAACCTCCATCAAAATTCGAGTTTCTTGTTCCAAATTAACCATACAACATCCATCTACACATTAGATAAAGATTTACGAGCCAAATTGCCCTTGAGAGTACACGAATTCCCTCGAAAAACAGAGTGTTATACACTCTGTTTTCGCGGCTTTTCCTGTCTGTCCAGTTCTGTTTGTGCTCGTTTTTCGTGCCCAATAACTCCAAACGAGCAGGGATTGTTTTAAGATCTCTGTTATCCTCTCTTTCTAGTTTTCAAAACATCTTTTAAATCGAATTTTCACCGTGAAACGAGAGAGAAATCGCAGTTTGAAAGTTGCTGTCCAGATTTGCAAAAAACGTGTTGTTTGCTTTGTTTCTTCGTCGACGACGGCCTCTCGAGATAAAATCTACCATAGATTACGACCCAAGACGGTGTCAACGATACATGTAGGTTGAGGGTGCATCAAATCCTCCTTTTTCTCCCTTTTATTTCGTTTTTTTTATGTTTGTTTTTTATTGTTTCGTTTTATTTTGTCTATCGTTTGTTATCATTAACTATGAAACTAGTTTAGTCCGAGTATGAGTTAAAGTACCACCATGAACACCCGCGTTGACTTGAGATGGGAAAGAAACCGCTACATCAGTCGGTCGTAACCCCCGTCTCATTTACATATCCTCGTGTTCAAGGTAGGGCATTAATAAAACGAATTCTAACTTCGCTCTTCGCTTTTGACCCCTCTTTTGTTTCGTGTAATTCGACCCACCCTAGGACCCGTCACATGTTAGTATGACCTCTGATTGTTAACATATAACTCGTTTAGATGACATTAGATCAATTTAATAACCTAATTAGACACGTTAGGGTACATCGACATAGCTTTAAAAATCAACTAACAATTCTATAACCTAATTGAATGCATCTCTCTTTTCACTCGATTTCTCGCTAGCATAGGAGTGCGTGATTAGCACCTTCCTATTAACACTCGATGAGTAGCGTTAATATCGTAACTTCTTGACCTAATTTGACCCCTTTAGGCCGTGTAGAATACACATTTGCAAGACATCTTTTCAATCGATCAACGTCGTTTCTAACTTGTTTTCTAGCCCGCTTTCGAACTTGTTTCGCAATCAATCGATCTAACTAATGAACCTGACCTAGGACCTAGGGTAGACGTGTCTAGAGTGGTCGTGGCTTGGCCGTGTCCTTTGGCCTTTCTTGTTTCGTTTCTTATGAATCGTTTGTTCTTTATTGTTTTGTCGCTTGTAATTTATCGTTTGTTCGTCGAGTTGTAATTTTCAAGTTAGCTTTCTTTTATCGAGTCAAAACCTCTTTCAAAAACCTTAGTCTTGTTTGGTTAGATGGTTGTGCCCCAATGCAAGTAAGAGCGTAGTAAATCGCATGTTGTTTAAAGCAACATGGCCCGATTTATGCTAATGCATGCTTTGGTGCGTAGCCCTATGTCTAATTCGATGAGATTAAGTGAAAGCACACATTACGAGGAGTGACCCAAGGCCGTGAGTCATGTAAGCCGTGGGCCACCCCTTTGTGCACGTTTTCCTAGGCCGAATGGCCGTGTAATGCGTCGTGTATGGTTTTGTGTATAGAGTTGTATTTTAGATCGAGTTGTATCTTTAATTTCTCGTTGTGTCGGCATGAAATGCCTGGGTTGTAATAGGATAGATCCCAACGGCTCCCCCATTCCCCCTAAGCCTTGTTTGCTTTGTTTTGTATGTTGTTAGATCAATCAACCCACATGCTAAATTACAACTTTGACAAAGTTAGTTTAGTTGCATCTAAATCGACATAGAAACTTTACATGTTAGGGTTTTGAAAACGATGTTTGCATATCATATATCGTAGTAGCTATGACCTTGTTTGAAATCCGATACTTGACTTAGTAGAGGCCGTTATCGACGGGCGGGGTTAGGTGTCCTTATGGGCTTCCTAACACGTACCCTCACCCCTTACTCAAGATCTATGGTTTGTGGATCCGTCTAAATACCATTGGATTACGAGAGTCATTCAAATCGAGTGATATAGGGTACAAGTCTTTATCTTTAATCACTCGTAGTCGATTGGCTTTATGCTTTTCGATGAAAGGTGTAAAGTTGACTTGAACGGTTCCAAGTTCCCAAAAAACTTGGTGGCGACTCTAATTTGTCTTAATTCGATTCGAAAGAACCTCGAGTCGATTATGCCTAGTGTGGATCTCGAGGACGCAGTTCCCGAGGGCCTTGTCCACAATTCTATCCATGCAAGCTAGTATAAATAACCAACGACTTTCACAAATAAAGGGGCAACAAAATAGACAGACGGGATTTACAAAAAATAAACCGAGGGATCAAACCAGCCCCATATTCTATACTCTCATACAAATTACCGTCTCAAATATACTATCCCAGTTTCAAATCAAACCATTCACATAAATTCTCCCAGTTCATATAAGCGCATAAGAGCCAATAATTTACGACAAAGTCAAAATTCATTAATAGTCAAACATCCAGATAGGCCTGAGGGTACCGACATCAAATAAGTTTTTCTTTACTCTTTCTTTTTATTTAATTCTTTTATTTTGCCTTTTATTTATTTTCTCTATTTATTGTATAAACTAACCTACTAATTTGTCTTGTAAATAATTGTATAAAGTTCGTTACTAACTTTCTTTTTCTGTCTTAAATTCGTCAAATATATAATAGTACAAATAAATAGTAGGGGCCGTCAGTTTGATGGGCGATCCGGGTGCCTAACACCTTCCCTGATCGTACCTTTACCCCCGAATCCGCAATCTTTGGTTCAGACCGGAGTGACGGATCAGTCTCCATTCCAGAGATCAAAAGGGACCTTTTCCGTTAACTTTATTTTTGTATGTTTTTTATAAAACCTACTGGCGACTGTGGGATCCCTGAAAAAATCTCATTTTTTGAAAATATGTTAATAAATATGGAGTCGCCAGTAGGTTTTATAAAAAAAACATACAAAAACAAGTTAACGGAAAAATTCCCCTTTTGATCCCTGGAATGGGGACTAATCCGTCACTTCGGTCTGAACCAAAGATTGCGGATTCGGGGGTAAAGGTACGATCAGGGAAGGTGTTAGGCACCCGGATCGCCCATCAAACTGACGGCCTCTACTATTTATTCATAATATTATATATTTGACGAAATTAACAATAAAAAAAGGTTAACTATACAATTTTAATACATAAGACAATGTAAATTTGAGACAAGGACAAATTAACTTGGTTAGTAAATACAATAAAATAGAGAAAATAAATAAAAGGTAAAATAAAAGAACTAATTAAAAGAAAGAGTAGAGAAAAGCTTATTTGAATCTGGTACCCTCAGGCCTATGTGGATGTTGACTATTAATGAATTTCGACTTTGTCGTTAATTATTGGCTCTTATGCGCTTATATGGAAACTGGGACAATTTATTTGTAGTGTTTGATTTGAAGCTGGGATAGTTTTATTTGTGACGATATATAAGAGTATTGAATTTCTGGTCAGATCTTATGAATATCGTTTCGTCGCTGGTTTGGCGAGTTTTCGTCTGTTCCCCGAATCGTCCTCTGTCTGTATGGTATTTATAGTGGAGTTTCAGATTGGGAAACAGAGAGAGAGAGTTTGTGTGCTTTAAGAGTTTGTGCGTCTAGATAATTAATCCTTAGTTATGATAAAGTAGGCATGAAAACTTAATCCTATTTGTCTTTTCCATTGTTTCCTATGTCTTAATAAGATTAGTAAATCATACGTAGTCTTTTGGTCGAAGTAATAGAGGACGTAAGTCTAATTTAATAAGCACACTTGAGGCCACTATCATATAAACCCAATCCGTTTTGTGCGGATAATACACCATTATTCCGTAGCTTGAAAATATAATTGTCGAGGTGAAATTAAAGGAAATGGAAGGCTTTGAGGTAGTTTTATGCCATTTTATCGATTTATCAGGAAATAAGCGTAAAGAGCCGTAAATTATTAACATCGTCAATTTTCATTTAGTCATTTAATTTGAGCCTCATCACCGGGTACCCGTAAGGCTAGGTAGACATTTTGAGGTGTCTACAGAAGCCCCCACTTTGACCGAGTCTGAGTAAGACGAAGGTCAAAGTAGTCCGGTCAGGACAGATAAAGGATAAGAAACGTACCTGGGCCTCTTTTTCATCTCTCAGACGAGTCAATCCACAGTTACTTTGTCTCCTTACCTCTTGGGACGATCCTTTCATTCATTTAGGTGAATGAGAGAGGCACACAGATCTCCAATGTCTTCTAACACCATAGACCCTTCTACTCCATTCCATTTATCACCCTCGTTTAGCATCTAAGAACTCGGTGGATGTACACTACACTTATACGGTCACAAATGTATTTTATTTCTATAGTATTAGTTTTGGGTAATTAGCCGAGCTTGTTACTGTAAAGAGGGCAAAACTCAATTTACAAATCTCAAAATCCAAGGCAAACAAAAATAATAAGAAAACAATTTGGCACAATCACGACCCACACCAGGTCAAAGAAAAAAAAGACAGAAGAAAATACCTGAACAGGGGGCTACCACAAAACATAGAGTGAAGAGTCAGTTAAGACCATGTTAAGACCGGGGGCATAGGAAAACACTCAGAGCATATGTTTGACTACATTTAGACGACAACCCTGTCCAAAAATTATAAGGACTTGCAAAGCGATGACAATTCAATAGGCACAGCACCTAAGAAGCTAGGACTAGAGTACCCTGTCCCTTTCCCAGATCATGCAGTAGCACGTTTTTGGTAAAAAAAAATTAACAGGACTAGAAATGAGATGTGTCATGTGTCTATGATCTATTTTAGAAAGAATGCATTGTCAATTGGCTAGTGTAGTCTTTGTTGTCGTAAGTTAGTGAGCATCATGCATCAGCATATATCATTAGCATTGTCAGCATACTATTTATACATCATTAATATCATAAATCGTCTGCATTAATGTCGTAATCGCGCTATCAGTCCACTCGTATCATCAAGCACACAACTTGATTTAGAGATAAAAATAAAAAATAAAAAAAGGAGCATAACTTCAATTCAATCATATTATCAGTCAAGCACACACCTTGATTCATAAGACCAGTAAGAAAATGGTAAACATGGTTTTAGTATCACAATCGCACTATCAGTTCGGTCTCATTATCAAGCACACTACTTGATTCGCGAGACACCAGTAAAATTATCAGTTCAATCATCAAGCATACGACTTGACCAATGAGAATACGGAACGAGAAAAAGAAGCATGAATTTGAAGTAAGTCTGGGGAGATCCGTGCGTCTTGGCTTGAAGCACGGTTGAATTTGTGAAGGGATCCGCTCAGATCACTAGGGAGACGCTCGGATCATAGCTCCTTGATCCGCTCGTCCCGTGGTCAGGCCGCTCGGACATGGCATTCTGGTACGCTCGTCATGTGCTCAGGACGCACGGATCCTGGCACAGGGTTCCATCTTCTTGCTTATAAGCCTTCAATCCTTATATATACTCTTTATTCGTACTTCTTTGGTCATCGTTCTTGCCTCCTCTTCATACTAGTCCATCCAAGATCATCAACAAGTTTCCGAATAAGCGCGAGAGACGGGAATTCCGCCTCGTTATCTCCTTTCCTATAAGACATATAAAATGCACTAGGAAAGCAAAATAGAAAGGAATTGACGGATAAAATGGCCATGAAATGCTATAATAGTAGCAAAATGGGTTCAATTAGGGGACTAAATGTGCGCAATTAAGAGTCACATCAAACATCCCCAAACCGAACCTTTACTCGTCCCGAGTAAAGAAGGTGACTATAACTAGACCTTTATTTAAACTATCCTAGTAATAATATAACCGATGTGAGACAATTAGCGGGTCTCACTCCGCCCCTTCAACTCACAACAAGACATCCATGAGGTAAGATGCCTTCTTGCAAGGCAAAGTGGGGCTTGCCAAAATGGCGATACATCCAAGCATTAAGCACACAAAACAAGTAATGGATGCATCTACAAAAGAATGGCCACTTTCCTTATCTAAGTGGCGGAAATCATCTAAAGAGGAAGCAATCTAAGGGTACACACTCCATTGTAGATATCATTTCTCTAAGCTACTAAGTCTAAGAGGATACCAACAAATCACCTCCAAGTTGTGTCAAACTAGGGTACCTTTGTCGTCAATCGCTAAATGCTTTTGTCAAGAGTAGGCTCCATATGCTGTTATAAACACTGTAGGATCGCGGAATTCCCCCTCTTACCTAGACAAGAAGAAGGGTCGTCCCCTCTCCACCATGCAACAAAAATGAGATCAATGGATAAAATGGATCAATATGCTTTGATTTTCACAATGGTAGTTTGCTTTTTGATTTGTTTTTCCCCCCAATTTCTTGTGGTATTTGACTTTTTGAGAACATTTCTTTTGCCACTTTTGATGTTTGGCATTTTGATACTTAACAAATTTTTCAATCTTTGCATTTTTGAACATTTTTCAAAGTAACCCCATTTTGTAGCAAGGGTACTTTTATTGAAGCATAGGAGTCTATTTTTGCTCCTCTTTTCATTGATGTATTTTTGTGCAAACTTTTTTATTTTCATTTTCGTACTTGAACTCAATTTGGAGATTTTTTTGCCCATTCCCTTTTTGTTGACAAAATATGATGATAGAAGTGAAAGGACGGTTGCATGGCTTCAAAGGTCACCTTTTAATAAACGGTAGCCAAGGAGTTATCACACCACAAGGTACTCTTGACTAGGCCTTAGTCCATGGGTCAAAAGATACTAGTATGACACATCCTAGGGTGTCTTGAGGGTATTCTAGCAAATACAGTCTCAAGGAGAAAAATTTTCTACAAGGGCCTTATATACACTTGTCAAGTTTTCCAAATAGGCATTTTTACAAAATTTTCTAACCATGCAATTACATGCCATGATGCAACTAACATATATACAACTCTAATGCATATGCTTCTATCAACTATTATGCCACATAAACTAAATGCAAACTCCTAACAACACATAAATACACAAACTGCAACAACAAAATACACCACATCCTCCTTGACATGTAAGCCCATCCTCCTCATATGAATAATGAAAATAAATGGAAAGGAAATAGGGATTAGAGCGATCATACCAAGCGGTCTTCACATTCCCTTGACAATGCCTCAAATGTAGTGTCGTATCTATGTAAGAAGAGAACAAAAACACAAGTATATACAATTCTACACTACTAAGTTAAGGAACATGTTTTTGGTTTTTGAAATTTTCAAATTTTTATGGATTTTTGTTTTTATGAAATTAAAAGACAAATTTTTGAGTTTTTTCGAAATTTTTCAATTTTTTTTTTTTGTATTTTGGAATATAAATTCTCATCCCCCACTTTATTTTGGACACTGTCCTCAATGTACATGTAGGAGTAGGAATTAAAAGGAATTACATGTTTTTGGATTTTTGATTTTATGGAAATTGAAGAACAAATGAATGGTATGATATGAATGAATGCATGCTCTAACTAAATGCAATTCTATATGACATATATAACAAATAAATGCAATCTAAACTTATAACAACCCGACCCACCACGGTCGTAACACAACCCAATAAGATGGGATATGTACCTTTGGGCCCATTACTTGTCCTCACTTAAACCCAAAAGCACAAGGCCTTGTTACTAAGTGGTGGGTGGAATCCCATATAAACATATCACAACCTCCTCAATTCCCCGATGTGGGACAACCTTACTCTCAATAACTTGGGGTGTTACAAAACTACACTAAATGATGCATGCTATATGTAGATGCTTGGTTCACCTATGATCAAATCTCCCCAAACCGATTTAAGCACTATTTCTAGTGTAGAAAAGAATAGGATTGGTTGTTAGTGACTAAGTATGAATTCTAGTCTATATGCAACTAACTATATAAATCGTGTGAGATATATTACAATGCAACTATACTATATGAACTAACTAATGTAAATGCAATATGAAATATAGTACAAGTGCAAGTGAGGTGTAAACTAGATGCAAGATAATTTAAAATGCAATGCAACTATACATGAGAGAAAGGGAAATAAACGGTATCATACAGATGAAGGTGGTGTGGTCAAACACCTCTAGCCATTTCACTCGTCATCATCATCATCATTGCGGTACCCACGTCCGCTAGATCCTCCTTAGTCATAACCTCCTCCTTGGCCAAAGAATCCTCCACTTTGGTCTCCAAAGTTCCCTCCTTGGTTGCCATAGTTAGGGAACAAGAGATGTGGTCGTGCCCAAGATGGGTGAGGGCCTCTAGGGTTGATGTACCCTTGTTGAGCCATATTGTAGTAGGAGGGGTATTAGGCCAAGTAGTCGTCAACCCTCCCATTGTACACTCCAAGATCAACATTTTGCATAAGCTGCATCAAATCGGTCATGGATGAAGCTCTCGGGTCTTGAGGAGTGAATGGTACATGTGGTGTTGGGTAGGGTGGAATGGGTACAAAAGATGGTGGTGCGGCACCCCATTCCGGCAACTCGCGAGGTCGATGAGGTGCTTCTTCTCCTGGTGGTGGGTTGTTATGGATCTCAATGGGGAGGAGGTAGCTTGGCCTTGGAGAATACTGGCTCAATCAGGGCTCGGTGGGTGGTATGTTCCATCCCCTTAGAATAACTGATGAGAAACCCTTGGTGAACCACTCTACACTTCCGGCCTCATTGTAAGTACACCACCGGTGGTGGTTGAAGATAGCATCCTCATCTATCAAAGTGCTCCCTTGAGCTTTTCATAGCTTCCATCAAGGTTGAACCCGGGGCAAAGTTCATTGGCCAAAATTGTGATTAGGCCTCCCATCACAAAGGTTTTGATATTAGAATTCCCTTGAGCAAAGTCATTGAACCCTGTAAGTATCTCAAGGGCCTATCTTTTAAATATCGCATAGGGCCCCCGAAATGTTATGTGAGGCCCTGATTCGAGTAATTATATTAAGGCGTTTTTTATGCCATAAATTTTATGAAACTGTAATACTCCGTATTTTGGTAAAAGTTAAAATAGTATATTAAAATAATATTATATTATATTTCTCCATTTTACTTTACAAAATATATGTCCTTATAAATATACATTAAAACTCGTGTATTAATTTTATTACGTTATGTCGGATGTTATATATGTATATATATATATATATATATATATATATATATATATATATATATATATATATATATTATATTACGTGTATGAACTGAGTAATGAGTCGGGAACTGAGTACAAGGACAAGTTACTAGACCGTATTGGCCGAGTATGGGCCTGTAGATACCCAGTATCTTCTGAGACTCCGACAAACACCCGATGATTATCGGACTATAACATGCTTTGGAATCGCGGCGTTTGATCGACAGTTTGTGTACAACTTTACGTCGGAAAACTTAAAACGATTTCGAAAAAAAAATATCTCAAAACATTTCAAAAATACCTGGAGTGTTTAATGCACGACGACGGAGTCGCAATGACACTAACTAGAGTCAAAACCGACACCGGACCAAAAACCGACTCAAAAATTCAAATCCCGACTCCAACAACGAGTCAAACCAAGTCAACCACCAAAAACAAAACATTTTAAACCTTCTAACTTAAGTTTTCCCGGATTTATGTTTGGTCAAGTACCAAACATATGACTACAAAACCTAGGATAGAACAAATCATGATTATTTTTGTGTGAAAGCGACAACTCACCTCGAAGACCCGCGACGTGGCTCGCACCTCTTTGAGCAGCCTAAGTGGCCACGTTGCTCAAAACTCACACAACCACTCATTTCCCTATAAATACCCCTCAAATGCCCCCCATTTGAGAGTTACGCGAGTGTCCACCCCCTATTTTCTCCCTTAAAATTCTCGACTCGACTTCTTAAGTCACAATCCGACGCGTATTTATGACCTACCTATCGTAAATACAAGCCTTACACATTGTTTGGTACCGTCATCGTGCATTAAATCACTTGACCGACCATTTCGACCACTACACCGTCACTAATCTTAAAACACTCTCTTTACTTACCAAAACGGTTTTAAAGCGAGTTTTTTCCGACCAAACGAGTTGTTACACTTACGTCGGTCACTTGCCATAACCAAACATGTAAGTATGAGGCTGTAAAAATCCTCCTTTTATCATGTTTTTATTTGTTTCTTGACTATAACATGCTAAAACGTGCATAACATGAACCGAAACATGGGATAAACGAGCCAAAATTGATTTTTGGCCTGAGACAGAAGCCCCTTAGGTTGCAGGCTTACCCGCGCCTAAATGGGGTGTTCAGGTCAGAGATCAACCGTGTTTGTTCTCGTCTTTCCCCTTTAATTCCTTTTCATATTTGTAATCGGTTTTTACCATTTCGAATATTTTCAAACCCTTTTTATTTTATTTCATTTGTTTTAACCATAAAATATTTTTCACCCTTGGTTCCTCATACCATGACGGTTAAATCCGTGTTTCGGTGATAATATTTGGTTAATGACATTTAAAGGCATTTAAAACCTTTTATTTCATTTCTTTACATTTTGGGAGGTATTTTAAAGCCTTTCATCATTTCTTTACATTTTCGAAACAAATATATTAGTCACCAACACAAAGTCATCCTTGGTTCTACATACCATGCCGGATTTTAACCCGGGTGCGATGATGAGTATCGACTAATTATATTCAAATGAACTTAAAACAATTAGTTCATAATTATTTTCAAAACTATTCATGTCAAGCTTGTCAAGTCGAACCCGACACCGAATATTATCAAAATAATGATGATTATTCGAGTCTAGTTCTTCAAGTCAACAAATGCGGTCTAAATGACCCTTTTAAACCAAATAGGGTTCAAATACCCATTTCTCAACACGTTTTGTAATGTTTTCAAAAGGTCAGAACATGGCATACAACCGTAGGCTGACCCGCGCCTCAAGCAGGCCTTTTCTTACTCATTTTCAGAATCAGGGGAGGCCCCTTTACATCGCCGGCTGGCTCGCGCCTCATGTAGCCGTCTAGTACAGGGCCTGTTCCCTTTCCAGCATTAGTCTAGGACAATCCCGGCTTCGGTTAGCCCGGATATAGGACGGATCAGATGACTATTTGCTCATTCAAAATCACATTTGCAAAATGCCTTACTAAGACAAATGGATCACGTTATGCACCCTAAACCTAATACGGTAAATGGATGTTTAATTTCCGTCTTTCATGCAAGTCAATCATTAATCAAACTCGATATCTTATACTTGATACTTGGATTAAATCAACCGACTTAGAAGGCTCTCACATGTTAGGTTTAAATTATTGGATGCGCATTTATGCATTTAAACCGTTTTATCAACTTTTGCATTCAACCAACCAAGATCGATCAGTAGAGGCCGCTACCGCGAGCGGGATTGGGTGTCTGATTAAAGGGCTTCCCAATACGTACCTTCACCTCTTACTTAGAAACTTTGGATAGTGGACGACCTTATCCAGGGCGTACGAGAGTCATTCTAGAGATAGGATGCTAAAGAGGGACGATATCCTTATCTTTAGTACCTATGTCAAACGCTGCTTTGTGCTTCGATTTGACCGAGGTATAAAGTGGATTTCGAACGGGTTCCAAGCATCCCACAAATGCTTGGTGGCGAATCCGAACATCTCTAATCGTTTCGAGACCCTTACCAAGACGAAACCGACCGATCTAAAACGATCTGGTCGAAAGCATTTTTACGTCGCCGAGCGTGGCTTTCAAAAGACCTGCCATTGTTCACAGATCGGTGGGCATACGCAGGTGGGCCATGTCCACAGATTGGCGACTCCGCTGGGGATAACTAGAACACTTACGTCTTTGTGATCCCTAGATGGTGAGACTCGAACGAGGTCTTGGTTGGAATGCATTATAGATATTACGGTCACGGTCGGGTTCCTTGTCCGGGCCCATAACCTAACCCTTTTCGACCAGTTGGCTTGTCCCGTCGGTGTGAGTTTTCTCATCCCCACGTTTCGAATCCCGATTGAGTCAAGCATACCATTGACGTCACACATTTATGTTTCGTCAAAGAGCTCTCGTCACTTTCGAGCACGAGGCTAGGGCACCCTCCTTACACATTTTGTTTAGATTGGTATCCCTCTCGCAAATCGGGGTTTGATCGCTTGGTGTGTAACCCACCCTTCTAAGCCAAAACCCGTGTCAGCATAATGCATAAAATAATGAACTGTGAGTGCTTATGTGCTACTTGATCATAAGTCCTTCCGCGTCATTTTCAAACTTTCAAAAACACCCTTTTGCGCCGTCATAATGGCCGTTTCAAACCTCGGTCTTTCGCCGACCGTTGCACGCCTTTCTAGGCCGTCGTAATGACGATTTTCAAACCCGGTTTTTATAACCATTTCAACACGCCATTCTAGGCCGTCGTAATGACGATTTTCAAACCTGGTTTTTATAACCATTTCACCACGCCTTTCTAGGCCGTCGTAATGACGATTTTCAAACCCGGTTTTTATAACCATTTCAACACGCCTCTCTAGGCCGCCATAATGACGATTTTCAATTCCGGATTTTATAACCATTTCAACACGCCTTTCTAGGCCGTCATAATGACGATTTTCAAACTCGGTTTTTCACAACCATTTCAAATCACCTTTTTACGCCGTTATTATCGTCGCGTATAGACACGAATTTTAACCCGTTTCACGCCGATAATGGCTCTTTCAAATCCCGAGAAAAGCACACACCCTCTTGTCGAGACACTTTCGAGATCCCGAGGACCATGCACCGTCCCCGAGACCTCTTCAAACATTTCAAACTCGATTTTCAAAACATACAATTTTGAATTTCAGAAACCGTCTTGGGAGACAATACACTGTTTTCCGAGCCGACTCAAACTCAAACCGTCTTTTGCAAATAATCTTATGACAACCCTTTCAACTGGTCGACTTACGGAGATCTCTATCTTCGGAAGCCGTCAACAAAGTGACGAATGAATCTTTTTGAAAATTTCTATTTTCGAAAACTTCAGTCCACCATTCCAATCCCGTCTCGTGTCTATCGAGTCGAAGCAAACGTACTTATGGGTCTTTACTTATGAGTCGTCTCACCACGAGACCCGCCCAATGGCGTCGTGTTGTTATGTTAGACTCGTGTCAAAAGTTCGGTCGACACCATCACGTCATAAATCGAGTCAGCACCGAAGAACCATACACTGTCACCCTCATCTTGTTGAGTCTGATCTTTGTCTCGTCCTTTGCGTTGTCTGCGTTCAGTCTTCGAACTGTATCGGATTGAGTTGTAATGTGAGCCGTTTTTCTGCCTCAGAGCGATGGCCCCGTCTTCAGCTTCGTCCAACAACAACAATGATAACAACAGAGATATCAAGACTGATCAGCTAGCCAGCCTGCTTACCGCTCTTAAGGTCACCCTGGATCGCGTCGAGACCCGTATCGACGCCCTAGAGAACAAGGAAACTGGGGAACATAACGTTCCACCTCTGACTGAAACTGAGAAGAGGCAAAAGCTCTTGGAAGAACAGCTCCTAGCCCAGGGTAACAATATCCATCTTGAGAACAACCGAAGGTTCGAGCATGTTGGGGATCAATTACCTGACAACTTTACCCTGACTGACGTACCTAAGTTCAAAGGTGTGGAGGACCCGCTAAATCATATTCGTGCCTTCAAAGACTACATGACCATTAAAGGGGTCAAACAGGAGCTTTTCACCTGGATCTTTCCGTCCTCTTTGGAACCGATCCCTCGCCAGTGGTATTACTCCCTCGATCCGAAAAACCTTACCACTTGGGATGAGGTCGCAGTCGAATTTGCTAAAGAAATATGCTGACAATGTTGAAATCCAAGCCAATACCCGTACTCTTGAGGTTCTAACCCAGAACGATAAGGAAGGGTTCACCGAGTTCTTAACTCGTTGGAGGAGGGTGAGTACTCAATTGGTCAGTAAACCGAGTGAATCAACTTTGGTGGAAAAGTTCGTCAACAATCTCCGCCCAGTGTATGCCAACTTACTAAGGTATCAAAATATCAAGACCTTCCAGGATCTGCAAATTCTGGGGACACGCATTGAAGATGACCTCCGGAAGGGTGTCTTGGCCAAGACTATTGGCAGAGGCTACCAAGGATCCACCTCAACCGGATCCCGTCCCTGCGGCCAAACAAACAAAATCGATGAGGTCAACCTCGTTGAACCATCTGCTAAGAGAGCTGAGCGCCCCCTGAGAGTGTTCACTAATATAGGGTCAACTTACGCAAGTGCTCTGAAGAGGCTCATGGATCAGGGAAAGTTACAACCAATCGGAACCACCCCGGATCCGACCGATGCTAAGAAGTTCCGTTTCTGGAACCCCAATGCCTAATGTCGGTACCATCAAGGGAAGGGGCATGATACTGAAACCTGCTTCAAACTCAAACATATCATCCAAGACATGATTGAGAAAGGGGATTTGCCTTTACCCCCGCCGACTAAGCCAAACAATAAAACAAACCCTTTGGGGATCCTCGCCATCTCCGACGATGAGCCAACTCTGGACTGCTCACACCTCATCCTGCCAGTTGATGACGAGGTGAATGCTTTGGAGAAAGATCCCTCAGACGGAGTGTTTGTGTTCAGTGCTGCCACTATGCTCACTATGTTCCAACAAGTTGAGAAAGCCACAGCCAGTCTCTCCGAGAGGATCACCCGACTTGACGATGCCTACCGTCGACTTATCTTCAATCCTCCGCCACCACGCCCGAGGAAAAGTCTCCCGAGCGCCCAAAACTACCCACACCAGGACAGATTGCTCCCGCAACCATTCTGGCATGCACCTCACAATAATCAACCCCACAAAAACTACCCCCACAAAAATTACCCTCACAAAAATATCCCTCACAAAAACTACTCACCAAGGAATACCCCTCTAAGGTGCCTTCGAGATCCTGAAATAAACGGCATCTGGAGAGACGACGTTGAAGATGTCTACCTTTTCCCGGAGAAAGAGAAACGGGCGAAAGAGATCGGTCACCTTACCCGGTCCGGACGCCCCTATCAGAATCCGAGCAATCCAATGGTCACTCCAACGACGAATGAGCAAGTCATCTCGGAAGTAGACACTCAATCGAGGGCTCCTGAGAATTCAATCCTCAAACAGCTTAAGAAGGCAAAAGCCGAGATCTCAATCTAGCAACTGATCGCAACGTCCTTTGAGCATCGACAGCTTTGCTGCAAGCCTTGGGGAAACTTACTGTGCCCTCAACCTCTTCCCCTGAAGAAATAGTGGCGCACATGACGAGGGACGCCCCTGATTTGAACAACCCAGTCGTCTTCTCCGACGAAGATATCCCTCCCTTCGGAGCCAATCATAACCTTGCCCTGTACATTACCGTACAATGTCTCAAGAAGAATGTACCCATGGTCCTTGTGGATGACGGATCCGCGGTGAATGTCATTCCCCTCAAGACTGCTCCCAAGCTGGGTATTAAGGAAGCTGATTTGGTCCCGACAAATCAAGGATTATGCACCTACGACGACACTCGTCGCAAGGTCGCGGGGCTCATCACTATGACCGTCGCAACCAGACCGCTGGAAAGACAAACCAGTTTTCAAGTGGTCGACATCGACGCCTCTTTCAATATGCTCTTGGGACATCCCTGGATTCACGCCACCAAGGTGGTTACCTCAACTCTTCATTAGAACATCAGGGTCCCCTTCAACGGGAAAACAATCACAATTCCTTCTTCCCCGATCAAAGCTGTCATGAGAAAGGGGATAGCCTCCCAAACCATTGAGGAAGATGATAATGAAATGTGGGGATTCCATGCTGTGAATACCATAACTGATGAATCAACACCCTTTGATTGTGACCTGTTTGCCAACCTCACAGTCAACCGCATCGTGATGCGCCAGGGTTACTTCCTGGGTTTGCCCCTCAATCCACTGAAGAGCACCTTACCTCCCTTGAAACAGGCTAAGGTCCCCAACATTCCCTTCGGGCTGGGACTTGAACCTACCGATGAAGATATCCAGGAGATGAACCTCCTAGTCCGAAAACGCAAGAAGCACGGAGTTATCCTCCGTCCCTATCATCTGACTCTCAATGGATACTTTGTCCCCGAGGGAGAATTAGAGCTCTACCATGGCTTTCCGAAGCCGATCTATGACTCCGTGGCCAAGGCTAGGTACCCGGGTGTGGAAGTCTTCCAGGATTGCTACTTTATCCCTGACAACAACGAAGCTGCATCAACCGAGTCTAAGCCGTCGTCATGCCTCGATGGACAAGATGTCACCCTTCTCTTTGGGGAAGATAACATTAAGCACCTCGATTATGAGGACATCATCAACACTGCCCTGAACGACAATCAATTTGACCCAACCGCCTTGATCTCTGACACTGACCCAGAGAAAGCTACACAGGGCCGGAGGAAGACCGTCAAGTGGACCGATCGCCAAGGCCGCATTCTCAAGATCACAGCTGGAGAAGGCCCTATGTTCAAGGAGGGAAGTGAAGAAGAATCTGAATCTGTGTCTGAGTCGGAGTCAGAGTCTATCATAGCTCCTAACACTCCTGATGTCCCAGTCAAGGTCCCTTTCCCACTGTTCTATCACAAAGTCGTGGTTGATTCAGAGGCTGAGTCTATTAGGGTCACCCTCACTCCCATGAAAGGTGACAACCTGGAGCCTCTTCCAGGGGCCACCTCCTCTGCTGTGTCGCCTCTGACTGACCACGAGATATCTGTCCTCTCCGAGCTTTTCGCTCGTGTCAACTTAATGAACGCTAAGTTTGCTTATAACTCGTCTCAATTTAACTGCAATGCAATTCTGAATGACTATGAGGAATTTGACTTGAGTGACTACCCACCTCACCTAGCCAAAGAACTTGACAAACGGGAAACCAGAACCCCCATCATTGAGGAGACCGAACCTATTAACGTAGGGACCGACAATACACCTCAAGAACTTAGGATAGGGACAACCCTAGACCCCTCGGAAAGACAACAGTTCTGATAAGACAAGAGTTGGTCGTCACACATCCAATCAAACACATTTATAATTCTCAACAAACAACTAGTTAGTAGTAAGTCGAGGTCGATCCATGGGACGGTGTGCTTTGGGTTCTAAGTCTATCTATCTCAATTTATGCTAGTGTCACAATTTGTTTGGGTTTGTAGTTGTGTCCTAGACTAATGCAAGCAATAAAGTAAAGCGAGCAATGAACTAAGAAATGTAAACAAATGACTAAAAGCACTAGGATGTCATGGGGTCATAGGGGATTCATGGTGTTGATCATACAAACATGTTTACAAAGTTGCAAGCAATTAATGTTGTAAAGGAACCGAGTTGGTTTATGTCTTACGGTTCAAAGGAAGAGTTGGGTCCCGGAGCCGAATCGATTAGATTGTACAACACCTACAAGTCGACTTACTTTCCTCCTATTCAACTTCTATGCATGGTCTAACAAGACTCGAATTGGTTTATATCTTACAAGTCAAGTTGAGTTGATAAGAGATGGTAAAAATGCAAGGATTCATAGGCTTAGCATTTCATCAAACATAACATGTGCATAAAGTTGACATCACAACAAGCAAGCAATTTAATCATGTGAACATATTAGATTAAGCATGAATCAATCCCATGTTGGTTTTCCCTAATTACCCACTAATCCTAGCTAAAAGAGTACTCACTCATTATCATGGGGAACATGTCATTAATGGTGTCAATCATCACAACAAGTATAAACATAATAATAGAGTGAAGAAATGAACAATAAAGATTAATGGGTAAAGAAATTATACCAAACTTGAGATGATCCAAATAATAAAGCAAAGAATAATAGAAGATACTTGATTGATTGATGAAGGGTTGTCAATCCTTCAATAATAACCCAATAATCTTCAATCACCCAAAAGTAACAAACTTGAATAATAAACTTGAACAATGAACGATTAATGTGTAATTTTGTGGAAAGATTAAAGAGCAATCTATTCTAATCTACTCCTAATTGAATCTAAGAGGCACTTCTAATATAGAGGCTTAACCTCTTAAAAACCCTCTTTTTTGATTATTTACAAATAGGGTATATATAGTAGAGCTTCATTAGGTTAACTAAGGCTAAATTAGTAATTACATCTTTGAGTTTTAAGCAGGGAAACGCTAGTCTTTTTGGAAGGATGAGCATCCCGGCTGAAGATATCGCGGTCCGTCCGTCCAGGAAGGGAAGACGCTCGGATTCATGAGGTGGTGCACGGGCGTCTTTCTGGGAACCCGCTCAGATTGTAGTGGGGGAATCCGAGCGTCTTTGTTGCTTGAGCGCTCGGATTGTCACTCTGGACAGGCGTCTCGCGTGTGAGCCGCTCGGATTCTGTGACAGAATCCTTTTTCTTCACTTTCTTTTTATTCTTGTAGGAATTGTCTTTAGTTCTCGCTTCCTCTTCATACTAGTCCATCAAACATCGTCAAATAGCTTCCAAGTATGCACAAAAGACGGGAATTTCCGCCTTATTATCTTCTTTCCTACAAAACATACGAAATGCACTAGGAAAGCAAAATAGAAAGCATTCGACGGATAAAATGGTTATGGAATGATATAATAGTATGCAAAATAGGCTCAATTAGGGGACTAAATATGCTCAAATAATGATCACATCAAATATCCCCAAACCGAACCTTTACTCGTCCCGAGTAAAGAGGTGACAAAAAGTAGACCTTTATTTAAACTATCCTAATAATATAACCGATATGAGACAATTAGCGGGTCTCACTCCATCCCTTCAACTCACAACAAGACAACCATGAGGTAGGATGCCTTCTTGCAAGGCAAGGTGGGTCTTGCCAAAATGGCGACACATCTAATCATTAAAGCCCAACAAAATAATGTAATAGATGCATCTACAAAAAGAATAGCCACTTTCCTCATCTAAGTGGCGGAAATTATCTAAAGGGGAAGCAATTCAAGGGTATACACTCCTTCACAGATGCAAATTGTTCAAACTACTAAGCCTAGAAGGATACCAACAAATCACCTCCAAGTTGTGTCAAGCTAGGGTACCTTTGTCCTCAATCGTTAAATGCTTTTGTCAAGAATAGACTCCCTATGATGTTAGAAACACTGGAGGATCGCGGAATACCCCTTCTTGCCTAGACAAGAAGAAGGGTCGTCCCCTCTCTACCATGCGCAAAAATGGGTACGATGGATAAAGGGATCAATAGATATTTGAGTTTCACTTGGGAGTTTGCTTTGTTGTTGTTTTCCCCCCCAATTTCTTGTGGCATATAACATTTGAGAACACTTTTCTTTTTGCCATTTCTTTGATGTTTGGCATTTCAAAACTTGACAACTTTTCAACTTTTTGCATTTTCTTTTTGAACATTTTCAAAGTCACCCCAATTAGTAACGAGGGTGCCTTATATTTGAAGTATAGGAGTTTTCATTTTTGCTACTCCTCTTTTCTTTTGATGCATTTTGCAAACTTTTTCTTTTCTTTTCTTTTCATTTCTTGAACTCAAATTTAAACAATTTCTTTTTGTGCCCATTCCCTTTGATGACAAAATGTATGGTAGAACATGGATGAATGATGGTTGCATGGTTTCAAGGGTCACCTTGGAATAAACGGTAGCCAAGGAGTTATCACACCACAAGGTACTCTTGATTAGGCCTTAATCCATGGGTCAAAGGATACTACCATGACACATCCTAGGGTGTTTTACAAGTATTCTAACAAGCAAAGTCTTAAGAAGAAAAAGCATCTACTAGGGCCTATATACACTTGTCAAGCTTCCCAACTAGACGGTTTCACAAAATTTTTCTAACATGCAAACTACATGCCATGATGCAACTAACATATATACAACCTAATGCATATGATTCTACCAACTAGTATGTCATATAAACTAAATGCAAGTCCTAAGTTCACATTGTTATACCGCATCAATCAAAATAAAGCCACATAGTCATTAACATAAAGAGGAAAAAGAAGATTGGAAAGATTTTACCATGCGGTCTTCAATATCCTCATGTCTCGGATGTGGCGTAGTCAATCAATGTGAACAAGGATAGGCAAACACAATATATATACAAACAATATATACAAGACTACACTACAAAGGAAATGAACATGTTTTTGGGTTTTTCAATTTTTCAAATTTTTATGGTTTTTGTTTTATAAAATTACAAGACATATTTTTGTGATTTTTCGAAAATTTTAAATTTTTATGCATTTTGGAATATAAATTCCCATCCCCCACTTTATTTTGGACATTGTCCTCAATGTACATGTAGGAGTAGGAATGAAAATAGAAATACATGTTTATGGATTTTTGATTTTTTTTTGAAATAAAGTACAAATGCAATGATATGATATGAATGAATGCATGATCTAACTAAATGTAATTCTATATGACATATATAACAAATGAATGCAATATAAACTATATTATATGATGCATGATTTCTAGTAAACTATGGTCACCTATGATCAAACCTCCCCAAACCGATTTAAACACTATTTCTAGTGTAGAAATGAATAAGTTTGGCCATTAGTAACTATGCATGAATTCTAATCTATATGCAATTAACTACATGAATCATGTGAGATATATTACAATGCAACTATACTATATGAACTAGCTAATGCAAATGAAATATGATACAAATGCATGCAAAAACTACACTAAATGCAATGTATATACAAAAGAGAGAGGGAGAGAGGGGTATCATACAGATGGTGGTGGTGAGGTAGGCCTCTTTCACTCGTCATCCTCCTCATCTTGGGGGTAACCATATTGGTGAGAGCTCCCGGCTTGGTCATACCCTCCTTTTTTGCCCCAATACCCTCCTTAGTCAAACTCTCCTTGATCATGCCCTCCTCCTTGGCCCGAGTACCCTCCACCACCGAGATTCCAAGCTTGGCCTCCTTGATTAGGGAACAAATGTTGTGGTTGGGCCCAAGAGGGCTTAGGACCATTGGGGTCAATATACCCTTGTTGAGCCATGTTATAGTATTGGGGATAAAGGGCAAAGTAGTTGTCGACCCTCCCTTCATGTACCCCGAGGTCCACTCTATTCATGAGTTTCATCAAATCATTAATGCCCGGGGTATTGGGGATTTCCGGTTGAAACTGGGTATATGGAGTAGGGTATGTTGGGATAGGCACATAGGAAGGTGGGCGAGTAGGCCTTGCCGGTGCCCCACGAGGTACTTGTTGTTGGCGTGGTGGCTCTTCCGTTTGAGGGGGATTGTCGAGAATTTGGATATCAAGGAGGTAGCTTGGTGGAGGCGAATATGGGCTCAATCTTGGGTCGACGCCCGGTATCTTCCAACCCTCAAGGATGATTGAGGTGCATCCTTTTGTGTACCATTCTAGACTCCCTTCTTGAGTGTAGTTACACCACCGGTGATGGGTGAAAACGGTGTGCTCATCAATCAAAGTCCTCCCCTCAAGAGGAGAGTAAATCCCGCGGGCGTTGAACCCGGGGCAAAGGTAGTTGGCCAAAATAGTAATTAGACCTCACATTACGAAGGTCTTCAGTTAGGTGGTCCCTTGAGAAAAATCATTAAACCTAGTAAGTATCTCAAGGGGTGTGTTGAAGTTATAGCGCCTCGTCCCCCGAACATTCAAATAGGACTCAAGAAAAGTTAAATCAATGAGAGTACACCTATCTTGTTCGTACCTTCCATTGATGGTACCGGCCACAAAGCATTCGGTGATCCGAATCACCGGATGTTGGATGGCGAAGGTATAGCATTGCTTTAAACTGGTAAAATTCCTCCCGGAAATAGCCCTCCAAAGTAGGTCCACATCGAAATCAGCAGGTTTTTCGGTATAGTTGGTGCGCACTTCAAGCCCGAAAATGTAGGCAAATTGATCAAGTGTAAGACTATGGTTTAGGTTGCACAACCTAAACTCCATGTCCACATTGGTTTGAGTATTCGTTACAATGCGAAGGCTACTAAAAAATTCAAGGGTGAGACTAAGGTACGTCTCCTCATGGGCATGGAAAAGTTTTCCAATCCCTAGGCCATCAAAGAACATCTCAGTGGGGTACCTTATCCTAAGGACTTCCAACACCCTAGTATCTATAAATTGAGTGGGTTCATAGTTCTTACCTAGAAATTTGACAAAGTTCTTGCGGTGGTCATCGGATTCGAAAAGCACCTCTTTGAAGTACTCAAGTTGTTCAATTCCTCCTCTCATTATGGGACGGAAGTTCCTTGGTGGCATTACCTCTCGCGGAGTTAAAGAGGATGATCCCTTGCGTTTCCTTCCAGTGGATTCAACAAACTTCTTAGCCTTGCCCTTGAGGTTTATCATCTTGAAGTTGAGGAAATGGAGTTTTTGTTGGCTTTTTATGTGAGGGGAGTGTTTTTGAGGATGGAGATGAGTGTTTTAGGGTTAGATAAGGTGAAGAAATGAGGGAGAAAGGGGGTGATTTTATAGAAGAAGAGGGGAATCCGAGCGGATAAGGGTGGGACCTGGCCGGATTGTTCAAGAAAAGGTCCCAATCCGAGCGTGTTTCATGCGGGATGGGCGTCTTGTGCTAGTAGAAGACGAGCGTGTTCCTTCAAATCCGCACGGATTTTAAGACAGGACCTCAGCTATTTTGGGAGCAGGAAGAAGACGAGCGTCTTCTGTGTTGGGACGGGCGTCTTGCTCGGGACGGGCGGCTTTTCAAAAATCCGCTCGGATTTGCTGGCAGTTTCAAAATTTTGTTTCAGATGACATTCAGGACGGGCGTCCCGAGGAGAATACGAGCGTCTTCTTTGAAGACGGGCGTCTTGTGCTGAATCCGCTCGGATTCTAAGACAGTGCCAACCAGTTATGTGACGAGGTCCCTGGACGGGCGTCCAGGCCTCGGGACGGCCGTCTTTGGCTACTTTTCTTCTTTTTCTTTATTTTCCTTGCATAATCAAACCCTTTCACCGATTTGTTATTCCTCCTTATCTTTTTCTGAAATTTGCTCAATAAAAATTTAACAAGACTCTCTCTCACTACTCTCATGCAAGAAATCAAATACAAATGCAAGAATGTACAATATTATACAAAGTAAGGAATCCAAGAAATATCTTACCAATGGTGGTTTGAGATAGGACTCCACCAAACTAATTCAAATTGTAAGAATTTTTGTCCATAGAGCTCAAGGCTCTTAATAAGAGATCAAAAGCTTGTGAACAAGCTCCAAACAAACACAAGTAGGGGTTGCTCCATTTGAACATGAAATTTGGCCAAGGAAGCTTGTAAAATGTTCTTTCTTTTGCTTTGTCCTCGGCATTAGAGCTTTCCCAATGTTTCCAATAAACAAGCCCATGATTCTTGTCAACACTAGGCATGAAGTATGGTTCATTTTCATCCGTAGACTTCCGCTCACCAACTTCTTCTTCAATTTTGGTGATGATGATAGCATTTTGACTTTTCAATCCTTCCAAGGTGGAAGGAGAATTTTCATTGCATTGATGATCGAGTTCCTTAGAAGTTGTCATTGTGGGTGCCAAACTTCCACAAGTAGCTTCACGAGCAAGTTTCTCTTTGAGCTTTTTTCACCAAGTAGCTTTTGTAGGATGTTTTGGCCTTTTGAAGAAGATCTACCATATCCTCTTCAACGATCATTGGCTCCATGATAGGTGTCAAGTAGTCTTTATGAGGAATAGGGGAAGGACGTTCTTCTTCATGATAGGGTATCTCAAATGTCTCAAGGATAGGCTCCTCAAGCAAGGTGATATTACGAGTCCATCCGTTAGGCTCATCATCATTGTTGCTATCTTCATGTGAATCATAAATGGGGGCTTCATTTTTCTTCATTATTTCTTCCTCCAACATCTCCATGTTCACATCAAGCGACACACCCTCGTACTCACAAAGGTTAAGAGTATTTGGCTTACTCAACCTCAAATCTTCCTCATCAAATACAACACTTTCAGACTCACAAGAGCTCAAGGAGGTTGGCTCTTCCCATTTTTCATTCTTCATGTCAAAAGTTACTACTTCAAATTCACATTCATGATCAATGTCCAAATAATGGTGAGGGGTAGTTAGTTGGGTTTCTTTTATTTGGGCAATTTGAATTTCCAACTCTTCGCCTTTGGTGACAATGCCTTGAAGAACATTGTCCCTCTCCTGGCTCTCCTCTAGCATTTGTTTGAAGAAGTTTTGTTGATCTCCCATCATTTGGAGAATCATATTTTGAATGGGTTCATCTTCTTGTTGTGGGTAGGTGTGAAAGTGGTTGTATTGTGGCAATTGAAAGTCATTATGAAGTGGGTATTGAGTGGGTGGTTGTTGTGGATATTGGATGTGAGTGTTTTGGTTGGAAAATTTGGGGTAGTAGTTAGGATGTTCATTGTATGAGTAGTAAGGTAGGTTTGTGTTGACTTGCTCCTCAAACTCCCCATACCCATTGTAGTCATACTCAAAAGATCCAACATATACTCCATAAGTCAAGTCTTGAGCCATCATAGCTAAGACAAGGAAACAACTACAAGCATGGAAACTACACAAAAACGGTAAGAACAATCCTTGAGGAACAAGTTCCTCAAGGTGAGAGCAAAATCAAAATAGATAAACAAGTAAGAACTTGATCACATCGCACCATCCCCGGCAACGGCTCCATTTTGATAAGACAAGAGTTGGTCGTCACACATCCAATCAAACACATTTATAATTCTCAACAAACAACTAGTTAGTAGTAAGTCGAGGTCGATCCATGGGACGGTGTGCTTTGGGTTCTAAGTCTATCTATCTCAATTTATGCTAGTGTCACAATTTGTTTGGGTTTGTAGTTGTGTCCTAGACTAATGCAAGCAATAAAGTAAAGCGAGCAATGAACTAAGAAATGTAAACAAATGACTAAAAGCACTAGGATGTCATGGGGTCATAGGGGATTCATGGTGTTGATCATACAAACATGTTTACAAAGTTGCAAGCAATTAATGTTGTAAAGGAACCAAGTTGGTTTATGTCTTACGGTTCAAAGGAAGAGTTGGGTCCCGGAGCCGAATCGATTAGATTGTACAACATCTACAACTCGACTTACTTTCCTCCTATTCAACTTCTATGCATGGTCTAACAAGACTCAAGTTGGTTTATATCTTACAAGTCAAGTTGAATAGATAAGAGATGGTAAAAATTCGAGGATTCATAGGCTTAGCATTTCATCAAACATAACATGTGCATAAAGTTGACATCACAACAAGCAAGCAATTTAATCATGTGAACATATTAGATTAAGCATGAATCAATCTCATGTTGGTTTTCCCTAATTACCCACTAATCCTAGCTAAAATACTACTCACTCATTATCATGGGGAACATGTCATTAATGGTGTCAATCATCACAACAAGTATAAACATGATAATAGAGTGAAGAAATGAACAATAAAGATTAAAGGGTAAAGGAATTATACCAAACTTGAGATGATCCAAATAATAAAGCAAAGAATAATAGAAGAAACTTGATTGATTGATGAAGGGTTGTCAATCCTTCAATAATAACCCAATAATCTTCAATTACCCAAAAGTAACAAACTTGAATAATAAACTTGAACAATGAACGATTAATGTGTAATTTTGTGGAAAGATTAAAGAGCAATCTATTCTAATCTACTCCTAATTGAATCTAAGAGGAACATCTAATGTAGAGGCTTAACCTCTTAAAAACCCTCTTTTTTGATTATTTACAAATAGGTATATATAGTAGAGCTTCATTAGGTTAACTAAGGCTAAATTAGTAATTACATCTTTGAGTTTTAAGCAGGGAAACGCTAGTCTTTTTGGAAGGATGAGCATCTCGGCTGAAGATATCGCGGTCCGTCCATCCAGGAAGGGAAGACGCTCGGATTCATGAGGTGGTGCACGGGCGTCTTTGTGGGAACCCGCTCGGATTGTAGTGGGGGAATCCGAGCGTCTTTGTTGCTTGGACGCTCGGATTGTCACTCTGGACAGGCGTCTCGCGTGTGAGCCGCTCAGATTTTGTGACAGAATCATTTTTCTTCACTTTCTTTTTATTCTTGTAGGATTGGTCTTTAGTTCTCGCTTCCTCTTCATAATAGTCCATCAAACATCGTCAAATCGCTTCCAAGTATGCACAAAAGACGGGAATTTCCGCCTTATTATCTTCTTTCCTACAAAACATACGAAATGCACTAGGAAAGCAAAATAGAAAGCATTCGACGGATAAAATGGTTATGGAATGATATAATAGTATGCAAAATAGGCTCAATTAGGGGACTAAATTTGCTCAAATAATGGTCACATCAAGTTCATTGACCTCCTCCATGAATACAAGGACATATTTGCCTGGTCTTACAGAGACATTCCTGGGATTGACATGAAAATCGCAGCGCACCGGATACCCATTAAGCCCGGAGCTAAACCTGTGAAGCAGAAGCTACGCCGAATGCATCCTGAATGGGCCCTAAAAATCAAGGAAGAAGTGGATAAATAGTTCAAGGAGGGTTTCATTAAAGTGTCTGAATACTCTGATTGGGTGGCCAACATTGTGCCCGTACCAAAGAAAGACGGAAGAATTCGGGTTTGCGTCGACTTTAGGGATCTGAACAAGGCGAGTCCAAAGGAAGACTTCCCTTTGCCACATGTTGACATTCTTGTGGACAACACCGCCGAACATGCCCTCTTATCATTCATGGACGGGTATGCTGGGTACAACCAGATTAAAATGGCTGAGGAAGACATGCACAAGACAGCATTCACTACACAGTGGGGTACATATTGCTACACGGTCATGCCCTTCGGTCTTATCAACGCCGAGGCTATTTATCAAAGAACCTCTACCACTCTCCTACATGATATGATGCACAAGGAGGTAGAGGTGTATGTCGATGACATGATCGTCAAATCAAAAGAACGGGACGGCCACATACGCGCCCTTCGGAAATTCTTCGCCCGTCTGCGGAAATATAACATGAGACTAAATCCTCAGAAGTGTGCATTCGGCGTCACCTCCGGAAAACTCTTGGGACATGTCGTCAGCAAAAGAGGCATTGAGATTGATCCAACCAAAATCAAAACCCTTCCGCAAATGCCTCGGCCTAGGAACGAGAAGGAGATTCGGGGATTTCTCGGCTAGCTCCAATACATCAGCCGCTTCATTGCCAAGCTCACCATGATTTGTGAACCGATATTCAAGAAGCTTCGCGCCTCCGATCACACCGATTGGGATGACGATTGTCAAAAGGCCATCGATAGGATAAAGGAAATCCTTTCCAAACCTCCTGTCCTCATGCCACCTCAACCGAATATCCTTTATCCCTATACCTGACTGTTACCAACACAGCCATGGGAGCAATGTTAGTGCAAACAGTCGACGGCGAAGAACAAGACATCTACTACATCAGCAAAAAGTTCATTGAGTACGAGACGAGGTATACCCAACTGAAGAAGACATGCCTTGCCCTAGTATGGTCAACAAAGAAGCTGCGGCATTACATGCTCAGCTACACGGTCCACATCTGCTCCAAGATGGACCCGGTCAAATACATCTTCGAAAAACCCGTACTAAACGGAAGGCTGTCTAGGTGGACGCTCATGTTGTCTGAGTTTGTTCTCAAGTTTGTACCCCTCAAGGTTATCAAGGGAAGAGCAGATGTCAATTTCCTAGCTGAGAATCCTGTCAACGAGGATCCAACAACCGATACGTGGTCACTTCCTGACGAAGACATCCTTTGTGCCGATTCCGACACATGGGACCTATCTTCGACGATGCATCTAATCTGAGAGGCTTCGGGGTAGGAATCCTTCTAAAATCACCAGAGGGAGAATATGTTCCGATCTCGGTCAAATTAGACTTTGCCGTCACCAACAATGCCGCTGAATATGAAGCATGCCCCATCGGCCTACAAGCAGCCATCACACTTGGCATCAAGAGACTGAGGGTCCACGGCGATTCCTCGCTCATCATCAATCAGGTGTCCGGATCATGTAAAATCTGATCCGACATCTTAGCTCCCTACTGAGCAAAGATCAATCAAGAGGCCGAGTTCTTCGACCAAGTCGATTATTTCCACTTGCCGCGAGAGGAAAATCAATTTGCTGAAGCCCTGGCGAAACTTGCTGTGCTCGTCAACATACCTGACGACATGACATCGATGCCCCTATGTGTCAGTAGATACCCGGTATCTGCTGAGACTCCAACAAACACCCGATGATTATCGGACTACAACATGTTTTGGAATCGCGGCGTTTGATCGACAGTTTGTGTACAACTTTACGTCGGAAAACTTAAAACGATTTCGAAAATAAAACATTTCAAAACATTTCAAAAATACCTGGAGTGTTTAATGCACGGCGACGGGGTCACAATGACACTAACTAGAGTCAAAACCGACACCGGACCAAAAACCGACTCAAAATTTCAAATCGCGACTCCAACAACGAGTCAAACTGAGTCAACCACAAAAAACAAACATTTCAAACCTTCTACCTTAAGTTTTCCCGGATTCATGAATGGTCAAGTACCAAACATGTGACTCAAAACCTAGGATATAACAAATCATGATTACGTTTGTTGTGAAAGTGACAACACAGCTCGAAGACCCGCGACGTGGCTCGCGCCTCTTTGAGCAGCCCAGGTGGCCACGTCGCTCAAAACTCAAACAACCACTCATTCTCCTATAAATACCCCTCAAATTCCACCCATTTGAGAGTTACGCGAGTGTCCGCCCCCTCTTTTCTCCCTTAAAATTCTCGACTCGACTTCTAAAGTCACAACCCGACGCGTATTAACGACCTACCGATCGTAAACACGAGCCTTACACATTGTTTGGTACTGTCATCGTGCATTAAACCACTTAACCGACCATTTCGACCACTACACCATCACTAAACTTTTAAAACACTCTTTTACTTACCAAAACGGTTTTAAACCGAGTTTTTTCCGATCAAACGAGTTATTACACTTACGTCGGTCACTCGCCATAACCAAACATGTAAGTATGAGGGTGTAAAAATCCTCTTTCATTATGTTTTCATTTGTTTCATGACTCTAACATGCTAAAACATGCATAACATGAACCAAAACATGGAATAAACGATCCAAAACGATTTTTGGTCCGAGGCGCGAAGCCCCTTAGGTCGCCAATCGGCCCGCGCCTAAATGGGGTATTCGGACGAGTAAATCAACCGTGTTTGTTCTCGTCATTTCCCTTAATCCATTTTTCATATTTGTAATCGGTTTTTACCATTTCAAGTATTTTCGAAACCTTTTTGTTTCATTTCACATGTTTTAACCATAAAGTATTTTTCACCCTTGGTTCCTCATACCATGACGGTTAAATCCGTGTTTCGGTGATAATATTTGGTTAATGACATTTAGAAGGTATTTTAAAGCCTTTTATTTCATTTCTTTACATTTCCAAACAAACATGTTAGTCACCAACACAAAGTCATCCTTGGTTCTACATACCATGCCGGATTTTAACAAAGAATGCGATGATGAGTACCGACTAATTATATTCAAATGGACTTAAAACAATTAGTCCATAATCATTTTCAAAACTATTCATGTCAAGTTTGTAAAATCGAACCCGACACCGAATATTATCAAAATAATGATGATTATTCGAGTCTAGTTCTTCAAATCAACAAATGCGGTCTAAACGACCTTTTCAAATCAAACCGGGTTCAAATACCCATTTTCAACACGTTTTATAACGTTTTCTAAAAGGTCAGAACACGGCACATAAACCGTGGGCTAACCCGCGTCTAAACAGGCTCTCCATTTCTCATTTTCAAAACCAGAGGGAGGCCCCTTACACCGCCGGCTGGCTCGCGCCTCATATAGCCATCTGGTACAGGGCCTGTTCCCTTCCAGCATTATTCTAGGACGATCCCGACTCTGGTTAACCCGGATATAGGATGGATCAGATGACTATTCAAACCATATTTGCAAAATGCCTTACTAAGACAAATAGATCATGGTATGCACCCTAAACCTAATACGGTAAATGGATGTTTAATTTCCGTCTTGCATACAAATCAAACATTAATCCAACTCGACATCTTATACTTGATACTTGGATTAAATCAACCGACTTAGAAAGCTCTCACATGTTAGGTTTAAATTATTGGATGCGCATTCATGCATTTAAACCGTTTTATCAACTTTTGCATTCAACCAACCAAGATCGATCAGTAGAGGCCGCTAAACGCGGGCGGGATTGGGTTTCTGATTAAAGGGCTCCCCAATACGTACCTTCACCTCTTACTCAGAAAATTTGGATAGTGGACGACCTTATCCAGGGCGTACGAGAGTCAATCTAGAGATAGGATGCTAAAGAGGGGCGATTTCCTTATCTTTAGTACCTATGTCAAACGCTGCTTTGTGCTTCGATTTGACCGTGGTATAAAGTGGAATTCGAACGGGTTCCAGGCATCCCACAAATGCTTGGTGGTGACTACGAACATCTCTAATCGTTTCGAGACCCTTACCGAGACGAAACCGACCGATCTAAAACGATCCGGTCGAAAGCACCTTTACGCCGCCGAGCGTGGCTTTCAAAAAAGACCGTTGTATGTCCGCATATCGAACCGGACCTGCAGGTGGGCCATGTCCACAGATTGGCGACTCCGCTGGGGAAAACTAGGACACTTACGTCTTTGTGATCCGTAGATGGTGAGACTCGAACGAGGTCTTGGTTGGAATGCATTAATTGATATTACGGTCACGGTCGGGTTCCTTGTCCGGGCCCACAACCTAACCCTTTTCGACCAATTGGCTCATTTCGTCGGCGTGAGTTTCCTCATCCCCGCGTTTCGAATCCCGATTGAGTCAAGCATACCGTTGACGTAACACATTTCTGTTTCGTCAAAGAGCTTTCATCACTTTCGAGCACGAGGCTAGGGCACCCTCCGTACACATTTTGTTTGGATTGGTATCCCTCTCTCAAATCGGGGTTTGATTGCTTGGTGTGTAACCCACCCTTTTAAGCCAAAACCCGTGTCAGCATAATGCATAATATAATGAACTGTGAGTGCTTATGTGCTATCTGATCATAAGTCCTTCCGCGTCATTTTCAAACTTTCAAAAACACCTCTTTGTGCCGTTATAATGGCCGTTTCAAAACCTCGGTCTTTCGCCGACCGATGCACGCCTTTTTAGGCCGTCGTAATGACGATTTTCAAACTCGGTTTTGTATAACCATTTCAACACGCCTTTCTAGGCCGTCGTAATGACGATTTTCAAACCCGGTTTTGTATAACAATTTCAACACGCCTTTCTAGGCCGTCATAATGACGATTTTCAAACCCGATTTTGTATAACCATTTCAAATCACCTTTTTACGCCGTTATAATCACCGCGTCTAGACACGGATTTTAACCCGTTTCGCGCCGACAATGGCTTTCTTTCAAAACCCGAGAAAGGCACACACCCTTTTCTCGAGACACTTTCGGGATCCCGAGGACCATGCACCGTCCCCGAGACCTCTTCAAACATTTCAAACTCGATTTTAAAAACATACAATTTTGAATTTAAAAAAAAACCGTTTTGGGAAACGACGCACTGTTTTCCGAGCCGACTCAAACTCAAACCGTCTTTTGCAGATAAACTTAAGACAAACCTTTTCAACTGATCGACTTGCGGAGATCTCTATCTTCGGAAGCCGCCCATTAAAGCGACAAATGAACCTTTTTGAAAATTTCTATTTTCGAAAACTTCAGTCCACCATTCCAATTCCGTCTTGTGTCTATCGAGTCAAAGCAAACGTACTTATGGGTCTTTACTTATGAGTCGTCTCACCACGAGACCCGTCCAATAGCGTCGCGCCGTCATGATTGGACTCGTGTCAAAGGTTCGGTCAAACACCATCACGTCATAAATCGAGTCAGCACCGAGGGACCACACACGGTCACCCCGTCTTGTTGAGTCGATCTTTGTCTCGTCCTCTGTGTTGTCTGCATTCAGTCTTGGAACCGTGTCAGATTGAGTTGTAATGTGAGCCGTTTTTCTGCCTCAGAGCCATGGCCCCATCTTGACTTCGTCCAACAACAACAATGATAACAACAGAGATGTCACAACCGATCAACTAGCCACCGCTTACCGCTCTTAAGGTCACTGGATCGCGTCGAGACCCGATCGACGCCCGGAGAAAAAGGAAACTCGGGTAACATAATACCCCACCTTTGATCGAAAGCGAGAAGAGGTGAAACTCTTGGAAGAACGACTCCTAGCCCGGGTAACAATATCCATCTTGAGAACAACCGAAGGTTCGAACTGTCGAGGGCCGCTTAACCGACAACTTCACCCCGACCGATGTGCCTAAGTTCAAGGGAGTGGAGGACCCACTCAACCATATCCGTGCTTTCAAGGACTACATGGCCATTAAAGGGGTCAAACAGGAACTTTTTACCCGGATCTTCCCATCCTCTTTGGAGCCGATTCCTCGCCAATGGTACTGCTCCTTGGACCCGAAAAACCTTACTACTTGGGATGAGATCACAGTTGAGTTTGCCAAGCAGTATGCCGACAACGTCGAAATCCAGGCCAACACCCGCACTCTCGAGGTGTTAAACCAAAACGACAAGGAGGGGTTCACTGAGTTCCTAACCCGTTGGAGGAGGGTGAGTACTCAATTGGTCAGTAAGCCGAATGAATCAACTTTGGTCGAGAAATTTGTCAAAAATCTCCGCCCGGTTTATGCCAACCTACTGAGGTATCAGAATATCAAAACTTTTCAAGATCTGCAGATTCTGGGGACACGTATTGAGGACGACCTCCGAAAGGGTGTCTTAGCAAAGACCACTAGCATGGGTTACCAGGGATCCACCTCAACCGGATCTCGCCCTTACGGTCAGACAAACAAGATTGATGAGGTCAACCTCGTCGAACCATCTGCCAAGAAAACCGAGCGCCCCCAGAGAGTGTTCACCAACATAGGGTCGACTTATGCAAGTGCCCTGAAAAGGCTCATGGACCAAGGGAAGCTACAACCGATCGGACCCACCCGGAACCGACCGACGCCAAGAAGTCCCGATTTCGGAACCCTAACGCCTACTATCTGTATCATCGAGGGAAAGGGCATGATACCGAAAATTGCTTCAAACTCAAGCACCTCATTCAAGACATGATTGAGAAGGGAGATTTGCCTATACCCCCACCAACTAAGCCGAACAACAAGACGAATCCTCTGGGAATTCACGCCATCTCTGACGATGAGCCGACCCTAGACTGCTCTCATCTCATCTTGCCGATTGACGACGAGGTGAATGTTCTCGAAAAGGATCCTTCAGACGGGGTGTTTGTGTTTAGTGCTGCCACTATGCTCACTATGTTTCAACAAGTTGAAGAGGCCATAGCCAGCCTCTCCGAGAGAATCACCCGACTCGACGACGCCTACCGTCGACTCATCTTTAATCCCCCAACACCGCGCCCAAGGGAGAATTTCCCAAGCATTCAAAACTACCCACCCCAGGATGGATTGCTCCAGCGACCATTCTGGCGTAGACCTCACGAAAATCACCTTCAAAATAATCACCTTCAAAATAACTACCCTCAAAATAACTACCCCCATAAAAATCGCCCTCACAAAAATATTCCCCACAAGAACTACCCACCGAGGAATACCCTTCCAAGGTATCCTCGAGACTCTGAAATTAACGGCATATGGAGGGATGATGTTGAGGTTGTCTATATCCTCCCAGGGAAGGAGAAGCGGACGAAAGAAATCGGAAATCTCACCCGGTCCGGACGTCCCTATCAAAATCCGAGCAATTCAATGGTCGTTCCAACAACAAATGACCAAATCATCCCAGAGGTGGACACTCAACCAAAGGCCCCCGGGAACTCAATCCTGAAACAGCTCCAGAAAGCAAAAGCCGAAATCTCAATTTGGCAATTGATCGCAACATCTTTTGAGCATCGACAGGCCTTGCTGCAGGCCTTAGGAAAATTAACCGTGCCCTCCACCTCTTCCCCAGAAGAAATAGTGGCACACATGACGAGGGATGCCCCTGATCTGGGTAACCCGGTCGTCTTCTCCGACGAGGACATCCCTTCATTCGGAGCCAATCATAACCTGGCCATGTACATCACCGTACAATGCCTCCAGAAGAATATACCAATGGTCCTCGTGGATGACGGTTCCGCCGTGAATGTCATCCCAATCAAAACTGCCCACATGCTGGGTGTCAAGGAATCTGATTTGATCCCAACGAATCAAGGAGTACGCGCCTACGACGACACTCGTCGCAAGGTCGCTGGGCTAGTCACTTTGACCGTCGCAACCGGACCCTTGGAAAGACAAACCAGTTTTCAAGTGGTCGACATCGACGTGTCCTTCAACATGCTCCTGGGATGTCCCTGGATTCACGCCGTCAAGGCGGTCACATCAACGCTCCACCAGAAGATCAGGGTCCCCTTCAACGGGAAAACGATCACGATTCCCGCTTCCCCAATCAAAGTAGTTATGAGAAGGGGGATAGCCTCCCAAGCCATTGAGGAGGACGACAATGAAATGTGGGGTTTCCAAGCCATAAACGCCATAACTAATGAATCGGCAACCTCTGAGCGTGACCCGTTCACCAACCTCACGGTCAACCGTATCATGATGCGTCAGGGTTACTTCCCGGGTTTGCCGCTCAATCCACTAAAGGACCCATTGCCTCCCTTGAAACATGCTAAGATCCCCAACATTCCTTTTGGACTGGGGTACGAACCTACTGACTAAGATATCCGGGAGATGAACCTCCTAATCCGAAAACGCAAAAAGCACGGAGTCATCCTCCGTCCCTACCACCTGACTCTCAACGGATACTTTGTCCCCGAGGGAGAGTCCGAGCTCTACCACGGCTTTCCGGAGCCAATCTATGATTCTGTGGCCAGGGCTAGATACCCGGGAGTGGAAGTCTTCCAAGACTGCTACTTTATCCCCGACAACATCGAAGCTGCATCAACTGAGTCCAAGCCGTCACCATGCCTTGACGGACAAGCAATCACACTCCTATTTGGGGAAGATAACGTCAAACACCTCGACTATGAGGACATTATCAACATCGCCCTGAAGGACAACCAGTTCAATCTAACCGCCTTGATCTCCGATACTGACCCGGAGAAAGCTACCCAGGGCTGGAGGAAGACCATCAAGTGGACCGATTGCCAGGGCTGCATTCTCAAGATAACAACTGGAGAAGGCCCTATGTTCAAGGAGGGAAGTGAAGAAGGATCTGAGTCTGAGCCTGAGTCGGAGTCAGAGTCTGTCATAGCTCCTAACACTCCAGATGTCCCAGTCAAGGTCCCCTTCCCACTGTTTTATCACAAAGTCGTGGCTGATTCAGAGGCTGAGTCTACTAAGGTCACCCCCACTCCCATGAATGGTGACAACCCGAAGCTCGTTCTAGGGGCCACTTCCTCGCCGTCGTGTCGCCTCTGACTAATCACGAGATGTATGTCCTTTCCGAGCTTTTCGCTCGTGTCAACTTAATGAATGCTAAGTTTGCTTATGACTCGTTTCATCTTAACTGCAATGCAATTCTGAATGACTATGAGGAATTTGACTTGAGTGACTACCCATCTCACTTAGCCAAATAACTTGACAAACGGGAAATCAGAACCCCCATCATTGAGGAAACCGAACCTATTAACGTAGGAACCGACAATATACCTCAAGAACTTAGGATAGGGACAACCCTGGACCCCTCGGAAAGACAACAGTTCATTGCCTCCTCCACGAATACATGGACGTGTTCGCCTGGTCTTACAGAGAAATGCCTGGGATTGACAGAGAAATTGCAGAGCACCGTATACCCATTAAACACGGAGCTAAACTCGTGAAATGAAGCTATTTGGATGCGTCCTGAATGGGCCCTAAAAATCAAAGAAGAAGTGGACAAATAGTTCAAGGCTGGGTTCATCAAAGTGTCTGAATACTCGGATTGGGTGGCCAACATTGTGCCGGTACCAAAGAAAGACGGAAGAATTCGGGTTTGCGTCGACTTCAGGGACCTGAACAAGGCGAGTCCAAAGGACGACTTCACTTTGCCACATGTTGACATTCTGGTGGACAACACTGCCGAACATGCTCTCCTATCATTCATGGACGGGTATGCCGGGTACAACCAGATTAAGATGGCTGAGGAAGATATGCACAAAACTGCGTTCACTACACAGTGGGGTACATATTGCTACACGGTCATGCCTTTCAGCCTCATCAATGCCGGGGCAACCTATCAAAGAACCGCTACAACTCTCCTACATGATATGATGCACAAGGAGGTAGAGGTATATGTCGATGACATGATTGTCAAATCAAAAGAACGGGACGGCCACATCAATGCCCTCCGGAAATTCTTCGCTCGTCTGCGGAAATATAACATGAGACTAAATCCTCAGAAGTGTGCATTCGGGGCCACCTCCGGAAAACTCTTGGGACATGTCGTCAGCAAAAGAGGCATTGAGATTGATCCAACCAAAATCAAAGCCCTTCATCAAATGCCTCGGTCTAGGAACGAGAAGGAGATTCGGGGATTTCTCGGTCAGGTCCAATACATCAGCCGGTTCATTGCCAAGCTTACTATGATTTGCGAACCAATATTCAAAAAGCTTTGAGCCTCCGATCACACCGATTGGGACGACGACTGTCAGAAGGCCTTCGACAGGATAAAGGAAATCCTATCCAAACCTCATGTCCTCATGCCACCTCAACCGGGGATTCCTCTATCCCTATACCTGACTGTTACCAACACAGCCATGGGAGCAATGCTAGCACAAACAATTGCAACGAAGAGCGAGCCATCTACTACATCAGCAAAAAGTTCATTGAGTACGAGACGAGGTATACCCAACTGGAAAAGACATGCCTTGCCCTAGTATGGTCAACAAAGAAGCTGCGGCATTACATGCTCAGCTACACGGTCCACATCTACTCCAAGATGGACCCGGTTAAATACATCTTCGAAAAACCCGTACTAAACGGAAGGCTGTCTAGATGGACACTGATGCTGTCCGAGTTTGATCTCAAGTTCGTACCCCTCAATGTTATTAAGGGAAGAGCAGTTGCCGACTTCCTGGCAGAAAATCCCGTCAATGAGGATTTAACGACCGACACGTGGTCACTTCCTGACGAAGACATCCTTTGTGCCGACTCCGACGCATGGGACCTATACTTTGATGGTGCATCTAATCTGAGAGGCTTCGGGGTAGGAATCCTTTTAATATCCCCAGAGGGAGAACACGTTCCAATCTCGGTCAAGCTAGACTTCACCGTCACTAACAACGCCGCTGAATATGAAGCATGTCTCATCGGCCTGCAAGCAGCCATCACACTTGGCATCAAGAGACAGAGGGTCCACGGCGATTCCTCACTCATCATCAATCAGGTATTCGGATCATGGAAAATCCGATCTGGCAGCTTAGCTCCCAACCAAACGAAGATCAATCAAGAGGCCGAATTCTTCGACCAAGTCGACTACTTCCACTTGCCACGAAAGGAAAATCAATTTGCTGATGCCCAGGCAAAACTTGTCGCGCTCGTCAACATACATGACGACATGACGTCGATGCCCCTATGTGTCAAAAGACGGAGCGAGTCGGCTCACATTTGTGCTATTATCGACGACGAGGAAAGCCATGATTAACCTTGGTACCAAGCCATCCTCAATTACAAAACCAAAAACGAATTCCCTCCCAACTCTGATCAAAGAGGACAAAGAGCCATCCGTTTACTTTCATCACAATTCGTGATGAACCAAAATCAACTCTACAAAAGAACACCCCAAGGAATTCTCCTCCTTTGCATTTACCATCACAAAGCCAAGAAAGTCATGGGAGAGGTTCACGACGGAGAATGTGGCCCTCACATGAGTACAATGATGCTTACACGGAAAATCATGCGTCTAGGTTACTACTGGACCACCATGGAAGCTGATTGCCGTAACTACGTCAAACATTGCCACAATTGCCAAATCTTCGCCAACGTACAACACATACCGCCATCCCTTTTATACACCATGACATCACCCTGGCCATTCTCAACCTGAGGCATCCACATCATCGGGAATGTCAACCCGATAGGCACCAAAGGGCATTGCTTCGTCCTCGTCGCCATCGACTACTTCACCAAATGGGTGGAAGCCCAGTCATATGCAATCTTGACCGCCAAACAAGTGGCCAAGTTCATTCAAAACAACATCATATGCCGATATGGGGTACCCCATGAAATCATCAGCGATCAAGTCTCTCACTTCCGGGCGGAAACTCAAGCTTTGCTGGACAAATGCAAGATCAAACGACATCGATCATCCCCCTACCGTCCCCAACCCAACGGAGCGGTGGAGGCAGCGAACAAAACCCTTGTCACCATTATCAATAAAATGCAAGACAACTACCGCGATTGGCCGAGCAAACTCCCATTCGCACTCTGGGGATACCGAACCTCCATTCGAACACCGACAGGCGCCACACCCTTCTACCTAGCATATGCTATGGAGGCTGTTCAACTGGTAGAATTAAAGGTCCCTTCTCTACGCATCCTACTGGAGAGTCAAGTCCCTGAGGCGGAATGGACCCGTCGAAGGTACGAACAACTCACTCTTCTAGACGAACGGTGACTCAACGCCTTGCACAACGTCCAGTTATACCAACGACGTATACAACGGGCATTCAACAAGAAGGTTAAACCCATAAACATCCAGGAGGGCGACTTGGTCCTCAAGTCAGTTCGAGCCCCATTACCCGTCGATCCGAGGGGAAAATTCAAACCCAACTGGGCCGGGCCATACCTGGTCAAGAAAATACTTTCGGGGGGCGCAGTGAGACTGAGCGACCTAGATGGGGAGGACTTTACAAACCCGGCCAACCTAGACCAACTCAAGAAATACTACCCTTGAACCCTATCAACCAACAACCTAGCCAAGTTTTACAACTAGCAACGACCTCAACCCTCTTCAAGTCAAGTTCCTCAAACGTGTTCTTATTTGAGATTGCATGTTTTATCGAGTCTAAGCTGCGGCACCTTGCCCGTTTCGAATGTCCTTTGATCCGTCAAAGGCAACGTCCATTTGAACTAAAACAAAACAACCCCTGAACTACGAGCATGGTTTGATTTCACCTCTTCAGGTGAATACGTAGGCAGTTCCTCTTATGCATGAGGGATACAACCACAAAACCCAATCAAATTCACAAAACATTTCGAACTACGATCATGGTTTGATTTCACCTCTCCAGGTGGATACGTAGGCAGTCCTTTCTTACACAAGAAGGATACAACCATTCCCACAATCAATAACAACCATCCCCACATACAAACATCAAAAAAGAGGAAGGGAAACCATTCCCTTTCCCACAAAAATACAAAAATGAGCCTTTCTCCCTTTCCACAAAATACCACTTTCCCAAGTGCAATTGTTTAGGACGATTCAAATCGAATTGCCTTCACCAAATGGATGGAAGAAACAAGCGTTCACAATTTTCGATACGGGCAATCCTCTTATTTAATTAATAATGGGAGGGATTACAATTTCAACAACAAACAGAGCTCGAAGAGTCTACAACTTGTCAAAGCTAAGGTGTCAACTAACACACCTCACATAATAAAACTAGCACAAAACACATAAAACATAGCTAGTACAACATAATAAAAACTCACAACAATAATACAACATAATAATAAAGCGGGTAATGGAGGTCTTCACTCTTCCATTCTACCTTAGCCTTTTCCCTCGGGGTACATCTTCCCCTTGTTCTTCTTGTTGGCCTGCCTAGCATGGATTTCCTCCTCGGAACGGATCCTCAACGGATCTAAGACGGCGACGGCCTCCGATCTAGCACAAGACCCAATATTTGACCCAAGACGAGCCAATGCACGGCCCACCATACTCTTGGGGCCCGAACTCCTCCTCTTCGGTGGTCTCATCACGTCGGGGGTAGCTCCATCAACATACTCCTCGAAGAAGGCACGGTTGGCCTTGCCAACCTCTTGGTACTTCAAATCGCCAACCTCGTCCTTACGAAATTTGGATCTCTCTTCCAAGGACGGAGCACGTGACCACTTGACATAAGCGGGAGTCACCCATGTCGTGGCAACGGGGTTTGGCACCTCCCAAAGCGGCCGAGTGGCCCACCATCTTTCGAAGAACTCCACAAGCTCGGAATTCCGGAAGACATTCTCTTGGACAAGAGTATCTTGACCGGGCACCTTTTGTTGACGCCCCATTTGCCTCATGAGCCTTTCGGGATAAATGAAGGAAACAACCTTCAAACCCACCACCATCAAAGAACGAGGACTAGCACCCGAAGCGGGCAACCCCATGAAGGACCTCAAGTGCCACCACGGCACAACCCAACGGATATGAGGACCACCCTCCTACGCCAATCGTGCGGCCCAATAGGCCTCGGTGGAAGCAAAACTATACGGGTATAACTTCTTCCTCATGGTAAGGTGACGGAAGGAGTAAGAAGAAGGATCAACCGGAGGCTCTACATACCTTAGCCTCTCCAATAGCCACACTTGGAGGATCTTTGGGGATCCGAAAGAGGGAGCTTCTCCACAAGAGCCTTCCTTGTCCAAAGCTTGGATAATCTCTCCAAGCACCAACCATGATGGATCTCTACCATGCTCCATTTGCTCAATCACATGGATAAGAGTCATGCTACCATGGCATCTTTGCCCCTCCTTCTTCAAGACATCAACAAAGAGGTACACATGGACAAGGCAAAATGCAAGAGCCCTTCTCCTAGCCACCTCCGAGACTTTAGCATCTAATCGGTTTGAAAAGATGTTGATAAGAGCCAACATATCCACACCATGTGGAGCAAGAAGAAAGTTGATTTGGCTTGTTGACAAGCCCAACATGGAACGGAATTTCTCCTTGTAGCACAACCGAGTCGGAGGAAGCACCGAAGCACAACCCGGCCACCCACCAATGGCTCCAACTTCTTCGGCAAGAGGACAAAGCTCGCCTTTCGGAAAAACAAAAACATGGTGTTTCGAATCCCAAAACCGAGAACATGCTTCAAGAAAAGAAGGTTGCACCTTAACTTGGCGAAGCACCAACAATTGACCAACTCCCATGCAAACGAGTTGATGCTTTTCGGGAGGCGACAAATCCCGGCACCATTGTCGCAAGGCATTCTCAAAAGCATCCATGAAATATTTTTGTGGAAGAAGAAGAGGTTTTGTAGAGATGATTTTGTGTTTCGGATGATGAAACAATAAAGCGCAAACATCCCTATTTATACAAAATGATCAGCGCATTTTTCAGAAAAAAGGGAGAGCTGGCTTCCATCACCAGGCTGCTCGCGCCTCTTTGACCATCTCCAGGATTCCCGCTATTGACTTGTCTCTTTCAACATGTGTTTTCTCCTGACACCTCAAACCTCCCGCCAGGAACCTCGCGCCTCTTCGGGATGATCCGGGACATTTTGTGTTTCCTCACACTCACATTTCCTTGTTTTCGCGTTTTACGAAATCCGACACGGTTTCCATGACGCAGCTTTAAACATACGGATTTTTCTTTCTTTTTTTAAGGGGGGAAGGGCTAGTCGCCCCGATCCGCGATGGATCGTTTCCATGTCAGTCGAAATTCCAAAAACATTTCGCTTTTTCGCAATTCAAAAATCAAAACCGAAGATTGATAACACAACATCAAATTTCCTCAAAAATTCAAACACTCACAAATTCGAGTCTTGACCTCAAAAATCAAATATACTCGCAAAAATCCTTTTCTAAAATTCTTTCCTGACGGTTTGAGTTTGAATTTTTCGAGTCAATTTCAATAATTTCGACGCAATTTAATTCAAGACACGAGTTAATTGCTCAAATTTTCAAATCAATTCCTTTTTGAATTCCGAACGTGACGATTTGTCACGGAATTTTCAAAAGTCATTTCAAAATTTCAAATTTTAACTTCAAGTCATCTTGGTTAATTTTTGTTTCCAATCAAATGCTTCTACGTTTTTGCGTTTATGTATATATGCTATTTGTTGCCTGTTTTCTACATTAACGATGCAGGAACTGGTGCAAAGCAAAAGGATAATCAAATAGCCGACAGCGCTCCTCCGAAACACAACACAAAAAAGCCAAAATCACAAAATAAACCACAATCCAAAAACACATATATACAAACCGTCTCACGCACAATGTAAATATGTACAGACAAGAGTCCAAGACACGGACAAACTACAACAACTACTCAACGTCTCCCGTCGGACCAGTCCTGGTCTCACTAGGAGTCGCCGCCAACGCAGACACCACCACCTGCTCAGGCTCCTTCTCCGGAGAACTCTCCAGCGTCTCCTCCTCCATCATGACGTGAAGCTCCTGCGCCGCAGCCAACTGAGCCCTGAGGGAAGCAATCTCCGTGTCTCGACTCCGCAGCTCGTCCTCATTACGTCTCCGCTCCTGGTCCCGACGAGTGATCCCCAACCCATGGGCCTCGATCATCGACCTAGCTACCTCCAACTCAGCACGGACCCGAGCAAGCTCCGCCGGATCCGCAGCACTCTACAAAACACAATAACAGATCCTCAAGATCTAAAAACATGAAATGCAACACCAGATACACAAAAAAACAACATACAAAACGTACCTGAGAAAGCCGAGCCTCCCTCGTAGCCAAGTCACCAGCAAGCGCCCTCCAGCGGTTAGCCATCCGCCACAAGCTCTGGTGACTAACAGTCGTCACCTACAAAACAAAAATGTCCTTCAATACAACGTAAGGCAAAGTATAATCGGAGAAGGTGTTCAAGTCAGGAACTCACCCTCAGAACAATCAAACTCCACTCCATGCCGGCATCGGTCACCTCGGCCGCCGCGGGCTCTGGTAGGCGCAACTGAAGCTCCTCGCCATCCGGCCCTTGAAAAGTGGTCTCTGTCGGGAAAGCTGGGGTCTGAGTCCTCATCAGCGGGTCGACTCCCTGCCATTTGGATCCACATCAAAGATGACAAACCCTCCTATCAAGGGAGGCAATGAAAATAAAAGAAAAGAGGAAAACATACCTCAATCGGGTACCAAGCAAGCCTCGACAACCGGAAGGTGTCGTAGTCGGCGTCCCGCCGCAACAGCTCCTCACCTCCCTGACCGTGAAGGTGCTCCTCAACCTCGTCAGGAGTCGACTCCTGGAACAACACCTTAGGCGGGTCAACCGGCACGACGAAAGTCTCGGTAAAGCACTGGCGAACTAAACGCTCATCCAGGTACCAAACCGGCTTAATCGCCGTCTCCAAGTACAGACGCAGAGAGCTGCGAGGCCGCAAACGCTCCCTGATGGCAGTCGGTACACCCGTGTAATGTCCCAAGGCCGCCCAACAAACTGCATCCAAAGCAAAGCTATTCAGCTAACTGGGGGCTTCATGAGCTACCTAATCATCCTATCTCTATCTATTTCCATAAAGGAGAAGGGAAAGAAAGCGGAAACTTACATCAGAAACCCGAAGCTTGTTCACGCGACGCCTGCAGTCCTTGTAAGTCGACTTAGTCGACTTCTTCCGAGACACCGTCCAACCCCTCACAGCAGGGTAAGCCGAGGGAACACCGTCTGTGGTCCCCGGACGCAGAGGAGTGAAGTAAGCATACAACCAAGCCTGTAATCAAACACAGCAAACACAAATTAGCCAATTTCTCAGAAATTGCCAAAGTCAAAATCAAAATCAAACTAAAAAAAAAAACTACCACAAAAGCTCGTACCTCAAAGATGAGGCCGGGACCAACCAAAGCAGGAGCACTACGCGCTCCCACTGTCTCCGGACGCACCGCCACGTGCAAGTACCGGGTGAAACTCGCCAAAGTCGGCGTAACCCAGTCAAACCGACCCAAAGTGTCAAGGTCGGTGAGGAGAGGAAGCACCTTGGTCGACAAGCGCTCACCCTTGTCACCAAAGTACGTGGCACCCAAGAAGTACCATAACCACAGCCGCGCCTCCTTCGCGTCGGCCTCAACCTCTACCTCCGGACTCGCCAACGGCGCCAGAGCAACACCTGCCACCTTCTCAGCGAAGTGGTCCTTCACATACGAACTCGCAATCAGGTACGGGGTGACGTCGGAAGGCTCCGGCAAAGCAGTACCGATCAAAGCAGTAACCGCAGAAGAGGGCACTCTCTCCGGTGTCGCGGTAAAATCAATGGGCAGCTCGCCGCAGGGAAGGCCGGACACCAGGGCGAAGTCCTCTAAAGTCACGCCGACCTCCCCAAACTCCATGTGGAACGACAACGTCGTATCCCAATACCGATCCAACATAGCGCGGATCAAACACAGGTTCGCCCTAATCGAGGACCTGTGAATGTCCCGCCAAGCGGCCACAACCGGCCCAAAAGTCGACCTCTCTATCATCGCCCTCGACCCGGCTCGAAGAACGTCGGAGAGACCCAAGCAGGTAGAAAAGCCCGAGAAAGTCCTCATGGTGCCGATCTCCTGAAATCAAAAACAGACAACGTCAGAATGCCTATTTAGGCCCGACACTTCAAAAATGATGATAAAATTCAACTAGGAAATATGACTCACCATGCCCTCGTGAGCACGGTAAGAAAGGTGTCGGTCAAGTCGAAGCAACAACTGGCTACCGTCAAAACCCTCGGCCCACTCAGGAGCCGCCCGTAAAAGCAACCCCCGCGGGGCCGTAACAGGCCTGGCTCTCCAGCTCGCGACGTCAGCATCGTCCTCGGCTGTCTCCGCTCTCCGCCTCTTATGGCCGCGAGACTCAACGTGGTGGATAGGGCCCAACTCAACGACCCTGTTGACGTCCCGCAACGACCGCCTAGTCACCCGAGGACGTCGCTCCCTCAAAGAAACCCTCCTCCCGGAGGTACTCGCCTTAGCCCCAGTCTGAGCTATACCGGTGCTAACAGCCCCAACAACGGGTTCCTCACGCCCCTCGACGTCCCCTGAGGCCCCAACAGTCTGCTCAGGAGCTCTCTCCTCCTCAGTAACGTCCTCCACAACCACGAAGGCGTGCTAACCGGAGTGCTAACCGGGCCCGACCCGAACAACTCCTCTAGAGTCGCAGCAACAGACCCAGTCTGTCCCGAACACTCTCCTACAAACAAAAAACGTCAGCCGGAATTTCGGCATTACGACGGCATGAAATGGATAAATCCAAAAACAAAAAAGCAACCTGCAATGCAAAAAACAAGGGCAATCCCGCCCAAAATCTAACCAAACAAAACCATTCACAAAAAAACAAACACAAAAATGACTCGCCCTTCTTTTCAAGCAAAAGACGAGTCAAAATCACAAAAACGGCATTTCAAGACCCATACAAGGTCCGCCTACAACCCAAAGTACATTCCCGACACAATGGGGATTTTTCTACGGCTCAAAAAGGCAATTCATACGCTAATTTGAGCCCAAACCGGTCAAAAATTCAAAAACGACCGCAAAAAGGCAAACATGATTTTATCACGCCTCAAGGTGACCTAAAATACCAATAAGGTCAATTCAAGGCAAACTGACTCAATTCAAGCCCAAACAGGCGCTTATTTTGTCAGACGTAAGACCATCGCAAAAGGCAAAAATCCAATTTTGCCCACAAGCATCCAACGAAGGTCCTTAAATGGCAAATACGGGTTTTCCCTACTACAATGCAACCTAGTGGGACCCACTATCCAAGCAAATAAACTTGGCGTTGTGAAATGAGACGGTTTCTCGCCTCACTCACGTTTTTCGAGCCTAGGGAGCGAGAACGGGGACCAAAATGCAAACTAAAAGCACCCCTATACTCCTAAACAGGTTTCTAACCTAATGCAAGCATCAATTTCACTCGAAATGGGCTCAATCAAAAATGCCCAATTCGATTTTTAGGGCAAAATTCGCCCTAATTCAATCAAGCTAAAAATCAACGAATTTGAATGGATTCAAGAGGAAATACTTACCTTGAGATGACATTGTTGGTAAAGGCAAGAACTCGAACAAGCAAGAAGGTCCTTCGATGGCGATTATTTCGCTTTGTTTTGTCGAAAGGAAGAAGACGAGGTTATGAATGATATGCGGCCTGACCTCGCGTCTTTTACAGAAAATAGGGAAGCCCTTTTGGTTCGCCAGGTGGCTCGTGCCTTAATCAGGCGTCCCTTGCTTTTTCAGCGAAATTTGGGCTTTAGCCCAATTTCCACATGATCGGAGCCATTTAGTTCACAAATTAAGCAATTGTGGTCGTTGGTCAATGGTCGATACAAAACACAATTTATACTTCACAAACAACTCTACAAATTAGTAAAGAGGCAAGTAAAGGTCGGATCCCAAGGGACGGGTATTGAAAACGAAGATTTCTATTGCTACTAGTGGTGTCTAGGGGTGTCACAAGTTGGGTTGATGTAGAAGGTTACTAAACTAAAATAGCAATGAAAATAAACTAACAAGGTAAATGGAATAAGGGTGTAAACAATTGATTAAAAGCACTAGGGTGTCATGGGTTCATAGGGGATTCATGGGATATGATCATACAAACATGTTCTCAATTTATAAGCAAGCAATTATTGTTGTGATGGATTGAGTTGGGTTATATCTTACAATCCTAGGAAAGTTTGGGTCCCGGAGCCGAATCACATAGATTGTACAACACCTACAAGTCGACTTAATCTTTCCTACTTAACACATGCATGATCTAACAAGACTCGAGTTGGGTTATGTCTTACAAGTCAAGTTGAAGAGATAGTAGATGATAATAAATGCAAGGATTCATAGGCTTAGCATTTCATCAAACATAACATGTGCATGTATTAAGATCAAAACAAGCAAGCAAATAAGATATGAAAGCATATTGATTTAAGCATGAATCATCCCCATGTTGGTTTCCCCTAATCACCCATTAAACCCTAGCTAAGAGACTACTCACTCATTATCATATTGATCATGCTAGAAAGGTTGTCAATCATACTAACATAATGAAACATGATGAATAAATGAAAGTAATTAGCAATAATTAAAAAGGGATTAAGAGATTATACCTACTAATGATTCCAATAATAAAGCAAGAATAATAGAAGTACTTGAATCCTAGATTGAGAGGTTGTCAATCTCCCAATAATAACCCAAATGATCTTCAATTACCCAAAATAAAGTAAGAACAAGAGAGAGATTAAGGAACTAAAACTTGGATTAAAACTTGATTAATATTTGATTACAATATTGAAGAGAGATTTGATTGATATTAACTACACTAATTATTGATTAGAAGAACATGCTCCTCTAATTAGACTAATGGGGTATTTATAGTGAAAATTAGGGAGGATGCATTAAGGTTAACTAAGGGTTAAACTAGTAATTACACTTTTTAAGTTGAGCAAGGAGACTCCGGTATTCAATGAGAGAAGGGCGTCTCCATTTTGTAACTTGAAGGACGAAACCATGCTGTACTGTGATCCGAGCGGATGGAGGTCGAGACGGACGGATGGGGCATGGGCGATCCGAGCGGATCAAGGCAGAAGACGCTCGGATTGGGCCTGGGGGATCCGAGCGGATCCTGGGTAAGGACGCTCGGATTGAGTCTGGCGGACGGACGGATCATGGATGATCCGTTCGGATTCTTCTACAGCGTCATTCCTTCTTCTTTTCTTTCCTTTTCTTCATAGAATCCTTGGGGATTTCCTTGGGGACTCAAGGATCCTTTCTCAACATTGATCTTCTACTTAGCTATGTACAAAGGCCTTCTAGTCTTGTCTCTCCTTGATGCTTGGTCATTGAATACGATCCATTTAGCCCCGTTTTGCCATGAAAATGCAAGATTCTTACTCCTTTCCTACCAAGGGATCAAAATCTCAAAGAATATGCAAAACAAAGATCTAAAGATAAGAAATGACCCAAATAGGCACTAAAAAGCATAGAAACAATGGTAATTCGGGGGCTAAATATGCGCCAATTATGGTCGCATCAAATATCCCCAAACCGAACCTTTGCTCGTCCCGAGTAAAGAGGTGACAAAGACTAGGACCAATACTAACCTAACCTAATAATAATAGCCGATATGAGACAATTAGCGGGTCTCACTCCGCCCCTTCAACTCACAACAAGACAACCATGAGGTAGGATGCCTTCTTGCAAGGCAAGGTGGGGCTTGCCAAAATGGCGACACATCCAAACATTAAGCACACAAAATCAAGTAATGGATGCATCTACAAAAGAATAGCCACTTTCCTCATCTAAGTGGCGGAAATTATCTACAAGGGAAGCAATTCAAGGGTACACACTCCTTCATAGATACAATTTCTTCAAACTACTAAGCCTAGAAGGATGCCAATAAATCACCTCCAAGTTGTGTCAAGCTAGGGTACCTTTGTCCTCAATCGTTAAATGCTTTTGTCAAGAATAGACTCCCTATGGTGTTAGAAACACTGGAGGATCGCGGAATTCCCCCTCTTGCCTAGACAAGAAGAAGGGTCGTCCCCTCTCTACCATGCACAAAAATGGATACGATGGATAAAGGGATCGATAGATATTTGAGTTTCACTTTTGGGAGTTTGCTTTTGTTTTTGTTTTCCCCCAAATTTCTTTGGCATTTGACATTTTTGAGAACACTTTCTTTGCCATTTCTTTTTGATTTTTGGCATTTCAATACTTGACAACTTTTTGCATTTTCTTTTTGAACATTTTCAAAGTCACCCCAATTAGTAACGAGGGTGCCTTGTATTTGAAGATTTAGGAGTTCTATTTTTGCTCCTCTTTTCATTTGATGCATTTTTGCAAACTTTCTTTCACTTTTCATTTCTTTGAACTCAAATTGATTTCTTTTTGTTTTGTGCCCATTCCCTTTGATGACAAAAATGTATGGTAGAACATGGATGAATGATGGAAGTATGCATGGTTTCAAGGGTCACCTTGGAATAAACGGTAGCCAAGGAGTTATCACACCACAAGGTACTCTTGACTAGGCCTTAAACCATGGGTCAAAGGATACTAGCATGACACATCCTAGGGTGTTTTACAAGCATTCTAACAAGCAAAGTCTTAAGAATAAAAAGCATCTACTAGGGCCTATATACACTTGTCAAGCTTCCGAAGTAGACGGTTTCGCAAAATTTTTCTAACCATGCAAACTACATGCCATGATGCAACTAGCATATATACATCCTAATGCAAATGATTCTACCAACTAATATGACATATAAACTAAATGCAAGTCCTAAGTTCACATTGTTTTACCGCATCAATCAAAATAAAGCCACATAGTCATTAACATAAAGAGGAAAAAGGAGATTGGAAAGATCATACCATGCGGTCTTCAATATCCTCATGTCTCGGATGTGGCGTAGTCAATCAAAGTGAACAAGGATGAAGCAAACATAATATATACAAGACAATATATACAAAGGAAAATGAACTTGTTTTTGGATTTTTCAATTTTTTTTTTTTTTTTTTCAAATTTTTATGATTTTTGAAATTTTTCAATTTTTATGGTTTTTGAATAAAAGTTAAGAGTTAGAATTCCCATCCCCACACTAATATGGGCATTGTCCTCAATGGCCAAAATGATGGAAATTATGCAAAGAATGATGCATGATTTCTATGCTAAATGCAATTCTACACTAGGCTATACTACATGATGCATGGTTTTTGTTATGACGGAGAGGATAATTTAAATTACCTCCCGTTGCGTATGCATTAACTTCCCCAAACCAAGCAAGACACTATTGCTAATGTCAAAGCATGGGGGAGTTCATGCACATGCTATGCTATGCATGAGACTAGATTGTCATTATGGATTTTCAAAAATGGGAACAATAAAGAACACCTCAAAGGAACCGAGGTGTGAGTCCTTTGATGTTGCTAGGACTCAACTAACAATGAGTCAAAGTTAAATAAAATACAAACAAACAAGATGCAAAGTTCTTTTCATGAAAAATAAAGATAAAGAGGAGAGATGAGAAAACTTCACTTGAACTAAAGTGGGTGCCTCTTGCCCGCTCCACCTAGTGATGAAGTAATCTCCTAGATATCGGCATCATCTCCTTCAATATCGGTATCCCAAATATCCCTAGAAGCATCACTCAAGTTTGGATCCATGAATTCATCTTCTTCGCTCTCAATCTTCACCGTATCACCTCCACAAGAGTCCCCACTCTCCTCTCCTTGCCTACCATGCGCACCTTCATTAGCCTTCTCCGAATTTGGAAAAAGTAACTCCATTTGAGCCCATGATGGAAAAGCTCCTTCTTCACTTATCCGTCCCTTTTGAACCATGTCGTGGTATTGGGGGTAAAGAGCATAATAGTTGTCCACCTTGGTTTCATATTGACGGTAGTGCAAGTCTTGCAAAATTCCCGTGACAAAGTCGTCACGGGGGAGGATGAAGGGATTTGGATGGTTGTAAGGTTGGTAGGGAAAGGGGTAAGGAGGCACCTTTATCTTTCCACTTTGAGTTTGTTGTTCTTGTTGTTGAGGTGGAGGAGCTTGTGGGGGTGGAGCTTGCTTTTCTTGACTTTGAATGAGGTAAGAGGGTATTGGGGACAAGCTTCCTCTCCTTGGAGAGATCCGAGGTAGGTCGGCCATAGGAAGATAGATAGGATCACTCCCTTTTGTCAACCATTTGATCCTTTTATCAATCCCCTCAAGGGTTATCCAATGGTGTTGGACAACAAGGAGGTCTTCATTAATTCTTGTTCCTCCCGAGAGTGGGGTGTACTCATTCTTCTCATTGAACCTAGGATTAAAGTGCTTTGCAAGCCTTGTTATGAGTCCACCATTTACTATATGCCTCTTCCCATCATCATCTCCATTCCGAAATTTCGCCCACTTCTCTAGCAAGACTAAGGGTGCATTGAGATGATACCCTTCTTTTCCTTGGATGTTTAGATAAGATTCCATGAACATGAGATCCATTTGATTCACTATAGCCGGATCGCGGCGGGCGAAGAGGGTACCCGAAAGGAATCGGTAAGTGAGTCGTAGGATCGGGTTTTGGATGTGAAAAGCAAGGCACTCCTTAGTAAGAATGAAGTCTCGGCCCGTCATGGCTCTCCATAAGGGTGCAACACTATAATTCTTGGGTCTTGATGTTCGGGTAGGCGAAACATCAAGCCCGAACACATTCGCAAATTCCACAAGTGTCATTGTTCTAGAGACATTTTCCAACCTAAACTCTATGCTAATCACCTTGTTTGAAGTTGTAATCTTTAAGCAACTCAAGAACTCGAGTACAAGAGACCGGTAAGTGGGTTCAAACATACGAAAGAGAGTCGAAAGACCAAAAACCTCAAATAAAGCCTCCACTTGGTGGAAAATTCCAAGCTTTCTCAAAGTAGAATGACACAAAAATTTAGTAGGAAGGATATTCTTACTTAGAAGCCGATGGAATACGATTCTTTGCACATCATTTAGGAATTCCACATTGGAGAAATCATTGAGTCTTGAAAGGTCCACAATCTCTTCATGTTCTCTTCTAATGGTGTTGAGATGAGAAGTAGAGGAACTCCCCGCCATTCTTGGTCTTCTTGTGCTTCTAAAGGAGGATCTTCTAGGAGCCATTCTTGAGTTCTTTTGATTAGAGAAAGAGTAAGGTTGTTCTTTGTTGAGTGATTGTTGAAAACCCTAGATTTTGGGGGTTTTTGATTTTGTGGGTGAAAAGAGTGAATTGGATATGTATGGGAGTCATAAGGAGGGGGGGTTTTATAGGGTAAGTGGAAGGAGTAGTGATGTGTTATTATATGGGTGGTGGGGTGTAATTTAATTGAGAAAAGACGGGCTGGAAAACGGGCAGGGAGACGAGCGGATTCACACTCGAGACGCTCGGATCCTTCGAAAATGGGACGGGCGGATTCCGGACCAGACGCTCGGATTCTGCCACAGAGTAAAAATTCCAAAAATCTTCCTCGCCTTAAGACGTGCGTCCCGAGCTCAAGATGCTCGGATTCTTCAGGGTTGAGACGGGCGTCTTCTTAGGAAGACGGACGGATTCTCTAACAGAGAATTTGCTTGAATTGCACAGCAGAAAAGACGGGCGTCTTTCCCATAATCCGTCCGGGTTTCCTCAGTCGGGCGTCTTCTTCCATGAGACGCTCGGATTGTTCACCAGTCCAGAAATCTTCAATTTCATAACAAAGCAGGACGTGCGTCTTTTCCCTCGGACGTCCGGATTCTTTCAGGACGGTCGGATTCCAGAGAATCCGCACGGATTCCAGCCACGAACTTTTGACTTTTTCTTCTTTCTTTCAATGCGTCCCCACACCTAGGAATTTGTTCCTTCCTTCATTCAAAAACTCATTAGTAACCCTCCCTCACTTGCGCTCATGAAAAGAATTTATGCTTATTAAACAAATGCAAGTAAATGATAAATACAAGTTAGAGGGTTAGTATATTTACAAATGGCGGTTTAGGGAGGACTCCACCAAACTCTCATTCTTGATGAGATGTCAAGGAGGAGGAGGACCGAGGTAGATGGCCTCGACCTCTCCAACGAATGCTCCTTCATAATATGGCTTCAACCTTTGACCATTCACTTTGAACTTGCTTCCATCTTCCGCCTTGAGTTCGAAATCTCCATATTTCCCAACTTCGGTTATCACATAGGGACCCATCCATCTAGAGTTCAGTTTTCCCGGAAAGAGTCGGTAGCGGGAATTGAATAGAAGGACTTTGTCTCCCTTGTGCAAGGCCTTTTGTCGAATTCTCTTATCATGAAGCAATTTTGTTCTTTCTTTGTAAATCTTTGCATTCTCATAAGATTGTAGTCGGAACTCTTCCAACTCTTGGATTTGAATCATCCTCTTTTGACCGCTCAATTTGAGATCAAGATTGAGCGCTCGGATTGCCCAATAAGCTTTGTATTCCAATTCGATTGGCAAATGACATGCTTTTCCATATACAAGCTTGTAGGGGGAGGCACCTATGGGAGTTTTATAGGCCGTCCTATAAGCCCAAAGAGCATCATCAAGCTTTGTGCTCCAATCTTTCCGAGTCTTGTTCACAACTTTTTCAAGAATTTGCTTGAACTCTCGATTTGAAATTTCCACTTGACCGCTTGTTTGAGGATGATATCCCAAGCCGGTTCGATGTTGAACACCATATTTGGTCAAAAGGGATGCAAGCTTCTTCTCATGGAAATGGGTTCCTCCATCACTAATGATAGCCCTAGGAACTCCAAATCGTGGAAAAATTATCTTCTTGAAGAGCTTGGTGACCGTTTTTGCATCATCATTTGGGGTAGCAATTGCCTCTACCCACTTTGAAACGTAATCTACGGCCACAAGGATATACTTGTTCCCATTGGATGTCACAAAGGGTCCTTGGTAGTCGATTCCCCAAACATCGAAAATCTCTACCTCTAGGATGCCCCTTTGCGGCATTTCGTTCCTCCAAGATATATTGCCCGTTCTTTGACAAGCATCACAATGAATGATGAATTCTCTTGTATCTTGAAACATTGTGGGCCAATAGAAACCCGATTGGAGAATTTTTGCAACGGTTCTTCTTGCTCCATGGTGCCCACCGTAAGGTGATGAATGACATCCTTCCAAGATTCCTTGGATTTCCCATTGAGGGATGCATCTCCGGTAGAGCCCATCACTACACTCCTTGTAGAGGTTTGGATCATCCCAAAAGTACCTCTTCACTTCGAATAGGAATCTCTTCCTTTGGTTGTGGTTCAAGTTAGGAGGGAGCACTTTTCCAACAATATAGTTAGCATAATCGGCAAACCATGGGGTGATGTGCCTTTCAAGTTGAGTTTGAATAGCCATCAAGATATCGTCGGGGAATGAGTCATTGATCGGTGTTTCTCCATTCTCATCATGAAACCGGATCCTTGACAAATGATCCGCTACTACATTCTCGGCTCCTTTCTTGTCTCTTATTTCTAAGTCAAATTCTTGAAGTAGCAAAATCCATCTTAACAACCTTGGTTTTGCCTCCTTCTTTATCAAGAGATGTCGAAGAGCACGGTGATCCGAAAATACAATCACCTTGGATCCAAGCAAGTAGGACCGAAATTTATCCAAAGCATATACAATGGCAAGAAGTTCCTTTTCGGTCGTGTCATAATTCACTTGAGAAGGGTCGAGGGTTTTGCTTATGTAATAGATGGCATGAAGAGCTCTCCCTACCCGTTGGCCAAGTACCGCTCCAACGGCGTAGTTGCTAGCGTCGCACATAATCTCAAAAGGTAACTCCCAATTTGGGGGTTGGATGATTGGTGCCGAGATCAATGCTTCTTTGATTCTATTAAAAGCTTCAACACACTCGTCAAGAACTGGAATTGGGCATCCTTAAGCAAAAGTTGAGTGAGGGGTTTTGCTATTTTAGAAAAATCTTTTATGAAACGACGGTAAAAACCCGCGTGACCGAGAAAACTTCTCACCCTCTAACATTCACGGGAGGTGGGAGTTTCTCTATCACCTCAACTTTAGCTTTATCTACCTCGATGCCCTTTTCCGAAATCAAATGACCCAAAACAATTCCTTCATTAACCATGAAATGACACTTTTCCCAATTTAAAACAAGACTAACATCTTCACATTTTTGCAACACAAGGGAAAGATTATGCAAGCATGAGTCAAAGTCCTTTCCATAAACACTAAAATCATCCATAAAAACTTCCATTATGGTCTCTAGATAATCGGAGAAGACACTCATCATGCATCTTTGGAAAGTAGCGGGGGCATTACATAATCCAAAAGGCATTCTTCTATATGCAAAAGTGCCATAAGGGCACGTGAAGGTGGTCTTATGTTGGTCATCCGGGTGTATAGGGATTTGGAAGAATCCCGAATACCCGTCAAGGTAACAAAAGAATTTGTTAGAGGCTAACCTCTCAAGCATTTGGTCAATGAATGGTAAGGGGAAGTGATCTTTCCTTGTTGCGGAGTTTAATTTCCGGTAGTCAATGCACATACGCCAACCGGTGATCATTCGTGTGGGTATTAATTCATTCTTTTCATTTGTCACTACCGTAGTACCTCCTTTCTTAGGTACCACTTGGACGGGGCTAACCCACAAAGAATCCGATATGGGATATATGATTCCGCATCAAGTAATTTCATGACTTCTCCTTTGACAACTTCTTGCATGTGGGGGTTCAATCTTCTTTGGGGTTGAATGGTAGGTCTATGGTCGTCCTCTAGATGAATCCTATGCATGCAAAAGTTGGGACTAATTCCCTTTAGGTCATCTAGACTATAACCTATAGCCTTCTCATGTTGTTTCAACACATTAAGCAATTTACCCAATTGGTCATCATCAAGTCTATCATTAACAATCACGGGTTTGGTCTTTGACTCATCAAGGTAAGCATATTTCAAATTTGGGGGAAGGGGTTTCAAAGTAGGAGTTTGTACCTTCCTTTCCTCCTTTGGAGTGTCATTGAGAATTTGCTCCATCTCCATTAGACATTCCATTCTCATGACATATTCTTCTTCACTTTCATTAACCTCATCATATTCAAATTCCATGATGGGTTCCTCTTGCACTTGAGTTTGTAGAATATCTTCTAGGATAGATTGCTCATCCTCTATGGGTTGACATGCTTCCACTAGAATATTATGCACCAACTCGGATTGTGCATGAGTGAGTTCTTTGTTAGCTAGAGCGGCCTCAAAGAGATCCACCTCCAATTCCCAATACATGCTCTTAGCCTTACTTGCTTCTAAGGCCTCTAATGCTTGCATGGGATCCTTGAAGTAAGGGATACTCAAGTGGTCCTCTACAAAACAATCTATGAAATCCATTCTTGCAAAATATCAAACAACTAGAAAACGATTAGAACAAACCTTGAGGAGTTTTACTTCCCCAAGGTGAAAAAGACACAACTAAAAATAACAAAAGAAATCTAAAATCAATTAAACACCGTCCCTGAGCAACGGCGCCATTTTTGATCGGAGCCATTTAGTTCACAAATTAAGCAATTGTGGTCGTTGGTCAATGGTCGATACAAAACACAATTTATACTTCACAAACAACTCTACAAATTAGTAAAGAGGCAAGTAAAGGTCGGATCCCAAGGGACGGGTATTGAAAACGAAGATTTCTATTGCTACTAGTGGTGTCTAGGGGTGTCACAAGTTGGGTTGATGTAGAAGGTTACTAAACTAAAATAGCAATGAAAATAAACTAACAAGGTAAATGGAATAAGGGTGTAAACAATTGATTAAAAGCACTAGGGTGTCATGGGTTCATAGGGGATTCATGGGATATGATCATACAAACATGTTCTCAATTTATAAGCAAGCAATTATTGTTGTGATGGATTGAGTTGGGTTATATCTTACAATCCTAGGAAAGTTTGGGTCCCGGAGCCGAATCACATAGATTGTACAACACCTACAAGTCGACTTAATCTTTCCTACTTAACACATGCATGATCTAACAAGACTCGAGTTGGGTTATGTCTTACAAGTCAAGTTGAAGAGATAGTAGATGATAATAAATGCAAGGATTCATAGGCTTAGCATTTCATCAAACATAACATGTGCATGTATTAAGATCAAAACAAGCAAGCAAATAAGATATGAAAGCATATTGATTTAAGCATGAATCATCCCCATGTTGGTTTCCCTTAATCACCCATTAAACCCTAGCTAAGAGACTACTCACTCATTATCATATTGATCATGCTAGAAAGGTTGTCAATCATACTAACATAATGAAACATGATGAATAAATGAAAGTAATTAGCAATAATTAAAAAGGGATTAAGAGATTATACCTACTAATGATTCCAATAATAAAGCAAGAATAATAGAAGTACTTGAATCCTAGATTGAGAGGTTGTCAATCTCCCAATAATAACCCAAATGATCTTCAATTACCCAAAATAAAGTAAGAACAAGAGAGAGATTAAGGAACTAAAACTTGGATTAAAACTTGATTAATATTTGATTACAATATTGAAGAGAGATTTGATTGATATTAACTACACTAATTATTGATTAGAAGAACATGCTCCTCTAATTAGACTAATGGGGTATTTATAGTGAAAATTAGGAGGATGCATTAAGGTTAACTAAGGGTTAAACTAGTAATTACACTTTTTAAGTTGAGCAAGGAGACTCCGGTATTCAATGAGAGAAGGGCGTCTCCATTTTGTAACTTGAAGGACGAAACCATCTTGATCTTCGTGATCCGAGCGGATGGAGGTCGAGACGGACGGATGGGGCATGGGCGATCCGAGCGGATCAAGCGTAAGACGCTCGGATTGGGCACGGGGGGATCCGAGCGGATCTGGGTAAGGACGCTCGGATTGAGTGGGCGGACGGACGGATCATGGATGATCCGTTCGGATTCTTCTACAGCGTCATTCCTTCTTCTTTTCTTTCCTTTTCTTCATAGAATCCTTGGGGATTTCCTTGGGGACTCAAGGATCCTTTCTCAACATTGATCTTCTACTTAGCTATGTACAAAGGCCTTCTAGTCTTGTCTCTCCTTGATGCTTGGTCATTGAATACGATCCATTTAGCCCCGTTTTGCCATGAAAATGCAAGATTCTTACTCCTTTCCTACCAAGGGATCAAAATCTCAAAGAATATGCAAAACAAAGATCTAAAGATAAGAAATGACCCAAATAGGCACTAAAAAGCATAGAAACAATGGTAATTCGGGGGCTAAATATGCGCCAATTATGGTCGCATCACCACATAACAAACTTCGAATTTCCATTTGACGATATTAAAGGTCGTCATTTTTCTCAAAAACAAATAGTGAAAATTCAAATTTACTATTTTCGAAAACTTTAAACGACGGCACATGAACCGTCCCTCCAATCGAATAGTGAAAATTTAAATTCACTATTTTCGAGAATTTTCAAGCAAACGGCGATCAAAAGCGCAAATTTCAAAAATAATGGTGAAATCAAAATTCACCATTTTCCTTCAAAATTTCAAAAATAATGGCGAAAATTCAAAAACCGCTATTTCTCCAAATTTGAAGTGACGGCAATTAAAACCGCCATTTTCAAGATAATAGTTGGGAATTGAATTCCACTATTCCCATCAAATGTCAACGGCGGCACATAAACCGTGACTTCAATTAATAGTGAAGATTCCAAATTCACTATTTCCATCAAATGTCAACGGCGGCACATAAACCGTCACTTCAATTAATAGTGAAGATTCCAAATTCACTATTTCCATCAAATGTCAACGGCGGCACATAAACCGTCACTTCAATTAATAGTGAAGATTCCAAATTCACTATTTCCATCAAATGTCAACGGCGGCATATAAACCGTCACTTCAAAACGCAATAGCAAACTCAAATTTGCTATTTTCCCTTCAAAATTAAAACAAACGGCGATCAAAACCGCCACTTCAAGTTCAAAGAAGAACGACGAATGGTGAAGATGCCAAATTCACTATTCTTTCAAATACCAGCAGGGGGATTCCTTGCGGAACCCGCTCATTCCAAAAACAGTGATAGTGAAAATCCATACTCACTATTCCCGCAGCGGCATCACGAGTTCGCTACTTTCAAAACAAGCCCATTCGACGCGGCTACTCCCATGGTCCATTAACCGACCGTACCCATGGCTGGCGAGCCTTTGTCCGCAAGCATTCAAGGACACATCCCGAAGATGCCTCGGGTACATTTCCTCACCATTGGCTGGCGAGCCTTTGTCCGCAACCTTTCAAGGACAGATCCCGAAGATGCCTCGGGTACATTTCCTTATCATTGACTGGCGAGCTTTTGTCCGCAACCTTTCAAGGACAGATCGCGAAGATGCCTCGGGTACATTTCCTTACCAATGGCTGGCGAGCCTTTGTCCGCAACCTTTCAAGGACAGATCCCGAAGATGCCTCGAATACATTTCCTTATCATGGCTAGCGAGCCTTTGTCCGCAAGCATTCAAGGACAGATCTCGAAGATGCCTCGGGTAAATTTCCTTACCATTGGTTGGCAAGCCTTTGTCCGCAAACCTTTCAAGGACAGATCCCGAATATGCCTCGGGTACATTTGCTTGCCGTGGCTGGCGAGCCTTTGTCCGCAAACATTCAAGGGAAGATCCCGAAGACGCCTCGGGTACATTTCCTTGTCGTGGCTGGCGAGCCTTTGTCCGCAAACATACAAGGACACATCCCGAAGATGCCTCGGGTACATTTCCTTACCACAGCTGGCGAGCCTTTGTCCACAAACATGCAAGGACATATCCGAAGATGCCTCAGGTATGACTCCTTCCTATGGCTGGCGAGCCTTTGTACATAGTCTAACGGACTTTAAACGACCCGCACGGACAGTCGACAGACTCTAAACTGTTCCCGACGACAGGTCCTTGATTTGTACCCTCGAGTCGCCTTGGCGTCGCCCTTGCCGACGGCAGGTCCTTGGCCCGAATCCTTTCGAGCCGCCTCGACGTCGCTTGGGTCTCCAGGTTGTAATCTTCGATTGACCTGGGGGATCTACTTTGACTCCAACAAACACCCGATGATTATCGGACTACAACATGTTTTGGAATCGCGGCGTTTGATCAACAGTTTGTGTACAACTTTACGTCGGAAAACTTAAAACGATTTCAAAAATAAAACATTTCAAAAATACCTGGAGTGTTTAATGCAAGGCGACGGGGTCACAATGACACTAACTAGAGTCAAAACCGACACCGGACCAAAACCCGACTCAAAAATTCAAATTTCGACTCCAACAACGAGTCAAACCGAGTCAACCACAAAAAACAAACATTTCAAACCTTCTACCTTAAGTTTTCCCGGATTCATGAATGGTCAAGTACCAAACATGTGACTACAAAACCTAGGATAGAACAAATAATGATTGCGTTTGTTGTGAAAGTGACAAAACAGCTCGAAGACCCGCGACGTGGCTCGCGCCTCTTTGAGCAGCCCAGGTGGCCACGTCGCTCAAAACTCACACAACCACTCATTCTCCTATAAATACCCCTCAAATGCCACCCATTTGAGAGTTACGCGAGTGTCCGCCCCCTCTTTTCTCCCTTAAAATTCTCGACTCGACTTCTAAAGTCACAACCCGACGCGTATTTACGACCTACCGATCGTAAACACGAGCCTTACACATTGTTTGGTACCGTCATCGTGCATTAAACCACTTGACCGACCATTTCGACCACTACACCATCACTAAACTTTTAAAACACTCTTTTACTTACCAAAACGGTTTTAAACCGAGTTTTTTCCGATCAAACGAGTTATTACACTTACGTCGGTCACTCGCCATAACCAAACATGTAAGTATGAGGGTGTAAAAATCCTCTTTCATTATGTTTTCATTTGTTTCATGACTCTAACATGTTAAAACATGCATAACATGAACCAAAACATGGAATAAACGAGCCAAAACTGATTTTTGGTCTGAGGCAGAAGCCCCATAGGTCGCCAACTGGCCCGTGCCTAAATGGGGTATTCAGACCAGAAATCAACCGTGTTTGTTCTCGTCATTTCCCTTAATCCATTTTTCATATTTGTAATCGGTTTTTACCATTTCAAGTATTTTCGAAACCTTTTTGTTTCATTTTACATGTTTTAACCATAAAGCATTTTTCACCCTTGGTTCCTCATACCATGACGGTTAAATCCGTGTTTCGGTCATAATATTTGGTTAATGGCATTTAGAAGGTATTTTAAAGCCTTTTATTTCATTTCTTTACATTTCCAAACAAACATGTTAGTCACCAACACAAAGTCATCCTTGGTTCTACATACCATGCCGGATTTTAACCCGGGTATGATGATGAGTACCGACTAATTACATTCAAATGGACTTAAAACAATTAGTCCATAATCAATTTCAAAACTATTCATGTCAAGTTTGTCAAATCGAACCCGACACCGAATATTATCAAAATTATGATGATTATTCGAGTCTAGTTCTTCAAATCAACAAATGCGGTCTAAACGACCCTTTCAAATCAAACCGGGTTCAAATACCCATTTTCAACACGTTTTATAACGTTTTCTAAAAGGTCAGAACACGGCACATAAACCGTGGGCTAACCCGCGCCTAAACAGGCTCTCCATTTCTCATTTTCAAAACCAGAGGGAGGTCCCTTGCACCGCCGGGTGGCTCGCGCCTCATATAGCCGTCTGGTATAGGGCATGTTCCCTTCCAGCATCAGTCTAGGACGATCCCGACTCCGGTTAACCCGGATATAGGACGGATCAGATGACTGTTCAAACCATATTTGCAAAATACCTTACTAAGAAAAATGGATCATGTTATGCACCCTAAACCTAATACGGTAAATGGATGTTTAATTTCCGTCTTGCATACAAATCAACCATTAATCCAACTCGACATCTTATACTTGATACTTGGATTAAATCAACCGACTTAGAAAGCTCTCACATGTTAGGTTTAAATTATTGGATGCGCATTCATGCATTTAAACCGTTTTTTCAACTTTTGCAGTCAACCAACCAAGATCGATCAGTAGAGGCCGCTAAACGCGGGCGGGATTGGGTGTCTGATTAAAGGGCTTCCCAATACGTACCTTCACCTCTTACTCAGAAACTTTAGATAGTGGACGACCTTATCCAGGGCGTACGAGAGTCATTCTAGAGATAGAATGCTAAAGAGGGACGATTTCCTTATCTTTAGTACCTATGTCAAACGTTGCTTTGTGCTTCGATTTGACCGAGGTATAATGTGGAATTCGAACGGGTTCCAGGCATCCCACAAATGCTTGGTGGCGACTCCAAACACGGTTGATTTCTGGTCTGAATACCCCATTAATCCGGTCGAAAGCACCTTTACGCCGCCGAGCGTGGCTTTCAAAAAAGACCGTTGTATGTCTGCAGATCGAACCGGACCTGCAGGTGGGCCATGTCCACAGTGTCGAGAGAAGGAGCGAGCCAGCTTATGTTTGTGCCATCATCGACGACGAGGAAAGCCATGATGAACCTTGGTACCAAGCCATCCTCAACTACAAAACCAAAAACGAATTCCCTCCCAACTCTGATCAAAGAGGACAAAGAGCCATCCGCTTACTTGCATCACAATTCGTGATAAACCAAGATCAACTATACAAGAGAACACCCCAAGGAATTCTCCTCCTTTACATTGACCATCACAAAGCCAAAAAAAGTCATGGGAGAGGTCCACGACGGAGAATGTGGCCCTCACATGAGGGCAATGATGCTTACTCGAAAAATCACACGGCTAGGTTACTACTGGACCACCATGGAAGCCGATTGCCGTAACTACGTGAAACAATGCTACAATTGCCAAATCTTCGCCAACATACAACACATACCACCATCCATTTTATACACCATGACGTCACCCTGGCCTTTCTCAACCTGGGGCATCGACATCATCGGGAAAGTCAACTCGGTAGGCACCAAGAGGCATTGCTTCGTCCTCGTCGCCATCGAATACTTCACCAAATGGGTGGAAGCACAGTCATATGCATTCTTGACCGCCAAACAAGTGGCCAAGTTCATTCAAAACAACATCATCTGCCAGTATGGGGTACCCCATGAAATCATCAGCAATCAAGGCTCACACTTCCGGGCGGAAACTCAAGCTCTGCTGGACAAATACAAAATCAAACGACATCGATCATCCCCCTACCGTCCCCAAACCAACGGAGCGATGGAGGCAGCGAACAAAACTCTTGTCACCATTATCAAGAAAATGCAAGACAATTACCGCGATTGGCCGAGCAAACTCCCATTCGCACTCTGGTGATACCGAACCTCCATTCGAACACCGAAAGGCGCAACATCCTTCTACCTAGCATACGGTATGGAGGCGGTTCAACCGGTAGAGTTAGAGGTCCCTTCTCTATGCATCCTACTGGAGAGTCAAGTCCCTGAGGCGGAATGGACCCGTCAAAGGTACGAGCAACTCACTCTTCTAGACGAACAACGACTCAACGCCTTGCACAACGTCCAGCTATACCAACGACGTATACAACGGGCATTCAACAAGAAGGTTATACCTAGGAACATCAAGGAGGGAGACTTGGTCCTCAAGTCAGTTCGAGTACCATTACCCGTCGATTTGAGGAGAAAATTTAAATCCAACGTGGCCGGGCCATACCTGGTCAAGAAAATACTTTCGGGGGGCGCAGTGAGACTGAGTGACCTAGACGGGGAGGATTTTACAAACCCGACTAGCCTAGACCAACTCAAGAAATACTACCCTTGAACCATAGCAACGAACGACCTAGCCTAGTTTTACGACTAGCAACCAACTTAACCCCTTTTCAAGTCAAGTTCCTCAACGTATTCTGATTTGAAATCGCATGTTTTATCGAGTCTAAGCTGTGTGGGCATGGTACACGTCTTGGTCTGTGGATTTGGGGCCACCTACCGGTCCGCAGTCGCGGGCCACCTGCACGCCAAGCCAATCTGTGGACATGCAGCGGTATTTTGAAAGCCACGCTCGGCGGCGTAAAGGTGCTTTCGACCGGATCGTTTTAGATCGGTCGGTTTCGTCTCGGTAAGGGTCTCGAAATGATTAGAGATGTTCGGAGTCGCCACCAAGCATTTGTGGGATGCCTGGAACCCGTTTGAAATCCACTTTATACCTCGGTCAAATCGAAGCACATAGCAGCGTTTGACATAGGTACTAAAGATAAGGAAATCGTACCTCTTTAGCATCCTATCTCTAGAATGACTCTCGTACACCCTGGATAAGGTCGTCCACTATCCAAAGTTTCTGAGTAAGAGGTGAAGGTACGTATTGGGAAGCCCTTTAATCAGACACCCAATCCCGCCCGCGTTTAGCGGCCTCTACTGATCGATCTTGGTTGGTTGAATGCAAAAGTTGATAAAACGGTTTAAATGCATGAATGCGCATCCAATGATTTAAACCTAACATGTGAGAGCTTTCTAAGTCGGTTGATTTAATCCAAGTATCAAGTATAAGATGTCGAGTTGGATTAATGGTTGATTTGCATGCAAGACGGAAATTAAACATCCATTTACCGTTGATACCGTCGTTTTGTATCAAAATTAAATTTATAAATCCGAACTACTACTGTAGACAGCGGTAGCACGAGTCGAACCACAGGGAGGAAGGGAATTTCAGTTGTTCTATATTTCAGTCTAGAAGTAACAAATAAGGGGGATGTTTTGAGTTGTTTTATACTAATAGAAATAAATGAACTATAAAAGAAACTGGATTAAATCAAATATAAAAAGGGGTGCTAAGATGGTCGGTTCACTATAGCTATGATGGCGCATGTCCTAGGTGAGTCTGAAATAAAGTCGTGTAGGATGGGTAAAACAAGTCCTCTCGGTCCAAGTTCACTAGTAGCTCCTTTCGGCCTATGCTACTAGCCGCTAAGTCTCACTAATGCTACCTCTCGCACTGAAAAGTGATTCTTAAAGCCTAAATTACCTGTCTTTCGATCTTGGCAAGTTAGTCGTTCTAATTCATTAATTATTTCCTTCCCCTATCTCTCGATCTTAATGGGTTGGTCAATACTAAGCATCTAACAGGTCCCCTCTCGGTCTCGTTGTGAAATATTGCGATTAATAAATTAAAACGGTGCTAATCATACACGCGTCAGTCGATCGACCACGATAGGCAGTCGATCGACCAACTAGCACAGTCGATCGACCAGAGAAGCCAGTCGATCGACCAATGCCCTAATTTAGGTCGCCTAATTCTACGCCGCCTAACTACAGTTCCCCTACATCCTAGCACATGGGATTTAGCTACTCACGATTACGATAAAAACAACAACAAGATTAACGTATAAAGCTACTGAATTCATGATTAAATTAACTAAACAAGCAAATAACATGAGACAATAAATTGGCTAAGGGAATTCTAACTAGCAATTTCTAATCTATGAACGGAATAAAACTATGAAACAGAATATAAGAACAGGGGAATAACGTAAAAGCAAGAAGGAAGATCAAAACCGAATGCAAAAGTAAATTGTATTGAATGATTCAAACTTGAATGTTAAACCCTAATTATTTCCCTAAACTAATGATAAGAACTTTAATGATAAAAACTGGATGATTATTCTGAAAACTAAAGCTACGTTATATAGGAATATCACGCAACTCTTATTCCTAAACCTAATATTCAATGGGCTTCTAAATCTCGTCTTTAAATTCTCGTCAGACTCGTGGAGTGGTCGATCGACCAATGAGGCCAGTCGATCGACCAAGAGCGCTGTACAGAATTGCATTCTGACGATTCCTGCAGCGCGCACCGATCTTAAAACAGCTGCTATTTCTTCGTTACTTGGTCAAATCAGGCGTTCTATGCGGCGTTGGAAAGCTAAGAGGATACGCTTTCACCGCCAATTGGAATCACTCGATTATCTACTCTAGAATTCGAGATATAACCATCTGAAGCAGCCTGCAATGTCGAGAAGCATTCTGACGGTCTATAGACCATGTAGGTCGGTCTATAGACCACTGTAGCTGGCAATCCGCTTCTAAAACTCTCGCAAATGCATCTTTCAGGCCTTGAAATGCATTCTAAACTTCAAGTCCAAGTCAAATATTCATGTCCTTCCTAAGCTTAGCTTTCGAGGTCAAGATTTGGTTCATTTTCCACTCATTTCCGCAATAATCTACAATATTACATAAAAATACGAGAGTAGACAAAAATAGGGGAAATAGTAGAATAAACTACATATAATAGACATAAAATGCGTGGAAATAAATATGTAAAACATCATATTATAGACACGCATCAAACTTCCCCAAACCAAACCTTTGCTTGTCCCCAAGCAAACTAAATGCAAAACTAAATCTAGATAGGAAGGAGCAAAACATGGACAAACTGAAAATCGTCTACTTAAACCAATTTAATGCCTATGAATCAACTACTAATAGCTCAAAGTCACGCAAACGAATTTATGCATATTTCGAAAAGATGTTGAACGTTTGACCTTGCAAGACTTTCAAGATTGGACTCTCCCGGGTCACTCTTCTCTCAACCAAGCAAATGGTTAGCAATTTATATGTAAGAGAGAAAGAGACAAAAGTCGCTCACCTAGACTTAACCAACATGATCATGCATGCAATATAGTATGATAAGTAATTCTAGCTACCGTGCACACACATTCCAACCATTCAGGGTCCATCACATGCCGAATACTTGCAAAGATTTGGATAAGTGAGGCTATAGGTAAGAAGAGGCAAAACAATATGGGAATGAGAGGGAAATAGCCAAGCTAGCATCCTAACAAACCGAATAAAACATCCACTTCTAACTCAATGAAATAAGCTCAAATGCCTTAGTGAATTAGGCAAACACTTCACTAATCCAAATAACACTCCTCATAAAATATAAAGCAAACATAGGAGTAAACTTTTTCTCTTTTTTCTTTTTTTTCTTTTTTCTTTGCCGTTTCTTTTTCTTTTGTTTTCTTTTTTCCGTTTTTTTTTCGGCAGTCACTATTTTTTAAATTTTTTCATTTTTCTTTTTCTTTTCCCCTTCATTCATTACCAACTTCATAGAGTGCAAATCGAGCCAAAATTGATACAATACAACGAATACCACTAAAACTACTAAACTAGCTCAGCAAAGGGTAGGCTTAGTTTATGGATTGTAGCTAAAGGGTCAACTGGCAATTTTTGGCTAATGTGGAGCATGGGTAAAATGAATAAAAGGGATTTTCGCAAGCATTCTCCAAACATGCAATACCAACCACTAACCCGAATGTATGCAGGCAAAAAGCAATTAAATTTCATACTTGTGCAAATTAATGTTACACGACATGCAGGGAGTAACTACTCACAATCCTAAATAAAACTGGTCATGAATGCCACCAGTTTATAAAGCTCTAATTCCTTAGAACGTTTTGTAGTTTGCCAAGATTTCAAGTCAAGTCTAATTGTTCAACAAATTTTGAAACGAAATTCGAGATATTGCAAAAACTTTTGCTAAAAGACGTGAAACAATGCAAGGCTTAAGCAAAAAACAGCTATCAGCAATGAATACTCCAATCTGACTCAACCTAATATGCAAAAATAATCGTGCAAATTTTTTTGAAATTTTTCAATTTTCTTTTTTTTTTTTTGAATTTTTCTTTTTTTGTATATATAACGGAAAATAAAAAACAATGCAAGACAAAAATGTAAACGTGAATGCAAAACAGAATGAAATGCAACGCAAAACCCTTCCCCAAACCAAATCACACAATGCCCTCATTGTGCGAAATCATGTGTATAATTAAGCAAAGGAAATTGGGATTTTGTGATAAGAAACTAAATAAGACATGAAATTGGGACTCGGAAACTTACAAGATTTTAAGCGCAAAAGGAAACCTCCCAAACCAAATAAGTGAGCTAGAAGGTTTGATGGAGAGCCAGCAGTCTGCTACCATAAAGTACCGAAAAGAAACAAAAGTACCGCGCATAATTCCGAGAAAGCAATTTGTGAAACGCAAAATTATGTGCAAAAAAAGAAAAACAAGAAGAAAATGTAAATAAATCGACCAAACACAAGCAGGGGAATGGTCGTGAACAGTACATCAATAAAAGCGGTCGATCGACCATACCTCCCATCGATCGACCAAGGTGACAGAAACAAGCTCCTGAGTCGCGGCTCGTCGATCGACCATGAAGGGCGATCGATCGACCGAGATACCTGCTGTAAGTTTCTGATTTCTTCGAATTAGCTCAATAAATTGAACTAATATGGTCTATGAACCTGCAAGTACACATAATGACGCGCCCAAAATTGCGCTAAACCCAAATGTAAAGTCTAAAGAGTTGTAAAACAAAGCTTATTCGCAAAATAACAAAAATCACACTCCGGGTTGCCTCCCGGCTAGCGTTGGTTTCAGTCAGGTCCCGCTCGACCTCTTTTTCTTCAGCCAACTACTCTAAATGAACCCAATCAAAATAGCTCAAAGCTCGCAGCAACCTATCAAAAAGCTGCGCAAGTGCTACACAAAACTGTAAGTAGCACCATATTATAGAAATAGCATAGGAAATTGAAATACAAAATCGTTTAAGCCTAACGAATTTCCTATGAAAGCTCCTAAAATCATTCATAAAATAATTCTGCCCTCCAGCTAAGGGTGGAATATAAAAGCTCAAATTAACCGCAGGTGGTAAATGAAGGAGCTCTGTAGCATTTGACTCAAAAATAACGCGAGTAGAATCCAGATACTCAGACGGGTAAGAACTGTGAGGTGGAGGAGTATGGTCAGCTAAAGGTGAAAGTGGATAATCATCCCAGATGCAAGGGGCTGTAAAGTCAATTGAGTCAGTGGGGTCTTTTAAAATAGGCTCATCATCTATATCTTCATAAGTATCCCATTTGACCTCAAGACTGTCTAAATCTACCTCCTCACTCTCTGCATCGCTAGACTCGTCAAGATGGAGATTCTCGAAGAGAACCTCCAAATCATCCTCACTATCTGTGCAAGAATCATAAAGGGGTTCTAAACTATCCTCATAAAAAGGATTGTCAACCACGCTAGTGGTCTCCTCTATGTCTCCGTCAGCATTTCCTAGATCGGTTTTTAAGGTCTCACCCATCCCCTCATTTGAGCCAACATGAAGAGAAAAGTTGGGTTTAAGAGATTCAGCAGCAAACCAATCAAAAAATTCTAATACCTCTTTTACGAGCATTCCTGTGAAATCCCCCTTACCAATAGAATTTAGGTATGCTCGCGTAGGGTCAGTCACTCCATGGATGATAGTCAAGAATATTTGGAGTTTAGAGAATGCATCTCGTCTGGGCTCGACCCACTCCATAAGCCTGGCGAAATAAGCGCCAAAAATTTCGTTCTCTTCCTGCGGAAATCTCAGAAAGAACGACATGAGAACGGTCTTAAGGAACCGAGGTTCCCTGAGACTAAAGAAAGAAAGACTAAAATTAAAAACAACTAAAAATTAGCGCTGCCTCCCCGGCAACGGCACCAAAATTTGATACCGTCGTTTTGTATCAAAATTAAATTTATAAATCTGAACTACTACTGTAGACAGCGGTAGCACGAGTTGAACCACAGGGAGGAAGGGAATTTCAGTTGTTCCATATTTCAGTCTAGAAGTAACAAATAAGGGGGATGTTTTGAGTTGTTTTATACTAATGGCAATAAATGAACTATAAAAGAAACTGGATTAAATCAAATATAAAAAGGGGTGCTAAGATGGTCGGTTCACTATAGCTATGACGGCGCATGTCCTAGGTGAGTCTGAAATAAAGTCGTGTAGGATGGGTAAAACAAGTCCTCTCGGTCCAAGTTCACTAGTAGCTCCTTTCGGCCTATGCTACTAGCCCCTAAGTCTCACTAATGCTAGCTCTCGCACTGAAAAGTGATTCTTAAAGCCTGAATTACCTGTCTTTCGATCTTGGCAAGTTAGTCGTTCTAATTCATTAATTATTTCCCTCCCCTATCTCTCGATCTTAATGGGTTGGTCAATACTAAGCATCTAACAGGTCCTCTCTCGGTCTCGTTGTCAAATATTGCGATTAATAAATTAAAACGATGCTAATCATACACGCGTCAGTCGATCGACCACTATAGGCAGTCGATCGACCAACTGGCATAGTCGATCGACCAGAGAAGCCAGTCGATCGACCAATGCCCTAATTCAGGTCGCCTAATTCTACGCCGCCTAACTACAGTTCCCCTACATCCTAGCACATGGGATTTAGCTACTCACGATTACGATAAAAACAACAACAAGATTAACGTATAAAGCTACTGAATTCATTATTAAATTAACTAAACAAGCAAATAACATGAGACAATAAATTGGCTAAGGGAATTCTAACTAGCAATTTCTAATCTATGAACGGAATAAAACTATGAAACAGAATATAAGAACATGGGAATACCGTAAAAGCAAGAAGGAAGATCAAAACCGAATGCAAAAGTAAATTGTATTGAATGATTCAAACTTGAATGTTAAACCCTAATTATTTCCCTAAACTAATGATAAGAACTTTAATGATAAAAACTGGATGATTATTCTGAAAACTAAAGCTACGTTATATAGGAATATCACGCAACTCTTATTCCTAAACCTAATATTCAATAGCCTTCTAAATCTCGTCTTTAAATTCTCATCAGACTCGTGGAGTGGTCGATCGACCAATGAGGCCAATCGATCGACCAAGAGCGCTGTACAGAATTGCATTCTGACGATTCCTACAGCGCGCACCGATCTTAAAACAGCTTCCATTTCTTCGTTACTTGGTCAAATCAGGCGTTCTACACGGCGTTGGAAAGCTAAGAGGATAAGCTTTCACCGCCAATTGGAATCACTCGATTATCTGCTCTAGAACAGGAGATATAGCCATCTGAAGCAGCCTGCAATGTCGAGAAGCATTCTGACGGTCTATAGACCATGTAGGTCGGTCTATAGACGACTGTAGCTGGCAATCCGCTTCTAAAACTCTCGCAAATGCATCTTTCAGGCCTTGAAATGCATTCTAAACTTCAAGTCCATGTCAAATATTCATGTCCTTCCTAAGCTTAGCTTTCGGGGTCAAGATTTGGTTCATTTTCCACTCATTTCCGCAATAATCTGCAATATTACATAAAAATACGAGAGTAGACAAAAATAGGGGAAATAGTATAATAAACTACATATAATAGACATAAAATGCGTGGAAATAAAGATGTAAAACATCATATTATAGACACGCATCAAACTTCCCCAAACCAAACCTTTGCTTGTCCCCAAGCAAACTAAATGCAAAACTAAATCTATATAGGAAGGAGCAAAACATGGACAAACTGAAAATCGTCTACTTAAACCAATTTAATGCATATGAATCAACTACTAATAGCTCAAAGTCACGCAAACGAATTTATGCATATTTCGAAAAGATGTTGAACGTTTGACCTTGCAAGACTTTCAAGATTGGACTCTCCCGGGTCACTCTTCTCTCAACCAAACAAATGGTAAGCAATTTATATGTAAGAGAGAAAGAGACAAAAGTCGCTCACCTAGACTCAACCAACATGATCATGCATGCAATATAGTATGATAAGTAATTCTAGCTACCGTGCACATACATTCCAACCATTCAGGGTCCATCACATGCCGAATACTTGCAAAGATTTGGATAAGTGAGGCTATGGTTAAGAAGAGGCAAAACAATATGGGAATGAGAGGGAAATAGCCAAGCTAGCATCCTAACAAACCGAATAAAACATCCACTTCTAACTCAATGAAATAAGCTAAAATGCCTTAGTGAATTAGGCAAACACTTCACTAATCCAAATAACACTCCTCATAAAATATAAAGCAAACATAGGAGTAAACTTTTTCTCTTTTTTCTTTTTTTTCTTTTTTCTTTGCCGTTTATTTTTCTTTTGTTTTCTTTTTTCCGTTTTTTTTCGGCAGTCACTATTTTTTCAATTTTTTCATTTTTCTTTTTCCTTTCCCCTTCATTCAGTACCAACTTCATAGAGTGCAAATCGAGCCAAAATTGATACAATACAACGAATACCACTAAAACTACTAAACTAGCTCAGCAAAGGGTAGGCTTTGTTTATGGATTGTACCTAAAGGGTCAACTGGCAATTTTTGGCTAATGTGGAGCTAATGGGTAAAATGAATAAAAGGGATTTTTGCAAGCATTCTCCAAACATGCAATACCAACCACTAACCCGAATGTATGCAGGCAAAAAGCAATTAAATTTCATACTTGTGCAAATTAATGTTACACGACATGCAGGGAGTAACTACTCACAATCCTAAATAAAACTGGTCATGAATGACACCAGTTTATAAAGCTCTAATTCCTTAGAACGTTTTGTAGTTTGCCAAGATTTCAAGTCAAGTCTAATTGTTCAACAAATTTTGAAACGAAATTCGAGATATTGCAAAACGTTTTGCTAAAAGACGTGAAACAATGCAAGGCTTAAGCAAAAAACAGCTATCAGCAATGAATACTCCAATCTGACTCAACCTAATATGCAAAAATAATCGTGCAAATTTTTTTGAAATTTTTCAATTTTCTTTTTTTTTTTGAATTTTTTTTTTGTATATATAACGGAAAATAAAAAACAATGCAAGACAAAAATGTAAACGTGAATGCAAAACAGATTGAAATGCAACGCAAAACCCTTCCCCAAACCAAATCACACAATGCCCTCATTGTGCGAAATCATGTGTATAATTAAGCAAAGGAAATTGGGATTTTGTGATAAGAAACTAAATAAGACATGAAATTGGGACTCGGAAACTTACAAGATTTTAAGCGCAAAAGGAAACCTCCCCAAACCAGCGTGAGCTAGAAGGTTTCAGTAGCCAGCAGTGCTACCATAAAGTACCTGAAAAGAAACAAAAGTACCGCGCATAATTCCGAGAAAGCAATTTATGAAACGCAAAATTATGTGCAAAAAGAAAAACAGAAGAAAACAGAAATAAATCGACCAAACACAGCAGGGGAATGGTCGTGAACAGGTACATCAGCGAAAAGCGGTCGATCGACCATACCTCCCAGTCGATCGACCAAGGTGACAGGAAACAGAAGCTCCTGGAGTCGCGGCTCAGTCGATCGACCATGAAGGGCAGTCGATCGACCGAGATACCTGCTGTAAGTAGACCTGGCAAACAGATCGGGTCGTGTCGGGTTCGTGTTCGTGTTACATGTAAACGGGTCACAAACCCTCAAACCCAAACCCGACCCAATTAAATATCGTGTCGTGTTCGTGTTGACCCACTTACATAAATGGGTCATCAAGCCACAACCCTAACCCGTTAATTTCGTGTCGGGTTCGTGTCGTGTTTTCGTGTTATGTCCATATTTGGAAAGTTTAAGTATATTTATGTGATGGAGGATCGCAAAAATTAGGATTAATTTAGTAAAGAGGTCATTCGTGTCGGGTTCGTGTTTAGAGAGCTCAACCCACTTAAATATCGTGTCGTGTTCATGTCGACCCACTTACATAAATGGGTCATTGAGCCTCAACCCAAACCCATTAATTTCGTGTCGTGTTTTCGTGTCGTGTCATGGTTTGCCAGCTCTAGCTGTAAGTTTCTGATTTCTTCGAATTAGCTCAATAAATTGAACTAATATGGTCTATGAACCAGCAAATACACATAATCACGCGCCCAAAATTGCGCTAAACCCAAATGTAAAGTCTAAAGAGTTGTAAAACAAAGCTTATTCGCAAAATAACAAAAATCACACTCCGGGTTGCCTCCCGGTTAGCGCTGGTTTCAGTCAGGTCCCGCTCGACCTCTTTTTCTTCAGCCAACTACTCTAAATGAACCCAATCAAAACAACTCAAAGCTCGCAGCAACCTGTCAAAAAGCTGCGCATGTGCTACACAAAACTGTAAGTAGCACCATATTATAGAAATAGCATAGGAAATTGAAATACAAAATCGTTTAAGCCTAACGAATTTCCTATGAAAGCTCCTAAAATCATTCATAAAATAATTCTGCCCTCCAGCTAAGGGCGGAATATAAAAGCTCAAATTAACCGCAGGAGGTAAATGAAGGAGCTCTATAGCATTTGACTCAAAATAACGCGAGTAGAATCCAGATACTCAGACGGGTAAGAACTGTGAGGTGGAGGAGTATGGTCAGCTAAGGGTGAAGGTGGATAATCATCCCAGATGCAAGGGGCTGTAAAGTCAATTGATTCAGTGGGGTCTCCTAAAATAGGCTCATTATCTATATCTTCATAAGTATCCCATTTGACCTCAAGACTGTCTAAATCTACCTCCTCACTCTCTGCATCGCTAGACTCGTCAAGATGGAGATTCTCGAAGAGAACCTCCAAATCATCCTCACTATCTGTGCAAGAATCATAAAGGGGTTCTAAACTATCCTCATAAAAAGGATTGTCAACCACGCTAGTGGTCTCCTCTATGTCTCCGTCAGCATTTCCTAGATCGGTTTCTAAGGTCTCACCCATCCCCTCATTTGAGCCAACATGAAGAGAAAAGTTGGGTTTAAGAGATTCAGCAGCAAACCAATCAAAAAATTCTAATACCTCTTTTACGAGCATTCCTGTGAAATCCCCCTTACCAATAGAATTTAGGTATGCTCGCGTAGGGTCAGTCACTCCATGGATGATAGTCAAGAATATTTGGAGTTTAGAGAATGCATCTCGTCTGGGCTCGACCCACTCTATAAGCCTGGCGAAATAAGCGCCAAAAATTTCGTTCTCTTCCTGCGGAAATCTCAGAAAGAACGACATGAGAACGGTCTCAAGGAACCGAGGTTCCCTGAGACTAAAGAAAGAAAGACTAAAATTAAAAACAACTAAAAATTAGCGCGCCTCCCCAAGAACGGGCAGCGCCAAAATTTGATACCGTCGTTTTGTATCAAAATTAAATTTATAAATCTGAACTACTACTGTAGACAGCGGTAGCACGAGTCGAACCACAGGAGGAAGGGAATTTCAGTTGTTCCATATTTCAGTCTAGAAGTAACAAATATGGGGGATGTTTTGAGTTGTTTTATACTAATAGAAATAAATGAACTATAAAAGAAACTGGATTAAATCAAATATAAAAAGGGGTGCTAAGATGGTCGGTTCACTATAGCTATGACGGCGCATGTCCTAGGTGAGTCTGAAATAAAGTCGTGTAGGATGGGTAAAACAAGTCCTCTCGGTCCAAGTTCACTAGTAGCTCCTTTCGGCCTATGCTACTAGCCACTAAGTCTCACTAATGCTACCTCTCGCACTGAAAAGTGATTCTTAAAGCCTAAATTACCTGTCTTTCGATCTTGGCAAGTTAGTCGTTCTAATTCATTAATTATTTCCCTCCCCTATCTCTCGATCTTAATGGGTTGGTCAATACTAAGCATCTAACAGGTCCCCTCTCGGTCTCGTTGTCAAATATTGCGATTAATAAATTAAAACGGTGCTAATCATACACGCGTCAGTCGATCGACCACTATAGGCAGTCGATCGACCAACTGGCATAGTCGATCGACCAGAGAAGCCAGTCGATCGACCAATGCCTTAATTCAGGTCGCCTAATTCTACGCCGCCTAACTACAGTTCCCCAACATCCTAGCACATGGGATTTAGCTACTCACGATTACGATAAAAACAACAACAAGATTAACGTATAAAGCTACTGAATTCATGATTAAATAACTAATCAAGCAAATAACATGAGACAATAAATTGGCTAAGGGAATTCTAACTAGCAATTTCTAATCTATGAACGGAATAAAACTATGAAACAGAATATAAGAACATGGGAATACCGTAAAAGCAAGAAGGAAGATCAAAATCGAATGCAAAAGTAAATTGTATTGAATGATTCAAACTTGAATGTTAAACCCTAATTATTTCCCAAAACTTATGATAAGAACTTTAATGATAAAAACTGGATGATTATTCTGAAAACTAAAGCTATGTTATATAGGAATATCACGCAACTCTTATTCCTAAACCTAATATTCAATGGGCTTCTAAATCTCGTCTTTAAATTCTCGTCAGACTCGTGGAGTGGTCGATCGACCAATGAGGCGAGTCGATCGACCAAGAGCGCTGTACAGAATTGCATTCTGACGATTCCTGCAGCGCGCACCGATCATAAAACAGCTGCCATTTCTTCGTTACTTTTTCAAATCAGGCGTTCTACGCGGCGTTGGAAAGCTAAGAGGATAATATTTCACCTCCAATTGGAATCACTCGATTATCGGCTCTAGAACTCGAGATATAGCCATCTGAAGCACCCTGCAATGTCGAGAAGCATTCTGACGGTCTATAGACCATGTAGGTCGGTCTATAGACCACTGTAGCTGGCAATCCGCTTCTAAAACTCTCGCAAATGCATCTTTCAGGCCTTGAAATACATTCTAAACATCAAGTCCGAGTCAAATATTCATGTCCTTCCTAAGCTTAGCTTTCGGGGTCAAGATTTGGTTCATTTTCCACTCATTTCCGCAATAATATGCAATATTACATAAAAATACGAGAGTAGACAAAAATACGGGAAATAGTAGAATAAACTACATATAATAGACATAAAATGCGTGGAAATAAAGATGTAAAACATCATATTATAGACACGCATCAACCGTATTAGGTTTAGGGTGCATAACATGATCCATTTGTCTTAGTAAGGCATTTTGCAAATATGGTTTTGAATAATTGAATAGTCATCTAATCCGTCCTATATCCGGGTTAACCGGAGTCGGGATCATCCTAGACTAATGCTGGAAGAAAACAGGCCCTGTACCAGACGGCTATAAGAGGCGCGAGCCAGCCGGCGGTGTAAGGGGCCTCTCTCTGATTTTGAAAGTGAGAAATGAGGAGCGTGCTTGAGGCGCGGGTTAGCCAACGGTTGTATGCCGTGTTCTGACTGTTTAGAAAACGTTATAAAACGTGTTGAAAATAGGTGTTTGAACCCGGTTTGACTTTGAAAGGGTCGTTTAGACCGCATTTGTTGATTTGAAGAACTAGATCCGAATAATCATCATTATTTGATAATATTCGATGTCGGGTTCGATTTGACAAACTTGACATGAATAGTTTTGACAAATGATTGTGGACTAATTGTTTTAAGTCCATTTCGAATGTAATTAGTCGATACTCGTCATCGTACCCGGGTTAAAATCCGGCATGGTATGTAGAACCAAGGATGATTTTGTGTTGGTGACTAATAAGCTTGCTTGAAAATGTGAGGAAATGAAATAAAAGGCTTTAAAATACCTTCTAAATGTCATTAACCAAATATTATCACCGAAACACGGATTTAACCGTCATGGTATGAGGAACCAAGGGTGAAAAATGTTTTATGGTTAAAACATGTGAAATGAAACAAAAAGGTTTCGAAAATACTTGAAATGGTAAAAACCGATTACAAATATGAAAAATGGATTAAGGGAAATGACGAGAACAAACACGGTTGATCTCTGGTCTGAATACCCCATTTAAGCGCGAGCCTGTTGGCGACCTAAGGGGCTTCTGCCTCAGACCAAAAATCAGTTTTGGCTCGTTTATTCCATGTTTTGGTTCATGTTATGCATGTTTTAGCATGTTAGAGTCATGAAACAGATGAATACATAATGAAAGAGGATTTTTACACCCACATACTTACATGTTTGGTTATGGCGAGTGACCGACGTAAGTGTAACAACTTGTTTGATCGGAAAAAACTCGGTTTAAAACCGTTTTGGTAAGTAAAAAGAGTGTTTTAAAAGTTTAGTGATGGTGTAGTGGTCGAAGTGGTAGGTCAAGTGGTTTAATGCACGATGACGGTACCAAACAATGTGTAAGGCTCGTGTTTACGATCGGTAGGTCGTAAATACGCGTCGGATTGTGACTTTAGAAGTCGAGTCGAGAATTTTAAGGGAGAAAAGAGGGGGCGGACACTCACGTAAGTTTCAAATGGGTGGCATTTGAGGGGTATTTATAGGAGAATGAGTGGTTGTGTGAGTTTTCAGCGACGTGGCCACATGGGCTGCTCAAAGAGGCGCGAGCCACGTCGCGGGTCTTTGAGCTGTGTTGTCGCTTTCACAAAAAACGCAATCATGATTTGTTCTATCCTAGGCTTTGAGATATTTTGTTTTTGTGGTTGACTCGGTTTGACTCGTTGTTGGAGTCGGGATTTGAATTTTTGAGTCGGTTTTTGGTCCGGTGTCGGTTTTGACTCTAGTTAGTGTCATTGTGACCTCGTCGCCGTGCATTAAACACTCCAGGTATTTTTGAAATGTTTTGAAATGTTTATTTTCGAAATCGTTTTAAGTTTTCCGACGTAAAGTTGTACACAAATTGTCGACCAAACGCCGCGATTCCAAAGCATGTTGTAGTCCGATAATCATCGGGTGTTTGTTGGAGTCTCAGCAGATACCGGGTATCTACAGAGCCCCCACTTTGACTGAGGCTTGGACAGGGCGAAAGTCAAAGTAGAGCCCCCAGGTCAATCGAAAATTACAACCTGGAGACCCAAGCGACGTCGAGGCGGACCGAAAGGATTCGGGCCAAGGACCTGCCGTCGGGAAGGGCGACGCCAAGGTGACTCAGGGTACGAGTCAACGACCTGTCGTCGGGAACATTTTAGAGTCTGTCGACTATCCATGCGGGTCGTTTAAAGTCCGTTAGACTACGTACGAAGGCTCGCCAGCCATAGGAAGGAGTCATACCTGAGGCATCTTCGGATATGTCCTTGCATGTTTGCGGACAAAGGCTCGCCAGCTGTGGTGCGTATGTGAGGAGGGCTCGCCAGCCGCGATGCATTGTAAGGCTCGCCAGCCATGGTGCGTATGTGAGGAGGGCTCGCCAACCGCGATGCGTTGTAAGGCTCGCCATCCGAGACAAGGAAATATACCTGAGGCATCTTTGGGATGTGTCCTTGAAATATTGCGGACAAAGGCTCGCCAGCCATGGTGCGTATGTGAGGAGGGCTCGCCAGCCGCGATGTGTTGTAAGGCTCGCCAGCCGAGACAAGGAAATATACCCGAGGCATCTTCAGGATGTGTCCTTGAAAGGTTGCGGACAAAGGCTCGCCAGCCATGGTGCGTATATGAGGAGGGCTCGCCAGCCGCGATGCGTTGTAAGGCTCGCCAGCCGAGACAAGGAAATGTACCCGAGGCATCTTCGGGATGTGTCCTTGAAAGGGTGCGGACAAAGGCTCGCCAGCCATGGTGCGTATGTGAGGAGGGCTCGCCAGCCGCGATGCGTTGTAAGGCTCGCCAGCCGAGACAAGGAAATGTACCCGAGGCATCTTCGGGATGTGTCCTTGAAAGGTTGTGGACAAAGGCTCGCCAGCCATGGTGCGTATGTGAGGAGGGCTCGCCAGCCGCGATGCGTTGTAAGGCTCGCCAGCCATGGTGCGTATGTGAGGAGGGCTCGCCAGCCGCGATGCGTTGTAAGGCTCGCCAGCCGAGACAAGGAAATGTACCCGAGGCATCTTCGGGATGTGTCCTTGAAAGGTTGCAGACAAAGGCTCGCCAGCCATGGTGCGTATGTGAGGAGGGCTCGCCAGCCGCGATGCATTGTAAGGCTCGCCAGCCGAGACAAGGAAATGTACCCGAGGCATCTTCGGGATGTGTCCTTAAAAGGTTGCGGACAAAGGCTCGCCAGCCATGGTGGGGTCGGTTAATGGACCATGGGAGTAGCCGCGTCAAATGGGCTTGTTTCGAAAGTAGCGAACTCGTGATGTCGCTGGGGAAATAGTGAATTTGGATTTTCGCTATCACCGTTTTTGGAATGAGTGGGTTCCGCGAGGAAGCTCCCTGCTGGTATTTAAAGGAATAGTGAATTTGGAATCTTCACCATTCGTTGGCTTGAATTTGCAGTGGCGGTTTTGATCGTCGTTTGTCTTAATTTTGAAGGAAAATAGCAATTTGAGTTTGCTATTGCGCTTGAAGTGACGGTTTATGTGCCGCCGCTGACATTTAATGGACATAGTGAATTAGGAATCTTCACTATTGATTGAAGTGACGGTTTATGTGCCACCGTTGACATGTGAAAGAAATAGTGAATTTGGAATCTTCACTATTGATTGAAGTGACGGTTTATGTGCCGTCGTTGACATTTGAAAGAAATAGTGAATTTGGAATCTTCACTATTGATTGAAGTGACGGTTTATGTGCCGTCGTTGACATGTGTGGTGAAAATAGTGGAATTCAAATCCCAACTACTATTTTGAAAATGACGGTTTTAATTGCCGTCGTCTAAAATTTGGAGAAATAGCGGTTTTTGAATTTTCGCCATTATTTTTGAAATTGGAGGAAAAAAGCGATTTTGAATTTTCGCTATTATTTTCGAAGTTGGCGGTTTTGATCGCCGTTTGCTTGAAATTTTTGAAAATAGCGAATTTAGATTTTCACTATTTGGGTTTGTTTGTTCTCGAGAAAATGACGACATTCAATATCGTCAACGAAAACTTTGGAATTTGTTGATTGGAAATTGGGCCAAAGCCCAAATTTCGCTGAAGAGGCAAGGAAGAGGCCTGGTTTAGGCGCGAGCCATTTGGCGATAGAAGCCGGCTTCCCTATTTTCTGTTAAAAAGACGCGAGGTTGAGCTGCTGATGATTATTCATCTTCAACCTCAAAAATCTCACAAAATCGCCATTGAAGGGCCTTCTTGCGTGCTCGAGTTCTTGCCTTTCATCAACAATGTCATCTCAAGGTAAGTATTTCCTCTTGAATCCTTTCAAATTTGTTGATTGTTAGCTTGATTGAATTAGGGTGAAATCTTGCCCTAAAAATCAAATTGGGCGTTTTTGATTGAGCCAATTTCGAGTGAAATTGATGTTTGCATTAGGTTAGAGACCTGTTTAGGAGTATAGGGGTGCTTTTAGTTTGCATTTTAGTCCCCGTTCCCGCTCCCTATGCTCGAAAAACGTGAATGAGGCGAGAAACCGTCTCATTTCACAATGCCAAGTTTATTTTCTTGGGTAGTGGGTCCCACTAGGTTGCATTGTAGTTGGGAAAACCCGTATTTTCCATCTAAGGACCTTCGTTGGATGTTTGTGGGTAAAATTGGACTTTTGCCTTTTGCGACGGTCTTACGTCTGACAAAATAAGCGCCTGTTTGGGCTTGAATTGAGTCAGTTTGCCTTGAAATGGACCTTATTGGTATCTTAGGTCACCTTGAGGCGTGATAGAATCACGTTTGCCTTTTTGCGGTCGTTTTTGGATTTTTGACCGGTTTAGGCTCAAATTAGCGTATGAATTGCCTTTTTGAACCGTAGAAAAATCCCCATTGTGTCGGGAATGTAAAATCCCCATTGTGTCGGGAATGTATTTTGGCTTGTTGGCAGACCTCGTATGGGTCTTGAAATGCCGTTTTTGTGGTTTTGACTCGTCTTTTGCTTGAAAATAGGGGCGAGTCGTTTTTGTGTTTTTTTTTTGTGAATGGTTTGGGGCGGGATTGCCCCTTGTTGTTGTATTGCAGGTTGTGTTTTTTTGTTTTTTTGGGTTTATCCATTTCATGCCGTCGTAATGCCGAAATTTCGGCTGACGTTTTTTTGTTTGTAGGAGAGTGTTCGGGACAGACTGGGTCTGTCGCTGCGATCCTAGAGGAGTTGTTCGGGTCGGGCCCGGTTAGTACTCCGGTTAGCACGCCCGCCGTGGTTGTGGAGGACGTCACTGAGGAGGAGATACCTCCTGAGTAGACTGTTGGGGCCTCAGGGGCCGTCGAGGAGCGTGAGGAGCCCGTTGTTGGGGCTGTTAGCACTGGTAGAGCTCAGACTGGGGCTGAGGCGGGTAACTCCGGGGGGAGGGTTTCTTCGAGGGAGCGACGTCCTCGGGCGACTAGGCGGACGTTGCGGGACGTCAACAGGGTCGTTGAGTTGGGCCCTATCCACCACGTTGAGTCTCGCGACCATAAGAGGCGGAGAGCGGAGACAGCCGAGGATGATGCCAACGCCGCGAGCTGGAGAGCCAGGCGAGTTACGGCCCCGCGGGGGTTGCTTTTACGGGCGGCGCCAGAGTGGGCCGAGGGTTTCGACGGTAGCCAGCTGTTGTTTCGACTGGACCGACACCTTTCCTACCGTGCTCACGGGGGCATGGTGAGTCGTATTCCCTGGTTGAATTTTTGTCATTTTTGAAGTGTCGAGCCTAAATAGGCATTCTGACGTTGTCTGTTTTTGATTTCAGGAGATCGGCACCATGAGGACTTTCTCGGGCTTTTCTACCTACTTGGGCCTCTACGACGTTCTCCGAGCTGGGTCGAGGGCGTTGATAGAGAGGTCGGCTTTTGGGCCGTTGGTGGCTGCTTGGCGGGACATTCACAGGTCCTCGATTAGGTCGAACCTGTGTTTGATCCGCGCTATATTGGATCGGTACTGGGACACGACGTCGTCGTTCCACATGGAGTTTGGGGAGGTCGGCGTGACTTTATAGGACTTCTCCATGGTATCCGGCCTTCCCTGCGGCGAGTTGCCCATTGAGTTTACCGCGACACCGGAGACAGTGTCCTCTGCTGCGGTTACTGCTTTGATCGGTACTGCTTTGTCGGAGCCTTCCGACGTCACCCCGTACCTGATTGCGAGTTCCTACGTGAAGGACCACTTCACTGAGAGGGTGGCAGGTGTTGTTCCGGCGCCGTTGGCGAGCTCGGAGGCAGAGGTTGAGGCCGACGCGAGGGAGGCGCGGCTGTGGCTGTGGTACTTCTTGGGTGCCACGTACTTTGGTGACAAGGGCGAGCGCTTGTCGACCAAGGTACTTCCTCTTCTTGCCGACCTTGACACTTTGGGTCGGTTTGACTGGGTTACGCCGGCTTTGGCGAGTTTTACCCGGTACTTGCACGCGGCGGTGCGTCCGGAGACAGTGGGAGCGGGTAGTGCTCCTGCTCTGGTTGGTCCCGGCCTCATCTTTGAGGTACGAGCGCTTTTTTTTGTGGTAGTTTTTTTTTCCTTTGATTTTGATTTTGACTTTGGCAATTTTGAGAAATTGGCTAATTTGTGTTTGCTGTGTTTGATTAAAGGCTTGGTTGTATGCTTACTTCACTCCTCTGCGTCCGGGGACTACAGACGGCGTTCCCTCGGGTTACCCTGCTGTGAATGGTTGGGCGGTGTCTCGGAAGAAGTCGACCAAGTCGACTTACGAGGACTGCAGGCGTCGCGTGAACAAGCTTCGGGTTGCTGATGTAAGTTCTTCTTCTCTTCCCCCTTTTCCCTTAGATAGAGATAGGATGATTGGGTAGCTTAAGAAGCCCCCAGTTAGCTGAGCAGCTTTGTTTCGAACGCAGTTTGTTGGGCGGCCCTGGGAGCACTACACGGGTGTGCCGGCTGCCATCACGGAGCGTTTGCGACCTCGCAGCTCCTTGCGCCTGTACTTGGAGACGGCGATTGAGCCGGTTTGGTACTTGGGCGAGCGTCTAGTTCGCCAGTGCTTTACCGAGGCTTTCGTCGTGCCGGTTGACCCGCCTGGGGTGCTGTTCCAGGAGTCGACTCCTGATGAGGTTGAGGAGCACCTTCACGGTCGGGGAGGTGAGGATCTGTTGCTGCGGGACGCCGACTACGACACCTTTCGGTTGTCGAGGCTTGCTTGGTACCCTATTGAGGTATGTTTTCCTCTTTTCTTTTGTTTTCATTGCCTCTCTTGATAGGAGGGTTGTTCATCTTTGATGTGGATCCAAATGGCAGGGAGTCGACCCGCTGATGAGGACTCAGCCCCTAGCTTTCCCGACGGAGACCACATTTCAGGGGTCGGGTGGCAAGGAGCTTCAGTTGCACTTACCGGAGCCTGCGGTGGCCGAGGTGGCCGATGCCGGCATGGAGTGGAGGTTGACTGTTCTGAGGGTGAGTTCCTGACTTGAACATTCTTTCCATTTGTACTTTGCCTTACATTGTTTTGAAGGACATTTTTGTTTTACAGGTGACGACTGTTAGTCACCAGGATTTGTGGCGGATGGCCAACCGCTGGAGGGCGCTTGCTGGTGACCTGGCTACGAGGGAGGCTCGGCTTTCTCAGGTACGTTTTGTGTCTTGTATTTCGTGTAGTTGGTGTTGTATTTCACGTTTTTAGATCTTGAGGATCTGTTATTGTGTTTTGCGGGGGCATCTGCGGATCCGCGGAGCTTGCTCGGGTCCGTCGAGTTGGAGGCGACTAGGTCGATGATCGAGGCGCGCGGGGGTTGGGGATTACCCGTCGGGACTGGACTTGAGGCGCGTCATGAGGACGCGTTGCGGAGTCGAGACGCGGAGATTGCCTCTCCGAAGGCTCGTTGGTCGCAGCGGAGGAGCTTCACGTCGAGATGGAGCGTGAGACGCCGGAGAGTTTCCCGAAGAGGAGTCCGAATCGGTGGTGGTGTTCTGCGTTGGCGGCGACTCCTAGTGAGACCAGACGGTCCGACGGGAGACGTCGAGTAGTTTTTGTAGTTTGTCCGTGTCTTGGAATCTTGTTTGTACATATTTACATTTTGCGTGAGGCGGTTTGTATATATGTGTTTTTGGATTGTGGTTTGTTTTGTGATCTTTGGCTTTTTTGTGTTGTGTTTCGGAGGAGCGTTGTCGGCTGTTGATTCTCCTTTTGCTTTGCACCAGTTCCTGCATCGTTAGTGTAGAAAATAGGCAACAGATAGCACATACGCAAAATCGTAAACACGTAGAAGTATTTGGTTGAAAATACGTAAAGCATTTGTTTGAAAATCAAAATTAACCAAGATAACTTGAAGTTAAAATTTGAAATTTTGAAATGATTTTTTGAAAATTCCGTGACAAGTCGTCACGTTTGGAATTGGAAAAGAAATTGATTTGAAAATTTGAGCAATTAACTAGTGTCGTGAATTAAATTGCATCGAAATTTTTGAAGATTGACTCGAAAAATAAAACTCAAACCGTCAGGAAAGAATTTTAGAAAAGGATTTTTGCGAGTATATTTGATTTTTTGAGGTCAAGACTCGAATTTGTGAGTGCTTGAGTTTTTGAGGAAAAATGATGTCGTGTTATCAATTTTCGATTTTGGTTTTTGCCGGCAAATTGCGAAAAAAAGCGAAAAATTTTCGGAACTCGACTGACACGGAAACAATCCATCGCGGATCGGGGCGACTAGCTCTTCCCCCCTAAAAAAAAGAAAGAAAAATCGGTATGTTTAAAGCTGCGTCATGGAAACCGTGTCGGATTTCGTAAAACGCGAAAACAAGGAAATGTGAGTGTGAGGAAACACAAAATTTCCTGAATTATCCCGAAGAGGCGCGAGGTTCCTGGCGGGAGGTTTGAGGTGTCAGGAGAAACCACAAGTTAAAATGACAAGTCAACAGCGGGAATCCTGGAGAAGGTCCAAAGAGGCGCGAGCAGCCTGGCGATGGAAGTCGGCTCTCCCCTTTTTCTGAAAAATGTGCTGATCATTATGTATAAATAGGGACGTTTGCGCTTCGTTGTTCCATCATTCGAAACACAAAAACATCTCCACAAAACCTCTTCTTCTTCCACAAAAATATTTCATGGATGCTTTTGAGAATGCATTGCGACAATGGGGTCGGGATTTGTCGCCTCCCGAGAAGTATCAACTCGATTGCATGGGAGTTGGTCAATTATTGGTGTTTCGTCAAGTCAAGGTGCAACCTTCGTTTCTTGAAGCATGTTCTCGGTTTTGGGATTCGAAACATCATGTTTTCGTTTTCCCGAAAGGCGAGCTTTGTCCTATTGCCGAAGAAATTGGAGCCATTGGTGGGTGGCCGGGTTGTGTTTCGGTGCTTCCTCCGACTCGGTTGTGCTACAAGGAGAAATTCCGTTCCATGTTGGGCTTATCAACAAGCCAAGTCAACTTTCTTCTTGCCCCACATGGTGTGGATATGTTGGCTCTTATTAACATCTTTTCAAACCGATTAGATGCTAATGTCTCGGAGGTGGCTAGGAGAAGGGCTCTTGCATTTTGCCTTGTCCATGTGTACCTCTTTGTTGATGTCTTGAAGAAGGAGGGGCCGAAATGCCATGGTAGCATGACCCTTATCCATGTGATTGAGCAAATGGAGCATGGTAGAGATCCGTCATGGTTGGTGCTTGGAGAGATTATCCAAGCTTTGGATAAGGAGGGCTCTTGTGGAGAAGCTCCCTCTTTTGGATCGCCAAGGATCCTCCAAGTGTGGCTATTGGAGAGGCTAAGGTATGTAGAGCCTCCGGTTAATCCTTCCTCTTATTCCTTCCGTCATCTTACCATGAGGAAGAAGTTGTACCCGGATAGTTTTGCTACCACCGAGGCCGATTGGGCCGCAAGGTTGGCGAAGGAGCGTGGTCCTCATATCCGATGGGTGGTTCCGTGGTGGCACTTGAGGTCCTTCATGGGGTTGCCCGCTTCGGGTGGTAGTCCTCGTTCTTTGATGGTGGTGAGTTTGAAGGTTGTTTCCTTCATTTATCCCGAAAAGCTCATGAGGCAAATGGGGCGTCAACAAAAGGTGCCCGCTCAAGATACTCTTGTCCAAGAGAACGTTTTCCGGAACTCCGAGCTCGTGGAATTCTTTGAAAGGTGGTGGGCCACTCGGCCGCTTTGGGAGGTGCCAAACCCCGTTGCCACGACATGGGTGACTCCCGCTTATGTCAAGTGGTCACGTGCTCCGTCCTTGGAAGAGAGATCCAAATTTCGTAAGGACGAGGTTGTCGATTTGAAGTATCGAGAGGTCGGCAAGGCCAACCGCGCTTTCTTTGAGGAGTATGTTGATGGAGCTACTCCCGATGTGATGAGACCACCGAAGAGGAGGAGTTCCGGCCCCAAGAATATGGTGGGCCGTGCATTGGCTCGTCTTGGGTCGAATATGGGGTCTTGTGCTAGACCGGAGGCCGTCGCCGTCTTAGATCCGTTTAGGATCCGTTCCGAGGAAGACGTCCATGCTAGGCGGGCCAACAAGAAGAGCAAGGGGAAGATGTACCCCGAGGGAAAAGGCAAGGGTAGAATGGAAGAGTGAAGACCTCCATTACCCGCTTTATTATTATGTTGTATTATTGTTGTGAGTTTTTATTATATTGTACTAGCTAGTTATTGTGTGTTTTGTGCTAGTTTTATTATGTGAGGCGTGTTAGTGGACATCTTAGCTTTGACAAGTTGTAGACTCGTCGAGCTTTATTTGTTGTTGAAATTGTAATCCCTCCCATTATTAATTAAATAAGAGGATTACTCGTGTTGAAAAGTTGTGAACGCTTGTTTCTTCCATCCATTGGTAAAGGCAATTCGATTTGAATCGTCCTAAACATTTGCACTTGGGAAAGTGGTATTTTGTGGAAAGGGAGAAAGGCTCATTTTTGTATTTTTGTGGGAAAGGGAATGGTTTTCCCTTTCTCTTTTTTGATGGGGATGTTTTTTTTATTGTGGGAATGGTTGTATCCTTCTTGTGTAAGAAAGGACTACCTACGTATCCACCTGAAGATGTGAAATCAAACCATGATCGTAGTTCGAAATGTTTTGTGAATTTGATTGGGGTTTGTGGTTGTATCCCTCATGCATAAGAGGGACTGCCTACGTATCCACCTGAAGAGGTGAAATCAAACCATGCTCGTAGTTCAGGGGGTTTGTTTTTGTAGTGCAAATGGACGTTGCCTTTGACGGATCAAAGGACATTCGAAACGGGCAAGGTGCCGCAGCTTAGACTCGATAAAACATGCAATTTCAAATCAGAACGTATTGAGGAACTTGACTTGAAAAGGGTTGAGTTCGATGCTAGTTGTAAAACTAGGGTAGGTTGTTGGTTGATAGGGTTCAAGGGTAGTATTTCTTGAGTTGGTCTAGGTTGGTCGGGTTTGTAAAGTCCTCCCCGTCTAGGTCACTCAGTCTCACTGCGCCCCCTGAAAGTATTTTCTTGACCAGGTATGGCCCGGTCCAGTTGGGTTTGAATTTTCCCCTCGGATCGACGGGTAATGGTGCTCGGACTGACTTGAGGACCAAGTCTCCCTCCCGGATGTTTCGGGGTGTGACCTTCTTGTTGAATGCCCGTTGTATACGTCGTTGGTATAGCTGGACGTTGTGCAAGGCGTTAAGTCGCCGTTCGTCTAGAAGAGTGAGTTATTCGTACCTTCGACGGGTCCATTCCGCCTCAGGGACTTGACTCTCCAGTAAGATGCGTAGAGAAGGGACCTCTAACTCTATCGGTTGAACCGCCTCCATACCGTATGCTAGGTAGAAGGGTGTGGCGCCTGTGGGTGTTCGGATGGAGGTTCGGTATCCCCAGAGTGTGAATGGGAGTTTGCTCGGCCAATCGCGACAGTTGGCTTGCATTTTCTTGATAATGGTAACAAGTGTCTTGTTCGCTGCCTCCACTGCTCCATTAGTTTGTGGACGGTAGGGGGATGATCGATGTCGTTTGATCTTGTATTTGTCCAGCAAGGCTTGAGTTTCCGCCCGGAAGTGAGAGCCTTGATCGCTGCTGATTTCATGGGGTACCCTGCATCGGCAGATGATGTTGTTTTGAATGAACTTGGCCACTTGTTTGGCGGTCAAGACTGCATATGACTGTGCTTCCACCCATTTGGTGAAGTAGTCGATGGCGACGAGGACGAAGCAATGCCTCTTGGTGCCTATCGGGTTGACTTTCCCGATGATGTCGATGCCCCAGGTTGAGAAAGGCCAGGGTGATGTCATGGTATATAAAAGGGATGGTGGTATGTGTTGTATATTGGCAAAGATTTGGCAATTGTGGCAATGTTTGACGTAGTTACGGCAATCGGCTTCCATGGTTGTCCAGTAGTAACCTAGCCGCATGATTTTCCGTGTAAGCATCATTTCACTCATGTGAGGGCCACATTCTCCGTCGTGAACCTCTCCCATGACCTTTTTGGCTTTGTGATGGTCAATGCAAAGGAGGAGAATTCCTTGGGTGTTCTTTTGTAGAGTTGATTTTGGTTTATCATGAATTGTGATGCAAGTAAACGGATGGCTCTTTGTCCTCTTTGATCAGAGTTGGGAGGAAATTTGTTTTTGGTTTTGTAATTGAGGATGGCTTGGTACCAAGGTTCATCATGGCTTTCCTCGTCGTCGATAATGGCACATATGTGAGCTGGCTCGCTTCGTCTCTCGCGGCAAGTGGAAGTAGTCGACCTGGTCGAAGAATTCGGCCTCTTGATTGATCTTTGCTCGGTAGGGAGCTAAGCTGTCAGATTGGATTTTCCATGATCCGGATACCTGATTGATGATGAGAGAGGAATCGCCATGGACCCTCAGTCTCTTGATGCCAAGTGTGATGGCTGCTTGCAGGCCGATGAGACATGCTTCATATTCAGCGGCGTTGTTAGTGACGGTGAAGTCTAGCTTGACCGAGATTGGAACGTGTTCTCCCTCTGGGGATATTAAAAGGATTCCTACCCCGAAGCCTCTCAGATTAGATGCACCATCAAAGTATAGGTCCCATGCGTCGGAGTCGGCACAAAGGATGTCTTCGTCAGGAAGTGACCACGTGTCGGTCGTTAAATCCTCATTGACGGGATTTTCTGCCAGGAAGTCGGCAACTGCTCTTCCCTTAATAACATTGAGGGGTACGAACTTGAGATCAAACTCGGACAAAGATCGGTGTCCATCTAGACGACCTTCCGTTTAGTACGGGTTTTTCAAGATGTATTTAACCGGGTCCATCTTGGAGTAGATGTGGACCGTGTAGCTGAGCATGTAATGCCGCAGCTTCTTTGTTGACCATACTAGGGCAAGGCATGTCTTTTCCAGTTGGGTATACCTCGTCTCGTACTCAATGAACGTTTTGCTGATGTAGTAGATGGCTCGCTCTTCGTTGCAATTGTTTGTGCTAGCATTGCTCCCATGGCTGTGTTGGTAACAGTCAGGTATAGGGATAGAGGAATCCCCGGTTGAGGTGGCATGAGGACAAGAGGTTTGGATAGGATTTCCTTTATCCTGTCGAAAGCCTTCTGACAGTCGTCGTCCCAATCGGTGTGATCGGAGGCTCAAAGCTTTTTGAATATTGGTTCGCAAATCATAGTAAGCTTGGCAATGAACCGGCTGATGTATTGGACCTGACCGAGAAATCCCCGAATCTCCTTCTCGTTCCTAGGCCGAGGCATTTGATGAAGGGCTTTGATTTTGGTTGGATCAATCTCAATGCCTCTTTTGCTGACGACATGTCCCAAGAGTTTTCCGGAGGTGGCCCCGAATGCACACTTCTGAGGATTTAGTCTCATGTTATATTTCCGCAGACGAGCGAAGAATTTCCGGAGGGCATTGATGTGGCCGTCCCGTTCTTTTGATTTGACAATCATGTCATCGACATATACCTCTACCTCCTTGTGCAACATATCATGTAGGAGAGTTGTAGCGGTTCTTTGATAGGTTGCCCCGGCATTGATGAGGCTGAAAGGCATGACCGTGTAGCAATATGTACCCCACTGTGTAGTGAACGCAGTTTTGTGCATATCTTCCTCAGCCATCTTAATCTGGTTGTACCCGGCATACCCGTCCATGAATGATAGGAGAGCATGTTCGGCAGTGTTGTCCACCAGAATGTCAACATGTGGCAAAGTGAAGTCGTCCTTTGGACTCGCCTTGTTCAGGTCCCTGAAGTCGACGCAAACCCGAATTCTTCCGTCTTTCTTTGGTACCGGCACAATGTTGGCCACCCAATCCGAGTATTCAGACACTTTGATGAACCCAGCCTTGAACTATTTGTCCACTTCTTCTTTGATTTTTAGGGCCCATTCAGGACGCATCCAGCGTAGCTTCTGTTTCACAGGTTTAGCTCCGGGTTTAATGGGTATACGGTGCTCTGCAATTTCTCTGTCAATCCCAGGCATTTCTCTGTAAGACCAGGCGAACACGTCCATGTATTCGTGGAGGAGGCAATGAACTGTTGTCTTTCCGAGGGGTCCAGGGTTGTCCCTATCCTAAGTTCTTGAGGTATATTGTCGGTTCCTACGTTAATAGGTTCGGTTTCCTCAATGATGGGGGTTCTGATTTCCCGTTTGTCAAGTTATTTGGCTAAGTGAGATGGGTAGTCACTCAAGTCAAATTCCTCATAGTCATTCAGAATTGCATTGCAGTTAAGATGAAACGAGTCATAAGCAAACTTAGCGTTCATTAAGTTGACACGAGCGAAAAGCTCGGAAAGGACATACATCTCGTGATTAGTCAGAGGCGACACGACAAAGGAAGTGGCCCCTAGAACAGGCTTCGGGTTGTCACCATTCATGGGAGTGGGGGTGACCTTAGTAGACTCAGCCTCTGAATCAGCCACGACTTTGTGATAAAACAGTGGGAAGGGGACCTTGACTGGGACATCAGGAGTGTTAGGAGCTATGACAGACTCTGACTCCGACTCAGACTCAGACTCAGATCCTTCTTCACTTCCCTTCTTGACCATAGGGCCTTCTCCAGTTGTTATCTTGAGAATGCGGCCTTGACGATCGATCCATTTGATGGTTTTCCTCCAGCCTTGGGTAGCTTTCTCCGGGTCAGTATCGGAGACCAAGGCGGTTGGATCAAACTGGTTGTCTTTCAGGGCGATGTTGATAATGTCCTCATAGTCGAGGTGCTTGACGTTATCTTCCCCAAATAGGAGTGTGACAGCTTGTCCGTCAAGGCATGGTGACGGCTTGGACTCAGTTGATGCAGCTTCGATGTTGTCAGGGATAAAGTAGCAGTCCTGGAAGACTTCCACTCCCGGGTATCTAGCCCTGGCCACAGAGTCATTGATCGGCTCTGGAAAGCCGTGGTAGAGTCCAGACTCCCCCTCGGGGACAAAGTATCCGTTGAGAGTCAGGTGGTAGGGACGGAGGATGACTCTGTGCTTCTTGCGTTTTCGGATTAGGAGGTTCATCTCCCGGATATCTTCGTCAGTAGGTTCGTCTCCCAGCCCAAAGGGAATGTTGGGGACCTTAGCCTGTTTCAAGGGAGGCAATGGGTCCTTTAGTGGATTGAGCGGCAAACCCGGAAAATAACCCTGACGCATCATGATTCGGTTGATCGTGAGGTTGGTGAACGGGTCACCCTCAGAGGTTGCCAATTCATCAGTTATGGCGTTCACGGCTTGGAAACCCCACATTTCATGGTCGTCCTCCTCAATGGCTTGGGAGGCTACCCCTCTTCTCATAACTGCTTTGATTGGGGAAGCGGGGATTGTGATCGTTTTCCCGTTGAAGGGGACCCTGATCTTTTGGTGGAGCGTTAATGTGACCGCCTTGACGGCGTGAATCCAGGGGCGTCCCAGGAGCATGTTGAAGGACGCGTCGATGTCGACCACTTGAAAACTGGTTTGTCTTTCTAATGGCCCGGTTGCGACGGTCAAAGTGGCTAGCCCAGCGACCTTGCGACGAGTGCTGTCGTAGGCGCGTACTCCTTGATTCGTTGGGATTAAATCAGATTCTTTGATACCCAGCCTGTGGGCAGTTTTGAGAGGAATGACATTCACGGCGGAACCGTCATCCACGAGGACCATTGGTATATTCTTTTGGAGGCATTGTACGGTGATGTACAAGGCCAAGTTATGATTGGCTCCGAATAGGTGAATATCCTCGTCGGAGAAGACGACCGGGTTACTCAGATCAGGGGCGTCTCTCGTCATGTGTGCCACTATTTCTTCTGGGGAAGAGGTGGAGGGCACGGTTAACTTTCCCAAGGCTTGCAGCAAGGCCTGTCGATGCTCAAAAGACGTTGCGATCAGTTGCCAAATTGAAATTTCGGCTTTTGCTTTCTGGAGCTGTTTCAGGATTGAGTTCTCTGGGGCCTTTAGTTGAGTGTCCACCTCTAGGACGATTTGGTCATTCGTTGTTGGAACGGCCGTTGAGTTGCTCGGATTCTGATAGGGACGTCCGGACCGGGTGAGATGTCCGATTTCCTTCGTCCGCTTTTCCTTCCCTGGAGGATATAGACATCCTCAACATCATCCCGCCATATGCCGTTAATTTCAGGGTCTCGGGGATACCTTGGAGGGGTATTCCTCGGTGGGTAATTCTTGTGGGGAATATTTTTGTGAGGGCGATTTTTGTGGGGGTAGTTATTTTGAGGGTGATTTTCGTAAGGTCTATGCCAGAATGGTCGCAAGAGCAATCCATCCTGGGGTGGGTAGTTTTGAATGCTTGGGGAATTCTCCCTCGGACGCGGTGTTGGGGGATTGAAGATGAGTCGACGGTAAGCGTCGTCGAGTCGGGTGATTCTCTCAGAGAGGCTGGCTATGGCCTCCTCAACCTACTAAAACATAGTGAGCATGGTGGCAGCACTGAATACGAACACTCCGTCTGAAGGATCCTTTTCCAGAACATTCACCTTGTCGTCAATCGGCAAGATGAGATGAGAGCAGTCTAGGGTCGGCTCATCGTCAGAGATGGCGTGAATTCCCAGGGGATTCGTTTTGTTGTTCGATTTAGTTGGTGGGGGTATAGGCAAATCTCCCTTCTCAATCATGTCCTGAATAAGGTGCTTGAGTTTGAAGCAATTTTCGGTATCATGCCCTTTCCCTCGATGATACTGGTAGTAGGCGTTGGGGTTCCAAAATCGGGATTTCTTGGCGTCGGCCGGGTCCAGGGTGGGCCCGATCGATTGTAACTTCCCTTGGTCCATGAGCCTTTTCAAGGCGCTTGCATATGTCGACCCTATGTTGGTGAACACTCTCTGGGGGCGTTCAGTTTTCTTGGCAGATGGTTCGACGAGGTTAACCTCATCAATCTTGTTTGTCTGACCGTAAGGGCGAGATCCGGTTGAGGTGGATCTTTGATAACCCCTGCCAGTGGTCTTTGCTAAGACACCCTTTCAGAGATCGTCCACAATACGCGTCCCCAGAATCTGTAGATCCTAAAAAGTCTTGATATTCTGATACCTCAGTAGGTTGGCATAAACCGGGCGGAGGTTGTTGACAAACTTCTCCACCAAAGTTGATTCACTCGGCTTGCTGACCAATTGAGTACTCACCCTCCTCCAACGGGTTAGGAACTCAGTGAACCCTTCTTTGTCGTTTTGGGTTAACACCTCGAGAGTACGGGTGTTGGCCAGTGATAAGGTTATTTTCAGTCGTTTGCCTTAATCAAAATAAATCCTATACTATTACTAACAAGATAGCTAGCGGTAAGTCAGGGTCGAATCCACAGGGAGGCGGTGATTATCTAGTTTGTTTATATTTAAATCCGTCTTAAGGTAACCAATTTTGGGGGTTTGTTTTGTTTGTTATCTAATCAACTAATAACGAGTAAATAAAGACGAATAACAATAATATTAAAGAGTCTAGGGATCGGGTTCACTAGGTCGTCAAAGGGCAGAATTTAATTCATTGATTGAGCAATTTATATTGTTGAAAGTCATATGATCAGTCGATTCAATATTTCTTTTAAATCTAATTTAACATGCGGTCGCTATCATTAAATTATCTCTATTCAATTATCATGGCCTATACTAGTCTTAACCCGGTCGGTGATAATCCTAGTTTATGCAAGACTAATTAATCAATTCTGATCAGTAATTAACTAATTAGAAGTAATACGATAATGAAACAACAATTAAGAGCAATTTAACAATCAATTCATAATAACCCCTTTTTTAACAACCTAGATCCCCTTTCACCCTAGATGAATAAATTAGCTACTCATAAATCGAAATAAGCAAGTACAAATAATAATTAAATGCATAATTAAAGTAAAGAGAAGAGAAGAAAAACTTAGTCTTGAATTAAACTTGAAAGGAGACCAAAGCTAAAGACAAAACAATACGTTCAAATCAAACCTAAGCTATGGTTCTTATACTCTACGAGTACGTGGTACATACTTGCCAAGTTCATAATAAAAAATAAGATGGCCCATTATTAATTTATTCCTTAATGCTTCTCTCTTTCCAAGAGTCCAAGACCAATGATTGTAGAGCATATTCCCGTAAATAGGCTTCTTGTCATTTGGACTTTCATTGAGTGGGCCACTTCGTTAATAATTTGATCACTGGGGAAGTCGGATTTTCAAGCGACTAACCCAAATAAACTGGTTAGCCAATGCTGTTGTATTTTGGTGCATAGTCCATCGACTTCTTGATTAATTTGGCTCGCGCCCAACACTTTTAAGTGTAAAAGATATCCTCCTGCAAATAATGATAAAGAAAACATAGTAAACCGTATGGGAAGGAAATATCGTAACATTAGAAAAGTCGGAAATTAGTGTAATATTACGGGGGATAAGTATATAAAATATAGGTAAAATAATGTGTTATCAAACTACCCCATGCTAGACCTTTACTCGTCCTCGAGTAAACTCAAGAGGCAAAACAAAACAATACAAAACAAGGTCTAACTAGTGACAAAATTCAAGGAAGTCGAGCAATAATCCAACCAAGGTTTTCGAAAGGAAAACAAACTTAAGTTCAAAATCATTTTAATTTCGAAAAAAGATGTAAGATCACAAATTAGCAAAGCAAGAACAATCACCCTAACAAATCCGTCAAAATATCATGTAATGTGCACAAGTGACCATTCATTCTTACCACCAACCGTCTAGACAAGTAACAAACCGGTGACCCTCACTTTCGGGAATGTAAACGCGGAAAATCACTCACTCTCATGTGTCCAAGTGATGAGGACGGGTCACACACAAAAACTAAGCCTAAACTTGCCGACTAATACATGTCAAGAGGACTTTTAAGGGTTGTAACAGGGCTAGAGGGGTTAAAGGGAATAAGGTGGAAAAGTTTATGGAAATGTGGTGTTAAAGAGTAAGAGCTAGAAAAGAACGTGTCAAAACTCGGCCTAAGAAATGAACGCAAAAACCTCCAAACAAATACTCCTCGTATGAAATATAGCACAAACACCATTTTATTAACAAAACCTCCATCGTGTAGGACATACAACTTCTTTATTAAATCATACTGAACCCCACTTATTAGCGAATGGTACCACAATTTAGAACTTTTTTTTTTTCACTTCTCTTTTTTTTTCTCTGTTTTCTGTCTTTTTTTTTCTATTTTTTTTTTCATATTCTGATTTTTTTTTCAATTTTTTTTTTTCAAATAGATCAATCTTTCTCGTATGACAAGTATTCACCAAATTGCCATCAATTACTCCCCCATGCTTCGCTTGTATGATACCTCTATTCAAACCGAGAAAAACAAACACTTCACTAGCCCTTACTGGGGTAGGATAATGTGGGAAAACGGGTTAAAATATCGGGTAACAAAGAAACAAGGCTAACGCTCAAAGGGGTTGCAAATAAGGAAAAATTAAATTCGGGACGGCTATTTGGCTAATGTAGTTCATAAACAAATGAATGCCTCTATCATTCATGCAATCCTAATGGCAAGTACTAATCCTATGACACTCATGAAAGAATTAGATTGGCATGGATGTCCCAATCTTATTTGGCTTATGTGATCTCACAGCTTATTGGTCACACGGTTATATAGTCACAAGTCTAGTCGAACCATCTTACCACAAACAATGTCACAAGATAAGCACAAAACAATTATTCCGTTGGATTATCAAGGGCGAAAACGTCTTACAAACTCTAAATGATCAAAATAGAAAACAATTTGCAAGCAATTCATTTTCAAAATAATAGTAACTCGATCAAATTATGCTCAATTCCACAAGAATTTGCCACTACATATTCTGGTGACAATTTTTTTAAATTTTTAGCATATCACCAATAGTCAAGTCCAGCAATCAATCGGAATAATGAATCCCTACCCCATGCTTGAATAATGTAATGTCCTCATTGTATGTGAAAAATAACTAGAAAATCAGAGGACACAAAATGTAATGGAGGAAGGAAACGAGCTCACCAGATCAGAGGCATAGAATACCATTTGGTGACTTGAGGAATGTAGTCAATGGCTGAGTGTCAGTGTATCAGCAAACGTCCACTGGACAAAACAAGAAGCTGCAGAAACCCAGCGGTAAATTTATGGCCAATCAATCGACAGTCCTGGACTCAATATAGCAGAAATTGAGCCGTGAAACCCACAAATATAGGCCTGAAATTACCACCCATCGCACCATCATAGAGCTAAAATTACTGCTACTGAAGGCTTAACTCACACACAGACTCGATATAGCAGGAATCGAATCTAACAAACCCGGAATTTGAACAAGCGAGCGCGTATTCTCAGGAAACAGTCCTCCAGTGTAGGAGAATTGAACCCCCAAACGCAGCAGCATAAGTGTGACATCAAGCAGATACGCACCTCGTAGTAGCTGCGAACCAAACTTATAGCCATCCACATAAATCAATCAGAATTAAAATCGATTTAATTAGACCCATAAAGTTCTGCCCAAATCTTCTTCAAATCACCCCTTGATCCGATCTAATCCAAGCTAAGTCATAAGGTAACTGAGTTCGGCGTTTTCAAGAACGACTCTAAATAGCATTGATTGAGTCAAATGTTCAGCAATACTGGGAAGCAAAGATGATAGAAAGCACCTCAATTTCGAGTCAGACAAGCAACAACACAGACTCAGCTTGTCCAGGGCCCAATTGCTACAGCAGAAATCAAGACAAGCCCTCAAATTACCAGCTAATTGGACTCAAGTAAGTCTAGAAATTTTCGCCTAAAAGTCGACTTAATCATTCCCACAACTCATGAACACTGGTTGTTAAAACCAATGCACAACACCGAGCATCACACCATTTAAAAGCAAAATCACGGGAAGTAGTAGCTCATTTCACACAAGGGCTCGATGTAGCAGGAATCGAGCCTAGTAAATCCTCGGAATTCGAACAAATGGAACACGTATATGCAGTAAAACAGTGTTCCGACGCAGCAGAAATCAAACCGAGTCTCAATAGCAGACGCATTATATATCGAGTAGCGATTTATAAACTAATTTGGCTACAAATTCATACCTCCATCAGAAGCAAGAACTAGAAGAAGCTATCCCGGTATATCTCTCCCCAATTAGCATCAATTTCGACCCAATTTACGGGAACAAATTGACGCCCAAATCGTCATCAAATCAGACCCTATTCCGATTAGATGTGAGCCCAGAAATCCGATTGAGTTGCAATAATGAAATCGATATGGGGTTAGGGTTTCGAAATTGGGGATTAGATGGTTGTTGGGTGAAGATGGTCGCATCAGTGAGCAACCGATGAGGTGAGAAGTTTCATCAGGTGGCGCGGTGGTCGGAGCAGCAGTAGTAGCAACGGAGAAAGACGGTGGCGCCAGAGTGGTGACTGAGGGACCTGCGTCGCAGCAGGGGACGCAAGAAGAAGCACAACACGAGGTGGTCGTCATCACAGTGGCAGGGTCGCATCAGGGAGCGACGCAATGGATGGTGGCTGATTGCGGTGGACGGGAGTTTGATTGTGGCGTGGAGATGTGGAGAATGGTTGGCTGAGTTGGAGGTAGTGGGAAGTGGAAGATGGGTTTTTGTTTTTCATGTATAAAAGAACGTTTTCTAATTTCCTCTTTATAAACGCCTGTTTATACTCTTTTAAGTCCGTCTCCATTTAATTAAGAGCGGAAGCTGACAATGCTCTTAAAAGTCGATCAAAGGTCCTGCCATGAAATTCAGAAAAATGACAATAAAAACCAGTTAGACATGATAAAATAAAAACAAAAGAGACATAAACATGTAACAAATTTTCCTTTTTGTCTCTCTGTTTAGTTCTAGCTTCTCTATCATCTTCACACCAATTGTTAAGTAAGTCGGGGGGATAATGGATAGAAGGTACACAAGGTTCTTCTAACGGAGAAAACTCAATGTGTTCACAAATTTTCACCAGAGCAGGTGCTTCATCCTTTTCATCATTTAATTGGTTTACCTCAAATTCCATAAAAGTAAGGTCAATTAGCTCATGTGGTTCATCCGTAAAATCATCATAATTATCCCACCGTACTTCAAGATCTCCAACAAAAGTCTCCTCACATAGTATATCACAAGACTCCTCGTAGAATGGGCTCTTTAGGTTCTCACACAAACTTACCTCGTGGCTTGGAGCATAGTCATACCCAAAATCAGGCTTGGTCCGCTCAAAATTGTCAATATAGGGGTAAGGGATATCAAAAACAGAATCATCAAACTTTTGAACCAAAAAGTGAACCTCGGAGTCGTCAGTCAATTTAGAGTTAACTTCAACATTCGAAAGAGGAATAGTCAAAGAAAAAGCTCTCAAATTATAATCGTCAAAGAGGTCTATGTCATCTCTAAACGTAACTGGGTCACTCAAAACATGGTCAACTGAGGGTGGGGAATCAACTTTAATATCTAACTCACATGGAGTATCATGTTTGTTTTGATCTAATATATCTATAAGTTTTTTAAACTCTGCCTCAATCTTCACCACTCCAGCATTCCACCTCATCTTTGACTCATAATTGCTGTTTCGGGCTAAATATTTAAGGAGTTTCCATCGCTCCTCATAAGGCATGTAATTAAACATCCCTTCACAAGTTTCCTCAATTCTATCCCTTGTCGTGTCATCGACACCATCATAAATTATGTGACACATCTCCCAAATATCAATATAATAGCCAGATTGATTGATGAAAGATATTAATCTATCCCAATAATTATGCAATGATTCATGTTCAAACTGTGGGAAATAGAAGATGGTCATAATGATGGAAATAATATAAAGCAAGATAATAAAATAGAAACTAAGCAAAAGACAAAAGACAAACTAAATAAAAGCAAACAGAAAATTATTGCCTCCCCGGCAACGGCGCCAAAATTGATAAGGTTATTTTCAGTCGTTTGCCTTAATCAAAATAAATCCTATACTATTACTAACAAGATAGCTAGCGTTAAGTCAGGGTCGAATCCACAGGGAGGCGGTGATTATCTAGTTTGTTTATATTTAAATCCGTCTTAAGGTAACCAATTTTGGGGGTTTGTTTTGTTTGTTATCTAATCAACTAATAACGAGTAAATAAAGACGAATAACAATAATATTAAAGAGTCTAGGGATCGGGTTCACTAGGTCGTCAAAGGGTAGAATTTAATTCATTGATTGAGCAATTTATATTGTTGAAAGTCATATGATCAGTCGATTCAATATTTCTTTTAAATCTAATTTAACATGCGGTCGCTATCATTAAATTATCTCTATTCAATTATCGTGGCCTATACTAGTCTTAACCCGGTCGGTGATAATCCTAGTTTATGCAAGACTAATTAATCAATTCTGATCAGTAATTAACTAATTAGAAGTAATACGATAATCAAACAACAATTAAGAGCAATTTAACAATCAATTCATAATAACCCCTTTTCTAACAACCTAGATCCCCTTTCACCCTAGATGAATAAATTAGCTACTCATAAATCGAAATAAGCAAGTACAAATAATAATTAAATGCATAATTAAAGTAAAGAGAAGAGAAGAAAAACTTAGTCTTGAATTAAACTTGAAAGGAGACCAAACTGCAGTACAAAACAATACGTTCAAATCAAACCTAAGCTATGGTTCTTATACTCTACGAGTACGTGGTACATACTTGCCAAGTTCATAATAAAAAATAAGATGGCCCATTATTAATTTATTCCTTAATGCTTCTCTCTTTCCAAGAGTCCAAGACCAATGATTGTAGAGCATATTCTCGTAAATAGGCTTCTTGTCATTTGGACTTTCATTGAGTGGGTCACTTCGTTAATAATTTGATCACTGGGGAAGTCGGATTTTCAAGCAACTAACCCAAATAAACTGGTTAGCCAATGCTGTTGTATTTTGGTGCATAGTCCATCGACTTCTTGATTAATTTGGCTCGCCCCCAACACTTTTAAGTGTAAAAGATATCCTCCTGCATAAAGAAAACATAGTAAACCGCATGGGAAGGAAATATCGTATAAAATACATTAGAAAAGTCGGAAATTAGTGTAATATTACGGGGGATAAGTATATAAAATATAGGTAAAATAATGTGTTATCAGCCTGGATCTCGACGTTGTCGGCATACTGTTTGGCAAACTCAACTGCGATCTCATCCCAAGTGGTAAGGTTTTTCGGATCCAATGAGTAGTACCATTGGCGAGGAATCGGCTACAGAGAGGATGGGAAGATCCGGGTAAAGAGCTCTTGTTTGACCCCTTTAATGGTCATGTAGTCTTTGAAAGCACGGATGTGGTTGAGTGGGTCCTCCATGTGGGATTTATCTGTATGCATCCCTTTATATTTAAGGATTATAACGAATTATAAAGTGATGATAACTAGTCATAAAATAAATTGCATAAACAAAATCGTAAAGGATTAAGAAATAACCTTCGGTCCTAGCTTTTATGGCCTATGAACAATATCGCAATGATATTCTCCTATCAGTTGCACCCAAGATGCTCCGAGAAATGCCCCTCAAATTGCTAGAATGAGATCCCCAATTTTCTGTAAATATTAGGGTTTATTTGTGTGATTTTCTGATTAGAGAAAATGATGAGCAAAAATTAGGTTAAAATTAGGTTAGAAAATCATGATCTCCCATTCCCTTATAAAACCGAGTATAAGGTTTAATAGGGTAGATATTTTCCTTCCAAATTTTCGGCCCATATACCGAAATTAAGAGAATTAATTTCTCTTTTTTTCAGTTATTCCAAAAATGTATAAAATGTGTAAATTGTCATCTAGTGAGGATCGAACCCATGACCTCTTGGTTTGAGTACCCTCACTATTACCACTATGACACATTCATCTTGTTGATATTAAATATAACCGATTACATTTAATTACGAATTAACAGATTAATTCGTCCAAGCTAACATTACATACATTTAATTAAATATAACTTATTATATTCAATTTACGAATTGACAGTTAATTCGTCTCAACTAATATTATTTAATCTTCATTAAATAATTGTCTCATCAACACATTGACTAACTGTTTAGTCATATAAGGCATCAATGTGATTATATTTCTATAACCACATCTCTCAAACACATCCTATAGGTGTGACCTTTAGGGACCAGTTGATCACCGCCATCTGTATGATAATAACGACAAACTTTCTAGCAACCCAACCGTTATTAGGTAATCGTTAATCAACTGATTAAAATACAAAGTATACCCTTGTGAACCTGTAAGAGATTTACAAATGTTATCACACTAATTTGTGGAGGACACGAGCTCCAACAAACTCCCACTTGTCCTCACAAGTGTATGTGCGATAACCGATTCTCATATCCTAAAATTTCTCCCACTCAATGTAAAACAATTTGCAAATCCGTATTCACAAAGGTCGTATTTTACAAGCGATCATTATCAAGAGTGGTTTCCCCGACTAGAGAGTAACTTAACTGATAAACGAATCAACATTCGAGCATGGCCATGCATTTCAGTTACAACTCCTCGAGTGGCCCTGAGAAATAACTATACCTGATAAGGGTTGGATATTTTCCTCAACTCGAATCCTGCAGAGATGTAAGCACGTATGAAATGACCCAGAAAAAATCTACTTAGCCTCCAGTTACGGCAGACCGTGAGAAAGAAACCAAAGTCACCCAAAAACTGCCTTAATCTCAAGAGACAGTCGATAGTCAAAAGAATCGACTCTAGGAACACAATGGATGGCCTATCCACGACCTGGCACCGAATGTTTTTAAACATTTAGGACTCCATTACGTTGTCATAAAAATTTGTCCTACGAGGTATCGTTATAATCTCGCATTTGTGATCGATCAGTCAACAGTTTGACTTATGGCTCGTTGAACCCACCATCAATCGACTGCACAATATAATAGCCAGAGTTATCAGCTCTTGTAGGCGATTACGGACCAAAACAAAATATAATGTAATTCAGTTCACTTTGTGGCGTTCAAAGTTGTCAGTACAATCCACATGAAAAACAAAATATTATATTAATACGATGAAGTTATAAATAGTATATGAAAAAGATAATGTATCAAATTCATAATCGACTATTACAACTCAGGAACACGTTTAATTCTCATGGTAATAACGTGCCCTCCATGCTTATCATACTTCAATGGCTAAGTAGTAGAATCTGCTACAACTTCCTGTTTGGAACTATTCCAGCTGACCGCAGCACCATTAAGAGTAAGAACGAATCTAGACTGAGATTTCTAATCATCTCGATTCGTTTGGAAGCTAGCATCTGCGTAACCGGTTGCGCATAGCTTAGTATCTCCTCCATAAGTCAATACCCAATCCTTAGTCCTCCGAAGGTACATGGATTCTTTTGGTACCGACTCGTCATACTCAATGTATATGCCACGTCTGGACGTGTGCATATCATGGCATACATGATTGATCCTATAGCTGATGCATAAGGAACACGACTCATGCGCTCAATCCCTTCAGGCGTCGTGGGTGACTGAGACTTGCTCAACTGCATCCCAGACGTCATTGGAAGGTTCCCCTTCTTGGAGTTGGTCATGCTGAACTTCTCAAGAATCTTATCCAAATAAGACTCCTGACTAAGTGATAACGTCCGTCGTGATCTATCTCGGTATATACGGATTCCTAAAATGCGCTGTGCCTCACCCAGATCTTTCATCTGGAAATGGTTCTTCAACCATCCTTTAACCTAAGATAGGAGAGGAATGTCATTCCTAATCAAGAGTATGTCATCGACATACAATATCAAGAATACAATCTTACTCCCACTCGACTTGGTATATAAGCATGGTTCCTCGACCGATCGAGTAAAACCATACTCTTTTATCACCTGGTCGAAACGAGGATTCCAACTCCGAGAAGCTTGCTTAAGTCCATAAATGGAACGCTTATGCTTTCATACTTTCTTAGGATGTTCAGGATCTATGAAACCTTCGGGTTGCACCATGTATAACTCTTCCTCCAAATAACCGTTTAAGAAGGCGGTTTTTACATCCATTTGCCAAATTTCATAGTCATGAAAGGCGGCAATCGCTAAGATTATCCGAATGGAACGTAGCATGACTACAGGTGCAAAAATCTCATCATAATGCAATCCGTGCACTTGAGTGAAACCTTTTGCCACAAGTCGTGCCTTATAGGTATCTGGTTGCGCGTCTACAGAATGCTTTTATCTTGTAAAGCCATTTGCACTGTAGAGGTTTTACCTTATTAGGTAAATCAACTAGATCCCATACGTTATTCTCATACATGGAGCCCATCTCGGATTGCATGGCTTCGAGCCATAGCTTTGAGTCGGAACAGGTCATGGCACCTTTATAGGTAGCGGGTTTATTACTCTCCAGGAGTAAAACGTCATTCTCCTCGACCATGCCAATGTATCTGTCCGGAGGATTAGAGACTCTACCCGACCTCCTAGGTTCCTCAGGAATATTAACCGTATCATCAGTCGGAGGAACAACTTCCTCTATCTGTTCCTCGGTTGTTGGTTCTGAAACCTCCGACAGCTCGAAGGTTCTATTACTTGTCTTGTTCTCGAGAAATTCTTTCTCTAAGAACGTCGCATTAGCCGCAACAAAAACTCGATGTTCGATAGGCGAATAGAAGTAATGACCAAATGTTCCTTTTGGATAACCTATAAAGTATGTCTTGACATATCGCGGGCCGAACTTATCCTCGTGTCTCCACTTGACATAAGCCTCGCAGCCCCAAACCCGAATAAAGAACAAGTTAGGGACCGTTCCCCTCCACATTTCATATGGAGTCTTGTCGACAGCTTTAGTCGGACTTCGGTTACGTATAAGAGCAGCTAACAAAAGAGCAAAACCCCATAATGAATCAGGCACTACCGTGTGACTCATCATGGATCGAACCATATCAAGTAAGGTTCGATTTCTCCGTTCGGAGACACCATTTAATTGAGGTGTTCCAGGTGGAGTTAACTGCAAAACGATTCCACAGTCTTTAAGGTGTTGATCAAACTCATTTGAAAGATATTCGCCACCCCGATCTGAACGAAGTAATTTAACCTTTCTACCCAGTTGGTTTTCAAACCTGTTCTGGTATTCCTTGAATTTCTCAAAGGACTCAGTTTTATGCTTCATTAAGTAGACATATCCGTATCTACTCAAATCGTCCGTGAAAGTGATAAAATATCTATAGCCATCTCTAGCGGTAATTGACATAGGTCCACAAACATCAGTATGTATGAGTCCTAATAGGTCACTAGCGCGCATTCCAACACCTTTGAAGGAAATTCGAGTCATTTTGCCTATGAGACATGATTCACACGTGCCATATGTAGAAAATTCGAATGCGGGAATAGTCCCATTATCGACGAGTTTCTTTACACGTTTCTCATTTATGTGTCCCATTCGACAATGCCATAGATAGGTTTGATCTTTGTCACCAACCTTTAATTTCTTATTATTCACGTGTAATACTTCCGTGGTTTGATCTAAGATGTAAATTCCATTCATGGAAACTGCTTTGCCATAAATCATTTCATTAAAAAGAAAATACAGGTATTATCCTTTATTGAAAATGCAAAACCGTCTATATTGAGTACGGAAATAGAAATAATGTTCTTAGATAAACTGGGTACATAGTAACAGTTATATAAAATAACTCAAAACCACTAGGGAGTTGGATTACATATGTTCCCTTCGAGACTGCAGCAACTCGTGCTCCATTTTCGACTCGCAGGTCCACATCACCCTTTTCGAGAGGTATGATGTTCTTTAGGTCCTGCAAATTATTACACAGATGAGAACCACAACCAGTATCAAGTACCCAAGTTCCGAAACTTGTATGGTAAATCTCAATCATATGAATATAAGATGACTGTGGACAGCGGGCCGCCCACGGGGGCGCTTGGTGAGAAACGAAACAAGCGTTTGCATTTTGTATGGAGTCGCCACCAATTTTTATGGGAAATTGGAACCGTTCGAATACCTCGTGTCATGTCAAGACACAAAGTAGTGACATGAACACTAAGCAATCGTTACCCTTAGCATTCTATGTCTAGAATGACTCTCGTGGATGCCAATGAACACGGGTGTTCACAGATATCTGGAGTAAGGGGTGAGGGTACGTATTAGGAAGCTCTTTTGATCGAACACCTAATCCCTCCCGCCTCGATAGCGGCCTCTACTAATGATTAGGGAAGTTATTCATACTCGATGTATCGTCGGCTATAATGCATGCAATGCAACATCCAAGTTTTAATCCTAGCATGTGAGAATTAATACTAAGTCGGTTGACACGTAATTAGCATACAATTGGGTCGAAGTAGGGATTTAATATTGATTTACATGTGAAAACATACAAGTGATAAAAGAAATACGATAATAGAAAATACAATAATGAAAATTACATTAATTACATTGGAATAGGCGATTTATGTCGAAAATACCTTTAAAACGGATAATTTGAGAAAAAAGAATAAAAGAATAAACGAACAAGTCAGAAGGTGATAATACGGATAATAGTTAATTAATACGTAGTCTAAACAAACTAGGTCAAGGCAGAAATGGAGTTCGGGGACAGAACTCATCTCGAACAGCAAAGAGATCGCGCCCTCGGAAGAGGCGCAGCAGACGCTGCGTCTGTTCCAAGGGTGAATTCTGGCTGTGAAGCCGGAACTGCAAACCGTTAATGTCGATTGGTGATTTTAATGATGGATTAAAATTATTTACTCGGATGAAAGTGATTAATAGGTTAATTACATGTGAATGATGGTCATAAAAGCGATAAAACACGGATGAGACGGAATATAACGAATTAATTACATGATGAAGCGATGTTAATGAATGAGTCCTCTGTTGAAATCAATTAACTAGTCTAAACATGATGAATGTACAACGAATATACGACAAACATGTGAATAAACAAACGAAAACTATATCAATGGCGAATTCCAGAAGCTCAATATGAACAAATTGATTCTCTAAAATCCGGGTTTGAATTTAATGACGAAAACCCGTAAATATGGATTATTTAGGATTTAAGTCGGACTTATGATGATTAAAACATATTAATGAATGGTGAATTATATACATGTGATTATTAAACTATCATGTGAAAGAATTAAAGAACAAACAAATACAAATCAAATACGAACAAGAACGAATTACAGAGGACGAAGAAGAAGAAAAGAAGCGAGAAGCTGGCGCAGCCTCACGAAGAGGCGCAGCAGGAACTGCGCTCCTTCGAAGAGGCGCAGCAGTTGCTGCGTCTTTTCTCGACTGTCAGTCTTCTGAAAATCCGTAAAAAAAGGTTTTAAAGACGGTTTTAGAAATCGGTTTTAATGAGGTATTTCTGACGTAAACCTTACAATGATGATACGAAAAGTAAAATACAATAAATAAAAGAGGAATTATTACACCCTCAGACTTACATGTTGACGAAACGAGAAGGACTAAGATATCGACTAGTGAATGCTCGACGCGAATGCAAAGAGAGTGCCCTCGTAAGAGGAAAACGATTGATTAATTTAAATTGATTGAGTGTAGTTGGTCAAATTGGTCGGTCATGCAACGGAGAGGCTGGTACCCGGAAAGATCCGAGCTTACGTGGTCGGAAGTCCAAGCACGTAGGCGCCAATTAGTAAGAACGAAGTCTAGAATGCAAAGGGAGAAGAGAAGGGCGGACACTCGCGTGAGAAATATGAGGAACGAAGGCTCCTATTTATACTAATCACACGACGGAATTATGGTAAGACTAGGATACGGAAGGAAAGATCCGGAAATAACCGACTTAGGTTAAAACACGGAAACTTGGACAAAAAGAAAGCCCTGGGAAAAGGCGCAAAGAGTGCTGCGTCCCTTGGAAGAGGCGCAGCACTTGTCGCGTCCTTTCCGGGTAGGTTCCTCTGCGCGTAGAAAACGCGTTTGACAGCCTGTCGTATTTTAGGCATAACTTTCTCTACAAGACTCGGATTAAGGTGATTTCGGTGGCGTTGGAAAGCTAAGAAAGAGATCTAGAACTTCATGTGAAATAGGCCTGACCCAACAAAGTTGTTATCACCTCGAAAAGTGGGCCTAAATGTCGGGTTATCATTTTAACTAAATGAAATGCACATTTTGTAATGTAAACTTTTAGTTTAGACCAAAGAAGTGACATGTGACTCAAAATGAGATATAATCTCAACATTTTATGACATCCTAACCTTAGGTAGACAAGCACATTGCTTTGACTCGGGATTTGACGGTTTTAGGAAATGAAGACGTTTTTTTTGACCCGGATTCCAAATGTACTCTAATTACTGTCAAAACGACCGTATCGGCGCGTAGATGACAACTAAGAGGTAGACATTAATGTTTGAGCAATCACTTGACGATAAACTTACGAACTGTCACAAATCGTTCCGCGTACCAAACATGCGGCCCAATCATCACCGGGTGGTTTGCGGAAGGTGCAGAAATGAGGTGTCTACAAAGCCCCCACTTTGACTGAGGCTTGGACAAGGCGAAAGTCAAAGTATAGCCATCAGGTCAATCGAAGATTACAACCTGACGACTATGGCGACGCGAGGCGGCTCAAGGGGTCTGAGCCAAGGACCTGTCGTCGGGAACATTTTAGAGTCTGTCGACTATCGGGGAGGGTCGTTTAAAGTCCATTAGACTACGTAAGGAGGCTCGCCAGCCATAAGAAGAGACCATACCTGAGACTACTTTCTCGAGATGCTTCCGGAGTTGCGTAGGAGCTAAGGGTAAGCGTAGGAGCTAAGAGTAAGCATAGGAGCTAAGGGTAAGACCTAAAACATATATAAGGATTGTGCTAGGGTGTGGGACCCTAAAGGAAAGCATCGTCGGGAAGGAGGCCAAATATAAGTTCAACCTGAGGGGTAACCAAGGTTTGAGTGTAGGAACTCTAAGGAAGAGTGATGATCCTAAAGGAATACGATCCTAAAAGGAAAAGGCGATACTAAAGGAATATGATCCTAAGGGTAGAAGTGTATGAACTCTAGGGAACCTAATGAGCTAGGTGTGTGAACCTGGGTGTACGAACCTAAAAGGACGGCTGGTATGAGAACTTAAAGGCTTGTGAACCTAAGAGGATCTGGGATTCTAGGGTTAAGTTTCGGAACTAATGGGTTACTAATTCTTGTTTTAAACACGTGCGTTTAAGCTTTCTGAGGTATGAGAACTCCAAAAGGATTTTATGGGTTTATGAACCTAAGGATGTTGGTGTAGGAGCTTAAAGGTTTATGAACCTAAAGGAGGCCATTTTGGGATCTAAGAATCTAGGGGTAAGAATCCTAACTTTGGGTTTACGAACCTAAGGAAGGAGGCTTTGGTTTGGGAACTTCTGGAGAACGACACCTTTGTCGAACTCCGCGTGGAAACAATAATGTTGGGGGTAGCAGGACGTCGGTAGAAACTGCTGGGAAATCTGCTTGCGTCAGTCTCAAGCGAACTCTGGCAAAAACTTGAGGTTGAATCTGCTTGCGTTGGTCTCAAGCGAACTCTTGTTGGGGAATATATTGACGATTAGGAACATCTTGATCGCCATGGAAGAAATCTTGAGTGAGCAATATCTTGCAAAAATCTTTGCTACTGGGACAAATATTTTGACGACTAGGAACATCTTGATCGTCATGGAAGAAATCTTGAGTGAGCAATTATGCAAAATATCTTGTCATACTGAGAAAATGAAGACTTGGGTGAAGCCCCCAGTCGGAGCGAGCACTGCTTCTGATACTTACCTGCATGGTTAGTAGCCACACAAGAATGCAATCTAATATGCAAATAGAACATAAACACATATGCACGTAAGCAATTATCCCATGGACCTCGAATGAGGAAACACATAGGCTTTGCAAAAGTTGTTTCTTTATAAAAGTTGTTTAAAACTTGTTCAAAGAAGTTTGTCGTTTATAATGCGATATGCATATTCAATGGGCTTTAGACATAGGACTTGACATGACGCAGACCTACTAGGACACGACACGAAATGTAGACTTAGGTTTGACTGACGCGACATTAACTTAGATTTGACGCGACACAGGGATGACTTTGACAGACTTCGCTTAAGCATGCGCAACCCCTAGCCAAGTATGGGTGACAATGCGTATCAGTTCCAAAGGTATAAGAATTGCAAGAATGATGAAGGCATATAAAGGCAAGGCATGAGCCCTGGATCATCTGTCTACCAGGACTTCTTTCGCCACCGTTTGCTGTAAAAGAGACCCCTCTTGAGGCACGATGACTTGGAAAATTGATCTAAGATCTTTGTCATTGTCCGGACCGAGCACTAGCTAGACTTAAAATAAGATAGGAATAAAGGAAGGGTGGCATCTTAGAAGAGAAGCCCCCAGGATGAGAAGATGACTCTGGACTTTGGTAAAAAAGAGGCTGGGCGACAATAAGGAGCCCCCAGTATAGAGGTAAATTTGGTTGTGGAAAGGATGTTAATTGAGGTTGGAAGGTTTAAATAGAGGTTGGTTGATAATTGAGGTGATTGAAAGTTGTTAATTGAGATGGTTGATGATTGAGGTTGAAAGTTGGAAGTAAGGATGGTTGTGTCCTTGAGGACTGCCTACGTATTCACGTGAAGTGAAATCAAACCAGATCGTAGTTCTGAGGTTTGGTTAATTTTATTTGGGTATTGTGGTTGTATCCTTCTTGGGTAAGAAAGGACTGCCTACGTATCCACCTGAGTAGGTGAAATCAAACCATGCTCGTAGTTCTGGTGTGTGCCTAAGCTATGTTGTTAGGACCTTAAAGTGCAGGGGTCACAAGGGTAATATTCCTTTGGTGACTCGAAGAATTGATTTGAGATAACTCCCTTTGATCATAGACCAAAGAGGTATAATTAAGTTTGTAAAAATTTTCCTTGTCATGTGAGCACACTTAGTGGACCCTAAGGATGAATATGGGTATGTCCCGTTCTGGGTAGCAAAGTATTGAAGACTCCGTGTCTGGGTCAAGGTGAAACTGGATTGGATATTTGGAATGTGGAGCTCGGTAATAAGAGGCTTTCATGAACAAATCTCTGGAGCTTTGATTTTGTGGTGTTAAGGCTTGATGGGGTTAAGGCTTGTAATGTGGATTGGAAATGGAGTCTCTTGGCTTGATGTAGCCTGAGCACATAAAGGTGGGTTGAAATGACGTGGGATCAAGTTTCCATGTCTTGGCCCTAAAGGATGGGTATATTTGACGAGCTTGAGAGGATTCACAAAATTCCTAACTATCTCCCTGTAACGGTCTCGAGAAGGACTTAGGGTGTGATGATGTGTGAAAGGCTAAGCGGGGTGCTAGATGACCATCTTGATTGGTGTCTTGATTCTATATGTACTTCAGCCGTATTCCGGTTGGCACTTGGGTTTTGCGTACTCGTTCTTGATTCAGACTCAGATTCTTGGTCTGGAATATATTTCGGCTTCTCGCTCATATTTTTGATTCGGTTTTTTTGAGGATAACATTGACTTTGGGTATTGACTTGTTTGATTGAGCCTTCTTCTTTTGACTCTTTTGTCTTGGATTACGGGCATAACTGCGGCTTCGGATATTGATCTTGGGTATTTTTCTTGATTGAGCCTTTGTCTTTGATCGTGGCTCGTATCGTCTTGGATGGCTTGGGTTAGACTAGCACCTTTGGTGTGAAACGGGTTGGTCTTTAGTAACACGGGTTGTTTATTGTGGGGAATGGGCTTGCCTTCCGTCATGGATCGTAAACAAGGGAGATGGTCTGGATTCGTCCTAGACTCTCTTGAGATAGGCTCGTGCTAAACTATGGTTATATTGTGGTTTCTATTGCCAGACATGGAATAGGTAAGAAAAGAACACGGAGTTTCAGGTCCTCTACAACTTAGAATGGAACATTATATAAGTGCACTCACATTGACTTGGAACACGTGATTGTTGTTGTTTTAAAATTATCTCAAATCAATTCTTGTTGTCACAGGAAAAGGATAAAAGAAGAGATAGGATATAATATGTGGATTGAAAATTGTACTTTTATTGAAAATGGATAATGAATGTATTTAACATAGATATGAGAAGACACGTGACTCGTGGGACAGCCCCCAGGTCGTCACTAGAAATGAAAATGGACACGAAGAAAGATACTATGACAAAAAATATGGGATAGAAAGCCTAAGACTCAGACTCGGACTCGGACTTTGACGCGATCTTAGATCCAGACTCGTAATCATTGGCCCATGCTTGAACACTTTCTCTTCCAGCAACTGGCCTCGACATCCGGCTTTGAGCATTCGTCCATTTGGACACTTCGTCCTCATCATTGGGAATACTAGAAGGGTAAAGGCCCAAGAGACCTTCCTGTCTTTGAAGAGTAGGACACCCATGAGGGTCATTCTGTTCTCTTAACGGATCGAGGGTCGATAAAGACATCTTGCCGTGATCGAGCATATAGTGGATGGTATATTTGAGTTTGGAGCATTCTTCAGTGTCGTGTCCATTACCCCTATGGAATAAGCAATATTGAGAACCGTCCCAGAAGCGACCTCTCCTCTCGTACCTAGGGTCTGGGGTTGGACCGATTGGTTGGATCAGTCCTTTGGCAAAGAGTCTTTTAAAGGCTACCGTATAAGGTATGCCTAAATTGTAGTATGACCTTGAATGCCGAGTTCCTCTTTCCGGTGAAGGTTCTATAAACTTTACGTCGGTAATGCGGATTGTTTGATTATTGGGTTTAGATGTGGATGGTGAACCTTTTTGAATGACTTCATTGATACGAACAATCTCCGCCGATAAGTTTTTAACGGTTTTGATGCCACCTTTCAAATGAGAGGTGTAAACTGGGTGTAGACAGTCAATAACGTCCTCAACCAATGTCGCTTCCTTCGACTGATCGGGCATTTGTGAATCCATCTTTCTTCTTTTCACCAAATGATTGGTGGATCTTTCATCTTTTTGATCACCTGTGATATTGAACTCCCTATAAGATCGCTTAACTTCTGTACCCAAACATTTTAGGAGTGAGATAGAAATCCTACCATCCTCAATCCCGTCTTGTATGACATGCTTGAGCTTATAACAATCTTCGGTACCATGCCCCCTACCCCTATGGTATTGACAATATGAATTGCCATCCCACGATTTAGATTTCTTTTCTGGATCTGGTGTAGGTCCTATTGGTTGAAGAAGACCTAGAGAGGATAATTGGTTCAAGGCTAGGGCATAAGGTATTCCTAGATTTGTAAATGACCTGGGAGAGTTGTTTAATTCCTTTGAGGAAGGCTCCATGAGGCTGCCTTTATTGATTCCTGGATGAGAAGAACTAGGAATAGATTGCTCACTTTTTGCTTTCTCCTCGAGACCATGAGGTTGAGGGTTTGTCTGGACACTCTTGAAAGATTGGGCCTCAAGCTTCTTATCCATTTCAGCAAATTGATTCCCCATGTTGGAAAGCCGAGAGTTTAGAGTATCAATGGCTCCTTCTATCTTGGAAAGCATGAGCATCCCACTTTGGACATCGTCCTCCTTCGGTGCTTTGATTTCTTTGTCATCACGAGGATCGAGGAGATGAGAAAAGTCTAGGAATGATTCTTCATCGTGTTTAGTGCCGTTAGACCCAAGAGGGTCGGTCCCATCAAATTGCTCCACAAATGGTGGCATTGGAACCTTGCCATCCTCGATCATATCTTGAATAATATGTTTTAGACAAAAGCATTCCTCTGTATCGTGTCCCCTACCTTGGTGGTACTGACAATATGAATTGCCCTTCCATCTAGGGAATATCTTTTCGGGATCCGGGGTTGGGCCAATTGGATGAAGTTTTCCTTGGGAAACTAATCTTTGTAGAGCTACTTCATATGTGGTTCCGAGGTCAAGGAATTCTCTATGAGCTCGTCCCGGCCTTCTGGGTGGAGTTTGCGAGAGGTTAACTCCCTTGTCTTCATTGCCCTTCTTAGATGGGTGAGTCGTGTTGAAGCTATGCCCTGGCCTTGGGGTATGAGAAGATGATAAAGGTTTCATCATATCTATCTTGTCTTCCATATTGGTGACACGAGTTGTCAAGTCTTCAACGGTGGCTTGAAGCTTAATGACTGCAGCACTTAGTCCCTCGACGTCGACAGATAAACGTTCTTGAACACTTTCATTGGAAATTGCAGAATTCCTACCGAGAAGAAAATGAGGCGCATTACAACTTGATTCGACATGGGATCACGCATACTAAGGCAACAAACGAAGGATACATGACGAGACGAGATGACTAGACTCTTGACTTGTGAATCCAGAGAATGTCGTGAGTGACTTCTCGTGTTTGGATTCTCGGTATTTGACCTTGATTTTAGACTCGAGTGTTGACAGAGACGGAGTGACCCTTATATGATTGACCTTATTGACGGGATTTATAACACATGTTAATCCTGGACTCGAGGTTTGCTCATAGGTGTTAAGAAGACTGTTGTAGTTTAGACTGAAATATGAGGCCTATTGAGACTCGTGTGTTGAGCCTCGGAACGTGTGACTCGAGTGTTTAAATCCTAACTGAACTGGGGTATGGGGGTCCAAAATGACGGCGTGACGCCTTAGGACTTGACTCGAAGACCCAAAAATGTAAAGGAAAGCGGGTTTATGACTTGACAGAGTTCCGACTAGGACATAGTCGGTTTGAACTCTGACTCTAACTTAGCCCAATTGAATTTACATATTTACATTTACAAGGTTTGAAAATATTTTGAATAAAACGTTTTTTTTTTTTTTTCGGACTCTTTTTTTTTGACGTTTTTTTTTTTTTTTTTGGGTTTTTTTGTTTTGGACGTTTTCTTTTTTTTTTTGTTTTTTATTTGGTTTTTTTTTGTTGCACGGATTTTGAAATGGGTTTTAGGCCCGAAGTTTGACTCGACATACGGACAGAGTTTGGACTTTGTTTTGCCTTTTCTCGAAAATATTTACGTTTTAAAAAGAGGTTTTAATTTTACAAAAATCGTCATGGTTTCGTTTAGAAAATGGTGATCACATATGATACAAACATTATACAGGCATTATAACGGGATGCTGAGTGCATTTAAAAGGGTTTTGGTTTAAAGGGTAGGTTGCCATACCGAACCATCAAACCCGAAGTCTGTGGAGAGGCTCGTGCCAAACAAGAGTAAGGCCGATTCCTAGTCCATTTCCTCAAGTAGTGAAGGCCCTTGATACAAACAAGAGTAAGCATCATGGTATGGATGACGTCAATCGCTATCCATCTTTAGGCCCAAATAAGAATTAGGACCGTTTAGACGGGACGATTGGTCGAAAGGGTTGGGTTGGGCCTAGGAAGGCCGAATGAAACGGTCTAGGAAGACCGAGTTATGAAAACCGACAATTGTCTTGTACAAACTATTCCCTAACCTTGTTCAAGTTTCACCCTTGGCTACACGTAAGTGTATTATCCCCAGCGGAGTCGCCAAACTGTGGACAGCGGGCCGCCCACGGGGGCGCTTGGTGAGAAACGAAACAAGCGTTTGCATTTTGTATGGAGTCGCCACCAATTTTTATGGGAAATTGGAACCGTTCGAATACCTCGTGTCATGTCAAGACACAAAGTAGTGACATGAACACTAAGCAATCGTTACCCTTAGCATTCTATGTCTAGAATGACTCTCGTGGATGCCAATGAACACGGGTGTTCACAGATATCTGGAGTAAGGGGTGAGGGTACGTATTAGGAAGCTCTTTTGATCGAACACCTAATCCCGCCCGCCTCGATAGCGGCCTCTACTAATGATTAGGGAAGTTATTCATACTCGATGTATCGTCGGCTATAATGCATGCAATGCAACATCCAAGTTTTAATCCTAGCATGTGAGAATTAATACTAAGTCGGTTGACACGTAATTAGCATACAATTGGGTCGAAGTAGGGATTTAATATTGATTTACATGTGAAAACATACAAGTGATAAAAGAAATACGATAATAGAAAATACAATAATGAAAATTACATTAATTACATTGGAATAGGCGATTTATGTCGAAAATACCTTTAAAATGGATAATTTGAGAAAAAGGAATAAAAGAATAAACGAACAAGTCAGAAGGTGATAATACGGATAATAGTTAATTAATACGTAGTCTAAACAAACTAGGTCAAGGCAGAAATGGAGTTCGGGGACAGAACTCATCCTGGAACAGGCGCAGCAGGACTGCGCCCTCTGGAAGAGGCGCAGCAGACGTTGCGTCTGTTCCAAGGGTGAATTCTGGCTGTGAAGCCGGAACTGCAAACCGTTAATGTCGATTGGTGATTTTAATGATGGATTAAAATTATTTACTCGGATGAAAGTGATTAATAGGTTAATTACATGTGAATGATGGTCATAAAAGTGATAAAACACGGATGAGACGGAATATAACGAATTAATTACATGATGAAGCGATGTTAATGAATGAGTCCTCTGTTGAAATCAATTAACTAGTCTAAACATGATGAATGTACAACGAATATACGACAAACATGTGAATAAACAAACGAAAACTATATCAATGGCGAATTCGTAAGCTCAATATGAACAAATTGATTCTCTAAAATCCGGGTTTGAATTTAATGACGAAAACCCGTAAATATGGATTATTTAGGATTTAAGTCGGACTTATGATGATTAAAACATATTAATGAATGGTGAATTATATACATGTGATTATTAAACTATCATGTGAAAGAATTAAAGAACAAACAAATACAAATCAAATACGAACAAGAACGAATTACAGAGGACGAAGAAGAAGAAAAGAAGCGAGAAGCTGCAGCGCGGCCTCACGAAGAGCGCGCAGCAGAACGCGCTCCTTCAAGAGGCGCAGCAGATTCTGCGTCTTTTCTCGATCGTCGATCTTCGAAAATCCGTAAAAAAAGGTTTTAAAGACGGTTTTAGAAATCGGTTTTAATGAGGTATTTCTGACGTAAACCTTACAATGATGATACGAAAAGTAAAATACAATAAATAAAAGAGGAATTATTACACCTCGGACTTACATGTTGACGAAACGAGAAGGACTAAGATATCGACTAGTGAATGCTCGACGCGAATGCAAAGAGAGTGCCCTCGTAAGAGGAAAACGATTGATTAATTTAAATTGATTGAGTGTAGTTGGTCAAATTGGTCGGTCATGCAACGGAGAGGTGGTACCGGAAGATCCGAGCTTACGTGGTCGGAAGTCCAAGCACGTAGGCGCCAATTAGTAAGAACGAAGTCTAGAATGCAAAGGGAGAAGAGAAGGGCGGACACTCGCGTGAGAAATATGAGGAACGAAGGCTCCTATTTATACTAATCACACGACGGAATTATGGTAAGACTAGGATACGGAAGGAAAGATCCGGAAATAACCGACTTAGGTTAAAACACGGAAACTTGGACAAAAAGAAAGCCCTGGGAAAAGGCGCAGCAGGTGCTGCGTCCCTTGGAAGAAGCGCGCAAAGACTTGCCGCGTCCTTTCCCGGTAGGTTCCTCTGCGCGTAGAAAACGCGTTTGTGACTGTCGTATTTTAGGCATAACTTTCTCTACAAGACTCGGATTAAGGTGATTTCGGTGGCGTTGGAAAGCTAAGAAAGAGATCTAGAACTTCATGTGAAATAGGCCTGACCCAACAAAGTTGTTATCACCTCGAAAAGTGGGCCTAAATGTCGGGTTATCATTTTAACTAAATGAAATGCACATTTTGTAATGTAAACTTTTAGTTTAGACCAAAGAAGTGACATGTGACTCAAAATGAGATATAATCTCAACATTTTATGACATCCTAACCTTAGGTAGACAAGCACATTGCTTTGACTCGGGATTTGACGGTTTTAGGAAATGAAGACGTTTTTTTTGACCCGGATTCCAAATGTACTCTAATTACTGTCAAAACGACCGTATCGGCGCGTAGATGACAACTAAGAGGTAGACATTAATGTTTGAGCAATCACTTGACGATAAACTTACGAACTGTCACAAATCGTTCCGCGTACCAAACATGCGGCCCAATCATCACCGGGTGGTTTGCGGGAGGTGCAGAAATGAGGTGTCTACAGTGACATACCAACAGGAACGACACGGCTTGCTTTGATGTCCTCACGGTACACAGGACAATTCCTCCTCCAATGTCCAGTCTTGTGACAATGGTGGCACTCAATGTCACCGCACTTGCTCTTTGTCTTGCCCTGTGAGCCACTAGTCTCACCAGGCCCACTCTTACCGTTTCCTGGCTTCTTGAACTTTGGCTTACCTACAGCTAGGTCGCCATGAGCCTTGCCCTTACCTTTACTTTTATTGGAAATCATGAGAACATCCTGCTTCATGCTCCCACTCAATTTCATATCCTTCTCCATGTACAAGAAGGGAGTGTAGCTCATGAGGACTCTTTTTCAAGTCATTCATGTAGTAGTTCGCCCTGAAAAGGGCAAAACCATCATGAAGAGAATGAAGCATTCGGTCAATGACAATGCTCTCACTGATTTTGCAATTAAGTGCCTCCAATTTCTCGACATTCTCAATCATGTTAAGAATGTGTGGGCTAACCGATTGGCCCTTTTGGAGTTTCGCATCAAAGAAGCGACAGGTATGCTCATAAGTAATGATTCTCGGTGCCTTTGAGAATTCGTTAGTGAGCGTGGTGAAAATCTTGTTTGCACCTTGGGCAATGAAGCGTCTCTGCAAATTGGTTTCCATTGCAAAGATGAGTACGTTCTTTATCGCACCCGCTTCCATAACGAAATCACTATAAGCGAGTGACTCGTTGACTCCTGCATTGGGGCCTGGGTTTACCGGTATTGGCTCGATTAAGTACCGAGCTTACCGTCGCAATGGCAAAAGCATTTCGTAGTGCTTTGCCTCCCGATCCGCAAAGTTGGACCCGTCATTTTTCGACGTGTGAACCGATTCATGTTGTCCATAAAAACTTTCGGCCAGGACGCGCGATCAAGTGTGGCACTTGGCATTGGGATTACGTTATTTCCAGCCATTTGTTGTAATGAAAGAAATTAACGTGTTCTACACTGCGAAAAGAAAATTGAATAATAAGCCTATGCATCGATTTGATTTTTAAGTTTAATGCAATCTTTGTTATAACGCGAAGACTCATGCATTTATACAATTGACCTTCCTCAAGAATTATATAAATGATCCCAAGACTCAATTTCTGTAAATTGATAAGCCCACCTCTTGGCTAATTCTACCTTTAGAATTCTTGGTCGATAAATTTCTGTAAATTCTATCTTTAGTCCATCATAATCACGAGAAACTCTTCGGACTATGATGTTGAGGTAAACTAAGTCAACACAACTACTTACCCAACGTAGAAGGGGTCATATTATGCCTACCGACGAAGAAGGGATTCATAGTTGTTTGCCCTTATAAAGACTAATCTCAATTTCCGTTTTTAGAGGAAGATCCCATCAACTTTATTTTAATTCATTTTAAGTGAACTAATATCTAGCATGCGTGAATGAATAAACTAAGGTGATGGCTTAATAAGTATATGACATCTTGTCCATGAAAACTAACATACAATCTATATGAGTCAATTTTCATGCATTTTAGTAGTAGGTGGTTTGGTTTTAGGCGGAATATGATGCTTAAACTATCATGTGAATGAAAAGCAATATGAAAGAAAACGTAAAACAATAAAAGTCCTAGTGTGGCCTATCCTATCAAAATGAACATTAAATACAAGTTTGGAATTCAGCCTTGGACCCGAGAAGCTTGTCTTCATGTTCCATCTTGATCCATGTAGCGGGAGTGAGCTCCAATCTCCATCTTTAGTCTTCTTCGAAAATTACAATAAATAAATTTACATAATAAACCTATTTATTACATTCTAATTTCAAAACCCAAAACTAAAGGAAAAATAAAGGAGATTCGAGATCTCATAATTACATAAAAATTATGTTTCCTTCATTACGAAAACATAATTTGACTAAGGCCACACTAAGTAATACAAATTACAACCGATTGCAAAAAAAAAATACGTAAATAAATTCATTCAACAAAATTAAAATGCATCAACTAAAAATAAATTAAACATACATGACACAATTCCTTCATTATGTTGATTAATTTATCCAAACCACCTATTTAAATTAACAAATTAAGTGATAATTCCTCAATTAATCACATTAATTTTAATCTTAATTCATATTAAACTTGTAATATGAATTTAATCCATCAATATTTTAAACTGCTTTAAAATAATTAGGTATCTATTAATTATGAACCGCTTCACAATAATTAATTGGCCAAAAACAAAAAAACTTTAACAATTATCTCGGTAAAAAACCGAAACAACCCATAAAAAAAACTTTTCTCTCGGTTTTTCAGCAAAAACGAGAGGAAAAATACAATTTTTTTTTTTTTTTTTTTTTTAACGCCCAACGTGAAAGATAAAAGAATAATAAAAAAAAAAAAATTCTCGGAAAATGACAAAGCAAAGCAAAAAAAAAAGACCTCTTTCATATATTGTACACGGATTTATCCTCAGAAAAACCGAAACAAGACAAAATTTTTTTTTAAAATCATTCCTCTGTGAACAAAGAACCACGTGAACGAAGAACGAAAAAAAAAAATTTCTTTTCTCGGATGCTTTTCAAATCGGCATAAACAAAAACAGCCGCAAAAAAAACTTTAATCGGTTTTTCAGGAGAAACCGAAAGAAAAAAAACAGAATTTTTTTTTTAAAGTACTGTTCATCCGTTAACATTAACGGAAACGAAAAAAAAAAATTCCACGGCTCAAAAAAAAAAATCCACCCGATTACCTTTTTTTTCGCAAACCCTAATTATTGTTTACAAACAATTTTATGAAAATCATCAAAATTAAAATTCGTGACCTTGGCTCTGATACCACTTGTGGGATTTATCTGTATGCATCCCTTTATATTTAAGGATTATAACGAATTATAAAGTGATGATAACTAGTCATAAAATAAATTGCATAAACAAAATCGTAAAAGATTAAGAAATAACCTTCGGTCCTAGCTTTTATGGCCTATGAACAATATCGCAATGATATTCTCCTATCAGTTACACCCAAGATGCTCCGGGAAATGCCCCTCAAATTGCTAGAATGAGATCCCCAATTTTCTGTAAATATTAGGGTTTATTTGTGTGATTTTCTGATGAGAGAAAATGATGAGCAAAAATTAGGTTAAAATTAGGTTAGAAAATCATGATCTCCCATTCCCTTATAAAACCGAGTATAAGGTGTAATAGGGTAGATATTTTCCTTCCAAATTTTCGGCCCATATACCGAAATTAAGAGAGTTAATTTCTCTTTTTTTTCAGTTATTCCAAAAATGTATAAAATGTGTAAATTGTCATCTAGTGAGGATCGAACCCATGACCTCTTGGTTTGAGTACCCTCACTATTACCACTATGACACATTCATCTTGTTGATATTAAATATAACCGATTACATTTAATTACGAATTAACAGATTAATTCGTCCAAGCTAACATTACATACATTTAATTAAATATAACTTATTATATTCAATTTACTTAATTGATTAATTCGTCTCAACTAATATTATTTAATCTTCATTAAATAATTGTCTCATCAACACATTGACTAACTGTTTAGTCATATAAGGCATCAATGTGATTATATTTCTATAACCACATCTCAAAAACACATCCTATAGGTGTGACCTTTAGGGACCAGTTGATCACCGCCATCTGTATGATAATAACGACAAACTTTCTAGCAACCCAACCGTTATTAGGTAATCGTTAATCAACTGATTAAAATACAAAGTATACCCTTGTGAACCTGTAAGAGATTTACAAATGTTATCACACTAATTTGTGGAGGACACGAGCTCCAACACTCCACTCCCTTGAACTTGGGCACATCGGTCAGGGTGAAGTTGTCAGGTAACTGGTCCCCAACAGGTTCGAACCTTCGGTTGTTCTCAAGGTGGATATTGTTGCCCCGGGCTAGGAGCTGTTCTTCCAAGAGTTTCAGCCTCTTCTCGGTTTCAGTCAGAGGTGGGGTATTATGTTCCCCAATTTCCTTGTTCTCGAGGGCGTCGATACGGGTCTCGACGCGATCCAGAGTGACCTTAAGAGCGGTAAGCAGGCTGGCTAGCTGATCAGTTGTGACATCTCTGTTGTTATCATTGTTGTTGTGGTTGACAGACGAAGTTGAAGACGGGGCCATGGCTCTGAGGCAGAAAAACGGCTCACATTACAACTCAATCCGACACGGTTCCAAGACTGAACGCAGACAACACAAAGGACGAGACAAAGATCGACTCAACAAGGCTGGGTGACCGTGTGTGGTCCCTCGATGCTGACTCGATTTATGACGTGACGGTGTTTGACCGAACCTTTTAACACGAGTCCAACATGACAGCGTGACGCCATTGGACGGGTCTCGTGGTGAGACGACTCATAAGTAAAGACCCATAAGTACGTTTGCTTTGACTCGATAGACACGAGGCGGAATTGGAATGGTGGACTGAAGTTTTTGAAAATAGAAATTTCCAAAAAGATTCATTTGTCGCTTTAATGGGCGGCTTCCGAAGATAAAGATCTCCGCAAGTCGATCAGTTGAAAAGGGTTTGTCTTAAGTTTATTTGCAAAAGACGGTTTGAGTTTGAGTCGGCTCGGAAGACAGTGCATTGTTTCCCAAGACGGTTTTGAAATTCAAAATTGTATGTTTTGAAAATCGAATTTTGAAATGTTTGAAAAGGTCTCGGGGACGGTGCATGGTCCTCGGGATCCCGAAAGTGTCTCGAGAAAAGGGAATGTGCTTTTTTCGGGTTTTGAGAGAGAGCCATTGTCGGCGCGAAACGGGTTAAAATCCGTTTCTAGACGCGGCGATTATAACGGCGTGAAAAGGTGATTTGAAATGGTTATACAAAACCGGGTTTGAAAATCGTCATTATGACGGCCTAGAAAGGCGTGTTGAAATGGTTATACAAAACCGGGTTTGAAAATCGTCATTATGACGACCTAGAAAGGCGGGTTGAAATGGTTATACAAAACCGGGTTTGAAAATCGTCATTACGACGGCCTAGAAAGGCTTGTTGAAATGGTTATACAAAACCGGGTTTGAAAATCGTCACTACGACGGCCTAGAAAGGCGTGTTGAAATGGTTATACAAAATCGGGTTTGAAAATCATCATTACGACGGTCTAGGAAGGCGTGTTGAAATGGTTATACAAAACCGGGTTTGAAAATCGTCATTACGTTGAAATGGTTATACAAAACCGGGTTTGAAAATCGTCATTACGACGGCCTAGAAAGGCGTGCATCGGTCGGCGAAAGACCGAGTTTTGAAATGGCCATTATAACGGCGCGAAAAGGGTGTTTTTAAAAGTTTGAAAATGACACGGAAGGACTTATGAACAGATACCACATAAGCACTCACAGTTCATTATATTATGCATCATGCTGACACGGGTTTTGGCTTAGAAGGGTGGGTTACACACCAAGCAATCAAACCCCGATTTGCGAGAGGGATACCAATTCAAACAAAATGTGTAAGGAGGGTGCCCTAGCCTCGTGCTCGAAAGTGATGAAAGCTCTTTGACGAAACAGAAATGTGTAACGTCAACGGTATGCTTGACTCAATCGGGATTCGAAACGCGGGGATGAGAAAACTCACGCCGACGAAACGAGCCAATTGGTCGAAAAGGGTTAGGTTGTGGGCCCGGACAAGGAACCCGACCGTGACCGTAATATCAATTAATGCATTCTAACCAAGACCTCGTTCGAGTCTCATCATCTTGGGATCACAAAGACGTAAGTGTCCTAGTTTTCCCCAGCAGAGTCGCCAATCTGTGGGTGTTGGGGTTGGTGTCCTTAACAGTTAGTGCAAGGACTTATAAATCTCTAAAAGGATCAAAGGGTATACTTTGTATCATAATCAGTTGATCCACGTTTATCAATAACGGTTGGCTTGCTAGATAAGTTTGACGTTATTGTCATACAGATGGCGGTGATCAACTGGTCCCTAAAAGTCACACCTATAGGATACGTTTTGAGAGATGTGACGGTATGAAAATACTGATCATGTAGATGCCAAATTTGACTAACCGATTAGTCCGAGTTATTTGACTAATAATTAGTTAAAATGTGATGTTGAGATATTATATTTAATACGGATTAAATATCATGGGCTAAAGCGAATTAACTTGATTAATTCGTAAAATTGAATATAAGCGTTTTATATTTAATTAAATGTGTATTGAATATAATTATACAATACTGTTTTGTCGGACATGTATTAATAATTCAACTAACCCGTATGATTAGTTGATGCCTTAATTTCCGATAACCGATAACAGTTTATAATGAAACCGCGTCATATACACTTAGCGAGTTATGGACCGGACCACGAGTTTAAGTGAAGAGAAAATGAAAAGCCCATTTGGGCTCCTCTCACTCGGTTTGGCCGAATTAGAGAAGCCATAAGGAGAGCTTTCTCCTTTCTCTTCTAACCTAATTCATTTGCTAAAAATTACTAGGGTTTTGGGAATTGTGCCTCCCGAATTCCGGATCTCTCATCCAACACAAACTCACAAAACAATCCCCTCGATATTGCAAGGCAATTAGGGGATTCTCTCTAGCACAAGGGCATTACTCGGACATCTTGGGTGCAACAATTAGGAGGAGATCTACCTTGATCTCTCATTGCCTTTTGCACTAGGACCGAAGGTTATTTCTAATCTTTATCGTTTCATCATGTTTTTCGTTTTATGACTATAATCACATGTAAATTTTGCGTTATAATCCTATAAAGAAAGGGTTTTATACGGATATTTCCCTTCAAGTGGTATCAGAGAGAGGCCACGTAAATTTTTATATGTGTTTTTCATCAAACGATTGTTGAAACGATGATTTTTGTTTAAAAAATATGTCTCGGCTGGAATTTTTTTTCTCGGCAGATTTTTTTTTCACGGTTTTCAATTTTTTTTTTTGCACGGCTGCTTTGTATTTCGTGCCATGTTATGTTTTTGTTGTCGATTTGATCTTTGCATATTATTTTGTAATCGATATTCAATATAATGTGTTGAAGATCTATCAATTGCTATTTCATTTCTATACGGATTAGGTGATATCGCAATTGGTTTTTGTCAAATCGATAATTTTTGTATAAAATTTTGTTAAAACCGTGTGGCATGTTGGTCTCGACATTTCTACATGTCACGGCCTGTTTTAGTTTTGGGAACCGTGTCCAAGTTTACATGGTTGTGTTTGTGACGTTTTTCTGTTTTGTTTTCGTTTTGTTCTTTGCGAATTGTTGTTTTAAACGATAATTACAACAATCTGTGAAGAACATGTCAATTGTAATTTTGTTTTAATCCGGATTAGAATAAATTGCAATTGTGTTTTATCAAACCGTTTTGTTTTGATCTTTAGTTGCTCACGATTTTGAGCCGTGTAAAATTTTTTTTACCTTTTGATGCTCCCGTTTTTTTACAGCATTTTAAAAAAAAAAAAATTTTTTTTGGGGTATCTGTACTGTTCACACAAAGAAGATAAAGAAGAAAAAAAAAAATTCTTTTTTTGGCCCTTTTAATGCATAAAACGTTTTTATGCTCTCGCTTGTTAGTGAAACGGTTCACCCACGTAAAATAAAGTTACTTTAAAACGATTTATTGTAACGGATTATCTCGGATTAAAATTAATTTGACTAAAGCGGTTTTGTCATATAATTTTAATTATCTTTGGTGGTTTGGATAAAAATTTAACATAATTACGGAATTATGTCACGAACAAATTTAATTTTTAGTTGATGCATTTTAATTTATCGTTCTTGTTTATATTTTGAATGTTTTGAATGCCTTTTTATTACGTATTTAATTATTTTGCAAACAGTTGTAACTTAGTGTGGCCTTAGTAGAACGTGTTACCGTAATGATGGAACACGGTCTTGGTTGTATTTTGAGATCTCGTATCTCCATTTTATTTCTTTTAATTACAGTTTTTTATTTAGAATGTAAATAGGTTTATATTTGTAAATTTTAAATTGTAATTTTTGAGAAGACTAAAGATGGAGACCGGATGCTCACTCCCGCTACATGGACAAAGATGGAACACCAAGACAAGCTTTTCGGGTCCAACGGTGGATTCCAAAGTTGTATTTTGTTCTTTTTACTAGGATAGGCCACACTAGGAAATTCTTATTTACGTATTGCATTCATTTATTTATTTTATTGTAACGATAGTATGCATCATATTCCGCCTAAAAACCAAACCACCTAATTATTGCATGAAAACTGACACATATAGAGGTCACGAGTTAGTTTTCTTTGACATTCGCATGTCACACGATTTTAAGCCATCATCCAAATTAATTCATTCACGCAAACGCTAGTTATTCGTTCACTTAATATGAATTAGAATTTAGTTGATGGGATCTTCCTCGTATAAACAAAAATTGAGAACGGTCTTTATAGGTCAAACTCCAATGAGTCCCTTCTTCGTCGGTAGGCATAATATGACCCCTTCTACGTCGGGTAAGTTGGAACCGATTGACCTATTTTATCTCAACACTATGATCACTCGTACGATCCTGTGATTATGGTGGACTATAGATAGGATTTACAGAAATCTATCGACCAAGAGTTCTTACGGAAGAATTAGCTAAACAGTTGGTTTATCAGTTTACAGAAATTGAGTCTTGGGATCACTTGTATCATTCTTGAGGGAGATCAATTATGCAAGTGGGAGAGTCTACATGTTTAAAATGAATTTTAAAATAGACTTAAATCACCTCGATGAGTTGCTTATTTCGTTTTGTTTTTCCTTCTTTTTCAGTGTAGATCACGTTTTTTTAACTGCAAATAACAAATGGCTGGTTCTACTGATAACCCAATGCCAAGTGCCACATTGGACCGTGAGTCCGGGCTTCGGATCTTCATGAATCAGATGAATCAGTCCACTCGATCAAGAATGATGGATCAAACTTCGCGGACCGGGAGGCGGCATTACGGAATGCTTTGCCGCTGGCGACGGGAAGCTCAAATATCTCTTAGAGCCCACCCCGGCAAACCCAGGTCCCACGGCTGAGAGTGCTGAAATCACCAAGTTTAATGATTTCGTATGGAAGCGGGTGCGATTAAAAACGTACTCATTTTTGCAATGGAACCCAATTTGCAGAAACGCTTCATAGCCCATGGTGCAAACAAGATTTTCACCACGCTCACTAAGGAATTCTCGAAAGCACCGAGAATTGTGACCTATGAGCATACCACTCGCTTCTTTGATGCGAGACTCGAAAGGGGCCAACCGGTTAGCCCACACATTCTCGGCATGATTGAGAATGTCGAGAAGTCGGAGACCTTTGATTGTAAGATCGGCGAGAACATTGTGATCGACCGCATTCTTCACTCACTCCACGATGGTTATTCGCAATTTAGAGCGAATTACTATATGAATGATTTGAAGAAAACTCCCCATGAACTGCACTCCCTCCTCGTCCAGACCGAGAAGGACATGAAGTTCAGTGGGAGCATGAAACAGGATGTTCTCGTTGTGACAAACAAGGGAAAGGGTAAGGGCAAAGCTCGGGCAAACCTAGCAGTAGGTAAGGCGAAGTTCAAGAAGTCGGGTTCGGGTAAGAGTGGGCCTGGTGAGTCGAGCACCTCATCAAGCACGACAAAGAGCAAGAATGAAAACATGGAATGCCATCACGCCACAAGATCGGGCATTGGAGACGCACATGTCTGTTTATCATGAGGACATAAAAGCGGCCGCGTTAAACCTGTTGGTATGTCTTCTTCTTCTACTTTTATTCATATGATTGAGATTAACCACGCAAGTTACGGAACTTGGGTACTTGATACTGGTTGTGGTTCTCATCTGTGTAATCATGTGCAGGGCCTCCGAAATCTCGAACCTCTCGTAAAGGGTGAGGTTGACCTGCGTGTCGGGAATGGAGCAAGAGTGGCTGCCGTCTCGAGGGGAACATATGTGATCCAGCTTCCTAGCGGATTTGAGTTATCATTATATGATTGCTATTATGTACCCAGTCTTTCGAAAAACATTATTTCGGTTTACGCACTTGACAAACTTGGTTTTTCATTTGTAATTGAGAATAATACTTGCATTTTCTCTTTACACAATATGATTTATGGCGAAGGCGGTCTCCATGAATGGAATTTATGTTTTAGATCAGACCACCGAAATATTACACGTAATGAATAAAAAGTTAAAGGTTGGTGACAAAGATCAAACATATCTATGGCACTGCCGTATGGGACACATAAATGAGAAACGCGTAAAACAGCTCATTAAATATGGAGCTATCTCGGCCTTTGATTTTCAATCATTTGGCACGTGTGAATCATGTCTCATCGGTAAGATGACTCGTATTTCCTTCAAAGGTGTTGGAATGCGCGCTGCTGACCTATTAGGACTCATACACACGGATGTATGTGGTCCTATGTCAATCACCGCACGAGAAGGCTATAGGTATTTCATCACTTTCACGGACGATTTAAGTAGATATGGCTATGTCTACTTAATGAAGCACAAAAGTGAATCCTTTGAAAAATTCAAAGAATACCGAGAATAGGGCAGAACCTATTGGGTAGAAAGATTAAAACACCTGCGTTCGGATCGTGGTGGCGAGTATCTTTCTCACGAGTTTGATCAACACCTTAAAGACCGTGGGATTGCCCTACAGTTAACTCCACCTGGAACACCTCATTTGAATGGTGTGTCCGAACGGAGAAATCGAACACTACTTGATATGGTTCGATCCATGATGAGTCACACGGTTTTACATGATTCATTATGGGGTTATGCTCTTTGTCAATTGCTCTAATACTTAACCGAAGTCCGTCTAAAGTGTTGACAAGACTCCATATGAACTATGGAAGGGAACGGTCCCTAACTTGTCCTTTATACGGGTTTGGGGCTGCGAGGCTTATGTCAAGTGGAGACCTGAAGATAAGCTCGGCCCGCGATCGGTCAAGACATACTTTATAGGTTATCCTAAAGGAACACGTGGTCATTACTTCTATTCTCCAACCGAACAACGTGTTTTTGTTGCGGCTAGTGCGACATTCTTAGAGAAGGAATTTCTCGAGAATGCAAAGAGTGATAGAACCTTCGACCTGTCGGAGATTCCAGAACCAAACACCGAGCAACCATTGGAGGAACCTATTCCTTCAATCCCGGCTGCGGTGAACATTCCTGAGGAACCTAGGAGGTCGGGAAGAGTCTCTATTCCTCCGCACAGATACATTGGTATGGTCGAGGAACATGATATAGACGACGTTCTACTCTTAACGAGTAGTGAACCCGCAACCTATAAAGGTGCTATGACTAGTTCTGACTCAAAGCTATGGCTTGAGGCCATGCAATCCGAGATGGACTCCATGTATGAGAACAACGTGTGGGATCTTGTTGACTTACCTGCTAAGGTTCGTCCCCTTCAATGCAAATGGCTTTACAAGATAAAGCATTCTGTGGAAGGTCAACAAGATATCTACAAAGCACGACTAGTTGCTAAAGGTTTCACCCAAGTGCCAGGTTTGCACTACGATGAGATTTTTGCACCGTAGTCATTTGCGTTCCATTCGGATTATCTTAGCGATTGCCGCTTTTCATGACTATGAAATTTGGCAAATGGACGTGAAAACCGCCTTCTTAAACGGTTTTTGGGAGGAAGAGTTGTACATGGTACAACCCGAAGGTTTCATCGATCCAAAACATCCTAAGAAAGTGTGCAAGCTTAAGCGTTCCATTTATGGACTTAAGCAAGCATCAAGGAGTTGGAATCATCGCTTCGACCAAGTGATAAAAGAAAATGGATTTACTCGATCGATCGAGGAACCATGTCTATATATCAAGTCGAGTGGGAGCAAGATTGTCTTCCTAATATTGTATGTTGACGACATACTCCTGATTGGGAATGACATACCTCTCTTAACTTCGGTGAAAGTATGGTTGAAAAACCATTTCCAGATGAAAGATCTGGGAGAGGCACAAAGAATTCTAGGCATCCGTATCTATCGAGATAGATCACGACGGATGCTATCTCTCAGTCAGGAGTCTTACATAGACAAAGTCCTAGAGAGATTCAGCATGACTAACTCCAAGAAGGGGTTCCTTCCTATGTCTCCAGGGGTGCATTTGAGCAAGTCTCAGGCACCAGAGACACCGGAAGAGAAAGAGCGCATGACCGGATTCCTTATGCTTCGGCTATAGGATCAATCATGTATGCCATGATATGCACACGTCCAGACGTGGCATATGCATTGAGTATGACAAGTCGATTCCAACAGCATCCAGGTGAATCACATTGGTTGGCTGTCAAGAACATTCTTAAGTACCTACGGAGGACTAAAGATTGGGCATTGACTTATGGAGGCTCTCAAAAGCTATGCGCAACCGGTTACGCAGATGCTAGCTTCCAAACGGATCGTGATGACTCGAAATCTCAGTCTGGATTCGTTTTTACTCTTAATGGCGCTGCGATCATTTGGAAGAGTTCGAAACAAAGCGTTACAAGAGATTCTACGGCGAGTCCGAGTACTATGCCGCGTACGAAGCTACAAAGGAAGCGATATGGATGCGTCAATTCTTACATGGGCTATCGGTAGTGCCTAGTTCGAATGACCCGATCACCATCTATTGCGACAATAGTGGTGCCATCTTCCAAGCTAAGGAGCCAAAGTCTAGCAACAAGTCTAGACATGTACAACGGAAAGCTCATCTAATCCGGATTACGTGGAGCAAAAGGCGTAGTGATAGAAAAGATTGCTACTGAGATGATAACATAGCAGATCCTCTCACTAAAGCATTACGACAAGATAAGCATGAAGGGCACGTTAATTCCATGGGAATTAAACGTGTTCCTAAGTTGTAGTACTCTTTTATGGATCAGATTCATTCTCTCTTGTACTCTATACAACATCATCGTTTTGATATTTTATATATATTTTGTTTTTCATGTGGATTTGTACGACAAATTTTGAACACCACAAAGTGAACTGAACGAACATTATATTTTTCAGTCCTTAATTGCCCACATGAGTGATAACTCGGCAATTATTTTGTGACGTTGGTTGATGGTGGGTTCAACGAGCCATAAGTCAACCGGTTGGTGACCAATCACGAGGCGATTTATACGGATATTTCGTAGGACACAATTGTGACATCGACGTGGAGTCCTAAATGTTTTATAACATTCGGTGCCGGTCGTGGATAGGACCTCCATGGTGATCCTAAGAGTCGATTCTTTTGACTATCGACTGTCTCTTGAGACTAAGGCAGATTTTGGGTGACTTTGGTTTCTTTCTCACGGTCATCCGTAACAGGGGGCCAAGTAGATTGTTTCTGGGTCATTTCATGCTGTGCTTAGATCGGAAGGAGTTCGAGTTGAAGGAAATATTCAGCCTTTATCAGGTACTCGATATTTCTCAGGGCCACTCGAGGAGCTGTAACTGAAATGCATGGCCATGCTCGGATACGGATTCGTTTTATCAGTTAAGTTACTCTCTAGTCGGGGAAACCACTCTTGATCCAGATCGATTGTAAAATACGACCTTTGTGGATCCGGATCAGCAAATTGTTTTACATTGTGTGGGAGAAATTTTAAATGAATATGAGAATCGGTTATCGCACATACACTTGTACGGACAAGTGGGAGTTTGTTGAGGCTTGTGTCCTCCAGTTAGTGCGGATAACGTCATTGCACATACACTTGTACGGACAAGTGGGAGCTTGTTGGGGTTGGTGTCCTTAACAGTTAGTGCAAGGACTTATAAATCTCTAAAAGGATCAAAGGGTATACTTTGTATCATAATCAGTTGATCCACGTTTATCAATAACGGTTGGCTTGCTAGATAAGTTTGACGTTATTGTCATACAGATGGCGGTGATCAACTGGTCCCTAAAAGTCACACCTATAGGATACGTTTTGAGTGATGTGACGGTATGAAAATACAGTCATGTAGATGCCAAATTTGACTAACCAGTTAGTCTGAGTTATTTGACTAATAATTAGTTAAAATGTGATGTTGAGATATTATATTTAATACGGATTAAATATCATGGGCTAAAGGCGAATTAACCAGTTAATTCGTAAAATTGAATATAAGCGTTTTATATTTAATTAAATGTGTATTGAATATAATTATACAATCTTTTGTTTTGTCGGACATGTATTAATAATTCAACTAACCCGTATGATTAGTTGATGCCTTAATTTCCGATAACCGATATTGATTTATAATGAAACCGCGTCATATACACTTAGCGAGTTATGGACCGGACCACGAGTTTAAGTGAAGAGAAAATGAAAAGCCCATTTGGGCTCCTCTCACTCGGTTTGGCCGAATTAGAGAAGCCATAAGGAGAGCTTTCTCCTTTCTCTTCTAACCTAATTCATTTGCTAAAAATTACTAGGGTTTTGGGAATTGTGCCTCCCGAATTCCGGATCTCTCATCCAACACAAACTCACAAAACAATCCCCTCGATATTGCAAGGCAATTAGGGGATTCTCTCTAGCACAAGGGCATTACTCGGACATCTTGGGTGCAACAATTAGGAGGAGATCTACCTTGATCTCTCATTGCCTTTTGCACTAGGACCGAAGGTTATTTCTAATCTTTATCGTTTCATCATGTTTTTCGTTTTATGACTATAATCACATGTAAATTTTGCGTTATAATCCTATAAAGAAAGGGTTTTATACGGATATTTCCCTTCAGTGGGCATGGGCCACGTCTCGGTCTGTGGATTTGGGGCCACCTACCAGTCCGCAGTCGCGGGCCACCTGCACGCCAAGCCAATCTGTGGACATGCAGCGGTCTTTTGAAAGCCACGCTCGGCGGCGTAAAGGTGCTTTCGACCGGATCGTTTTAGATCGGTCGGTTTCGTCTCGGTAAGGGTCTCGAAATGATTAGAGATGTTCGGAGTCGCCACCAAGCATTTGTGGGATGCCTGGAACCCGTTCGAAATCCACTTTATACCTCGGTTAAATCGAAGCACAAAGCAGCGTTTGACATAGGTACTAAAGATAAGGAAATCGTCCCTCTTTAGCATCCTATCTCTAGAATGACTCTCGTACGCCCTGGACAAGGTCGTCCACTATCCAAAGTTTCGGAGTAAGAGGTGAAGGTACGTATTGGGAAGCCCTTTAATCAGACACCCAATCCCCCCCGCGTTTAGCGGCCTCTATTGATCGATCTTGGTTGGTTGAATGCAAAAGTTGATAAAACAGTTTAAATGCATGAATGCGCATCCAATGATTTAAACCTAACATGTGAGAGCTTTCTAAGTCGGTTGATTTAATCCAAGTATCAAGTATAAGATGTCGAGTTGGATTAATGGTTGATTTGCATGCAAGACGGAAATTAAACATCCATTTACCGTATTAGGTTTAGGGTGCATAACATGATCCATTTGTCTTAGTAAGGCATTTTGCAAATATGGTTTTGAATAATTGAATAGTCATCTGATCCGTCCTATATTCGGGTTAACCGGAGTCGGGATCGTCCTAGACTAATCTTTGGAAGGAAACAGTGCCCATGCAGACGGCTATAAAGGCGCGAGCAGCACCGGCGGTGTAAGGGGCCTCCTCCGGTTTTGAAAGTGAGAAATGAGGAGCCTGCTTGAGGCGCGGGTTAGCCAACGGTTGTATGCCGTGTTCTGACTGTTTAGAAAACGTTATAAAACGTGTTGAAAATGGGTGTTTGAACCTGGTTTGACTTTGAAAGGGTCGTTTAGACCGCATTTGTTGATTTGAAGAACTAGATCCGAATAATCATCATTATTTGATAATATTCGATGTCGGGTTCGATTTGACAAACTTGACATGAATAGTTTTGACAAATGATTGTGGACTAATTGTGTTAAGTCCATTTCGAATGTAATTAGTCGATACTCGTCATCGTACCCGGGTTAAAATCCGGCATGGTATATAGAACCAAGGATGATTTTGTGTTGGTGACTAATAAGCTTGCTTGAAAATGTGAGGAAATGAAATAAAAGGCTTTAAAATACCTTCTAAATGTCATTAACCAAATATTATCACCGAAACACGGATTTAACCGTCATGGTATGAGGAACCAAGGGTGAAAAATGTTTTATGGTTAAAACATGTGAAATGAAACAAAAAGGTTTCGAAAATACTTGAAATGGTAAAAACCGATTACAAATATGAAAAATGGATTAAGGGAAATGACGAGAACAAACATGGTTGATCTCTGGTCTGAATACCCCATTTAGGCACGAGCCTGTTGGCGACCTAAGGGGCTTCTGCCTCAGACCAAAAATCAGTTTTGGCTCGTTTATTCCATGTTTTGGTTCATGTTATGCATGTTTTAGCATGTTAGAGTCATGAAACAAATGAAAACATAATGAAAGAGGATTTTTACACCCTCATACTTACATGTTTGGTTATGGCGAGTGACCGACGTAAGTGTATCAACTTGTTTGATCGGAAAAAACTCGGTTTAAAACCGTTTTGGTAAGTAAAAAGAGTGTTTTAAAAGTTTAGTGATGGTGTAGTGGTCGAAGTGGTAGGTCAAGTGGTTTAATGCACGATGACGGTACCAAACAATGTGTAAGGCTCGTGTTTACGATCGGTAGGTCGTAAATACGCGTCGGATTGTGACTTTAGAAGTCGAGTCGAGAATTTTAAGGGAGAAAAGAGGGGGCGGACACTCGCGTAAGTCTCAAATGGGTGGCATTTGAGGGGTATTTATAGGAGAATGAGTGGTTGTGTGAGTTTTGAGCGACGTGGCCACCTGGGCTGCTCAAAGAGGCGCGAGCCACGTCGCGGGTCTTCGAGCTGTGTTGTCGCTTTCACAACAAACGCAGTCATGATTTGTTCTATCCTAGGTTTTGTAGTCACATGTTTGGTACTTGACCAACAAGAATCCGGGAAAACTTAGCAAAGAAGGGTTTGAGATATTTTGTTTTTGTGGTTGACTCGGTTTGACTCGTTGTTGGAGTCGGGATTTGAATTTTTGAGTCGGTTTTTGGTCCGGTGTCGGTTTTGACTCTAGTTAGTGTCATTGTGACCCCGTCGCCGTGCATTAAACACTCCAGGTATTTTTGAAATGTTTTGAAATGTTTTATTTTCGAAATCGTTTTAAGTTTTCCGTCGTAAAGTTGTACACAAATTGTCGACCAAACGCCGCGATTCCAAAGCATGTTGTAGTCCGATAATCATCGGGTGTTTGTTGGAGTCTCAGCAGATACCGGGTATCTACAAGCTGCGGCACCTTGCCCGTTTCGAATGTCCTTTGATCTGTCAAAGGCAACATCCATTTGCACTAAAACAAAAACCCCTGAACTACGAGCATGGTTTGATTTCAACTCTTTAGGTGGATACGTAGGCAGTCCCTCTTATACCTGAGGGATAAAACCACAAAACCCAAACAAATCTACAAAACATTTCGAACTATGATCATGGTTTGATTTCACCTATTCAGGTGAATACGTAGGCAGTCCTTTATTACACAAGAAGGATACAACCATCCCCATACGACAAAAAACCTCACATACAAAAAACATCCCCATCAAAACAAAAGAAAAAGGGAAAAACATTCCCCTTTCCCACAAAATACAAAAATAAGCCTTTCTCCCTTCCCACAAAAATTAAATTTCCCAAGTGCAAACGTTTAGGACGATTCGAATCGAATCGCCTTCACCAAATGGATGGAAGCAACAAGCGTTCACGATTTCCGACACGGGCAATCCCCTTATTTAATTAATAATGGGAGGGATTACATTTCCAACAATAAATAAAGCTCGACGAGTCTAGAACTTATCGAAGCTAAGGTGTCAACTAAAACACCTCACATAATAAAACTAGCACAAAACACACAATAACTAGCTAGTACAACATAATAAAAACTCACAACAATAATACAACATAATAATAAAACGGGTAATGGAGGTCTTCACTCTTCCATTCTACCCTTGCCTTTTCCCTCTGGGTACATCTTCCCCTTGTTCTTCTTCTTGGCCCGCCTAGCATGGAATTCCTCCTCGGAACGGATCCTCAACGGATCTAAGACGGCGACGGCCTCCGGTCTAGCACAAGACCCCGCGTTCGACCCAAAGAGAGCCAATGCACGGCCCACCATATTCTTGGGGCCGGAACTCCTCCTCTTCGGTGGTCTCATCACATCGGGGGTAGCTCCATCAACATACTCCTCGAAGAAGGCACGGTTAGCCTTGCCAACCTCTCGATACTTCAAGTCGACAACCTCGTCCTTATGGAATTTGGATCTCTCTTCCAAGGACGGAGCTCATGACCACTTGACATAAGCGGAAGTCACCCATGTCGTGGCAACGGGGTTTGGTACCTCCCATAGCAGCCAAGTGGCCCACCATCTTTCGAAGACCTCCACAAGCTCGGAGTTCCGAAAAACATTCTCTTGGACAAGAGTATCTTGAGCGGGCACCTTTTGTTGACGTCCTATTTGCCTCATGAGCCTTTCGGGTTAAATGAAGGAAGCAACCTTCAAACCCACCACCATCAAAGAACGAGGACTAGCACCCGAAGCGGGCAACCCTGCAAAGGACCTCAAGTGCCACCACGGCACCACCCAATGGATGTGAGGGCCACCCTCCTCCGCCAATCTTGCGGCCCAATAAGCCTCGGTAGAAGCAAAACTATCTGGGTACAGCTTCTTCCTCATGGTAAGGTGACGGAAGAAATAAGAAGAAGGATTAACCAGAGGCTCCACACACCTTAGTCTCTCCAATAGCCACACTTGAAGGATCCTTGGGGACCCAAATGAGGGAGCTTCTCCACAAGAGCCTTCCTTGTCCAAAGCTTGGATGATCTCTCTAAGCACCAACCATGATGGATCTCTACCATGCTCCATTTGCTCAACCACATTAATAAGGGTCATTCTACCATAGCATTTTGGCCCCTCCTTCTTCAAAACATCAACAAAGAGGTACACATGGACAAGGCAAAAGGCAAGAGCCCTTCTCCTAGCCACTTCAGAGACATTGACATCTAATCGGTTTGAAAAGATGTTGATAAGAGCCAACATATCCACACCATGTGGAGCAAGAAGAAAGTTGACTTGACTTATCGACCAACCCAACATGGAACGGAATTTCTCCTTGTAGCACAACCGAGTCGGAGGAAGCACCGGAACACAACCCGGCCACCCACCAATGGCTCCAACTTCTTCGGCAATAGAACAAATCTCACCCTTCGGGAAAATGAAAACATGGTGTTTCGAATCCCAAAACCGAGAACATGCTTCGAGAAATAAAGGTTGCATTTTGACTTGACGGAGCACCAACAATTGACCAACTCCCATGCAAATGAGTTGATACTTTTCGGGAGGCGACAAATCCCGGCATCATTGTCGCAATGCATTCTCAAAAGCATCCATAAAATATTTTTGTGGAAAAAGAAGAAGTTTTGTAGAGATGTTTTTTTTGTGTTTCGGATGATGAAACAATGAAGCGCAAACATCACTATTTATAGAAAAACGATCAGCGCGTTTTTCAGAAAAAGGGGAGAGCTGGCTTCCATCGCCAGGCTGCTCGCGCCTCTTTGGACCTTCCCCAGGATTCCCGCTGTTGACTTGTCTCTTTCAACTTGTGCTTTCTCCTGACACCTCAAACCTCCCGCCAAGACGCTCGCGCCTCTTCGGGATGATCCAGGACGTTTTTGTGTTTCCTCACACTCACATTTCCTTGTTTTCGCGTTTTACGAAATCCATCACGGTTTCCATGACGCAGCTTTAAACATACGGATTTTTTCTTTCTTTTTTAAGGGGGAAGGGCTAGTCGCCCCGATCCGCGACGGATCGTTTCCATGCCAGTCGAAATTCCGAAATTTTTTTCGCCTTTTCGCAATTATCCATCCAATAAAATTTGAAAATTGATAACACGGCGTCAATTTCCTCAAAATTTCAAGCACTCACAAATTCGAGTCTTGACCTCAAAATCTAATACACTCATAAAAATTGTCTTCTAAAATTCATCCGTGACGGTTTGAGTTTAAATTTTTCGAATCACAAATCAATTTCAATAATTTCGACGCAATTTAATTCACGACACGAGTTAATTGCTTAAGTTTCAAAATCAATTCCTTTTGAATTCCGAATGTGACGACTTGTCGCGGAATTTTTCAAAATTCATTTCAATTTTTCAAACTTCAATTTTAACTTCGAGCCATCTTGGTTAATTTTTGTTCAAATGCTTCTACGTGTTTACGTTTATAAATATGTGCTATATGTTGCCTGTTTTCTACACTAACGATGCAGGAACTAGTGCAAGACAAAAGGAGAATCAACAGCCGACAGTGATCCTCCGAAACATAACACAAAAAAGCCAAAAATCACAAAATGAGCTACAATCCAAAAACACATATATACAAGCCGCCTCACGCAAAATACATCGACACGCGTTTGATACAGACAACTGACCGTACAAACAGGATCCATCTGAGACATCTATCATATGCATACATCGGCCTAAAACAACTATCTATCATACAGACACTGGCCTAAGACAACGAACTAGGGGCTATCCGCCACCTACCGAACTAAGCACTCCCTACCCTTCCAATCAGAAAAGAAAGGGAGCAACATAAGGAACAGAGGAGCAACAGCGAAAGCAGAGGTGGTTACCATGACGGTAATACCTCGTTCCTGCTCCACGACAAAAATAAAGACCGTGTCTTGCAGACTTCGGATGATGAGGAGGCTAAGAACCATGATGTGATGCACCACCCCGGTGCTGACCCTGAATCATCAGCCATCCTGTCTATGAGCCATAATGAAAAGGACAAGCCGGCCACATCAGCCGTCTCTCCCCTTCTACGGAACCATCCTCCACCACCGCCTCGAATCCGACAGCCTCCTCGGGCACTGCAGCTCCCCCGGGAGCATCCTCCTCCTCCAGTACCTCAACAACGGACCTCGTAGGTCCCAAATGGTACCCTACAAAAATCAAAAAAAAAAAACAAAGAATGTCAGCCGAAATTTCAGCATTACGACGGCATAAATGGACAAATCCAAAACAACAACACAACCTTCAAAGCAAAACAAGGGCAATCTCGCCAAAAATCCAACCAAACAAAACTATTCACAAAAAAAACAAAAAAACGCACAAAAAAACGACTCGCCCATCTTTTCAAGCAAAAGACGAGTCAAAACCACCACAAAAAAAAGGCATTTCAAGACCCATACAAGGTCCGCCAAGGAACCAAAAATGCATTCCCAAGGCAAGGGGAAATTTTTCTACGGCTCAAAAAGGCAATTTATGCGCCAATTTGAGCACAAGCCGGTCAAAATTCAAAAACAACCGCAAAAAAGGCAAACGTGATTTTATCACGCCTCAAGGCGACCTAAACTACCAATAAGGTCCATTTCAAGGCAAACTGACTCAATTCAAGCTCAAACAGACGCTTATTTTGTCAGATATAAGACCGTCACAAAAGGCAAAAATTCCAATTTTGCCCACAGTACCCAACAAAGGTCCACAATGGCAAAAATGATCTTTCCCGACTACAATGCAACCTAGTGGGACCTATTATCCAAGCAAATAAACTTGGCATTGTGAAATGAGACGGTTTCTCACCTCACTCACGTTTTTCGAGCATAGGGAGCGGGAGCGGGAACGGGGACCAAAATGCAAACTAAAAGCACCCCTATACTCCTAAACAGGTTTCTAACCTAATGCAATCATCAATTTCACTCGAAATGGGCTCAATCAAAAACGCCCAAATCGATTTTCTAGGGTAAAATTTCGCCCTAATTCAATTAAGCCAAAAGATCAAAAAAAACAAATGGATTCGAGAGGAAATGCATACCTTGAGACGACATTATTGTTGATGGCACAAATGGAAGCTAGCAAAAATCCAACAATGGCGAGTTTTTGCGGGTTTTTGTGTCGAAAGTTGAAGATGAATGAAGAATGACAAGCAGCCCAACCTCGCGTCTTTTTACAGAAAAAGGGAAGCCCCTTTGATTCGTCAGGTGGCTCGCGCCTCAATCAGGCGTCCCTTACTCTTTCAGCGAATTTTGGCCTTCGGCCCAATTTCCACATAACAAACTTCAAATTTTCATCGACGATATTAAAGATCGTCATTTTCTCAAAAGCAAATAGTGAAAATTTAACTTTACTATTTTCGAAATTTTCAAACAAACGGCGATCAAGACCGCTAACTTCAAAAATGTTCCGGGTGTAATTCCGGAGCAGGATTATGACCACGTAAGCTTGTTGAATGATGTCGTTGCTTGACTCTTCCTTTCGCTCTTTCCTGTTTAAGATGAACAAACTGAGGGCTCGGCTTGGTACCGAGCGTACTCACTCCGACGCTCAAGTCAGTAAACTTAAAGAGATTAAGTTGTGTGTTACTTGGCAAAATATGTTGTAGGGAGTTTATACCAGATTAATAGTGAGTTTTAGGATGAATTGTGGATCGTTTTCTCAATGAGGATTGAGGAGTATTTATAGACTTTCACCTTTTGTCACGTAGTGGCCAAGTGGTCAAGTGGCAGAGCAGGTAGAAAGACTGTTCTACCCTCGGCCGAGGAACCCATGGCAGGCCGGCTGGCCTGGTTGACTCCATGCCGAGGGGACTGGATGTGAGTACGCGGATATGCCTCCCGGCTAGCTAGTTGCCTAGCCGAGACCCAGTGACAGCCGACAGGCTGCGTCGGTTAGGGTCAGTTCTAATACGTTGACTTCTTTGTCTTTTGGCTTTGACCTTGCTCAATATGTTGACTCGGTCAGCGGGTGCAGAATATGCCCCATCAATTTGCCCCCAGCGTAGTCTATGCCATGGTATGGACCTTCGATGAGTGTTGAGCGTATTCTGCGCAAGTTGAACTTCTTCCCCGGCTTCTTCTTCCTCGGCTTGGTTCTGTTCAGGCCGTACCATATCCCCCCTCCACATGGATGTGTAATGGACATCAAATGTGGAAAAGAAAATGGCGTTGGCCGAGACCAAGGTTGGGAGTGTCGTGTGCTTTTGATTGCCCCCGGTCGGTGCTGCCAAGCTTGGTTGATCAGCTGGCCGTTGGCAAGTAGATACCAAGGAGCGTGTCGAAGAAGTTTGGTAACTGTATGTCGGTTGACATTCTGTGGCTGCATGTTTGACACGTGGCTTGGCATTGATTGGTGGACGTTTCATGGGCTTTGCCCTGATTGGTCCGCTTCATGGGCTTTGCTCTATAAATAGAGCAGTGTGCCCCGTTTTTTTGCCATCAAACTTCATTTTCTCAAAAGAAATTTCCCCTCTCTTAGTTTTTTCGAAGAAATTTCTCTCTAGTCTTCAAAGCGTTACTCGGCGTAGCACTTTTCCAAGGTAAACAAGAAAATTTTTCCAACTTTTAATTGTTAAGTTTTTGTTGTCACTATGTCTTCTGCGGATGCTCAACCCAGTACCTCTGTGCCGGGGGGCGAACCGTCGCATCCTGATGAACAGGAGCCACTGGTTGTCACCCCGATAGGGTTTGGGGGTTCAAGCCGCCTTCTCCTGAAATTGATGAGCAATTTTTGGAGGGTTTTGATGATGATGATGATGAGGCGACCTCTTCTGTCGTAAAGAGGCCGCATTTCTCGTGGCACGGCGACGCCTGTTCGATCAGTCCTGATCGTGCCTGGACGAACAAGTTTGCTAGTTGCTCCGGTTCTGATCTTTTTGAAGACTATTACTCCTTCGGCAGGGGGTATAAAATTGTTATCCCTGAGGAGGGTCAGGCCGTCTGTTGCCCTCCCGAGGGTTGCATCGGCGTATACATCAGACACTTGGAGTATGGGCTCCGGTTTCCTCTGAATGAATACGTTGCTGCCATAATTAAAGCCATGAATGTCGCCGTGGCCCAACTGCATCCGTTGGCCATCAGGACGATTGTTGGCTTTGTATGGTTATGCCTTTTTAAAGGGGAGGCCCCAACGGTGAACCTCTTCCGCCGGCTTCACCATCTTCGGCAGACTACCCTAGGTGGCCCGGGGTGGTACAGCATACAGACCGAGGCGGGTTATGTCACCGTTTCCAAGTTGACATCTTGCAAGGACTGGAAGGGGCGGTGGGTATACGTTGAGGTTCCGGAGGACTTTCCGCTGCCCCGGTCCTTTCAGAGTCGCGTCAATTTACGGTGTGAGAATCAAGGGGAGCATGACAAATATGTCTCCCGGAGAAAGCTTAATGATACTGTCGTTTCGTACCAAAAATAAAATACCTAGATTACTGCTAACTGAAGTCAGCGGTAAGTAGGGTCGATCTCCACAGGGAGGCGGTGTACTATCTACTTGTCTATTTATCTGTCTAAATGTCACAATTTGGGGGTTGAATTGATTGTGTTAACTAAACTAAAGACTAAGCAAGAGAAATAAAAAAAAAGAGAAATTAACAGAAGAAAAGGGAGTATGCTAGGAGTCGGTCCACCGTGGCAGCTATCAGATCTTATACTATCATGAATACTAAGGCGATTAGACTATTGATAAGAAGAGCTATGGTCGTCACCTTTCGGTCCTTAAACCGCCCTAGAGCGTAAACAGCTTAACTTTCGCCCTCACTGCAATACCCTATTGTAATTAAGCAAGCCTTCCCTTCCAATCTTTCGATCTAGGTCGGGGTTAACTAAAATTATGGTCTCCTGCATGCATTCATTCGACCGGATAACAATTAAATTGCCTAATACAATTCCTATCGCAAGACTAATCTATTTAATACAATTAAAGCATCGCTACCACGGCTTCCCTAATCCTAACATACTAGGGGAAATTAGCTACACATGGCTCGGGGTACTACACTAGCAATTGCTAATCTAATAACATAAGACATGGCAACTAAAAGGAGAAACAATAAAAGCAATAAAAGAAAAAGGAAGAATAAAAGGGAAGAAATAAGTTACTGATTTAATGATCCGGAATTAAGAGAACAAGGTAACAGTGTATTGGAACAAATAAGAGAGGAGAAAAGAGAGTAGTGAAAATGTCTCATACATCGACATAATGACTCCCTATTTATAAGAAAATAGGGCTTATTAAACCTAATGACGGAATTAAACCTAAAAAGCCCGTCGTCGCCTAAATCCACTCGATCGACTAACTAAGGCACTCGATCGAGTGGTATTCCTTAGCATTCCTCTCGATCGAGAACAATTCCTCTCGATCGAGAACTTCTTTCCCTTTAATCACTCGATCAAGAATAGGTAGCTCTCGATGGAGCAAATTGGCTCTCGATCGAGCACTTCTCGCCATGTAATTCCCGCCGCGCACTGAACTTCAAACGGCTGCCATTTCTTCGTTACTTGGTCAAACAGGGTGATTCCGGTGGCATTGGAAAGCTAAAAGGACAAACTTTCATCTCCAATTGGAATCACCTGAATATCTGTTGTAGAACTCGAGATATGGCTCTTACAAGCAGGAACTAGCAAATTGACGCACTCTCTTGGCTCGCCTAACTTCCTTACTCCAATGCGCATCTCAAAATAGCTTCATTTCCACTCTAAATTCACTCTTCCTCCAAATGCATGCTAAAAGGACGGTAAAAGGCTCGATTTCACTACTTCCTGGTTCATTTCTGCAAATAAGACAAAATAACCCAAAGTAGCATATTCGGGGCATTTCGTACCATAAAACCACGATAAAGCATAAAGATACGCGCATAAAATAGGCTAAAAAGACTGTATAAAATGCACGTATCAAATCTCCCCAAACCAAACCTTTACTCGTCCCCGAGTAAACTAAAATGCAACTAAGGAACGGAAAAAGATAACTCAGAGCTAGCTACAAATGCCCACTTAAGCCAATTTAATGCGAGCAAACTAACACTTATAGCGGATATCAAATGCAAACGAGTTATAGGATGTTTATAAATAAAGCTGAACCGTCGACCTTGCAAGACCTTTAACAATGGACTCTCACGGGTCACTCTTCTCTCATGAAGCAAAGGGTGAACATATATATGTAAGAGAGAAAGAAAAATAGTCGCTCACCTAAACTACGACCCACATAAACATGCATGCAACTAATATGATAGACAATTCTAGCTACCGTACATACATTCCAACCAACAAGGTCCTGTCACAGCCGAGGGCTTACAAAAATATGGTAAAGTGAGGCAATGGGTAGGAAAAGGCAAAACATTTATGGGAATGTGGAGGTATAGGCGGCCAAGCTAGTACCTAAACAAAACCATATGACAACATCTGATTCCAACTCAATTATAGAATAAGCACAATGCCCTTCATTTGGCATAAATCTCACCAAACCAAACTGATATTACTCCTCAAATGATGTAAGATAGAACATAGGAGCAGAAACCGTCAACCAAACAACATTTTTTTCGAATTTTTCTTCTTCTTCTTTTTTTTTTTTTTTTTTTTTTTTTTTTTTCTTTTTTTTTTTCACGGTTTCTTTCTTCACATTTTTTCAACTTTTTTTCTTCTTTTTCATGTCATTTTTTCATCATCAATTCTTTTTTCATCATCCTCCTTTTCGTCTTAGATTACCAACTCCGAATCAACAGAATACGAACCAAACTTGGCACAATAAAATATATACCGCAAAACATACACTAAACTAGCTTGACAAGGCATTTCAATTTGGATGTAGCTAAGGGTCAACAGCAAATTTGGCTAATGTGGAGTTTATGGGTAAAAATGAAAGAAAAGGGAAATGTAAGCACCTCCCTGCATGTGACACCAACCACTAACCCGAATGTATGACGGCAAAAAGCAATTGAATTTCATATATGTGCAAATTAATGATACATGTTATGCAAGGAGTAACTACTCACAATCCTACATGAAACTGGTCACAAATGACACCAGTTTATAAGGCTCTAAATCTTAGAAATTATAAGTAGGTTGCCAAAATTTAAGGTCAAGTCTATTCGTTGACTAAATTTATAAACATTAACTCGTAGATTATGCAATAAGACAATGCTAAAGATAAAGGTTCAATGCAAGGCTTAAGCAAAAAGACAATTGCAGTGCAATTTCATCATGGAAATCTACCATTCCGACTCAACAATGCAAAAATAAACGTGAAATTTTTTTGGATTTTTTGAAATTTTTAAATTTTTATCAGATTTTTTATTTTTATGAAAATAAACAACAATGCATACTGAAATTAAACGTGATAACGGAAATGCAATAAAAACAAGATGCAGACACGGATATGGATGCAAAACCTCCCCAAACCAAACCGTACAATGCCCTCATTGTACCAAAACATGGAAAGGAAATGCAAACTAAAGGAGGAAAAGAGTAAAAGCGGAAAAACTCACAAGATAGCGCGAATAAGGGGACCTCCCCAAACCGACCATGAAATGGGAGGTTGCTAAGGCCCTGGAAACCGTCTCGTGAAGTCGATACAAGTCAAATACACTCGATATCCGTCAACAACGGTGGTCGATCGAGTGAATGGGCGTCCAAAACCGCTCGATCGATCGAAATAGTGGTTGATCGAGTGGTTCTCTAATCTGCAGTGGTCGATCGAGTACAATTCCCACTCGATCGAGAGGATTTGGCAAAGATAGTGCTCGATCGAGTACAAAAAGTACTCGATCGAGTGATCCTCAACTTATTCCTGCGAAATGCAATGAAAACAGCCCGCAAAACTAACTAGACAAGCAAACCGAGAAGGTCTATGGTATGCAAACCATTTATTACAACGAAATTAAATAAAAAGTAAAATAAAATCGCCGGGTTGCCTCCCGGATAGCGCTAGCTTTCAGTCCCAGCTCGACCTTCTTTTCTTCAAGCTCCTCTAATTAATCACAATCAAAACAGCTCAAGGCGCCAGCAAAGAACTTTGTCAAATAATGCGCATGTGCTACACAACAAAGATAAGTAGCACCATAGTGGAATAGCAAAGTAGGAAATAAAGATATGTAAACATTTAAGTCTAACAAATTTCCTATGGGCGCTCCTAAATTTATCCACAAAATATAGGAGCGGGAGCAATTGACGATAACATAGGGCTCCAATTCAGATTAACAATTTTATAATGATAAGGACGGTGAAAAATCGTTAATTTGTGCGTCCACATATGAGGGGGTATAGCTCGAAAGAAACAGCATGAGTCAAACGAGGCAAAATACTATTAGGACAAACAATAATAAAATTATCGTTTACTACCTCAGATTGGTTGCTCTTGACCACTTTAATCATAGGTAAAAGAGTTTATTACCTCTTCCGTGCTAGGAGCAATTACCGTCTCAACCGCTTCTTCATCAACCTCCTCAGTGGAATCCATCCCGTAAATCGCAGCTTCAAGTGTATCCGACTTTACTGTGAATAGGGAGGTTTACCGTAACCTTCATCATCGTCGACTCGTCATCCAAATCAAACCAAAATGACGAACCAAAGCTCCCAATGGCCATTTCAGTCGATCGAGCGGAATAATCACTCGATCGACCAACTTCCTCCCGCATCTCACTCGATCGAGTAACAACATCACTCGATCGAGAACTATCCTCCCGCATGTCACTCGATCGAGAAGGGATATTACTCGATCGAGGATCTTTCTTCCGGAAATTCACTCGATCGACCATTATAAGTCACTCGATCGAGTGATTCTTCCTGCATAGAGCTGAAATCTTCACGTGGGGCAGTGAAATATGAAAGGAACTCGTCGTCCGAGTCATAGAAGTCATCCTCATCATTGGGCAACATGGTTTCCTCAGGAGAAAAACCGCTCTCAAAGAAGGTAAACCTCTTCTTCTTGCATCTCCGCTAACCGAGCTATTTGTGACTCCAGTTCGGGGATTCGAGCGTCCATATATCTATCACTCTCTTGCATTTGTGATACAAGCATTCTCATTAAATATGTCGACTCTGCGATCTCTTCTCTCTCCATCTCATTGCTAATTGAGCAACTGAGACTCGAGCTCATCAAATCGCGAGACATATTCTTGCACTTGGAATGCAAGTGCCTCCATCAAGGATTTCAGCTCCGCAATGTCTTCTCCTTGTATATCAGGGAAATCTTGTTGCGGTGGCCATTGATAGGGCGGATGTGGCGGCACAACTACAGCTGCATTGTGCTCAGCAGAACCACATCTCTCCGTAGCGCATCACCTACTGTTCCATATAATGGGACATCGGTGATGGGTCAAAGGTACTCAAGCCTTCCTTTTGATGTCTTTCATCTAGAACTGTCTAGGTAGTACCCGTAAGGCCTATCAAAACAAAGACTAAACAAAAGATTAAAAACGGCCTCAAGGGAAAAATCCCGAGGCTAAAAATGATAAAATTAAACAAATAAATAAATAGATTGCCTCCCCGGCAACGGCGCCAAAATTTGATACTGTCGTTTCGTACCAAAAATAAAATACCTAGATTACTGCTAACAGAAGTCAGCGGTAAGTAGGGTCGATCTCCACAGGGAGGCGGTGTACTATCTACTTGTCTATTTATCTGTCTAAATGTCACAATTTGGGGGTTGAATTGATTGTGTTAACTAAACTAAAGACTAAGCAAGAGAAATAAAAAAAAAGAGAAATTAACAGAAGAAAAGGGAGTATGCTAGGAGTCGGTCCACCGTGGCAGCTATCAGATCTTATACTATCATGAATACTAAGGCGATTAGACTATTGATAAGAAGAGCTATGGTCGTCACCTTTCGGTCCTTAAACCGCCCTAGAGCGTAAACAGCTTAACTTTCGCCCTCACTGCAATACCCTATTGTAATTAAGCAAGCCTTCCCTTCCAATCTTTCGATCTAGGTCGGGGTTAACTAAAATTATGGTCTCCTGCATGCATTCATTCGACCGGATAACAATTAAATTGCCTAATACAATTCCTATCGCAAGACTAATCTATTTAATACAATTAAAGCATCGCTACCACGGCTTCCCTAATCCTAACATACTAGGGGAAATTAGCTACACATGGCTCGGGGTACTACACTAGCAATTGCTAATCTAATAACATAAGACATGGCAACTAAAAGGAGAAACAATAAAAGCAATAAAAGAAAAAGGAAGAATAAAAGGGAAGAAATAAGTTACTGATTTAATGATCCTAATTAAGAGAACAAGGTAACAAAGTGTATTGGAACAAATAAGAGAGGAGAAAAGAGAGTAGTGAAAATGTCTCATACATCGACATAATGACTCCCTATTTATAAGAAAATAGGGCTTATTAAACCTAATGACGGAATTAAACCTAAAAAGCCCAGCCCGTCAGCTAAATCCACTCGATCGACTAACTAAGGCACTCGATCGAGTGGTATTCCTTAGCATTCCTCTCGATCGAGAACAATTCCTCTCGATCGAGAACTTCTTTCCCTTTAATCACTCGATCAAGAATAGGTAGCTCTCGATGGAGCAAATTGGCTCTCGATCGAGCACTTCTCGCCGTAATTCCCGCTTCGCGCACTGAACTTCAAACGGCTGCCATTTCTTCGTTACTTGGTCAAACAGGGTGATTCCGGTGGCATTGGAAAGCTAAAAGGACAAACTTTCATCTCCAATTGGAATCACCTGAATATCTGTTGTAGAACTCGAGATATGGCTCTTACAAGCAGGAACTAGCAAATTGACGCACTCTCTTGGCTCGCCTAACTTCCTTACTCCAATGCGCATCTCAAAATAGCTTCATTTCCACTCTAAATTCACTCTTCCTCCAAATGCATGCTAAAAGGACGGTAAAAGGCTCGATTTCACTACTTCCTGGTTCATTTCTGCAAATAAGACAAAATAACCCAAAGTAGCATATTCGGGGCATTTCGTAGCATAAAACCACGATAAAAGCATAAAGATACGCGCATAAAATAGGCTAAAAAGACTATATAAAATGCACGTATCACTTAAGATGGACGCCAGCAGGGTCTATCTTAATGAGGACGAAACGCGGGCAATGAGGCTGTTTGAGGCTGAGAAGGATGGCACGCCGAAGGGATGGATGCCCCCGACGCAGATCATTCTTCAGGATGAGCTGCTCTGCCACGTCGGCCTCATACCGGCCCTCAGCCAGGGTGAGTGGGGTCGGTATGAGGCCCATATTTGCTTTTTATGTTTCTGTATTTGAACCTTAGTTAATTTCTTTTGCTTAACTCCTGCTTTGTTTCTTTTGCAGACCGATTTGGCCCGGAACTGCCTGTCTCCGTCCTTAAGAGGTTGAGACTTGACGAGAACGGGAGAGTTGTTGAGCTGCATCCTAAGGCCGGGCCACGTGATCGCAGACCGGCCCCTCACGAACTTATGGAGCAGCAGTTGAAGGCATTGGATGTGGCAGCGGCTCAAGCGCAGATTGCTAGTAACATGCCGCGCCGGAGACCAAAGACAACGTCTACGGCGGCAACGGCGTCAACTCAGGCTCAATCTGCAATCCTCGTGGTCCAAAAGGAGCAGGTGGTCGTTGATGTTGAAGAGGAGGTCACCGTTGTGGAGGGTCCTCCTCCTTCAAATAAGAGAAAAGAGACCGAGCCTGCCGTTGCTGCTGTTACCAAGGCCGAAAAAGGAAAGGGACCAGCCAACCCTCTGCCCAAGAAGGCTAAGACTGGTACAGATCTAACCCATGGCTCGGATTTAGCAGGTTCATTGGGCATTCCTGATGACAGACTTTCTGACATGTCAATGTATGTTGACATGGATGCTTTGTCAGGGTTTTTTGTAGATCAGCCGCCGTCAGCTGTCGTTCTCACTGAACGGCAATTGGAGAAGCAGCCTGTGCAGACGGGCGGTAAGAACGTCACCGTTGACTCCTCATCCCAGAAGGTTTCCCCTGCTCAGCTTGTGGCGGAAGGCAGAAGGTTGTCCAAGAGGCTGGGGAGGTAGACTGAAATAGTCGCCAATCATATTATCGAGCAAGAAGAGGTCATGGCTCGAGCTGGCAACACGCTTGAACGACTTAATCTCGATCTTGCTGCCGCTAAGAAGGAGGCCGAGAGGTCGAAGGAGGACTTCCAGGCCGCCAAAAATGATTTCCTCGCTGAGCGAAAGCTTAGGGAGGACGCTGAGAAGGCGGTCCTAGTCGAGAGGGCTAAGGTCGAGGCTGCATTGGCTGATGCCGCTAAGCTGCGGGAGGAGCGGGACAAATTTGAGGGCGGCTATAACGCCGTGGTTGGGCAGAAGGAGAGATGGAAGACCTTGCATTCGGCTGAGGCAAAGGAGCACAAGAACACAAAGGCTATCCTTGCCCAGAGGGAGGAGGACATTGAGACGCTGAAAAATGTCATCATCCCTGACATGTGTGCCCAGTACCGGGACCAGGCTGAAGATGCTACCAGGGATGTGATCAAAGAGCTCCTTCCAGAAGGCAACTTCCCGTGGAAAGATTTTGACCGGCTTCTTGATGAGAAGGCGGTACGCTGGGAGGCAAAGGTCGCGGAGAAGGCAAAGACGGCGAAGGCCGCCGAGGAGGTCGGAGAAGGCGGCCCGGGATGCTAAGGTGAAGGCGGCCAGGGAGGAAGCTGAGAGGGCAAAGGCGTGTGCGTGTTGCCGCCAATCGGCTTCGGGCCTCCCATCGATGGTGATGCCGCTATCGCCGCCGGTGGTGAGCGAGAAACAAGCATAGGGAGACGGGCGGTCGTCACCAGATTCACCCGCCCTTCGTACGCCTTCACTGCTCGGGGCCAACTATTGAGCCTTTCCTCCCCGCCATCCTTTTGGCGCTTCAAGTCTTATGTCCGTAACCTTTTCTTTGTACCTCTTTTGTTTTTGTTAAACTTTGGTAGGTTGTGTTTAGGCTATCCCTATGGGGACGGCCGTCGACTTTGTTTTGCCTCACCTGTAAACATTTTTCAATAAAGTTTATTTATTTTGCCTCCATTAAGTTGTCTTCTTACATTTCAACATATTGAGTGCTTTTTCGTTTTTACTTTCGGCTTGGCCGAGGCAGTTAGAAGGCGCATCTCAATTATACTTAAACGTTTTTAAACATGTTGGCATGTCGGTCGCTTCCTCCTCCACTCCCGGTCTTAGCCAGAGCGGTCAGATTTGCGCTTCCCAACCGCCGTTGTGAACATGTTAGCGTATCGGTCGTTGTGTCCCCGTCACTCCCGGCTTTAGCCGAGGCAATCGAGGTTACGGCTCGACAGCGTTCAGATCAGAGACATATTGATCGCTTCCTCCGCCACTCCCGGATTGGCCGAGGCGGTCGATTTTGCGTTTCTCAACTGTACTTATACGTTCCTAAGCATGTTGGTCGCTTTCGCGAGTATCAACTGCATTTGTAGTGACTGTCGTGGCGTCTACTAAGCATGTTGGTCGCTTTCGCGAGTATCAACTGCCATTGCGGTGACTGCCCGGCTTTGGTCGCGGCGTCTACCTTGGTACGACTACGGAGGGGACAAGCATCTTGATGGAAAAATTTGGATCATTCTTCATAAGGTATAATTACGCGTTGGGGTGTCCACAATGGTCTCGGACACCTCCGCCGTTTATACAAAATATTTCCTAAGGTTGTCCGTGTTCCAGTGGCTCATTAGAGGAACACCCTCCATGTCTGTCAGCCGGTATGTCCCCGGCCTCATTTCTTCAACCACTTTGTAGGGTCCTTCCCAGTTGGCCGTCATTTTACCATGGATGTTTCCTTTGTTTGTTGCGGCCGACTTTCTTAGGACTATATCTCCTACTCTTAAGTCCCTTTTGTGGACCCTACGGTTGTATGCTCTTCTCACTCGGTTTTGATATACTGCCAAGTTGAGTCGTGCCGTGTCTCGACTTTCTTCGACCAGGTCTAGGGAGGCTCTCAGGCCTTCCTCATTTTCGACTGGGTCAAAGGTTTGCGTTCTGAACGTCGGCACCGCCGCTTCATTGGCAGACGGCCTCGGACCATAGACAAGGTGGAATGGACTGCACCCGTTGCTTCTTTCTCCGTGGTTCGAAGTGACCACAGACGCCGGTAGTTCATCACCCCCACCTTCCCTTTAGATCTTCAACCTTCTTTTTTAGCCCGTTCAATATTGTTTTATTGGGCCGCCTCCGCCGCCGTTGCTCCGAGGGTGGCGGCATCGAGGAGTATGCAAATTTGATACCGAGCTCCTCCAACCAGTTCATCACCATGTCGCTCCAAAATTCTCGGCCGTGGTCAAATACCATGACTTGGGGCAACCCAAATCGAGTTATGACGTTCTCCCAAATCACCTTTCTTACGGCCGCCGTGGTCTTGGCAGGTACAATGGACAGCTTCGACCCATTTGGTGAAGTAGTCAACGGCGACGATTAGGTACTTCCTTCCTCCGGAGGCCGTCGGAAATGGCCCTAATAAATCCATCCCCCACTATGCAAATGGTAGGGGGCTAAGTACTGGTTGCAAGTCTCGGGAAGGTGCGTGTATCACCGGAGCATGCATCTGACAATTCTTGCACTTCTTGGTCTTAGCTCTGGAATCCTCAAGCATGGTAGGCCGAAGTAGCCTCGCTCGGAGAGCTTTGTGGGCTAAGCGTTCTTGCCCCCATGTGATGTCCACGATGCCTTCGTGAATCTCTCGTCAAGATGAGCTCCGCGTCGGTACCGGGCCGACACATTTCAAAAGTGGTCTTATCACGGACCTTCTGTATAGTTCTCCTTCGAACACCAAGTACCTTGCGGCGATCCTCTTTATCTTCTGAGAGAGACTGCGGTCCTCCGGTAACTCTTTTGTTAGTTTGTATTTCATTATCGGAGTCATCCACGTCGTCTCGGCTTCGATGTCGCCCACCATGCCGACGGTCTCAGTGATGCTTTTAGCATTCCTGATATCCACCAGCACGGTTCGACTGACATTCTTGATGCTTGAACTGGCAAGTTTTGAGAGAGCGTCGGCTCGGTTGTTCTCAGACCTGGGGACACATTGTATTTGGAAAGATTTCAATTTTGCGGTGTCGGCTTTGACCCTTTCCAGGTATCTCACCATCCCGTCGTCTCGAGCCTCATACTCTCCTCTGATTTGATTGGTCACTAGGAGTGAATCTGTCTTCAACACAATATGCTCCGCCCCGGCAGCTCTAGCTAACTCGACTCCAGTTATCACCGCCTCATATTCGGATTCGTTGTTTGAGGCCGAGAAGGTAAACTTCAAGGCGTATTCAAACTCGTCCCCGTTAGGGCTGGTGATAAGGATGCCGGCTCCTGAGCTATTTGCCGTGGAGGACCCGTCGGTGTATACTTCCCACACACCGGGATGTGATTCTTCTTGATAAGTGCACTCGGCCAGGAAGTCTACAAGCGCCTGCCCCTTTATCGAAGGCCTCGGCTTGTACTGAATGCCGAAGCCGGATAGCTCCACTGCCCATTTGATAAGTGGGCCGGATTTTTCGAATTTTTCCAATGCTTTTTCCAATGGTCGGGTCGGTTAAGACCGTCACGGATGTGCGTCGAAGTAGGGTTTTAACTTCCTTGCGGCAACGACGACGGCGAAGGCCGCTTTTTCATTCAGTGGGTAATTTCTTTCGGCGGGCAGCAGTGTATGGCTGATAAAGTAGATTAGGTGTTGCTGCTTGTTTTCTTCTCTGACGATTACGGCACTGACCGTGGCCGAGGTAACTGCTAAGTATAGATATAGCGTCTCCCCCAGCGTCGGCCTGGACAGGGTCGGGAGAGTTAGTAGGTGGGCTTTCGGTTGTTTGAAAGCCGCACTCATTCCTCCCCAAAGAAAAGTCTTTATTCCCTTCAACACTTTAAAGAATGGGGTGCTCTTGTCGGCCGACCGAGAGATGAAGCGGGCGAGAGCCGCCATCCTCCCGGTCAGCATCATAACCTCTTTTCGATTCCTCGGCTCCGGCAGGTCTAATATTGCTTTGATCTTTTCTGGATTGGCATCAATTCCCCTGGCGCTGACAAGTACGCCGAGGAACTTGCCGGCCCGGACACCGAAGTTGCATTTCATTGGGTTAAGCTTCATCTTATATTTCCTTAGTGAACAAAATGTTTCGCTCAAATCGGCCAAGTGCTCGCTGTCAGACTTGCTTTTTACAATAGCATCGTCGACGTAAGCCTTGATGTTTCGCCCTTTTTGATCTTGAAACACTTTGTCCACCAGCCTAGTGTAAGTTGCGCCAGCGTTTTTCAAACCGAACGGCATCATTTTATACATGTATGTGCCGTGTATGGTGATGAATGCACACTTAGGCATGTCTTCCTCGCCATGAATACTGATGGTATCCCGAGAAGGCGTCTAGCGAGGCTCAAGCATAGTGTAGCCTGCCGTTGCGTCAATTAAACTATCTATTCGAGGCAAGGGATAGCAATCTTTAGGGCATGCTTTATTAAGATTTTTAAAATCAACACATATCCTCCACCCCCCTGATGACTTCTTCACCATTACAACATTTGCTAGCCACTCAGGGTAAGTACAAGGCATGATAAAGCCCGCCTCTAATAGTTTATCTACCTCGGCCTTGATGGCCTCATCCTTTTCGGCCGAGGAGTTCCTCATCTTTTCGCTTGACAGGGGCGAGCGGTGGAGAGTACGTTCACTTGTGAACGATCACCTCCCGCTCACGCCCGGCATCTCGGCGGCCGAGTACGCGAAGACGTCTTTGTTCTTCCTCAGCAGGTCTAGGAGATCGGCTCTGAATTTTGGCTCCAGGCCGACACCGACAGTTACGGTGCGCCCTGGGTCAATTTCCACTTCCTCGGTCTAGGCTCCTTCGACCATGCCGACGTTGTTGGTGCTCATCGGATCACCCTCCTGTTGTAAGGATGGGCTCTTCCCTTTCTCTGATTTTTTCGCCACTTTGAGGGATTGCATGTTGCACCCTCTGGCAGATATTTGGACATTGACAATTTCGTCTCTTTCGTCCTTTGAGACGAGCTTTTGCGCTTCCCCCCGGTCCGAGACATACATCAATGTCAGGGCCCGGATGGACATCACTGCATCGGCCTCGCTCAAAGTGACTCGGCCTATGAGAACATTGTAGGGAGACGAACCACCAATGACCACGAACTCGGATAAAACATTCTTGGCCGCATCGGCTTGGCCAAACATCACCGGCAGTCTGATTGACCCCAGAGGTACCAGGCCGGCCCCGGAGAAGCTGTATAGCGGGTTGGTGCAGGGGCTCAGTTCTTCAATCTTTAGACCGAGATTGAGAAAGCACTCCCTGAACATGATGTTTGTGTAGGCGCCTGTGTCAATCAGGCACCTTTTGACCAAGTGGTTGGCTATGTCTAAGTGGACTACGAGCGGGTCGCTGTGCGGAGCGATGACTCCTTCGTAGTTCCTCTTTCCGATGGTTATATCGGGGACGGTGGAAGCGGGGATCGCTGTTTTGGGCACAAAGTTGATGGCTTGGTATAGCTCATTCAGGTGCCGTTTGTGCCCATTAGCTGACCCACCGTTCTCGTTTCCTCCGGTTACAACCTGGATCACTCCCATCCTCTGGAATACTGATTTTATGTTCGCCCCATCAGAGCTTGTTTCCGGGCCTCCAGCTACATACTTGCAGAGGGCCCCTTTTCGGATTAGCTCCTCGATGGCGTTCCTCAAATGCCGACAGTTGTCGGTCTTATGGCCGGTTTGGCCGTGGTAGTCACAAAACAGGTTAGTGTCACCGTCCCCCCTCGCCTTGGGGGGCCTGGCCCACTTCTGCCCTTCATTCTTACTTAGGGCAAAGACCTCGGCCGGTGATTTGACCAGGGGGGTGAGACCGCTGTACCGCTTCTGGGTGTATGGTCCCGAACTCTCCCCAGCGCCCGCCGAGTTATGTTTCCTATTGAATCTTTCAGGCCGTGACCTATTCATGTCACGACGTCCTTCGTCTGCATTGTCCCGGCGGCTCCTCCTCTCTGGGTGCCCAGCTTCGTTGTGGCCTACCCAGGTCTTGTGATAGTCCTCCACCTTTACGGCTCGATCGGCCATCTTTCTGGCAGTGTCGAGGTTGAGCTCCTCGCACTTGATGAGCTCATTTTTGAACTCGCCTTTCGGCAGGCCTTTCATCAGTGCGAAGGCCGCCAGCTCGGTGTTCAGCTCTCGGATCTGCTGAACCTTTGCGTCGAATCTCTTCACGTAGCTTCGTAGAGACTCGTCCTCCCGCTGTCGGATAGTGAGGAGGTCTGATGTCTCCACGGCCCTTCTCTTGTTGCAGGCGTACTGGGCTATGAAGTTATCCCTTAGGTCGGCGTAGCAGTATACCGAACCATTAGGTAGCCCCTTGTACCAACTCTGGGCCATCCCATGCAGGGTCGTTGGGAAGACTCGGCACCATACCATCGTCGCTCCCATACCGACATGTACGACTCGAAAGCCTCAGCATGGTCGGTTGGGTCGCTATCCCCTTTGTATGATAGGGGCGGCAGCTTCAGCTTGGTCGACACCGGGACTTCGAGGACATAGGCACTGAGGGGCTGTCTGACCACGTGTCGAATGACACGCGGTGATCGGCTCCTCGCAACCTTAGTCCGGCTTCTCTCCCCGTGGCGGGAAGGGCTTCTTGTTGTTCGACTTTGGAGAGTCAGACTTCTTTCTTCATTTCTTCGGGGGTGGCCTCGTTGCTGCCGCGGCGACGCTGTCCTCCCGCGAGTGGGGGAAGGACTTTGGTCTGCCACTAGCACCACGGGCTCCGCCGGTGTCCTTGCATGCCCAGCTCCTTGTATTACTCCGGTCAAGTTGTTCGAATTTACTTTGTGGGCCCTGGTCACCTGTGGAGGCGCTGCCGTCACCGTCGTCGTGACAGGGGTGACCGGCGTACCACCCATCAGGTCCAGGAATAGCTTCAGTTTGGCTGCATCGACCACATGTCCCATGACGGTGACTTGGCCGGTGGGCAGCGGTGTTTCTGGCTCTCTTGGCATCCCGTACTTCACCGGCTCAATGACTCGGCCGGTGGGGGACTGCCCGATCTCAGAGTTAGGGAACGTGTCATCCTGGTAGTATGCGGTTTCGTCACTCACAATTACTTCTTGTTGTTTTGACATCTTCTTTGCTCTTTGAATGGTTTTTGGTTTTTTTGTAAGGTAGGTAACCAGCTTTTAGTATGCTCCCCACAGACGGCGCCAATTGTTCCGGGTGTAATTCCGGAGCAGGATTATGACCACGTAAGCTTGTTGAATGATGTCGTTGCTTGACTCTTCCTTTCGCTCTTTCCTGTTTAAGATGAACAAACTGAGGGCTCGGCTTGGTACCGACCGTACTCACTCCGACGCTCAAGTCAGTAAACTTAAAGAGATTAAGTTGTGTGTTACTTGGCAAAATATGTTGTAGAGAGATAAGGGAGTTTATACCAGATTAATAGTGAGTTTTAGGATGAATTGTGGATCGTTTTCTCAATGAGGATTGAGGAGTATTTATAGACTTTCACCTTTTCTCACGTAGTGGCCAAGTGGCCAAGTGGCAGAGCAGGTGGAAAGACTGTTCTACCCTCGGCCGAGGGACCCATGGCAGGCCGGCTGGCCTGGTTGACTCCATGCCGAGGGGACTGGATGTGAGTACGCGGATATGCCTCCCGGCTAGCTAGTTGCCTAGCCGAGACCCAAGTGACAGGCCGACAGGCTGCGTTGGTTAGGCTGTCTAATACGTTGACTTGCTGTCTTTTGGCTTTGACCTTGCTCAATATGTTGACTCGGTCAGCGGGTGCAGAATATGCTTCATCAAAAAATAATAGTGAAAACTCAAAATTCACTATTTTCTTCAATTTTCAAAAATAACAGTGAAAATTCAAAATTCACTATTTCTTCAAAATTCAAAACCGCGATCAAAACCGCCAACTTCAAAAATAATAGTGAAAATTCAATATTCACTATTTTCGTCAATTTTAAAATAATAGTGAGAATTCAAAATTCACTATTTTCTTCAATTTTCAAATAATAGTGAAGATTCCAAATTCACTATTTTCACCACACACGTCAACGGCGGCACATAAACCGTCACTTCAAATAATGGTGAAGATTTCAAATTCACTATTTCATCAAATGTCAAAGGCGGCACATAAACCGTCACTTCAAATAATGGTGAAGATTCCAAATTCACTATTTCATCAAATGTCAAACGGCGGCACATAAATCGTCACTTCAAATAATAGTGAAGATTCCAAATTCACTATTTCATCAAATGTCAACGGCGGCACATAAACCGTCACTTCAAATAATAGTGGAGATTCCAAATTCACTATTTTATCAAATGTCTACGGCGGCACATAAACCGTCACTTCAATTAATAGTGAAGATTCCAAATTCACTATTTCCATCACATGTCAACGGCGGCAGATAAACCGTCACCCCAAACGTGATAGCAAAATTCAAAAGTTGCTATTTCCGTCAAAATTCAAACAAACAGCGATCAAAACCGCCACTGCAAATTCAAACAAACAAGTAGTGGAAGTTCAAATTCGCTATTCCTTCGAATACCAACAGGGGGCTTCCTCGCGGAACCAGCTCATTTCAAAAAACAGTGATAGTGAAATTCAAAATTCACTATTTCCACGGCGGCATCACGAGTTCGCTACTTTCAAAACAAGCCCATTTGATGCGGCTATCCTCACGGTCCGTTAACCGACCGCTCATGGCTGGCGAGCTGGCGAGCCTTACTACGCGCCATGGCTGGCGAGCCTTACTACGCATCATGGCTGGCGAGCCTTACTACGCGCCATGGCTGGCGAGCCTTACTATGCGCCTGGTCGGACTCACTTGGAACTTAATTTTCGGTTACTTGTCGGTAGGAGCACCTAGACCAAAACAATATTTATAACTTCACAAACAACTCTACTATTAGTAAAGAGGCAAGTAAAGGTCGGATCCCAAGGGACGGGTATTGATGTGGGATTTTCGATTGCAAGTAGTGGTGTCTAGGGGTGTCACGATTTGGGTTGAGATAAGAAGATCACTAAACTAAATAGCAATAAAAGTAAACAAGCAAGATGATTAAAATGAGATGTAAACAATTGATTAAAAGCACTAGGGTGTCATGGGGTCATAGGGGATTCATGGGAATTGATCATACAAACATATTCTCAAATTATAAGCAAGCAATTATTATTGTGATGGATCGATTTGGTTTATATCTTACAATCCTAGGAAGGTTTGGGTCCTGGAGGCAAATCGATTAGATTGTACAACACTTACAAGTCGACTTAATCCTCCCTACTCAACTATATGCATGGTCTAATGAGACTCGAGTTGGTTTATGTCTTACAAGTCTCATTGAAAAGGTAAGTGATGGGTAAAAAATGCAAGGATTCATAGGCTCGCATTTCATCAAACATAACATGTGCATAAGTTGAGATCACAACAAGCAAACAAATTAATTATGAAAACATATTAAATTAAGCATGAATCATCCCCCATATTGGTTTCCCCTAATTACCCATTAACCCTAGTTAAGGAAACTACTCACTCATTATCAAGTTTAGCATGTTAACAAGGTTGTCAATCATATTAACAAAGCAAAACATGATGAATAAATGAAGATGATTAACAATAATTAAAAAGGGATTAAGAGAATTATACCTACTAATGATTCCAAAATAAAGCTAAGAATAATAGAAGTATTTGATGAATGATTGGAAGGTTATCAATCTCCCAATAATAACCCAAATAATCTTCAATTACCCAAAATAAAAGATGAACAAAAGAGAAATTAAGGAAATGAGATTTATATTAATATTTGATTAGAAGTTGATTACAAGATTAAGAAGAGATTAGAATGATATAAACTACACTAAGGATTGATAAGAAGAACATGATTAATCTAATTAGACTAATGGGGTATTTTATAGTGGGGATTAGGTACACAAATTAGGATTTACGAAGGGCTTAAATGACGATTAAGTCCTTGAGAAATCGCTCCTCTCAGAAAAGATGCGAGTCTCATTTTTGCTAGTCTTCCGAAAATATGCGCATCTTTAATGGAGGGGAGAAGAGGACGTATGGGCCTGTAAGATAATCCGAGCGTCCAAGGGTCGGGACGAGCGGATTCTGGGGTTGCTGGACGGGCGGATTTGATGCTTGGACGAGCGGATTGTGGCGTGGTTGGACGGGCGTCCCTATGGCAAAGACGCTCGGATCTTTGCAGTCTTGGACGGGCGTCTTGCTACGCTGGACGAGCGGATTGGGTTCCAGCCTCCCTTCTCTTCTTTTCTTCCTCTTTTCTTCCAATAATCCTCCGGGATTTAGTCGGGGATGCAAGGATTTCTTCATCATTGCCCATCTACTATAATATGTACAAAGGCCTTCTAGTCTTGTCTTCTCTTTGATGCTTGGTCATTAGATTCGGTCAATTTAGCTCTATTTTGCCATGAAAATGAAAGGTTTGCACTCCTCTCCTACCAAGGAAACAAAACCTCAAAGAATATGCAAAACAAAGGACTAAAGATAGTAAATTACCCAAATATGCACTATAAAGCATAGGAACGAGGCTAATTCGGGGACTAAATATGCTCAAATGATGGTCACATCAAATATCCCCAAACCGAACCTTTGCTCGTCCCGAGTAAAGAGTTGACAAAGCTAGGACCCTTATTTAAACTATCCTACTAATATAGCCGACATGAGACAATTAGCGGGTCTCACTCCGCCCCTTCAACTCACAACAAGACAACCATGAGGTAGGATGCCTTCTTGCAAGACAAGGTGGGTCTTACCAAAATGGCGACACATCCAAACATTAAAGCACACAAAATCAAGTAATGGATGCATCTACAAAAGAATAGCCACTTTCCTCATCTAAGTGGCGGAAATTATCCAAAGGGGAAGCAATTCAAGGGTACACACTCCTTCATAGATGCAATTTCTTCAAACTACTAAGCCTAGAAGGATACCAATAAATCACCTCCAAGTTGTGTCAAGCTAGGGTACCTTTGTCCTCAATCGTTAAATGCTTTTGTCAAGAATAGGCTCCCTATGGTGTTAGAAACACTGAAGGATCGCGGAATTCCCCCTCTTGCCTAGACAAGAAGAAGGGTCGTCCCCTCTCTACCATGCACAAAAGTGGATACGATGGATAAAGGGATCGATAGAATTTGGAGTTTCATTTGGGAGTTTGCTTTTGTTGTTGTTTTTCCCCCCAATTTCTTGTGGCATATAACATTTGAGAACACTTTCTTTTTGCCATTTCTTTTGATTTTTGGCATTTCAGTACTTGACAATTTTTCAACTTTTTGCATTTTCTTTTGAACATTTTCAAAGTCACCCCACTTTGTAACGAGGGTGCCTTATATTTGAAGTATAGTTTTCATTTTTGTTACTCCTCTTTTCTTTTGATGTATTATGCAAACTTTTTCTTTTATTTTCTTTTCATTTCTTGAACTCAAATTTTGAATAATTTCTTTTTGTGCCCATTCCCTTTGATGACAAAAATATGGTAGAACATGGATGAATGATGGTTGCATGGTTTCAAGGGTCACCTTGGAATAAACGGTAGCCAAGGAGTTATCACACCACAAGGTACTCTTGACTAGGCCTTAATCCATGGGTCAAAGGATACTAGCATGACACATCCTAGGGTGTTTTACAAGTATTCTAACAAGCAGGTCTTAAGAAGAAAAGGCATCTACTAGGGCCTATATACACTTGTCAAGCTTCCCAAGCAGATGGTTTCACAAAATTTTTCTAATATGCAACTATATGCCATGATGCAACTAACATTTATACATCCTAATGCATATGCTTCTACAAACTGGTATGCCAAATAATCTAAATGCAATCCTAAATTCACATTTTTTTTACCGCATCAATCAAAATAAAGCCACATAGTCATTAACATAAAGAGGAAAAAGGAGATTGGAAACATCATACCATGCGGTCTTCAATTTCCTCATGTCTCGGATGTGGCGTAGTCAATCAATGTGAACAAGGATGAACAAACACAATATATACAAAACAATTTATACAAGACTACACTACAAAGGAAATGAACATGCTTTTGGATTTTTCAATTTTTCAATTTTTTTTAGATTTTTTGAATTTTTTGATTTTTTTGGATTTTTTAATAGAAGTCAAGTTAGAATTTCCCATCCCCACACTAGTATGGGCATTGTCCTCAATGGCCAATACGATAGGAAATTATGCAAGCATGATGCATGTGTTTTTGTTATGGCGGAGAGCATAATTTAAATTAGCTCCCGATGCATATGCATGGACTTCCCCAAACCAATATAGACATTATTTCTAACATCTTGAATTTCGGGGTAGTTCATGCACATGGAATGCAATGCATGAAACTACAAATTGTCATTTTGGATTTTACAAGTTGGGAATAATAAAAAGAACACCTTAATGAAGCCGAGGTGTTAGTCCTCCATGTTGCTAGGACTCCACAAACAAATGATCAAAATAAAATAAAGAAAACAAAAGAAGTAGACAAACCATAAGAGGGGTGAAAGAATGTAGGAGCCTCCAAGGTTTGTTAATCCTCCATCATATCATCATCTTCCTCCATAGATGTGGAATCATCTCCACTCCCACTTTCACTTCCTTGCTCTTCCTCACTTTCTTCTTCCTCTTCTTGAGCTTCTTCTTCTTCAACATTCTCTTGAACCTCTTCTTCTTCACCTTCTTCATCAACACCCTCATTAACAATCTCCTCTCCACCCGGTCTTCCACCACTAGAGGTGCTAGGAAAGAAAACTTACTTATCCGCCCAACTAGGAAAAGGACATGATGGATCAAGAAGTCCTTGCCTAGCTAGATGTAGGAGGGGCGGATATTGGGCCTTGTAAGCATCCACTCTATTGTTGTAAGCTTGCTTGTGCATTTCCCTCATGAGTAGAGTCAAGTAATCATGTCCTACCTCGACATCCTTGGGTTTGAACTCGTGATGCTCAAATGGGTAGGGTGGTGTGACAATGGAGGAGGAGGGCTCGTCAATCTCGCCTCTTTGTTGTTAAATAATGTACTCGGTCTCCTCGGAGAGTGGAAGAAGGTAGTTTGGTCGGTGAACACTCAATCGGCAAATCTTTGAAGGCAAAGTGAAGGATCTAGCTTCATTGGTTAACCACCCATATTTGGTGTCAAGAGAATCATGCTTGACCCACTTAAACTTGTGAATCATGGTGTCCATATCAATGAGATGGCCTCCTTTAACCTCCACATAAGTGTTGTCTTTATTGAAATTTGGGTTAAAGTGCTTGGCCAAATGGGTAACTAGTCCTCCATTCACAATGAAAGCGGTGCCTTCTTTACCACAATCGACATTAAGCCATCGTTCAACCAAAAGTCTTAGAGCATTATATGGCTTAGTATATTCCCTTCCTATGTTCAAGGTCGACTCAAGAAGAACACAATCGAACTTGGTAAGATGATTAGTGCGATTTCTTGCTATCAAAGTATTCCCAATGACCTTATGCCACACTCTAATGCCCGGATGGTGGATTAATAGAGCACGACAATCATGAAAGCGCACAAATTTCTTTCCGGAAATTGCCTCCCAAAGAGGAGCGGAGTCATACTTGACAGGGATCTTTGTATATTTCGGGGTATCGCTAAGGCCTAAAATCTTGCTCAATTCGCCATAAGTGATGCGCCTATCAACATTTGCAAGACGAAACTCGATGTGGGTTCTAGTCTCCACCCTTGTGACTTTCAAGGAACTCAAAAATTCCAAGATGAGGGAGGGGTATGTCAATTCTTTCATGGTAAACAATTTACCCAATCCCATAGCCTCAAAGAAGGTTTTGGTTTGTTCAAGAACACCCAACTTTGTCAAGGCATCTTCACAAATAAATTTTGTAGGCATAATGGTCTTCTTAGCAAAGAGAACAAATTTATCCCTATGAGAGTCGGAAGTGAAAATTTCCTCCGGATAGTTGGATAATTGCTCAATGAGCAGAGTTGTTGATGTTGTAGCTTCCATAGGGGGACCTTGTTGAACCTCCAACCTTGCCTCATGGACTACCAATGCCTTTGACAATTGTTTTTTTGAAGAGTTTGTTGCCTTTTTGAAAGTGTCTTCTTTGGGGGTGCCTTTTTACCTCCTTTAGTTCTTGCCATTCTTGATTACACCAAAGAAAGATTGAAATTTCCAATTTTTAGTTATGCCCAAATCGATTTAAGATGAAAGAATGTTGCTTTGTATCTTAAAAATCGACTCAAAGATTGAAGATTTTGGTGTTTGAATCAATTGTTGTTGTAAAAGGAGTGATTAATTTTTGTTGTGAGGAAGTTTGGATTTGATTTTGTTGAATTTGGTTGAGGAAATTTGGTTTTGTTGATGTAGAGGATGAAGGTTTTGGGGGGTTTTGGGGGGTTTTGGGTTTTGGGTAGTGTTTGAATGTAAAAGAAATGAAAATGAATGAGGGAAAAGGGGTTTAAGAGACCCATTATATTTGAAATAGCAGTAGGGGACGAGCGGATTCTCTGTTGAGACGCTCCGATTCTGTGACAGACCATTTTTTTTAATTCTGCAGCTCTGTCAGACGAGCGGATTGTGTCTTGGATGCTCGGATTCCTTGACGACGAGCGGATTCCCTTTTTGGCCGCTCGAATTCTTCCTTATCCACATGGATTCAGGTCCATCCGTGGGTACTGCATAACCCGTAACATTTTCATTCTTCAATTCTCGTGTTCTTCATTGTAGGGGCACTACAAAGACATGAATAGCCTAGGCAATTGCTATCCCCACACTAAGTCAAAGCACTACACATTAATAAAATCATAAGTCCCTCCCTCATTTCTCTCAAAATGATGAATATCTTGATCAAGGCACAAAAATATAAGTCCAAAAATGACAAAAATGCAATGTAAAAATTTGAAATGCAAGTTAGGGAGTTAGAATATTTACAAATGGTGGTTTAGGGAGGACTCCACCAAACTCTCATCCAATGTGAGATGTCAAGGGGGCATGTTCAAGGTGTTGTTGATGTTACTCAACACCTTGAAGAAGTAGTCGAAAGCTTGTTCAGTGTCATGATAGAGGTCCTCAATAGATTTTTGCACTTGTTGTTCTCCGTGATGGTCTTGGTTCATAGCATTACCAATGTAGGGATTGAATATCCCTTCGAACTCATCATCCCAAAGACCGCAAACTTCGTCTACTTGATCATTAAAAATTTCTTCATTTGATAGGGACAACTCTCCTTCTTTCTTGTTTTGGCCAATGAGGCCATCCTCTTCACTTGTCATGGGTGAGCTTTTCAAGCTCTCTTTGTTGCTATTTCCTTGCTCTTTTGATGGAGCATTATCAACTTTCTTTTTCCATTGGAAATCCGACTTCTTCCTATCATCCTTCCGGCTATAGTGATCAACCATAAAGCATGTTTCATGCAAACGGGGAGCTCTCATGGTCTTGTCAAGATTGAAATTTATGGTCTCGTATCCCACTTCTAGAGTAAGCTCTCCGTGCTTCACATCTATCACCGCACCCGCGGTGTGCAAGAAAGGTGTACCTAGGATGATCGGAATATTGGTGTCTTCTTCCATGTCAACAATGACAAAGTCCACCGGGATGAAGAATTTGCCGATTCTCACGGGAACATCTTCCCATATCCCTAACGGTGTCTTCGTCGATCTATCGGCCATTTGGAGTGTGATGTTGGTACATTTAAGCTCCCATCCCTAGCCTTTTACTAACTGAATACGGCATAACACTCACTCCTTCTCCTAGATCACACAAAGCCTTGTTTATCGTGGTGTCGCCAATGGTACACGGTATTCAGAAGCTTCCCGGGTCTTTATGTTTCGGAGGTGAACTCCCTTGAAGGATTGCACTACTCACCTTAGTGAAGGCGATAGTTTTAAGCTTCTGGATCGACTTCTTTTTTGTAAGGATGTCCTTCATGTACTTTGCATAGGTCGGCACGTGATTGATTAATTCCGTAAAAGGAATCGAGACTTCCAAATTCTTCACAATTTCCATGAATTTTCCAAATTGGTCATCAAACTTAGGCTTAGCTTGACGACTTGGGAATGGAAGTCTAATCACGATGGGCTCCTTCTCCTTGGCCTTTTCTTGACTTTTCTTTGAAACTTCTTCTTTTGTTGGTTCATCTTCCTTAGAGTTTTGCACAACTTCCTCTTTGTCACTAGCTTCCACAAATTCATCCTCAACTTGCTTCTTTGGTCCTTCATACCTCGTACCACTCCTCAAGTGAATGGCACTAACCGTTTCATGTCTTGGGGGATTACCTTGAGGTGGTAATTGCCCATTTTGTCTTTGAGAGTTTGAAGATGCTAGTTGGGTCAATTGAGTTTCCAACATTTTTATGTGGGCTAGGATGTTGTTGATGGTGATATCCTTTGCTTGGCTATCTTTTTGCATTTAAGTGAAAAATTCTTGTTGATTCTTTTGCATTTGGAGGACCGCTTTTTGAACATCAAAACCTTGGTCATTTTGTTGGTTGTATGGAGTTTGATTTTGATAACCATGGTTTTGGTTGAAAAAGGGTCTTTGATTTTGGTTTCTCATGGGAGGTGGGGTGTATGTTTGTTGAGGGTTTTGGACATTTTGGCTTTTGTATGAGAGATTTGGGTGGAATTTGGTGTTTTCATTATAATAATTGGAATAAGGGGTACCACTCTTGTATGCTTGAAAAACATTCACTTGTTCATTTGTTCCCCTACATTCACTTTGGTCATGTCCCAAAGTTCCACAATTCTCACATATCCCACTTGGGATTGATGAAGATGCTACTATGGCATTAACATGATGCTTTGGTGATTTTGAGGCTTCTTCAAGTTTAGCCATAGCCTTCTCAAACTTTAGGTTGATGGTATCAATATGGGCACTAAGTTGAGCACCCAATTGAGTAATAGAGTCCACTTCATGCTTTCCTCCTCTAGTAGCCTTGCGAGGTCTACTATATTATGAATTATGGACCGCCATTTCCTCAATCTTGTTCCAAGTTTGATTATCGTCAACTTCGGTGAACATACCATTTGATCCCATGTTGAGAATGTTTCTTGAGTCTTCATAAAAACCATTCCAAAATTGTTGTACCAAGAACCACTCGCTAAGTCCATGATGAGGACATGAGCGACAAATTCCTTTGAACTGCTCCCAAGCTTCATACAAAGATTCTTCATCCCTTTGCTTAAAACCCGTAATTTGAGCTCTTAGCATGTTAGTCTTTTCCGGAGGGTAGAATTTTTTGTAGAAAGTTAGAGCTAACTTCTTCCAAGAGTCAATTCCAAGAGTAGTCTTATCAAGGCTTTTCAACCATTGTTTGCGGTGCCAATTAGAGAAAAAGGAAATAAGACCCATCGAATTTGGTCTTGAGTCACACCGGTTTGTGAAATCGCATCACAATAGTCATAAAAAGTTTCCATGTGAGAGTGAGGGTCTTCACTAGGCATCCCTCCAAATTGGCTTCTTTCGACTAATTGGATAAATGCGGATTTAGCAATGAAATTTCCGGTTAAGTGTTGTGGTGTGGGAGTACCATTGGGTAGGTTCTCCTCGGTTGGTATGGAATGTGATGAAAATTTATGCATTGTGGGTGGATTTTGTGATTGATTTGGTGTTGGGTTCTCCTCACCTTCTTTTCCAAAAAGGGTTGATGAACTCAATAGTATTTGGTTGAATATCTACAACCTCACCAATACCTCTCAAAGTACCTCCAGCAAGTCTTCTATTGGTTGTCAAAGTCCTTTCAATTTCGTGATCAAAGGGTAACAAGTTACCTTGTGATCTTCTAGACATGCAAAATATGAAACAACTCGAAAACAATTAGGACAAATCTTGAGGAGTTTTACTTCCCCAAGGCAAAGAAAGACACAACTAATAACAATCTAAGAAAATCAAATCAAGTTAACACCGTCCCCGGCAACGGCGCCATTTTTGGTCGGACTCACTTGGAGCTTAATTTTTGGTTACTTGTCGTTAGGAGCACCTAGACCAAAACAATATTTATAACTTCACAAACAACTCTACTATTAGTAAAGAGGCAAGTAATGGTCGGATCCCAAGGGACGGGTATTGATGTAGGATTTTCGATTGCAAGTAGTGTTGTCTAGGGGTGTCACGATTTAGGTTGAGATAAGAAGATCACTAAACTAAATAGCAATAAAAGTAAACAAGCAAGATGATTAAAATGAGATGTAAACAATTAATTAAAAGCACTAGGGTGTCATGGGGTCATAGGGGATTCATGGGAATTGATCATACAAACATATTCTCAAATTATAAGCAAGCAATTATTGTTGTGATGGTTCCAGTTGGTTTATATCTTACAATCCTAGGAAGGTTTGGGTCCCAGAGCCGAATCGATTAGATTGTACAACACCTACAAGCCGACTTAATCCTACCTACTCAACTATATGCATGGTCTAATGAGACTCGAGTTGGTTTATGTCTTACAAGTCTCATTGAATTGAAAAGGTAAGTGATGGGTAAAAAATACAAGGATTCATAGGCTCGCATTTCATCAAACATAACATGTGAATAAGTTGAGATCACAACAAGCAAGCAAATAAATTATGAAAACATATTAAATTAAGCATGAGTCATCCCCCATATTGGTTTCCCCTAATTACCCATTAACCCTAGTTAAGGAAACTACTCACTCATTATCAAGTTTAGCATGTTAACAAGGTTTTCAATCATACTAACAAAGCAAAACATGATGAATAAATGAAGATGATTAACAATAATTAAAAAGGGATTAAGAGAATTATACCTACTAATGATTCCAAAATAAAGCTAAGAATAATAGAAGTATTTGATGAATGATTGGAAGGTTATCAATCTCCCAATAATAACCCAAATAATCTTCAATTACCCAAAATAAAAGATGAACAAAAGAGAAATTAAGGAAATGAGATTTGTATTAATATTTGATTAGAAGTTGATTACAAGATTAAGAAGAGATTAGAATGATATAAACTACACTAAGGATTGATAAGAAGAACATGATTAATCTAATTAGATTAATGGGGTATTTATAGTGGAGATTAGGTACACAAATTCGGGTTTACGAAGGGCTTAAATGACGATTAAGTCCTTGAGGAATCGCTCCTCTCAGAAAAGATGCGAGTCTCCTTTTTGCTAGTCTTCCGAAAATATGCGCATCTTTAATGGAGGGGAGAAGAGGACGTATGGGCTTGTAAGACAATCCGAGCGTCCAAGGGTCGGGACGAGCGGATTCTGGGGTGGCTGGACGGGCGGATTTGATGCTTGGACGAGCGGATTGTGGCGTGGTTGGACGGGCGTCCCTATGGCAAAGACGCTCGGATCTTTGCAGTCTTGGACGGGCGTCTTGCTACGCTGGACGAGCGGATTGGGTTACAGCCTTCCTTCTCTTCTTTTCTTCCTCTCTTCTTCCAATAATCCTCCGGGATTTAGTCGGGGATGCAAGGATTTCTTCATCATTGCCCATCCACTATAATATATACAAAGGCCTTCTAGTATTGTCTTCTCTTTGATGCTTGGTCATTAGATTCGAGCAATTTAGCTCTATTTTTCCATGAAAATGCAAGGTTTGCACTCCTCTCCTACCAAGGAAACAAAACCTCAAAGAATATGCAAAACAAAGGACTAAAGATAGTAAATGACCCAAATATGCACTAAAAAGCATAGGAACGAGGCTAATTCAGGGACTAAATATGCTCAAATGATGGTCACATCAGCGCCATGGCTGGCGAGCTTTACTACGCGCCATGGCTGGCGAGCCTTTGTCCGTATACACCCAAGGACATATCCCAAAGATGCCTCGGGTAAAACTCCTTGTCACAGCTGGCGAGCCTTTGTCCGCACACACCCAAGGACATATCTCGAAGATGCCTCGGGTACAACTCCTTGTCACAGCTGGCGAGCCTTTGTCCGCAAACACGCAAGGACATATCCGAAGATGCCTCAGGTATGACTCCTTCTTGTGGCTGGCGAGCCTTCATACGTAGTATAACGGACTTTAAACGACCCGCACGGATAGTCGACAGACTCTAAATTGTTCCCGACGACAGGTCCTTGGCTCGTACCCTCGAGTCGCCTTGGCGTCGCCCTTCCCGACGGCAGGTCCTCGGCCCGAATCCTTTCGAGCCGCCTCGACGTCGCTTGGGTCTCCAGGTTGTAATCTTCGATTGACCTGGGGGCTCTACTTTGACTTTCGCCATGTCCAAGCCTCAGTCAAAGTTGGGGCTCTGTAGATACCCAGTATCTGCTGAGACTCCGACAAACACCCGATGATTATCGGACTATAACATGTTTTGGAATCGCGGCGTTTGATCGACAGTTTATGTACAACTTTACGTCGGAAACCTTAAAACGACTTCGAAAATAAAATATCTCAAAACATTTCAAAAATACCTGGAGTGTTTAATGCACGACGACGGGGTCGCAATGACACTAACTAGAGTCAAAACCAACACCGGACCAAAAACCGACTCAAAAATTCAAATCCCGACACTAATAACGAGTCAAACCGAGTCAACCACCAAAAACAAAATATTTCAAACCTTCTACCTTAAGTTTTCCCGGATTTATGTTTGGTCAAGTACCAAACATATGACTACAAAACCTAGGATAGAACAAATCATGATTGTTTTTGTGTGAATGAGACAACTCACCTCGAAGACCCGCGATGTGGCCCGCGCCTCTTTGAGCAGCCCAAGTGGCCACGTCGCTCAAAACTCACACAACCACTCATTTCCCTATGAATACCCCTCAAATGCCCCCCATTTGAGAGTTACGCGAGTGTCCGCCCCCTCTTTTCTCCCTTAAAATTCTCGACTCGACTTTTTAAGTCACAATCCGATGCGTATTTACGACCTAGCGATCGTAAATACAAGCCTTACACATTGTTTGGTACCGTCATCGTGCATTAAATCACTTGACCGACCACTTCGACCACTACATCGTCACTAATCTTAAAACACTCTCTTTACTTACCAAAACGGTTTTAAACCGAGTTTTTTCCGACCAAACAAGTTGTTACACTTACGTCGGTCACTCGCCATAACCAAACATGTAAGTATTAGGCTGTAAAAATCCTCCTTTTATCATATTTTCATTTGTTTCATGACTATAACATGCTAAAACGTGCATAACATGAACCGAAACATGGGATAAACGAGCCAAAACTGATTTTTGGCCTGAGACAGAAGCCCCTTAGGTTGCAGGCTTACCCGCGCCTAAATAGAGTGTTCAGGTCAGAGATCAACCGTGTTTGTTCTCGTCTTTCCCCTTTAATTCATTTTCATATTTGTAATCGGTTTTTACCATTTCGAATATTTTCAAACCCTTTTTATTTTATTTCATTTGTTTTAACCATAAAACATTTTTCACCCTTGGTTCCTCATACCATGACGGTTAAATCCGTGTTTCGGTGATAATATTTGGTTAATGACATTTAAAAGGCATTTAAAACCTTTTATTTCATTTCTTTACATTTTGGGAGGTATTTTAAAGCCTTTCATCATTTCTTTACATTTTCGAAACAAATATATTAGTCACCAACACAAAGTCATCCTTGGTTCTACATATCATGCCGGATTTTAACCCGAGTGCGATGATGAGTATCGGCTAATTATATTCAAATGAACTTAAAACAATTAGTTCATAATTATTTTCAAAACTATTCATGTCAAGCTTGTCAAGTCGAACCCGACACCGAATATTATCAAAATAATGATGATTATTCAAGTCTAGTTCTTCGAATCAACAAATGCGGTCTAAATAACCCTTTCAAACCAAATCGGGTTCAAATACCCATTTCTCAACACGTTTTGTAACGTTTTCAAAAGGTCAGAACACGGCATACAACCGTAGGCTGACCCGCACCTCAAGCAGGCCTTTTCTTACTCATTTTCAGAATCAGGGGAGGCCCCTTTACATCGCCGGCTGGCTCGCGCCTCATGTAGCCGTCTGGTACAGGGCCTGTTCCCTTTCTAGCATTAGTCTAGGACGATCCCGACTCCGGTTAGCCCGGATATAGGACGGATCAGATGACTATTTGCTCATTCAAAATCACATTTACAAAATGCCTTACTAAGACAAATGGATCACGTTATGCACCCTAAACCTAATACGGTAAATGGATGTTTAATTTCCGTCTTGCATTCTAAGTTCTCACATGTTAGGTTTAAATTATTGGATGCGCATTCATGCATTTAAACCGTTTTATCAACTTTTGCATTCAACCAACCAAGATCGATCAGTAGAGGCCGCTACCGCGGGCGGGATTGGGTGTCTGATTAAAGGGCTTCCCAATACGTACCTTCACCTCTTACTCAAAAACTTTGGATAGTGGACGACCTTATCCAGGGCGTACGAGAGTCATTCTAGAGATAGGATGCTAAAGAGGGACGATTTCCTTATCTTTAGTACCTATGTCAAACACTGCTTTGTCCTTCGATTTGACCGAGATATAAAGTGGATTTCGAATGGGTTCCAAGCATCCCACAAATGCTTAGTGGCGACTCTGAACATCTCTAATCGTTTCGAGACCCTTACCGAGACGAAACCGACCGATCTAAAACGATCCAGTCGAAAGCATTTTTACGCCGCCGAGCGTGGTTTTCAAAAGACAGCTGCCATTGTCCACCGATCGGCTGGGCATACGCAGGTGGGCCATGTCCACAGAGCCGAAGGGAGGAGATGTTGTGCGAGTCGCAATTCACTTAAGTTGTTTTAATGGACTTGGGATATATAAGCATCCAAACTACACTACACATACCTTTTCCTCATTTTCAAAACACAAAACAAACAAAAAAAAAGAGGAGGGAGAAGAGGAGCGACGAAGGGAGGCGACACCACACGAGGCTAGCGCACGAATTCCTAAGACGATATTCTATCAATTTTCATCCTTTCAATCGTGGGTACAACCCTACCGCTTTCTAATTCATTCTAATATAGTTTTTATGCGATTTTATATACCATACCTCAAACCCTAATTCAGCATTTAACGTATTATTGAGGGATGTCTTCATTAGATTGTCAAGACCGTATAATGATGATGTGTGAGACGGTATTGGACCAAGGGTGTCGGGTTAGAGGTGTGTTGTGTCGGGTTATATATGGATGGACACAGACTCCGGTGTATGGCTTTGGCCGTGGCCTGCTATGGCCGAGCATGGCCTGATCGTAGGCCTGAGATGGCTCGGTGCAGCCTGGATAAAGGCAGGCCGTGGCCTAACTGCAGCCTAGCCGTGATATTTAGGTCATAACGATAGTGTGTTGCGTATATTATTGTTATATCGATATTTATTTGATGTTAATATAATTATAATAGGCGCGACGTTGACGGAGAAACTCCTTTTTGCTATATTGTGTTTACTGCTGCGACAGGAATACTGCTGAGGTAGGTTTTCTTACTCAACTTATGTTTCGTGTTTGTTGGGTTACGTGAACGGTTAGTATTGTGGTCCTCGACGGTAGTATTGTGATGGATGAAGCAGCATTATTCTTGTATTGAGCTATAATTGCTCGAATTATGATTGAGACCGCCTTACCCTGAATTATTGTATAGCATCATATATTGAGACCGTCATATACTGAGTGGTTCTTTCATTATGAGTTATGATGAATGGTTTTATTATCTTATGAGATGACATTGGTTGCCTGCGGGGCAACGTGACTGAGATGAAATTTGTGAGCCAAGCACAGCTGTGGTTGTGGACCTGATGAATTAGGAGGCCTAGCACAAGGAAGTCGAAGCGACGTGGACCAGAAAGCGGCGCTGCGGTGCCGTGAGTGAATGTCAGGAAATTGGTGTGACGTGGGTGTGCAGTGTGGCCGCGAGCTACACGGTCTCTGAGGTTGTGTGTCTGGGTTATAGTAATATGTCGTATACTTTTATTGTGATAATTACAGTGGTCTTAGTATAAAAGCTTTCCGTTAAATTTATCATACCTTTGTCATTTGTTATTATTGTCGAGCATGAGTTGACTTGGTTGTGTTTGTGTCGAATATTGTCACCTATTTCCTAGGTGGCCTGTGTTGATCCATTCAATGATTTCCGCTTGAATGGGGAGCAGTATGTTAAGTAGGTTCGGTTGTAGCGGTTTGGTTGCTGTGCTTGGATGGGGAGCGTGACGAGATGGACATCGAGTCTAGAGTTCCCACCTAGAGTCTTCGCTTCAACTCGTGTTGTTTCAGTTTTAGTACAGTTGTAATTTTAATTTATACTTCAGTCATCTCGAGGTTGTAAAGAGGTTTAAGACAATTCGTTGTGTGAAGCAATTTTAATCATAAAACACTTGGTTTTGTTTTATCTATTTCATTGTCTCGGGAAACTGAGATGGTAACAGTCTCATTTAGTTGGGAATGTCTTGTCAAAGGCTCCTACCTAAATGGAGGTGTTACAAAAACACCCTCATTTCATAAATCCTAGATTTGCCCCTGCTTCGATAAATTATATTTTGATTGAATTGGGGGTAGTAATGTAATTTAAGATTTAATAATAATTGCGGGAATTATGATTGAGACCGCCTTACACTGAATTATTGTATAGCATCATATTTTGAGACCGTCATATGTTGAGTGGTTATTTCATTATGAGTTATGATGAATGGTTTTATTATCTTATGAGATGACATTGGTTGCCTGCGGGGCAACGTCACTGAGATGAAATTTGTGAGCCAAGCACAGCTGCGGTTGTGGACCTGGTGAATTAGGAGGCCGAGCACGTGGAAGTCGAAGCGACGTGGACCAGAAGGTGGCGCTTGTAGGGTTATATCCGTATAAGACCCTTAAAATTTAGGACTATAACGTAAATTTAACATGCAATTTATGGTCATAAACGAAATACAATAGAAAACGATAAAGATTAAGAATCAACCTCGGGTCCTTTGATGTGCGGCGTAAAGAACAGAAATCAAAGTAGATTTCCTCCTAATCGTTGCACCCAAGACCGTCTGAGGATATGCCCTTGTGCTAGAAATGCTCTCTAATTGACTTGCAATATTGAGAGAGCTATTGTGAGGTTATTCGATGTGAGATCTACAAATTTCAGAGAAAAATACTCTGAAACCCTAATATTTTTGTCAAAATGAATGATTAGGTTAGGAAGGAGGAGAAGCTCTCCTTTTGTTCCTTTCATTCGGCCAAACCGAGATCCACATGGGGAAGTGGGCTTCCACTTCCTCTTATGTTTAACTCGTGGTCCGACTCGAAATTTGCTAAATGTATACGACGGGTTTTTAATTATAAATCGTCATCGGTTATCGGTTATTAAAACATCAACTAGTAACATGACTTAGTTGAATTATTAATACATGTCCGACAAAGACGGTATTGTATAATTTATTCAATATACATTAATCAAATATAATCGTTTATATTTAATTTACGAATTAACTGCTTAATTCGCCTAAGCCATTATTATTTAATCCGTATTAAATAAAATATCTCAACATCACATTTGACTAATTATTAGTCAATAACTCCGACTAATCGGTTAGTCAAATTTGGCATCAACATGATCTGTATTTTCATACTGTCACATCTCTCAAACGTATCCTATAGGTGTGACTTTTAGGGACCAGTTGATCACCGCCATCTGTATGACAATAACGTCAAACTTATCTAGCAAGCCAACCGTTATTGATAAACGTGGACCAACTGATTATAATACAAAAGTATACCCTTTGATCCTTTTAGAGATTTATAAGTCCTTGCACTAACTGTAAAGGACACCAGCCCCAACAAGCTCCCACTTGTCCGTACAAGTGTACGTGCAATGACGTTATCCGCACTAATCGGAGGACACACGGCTCAACAAACTCCCACTTGTCCGTACAAGTGTATGTGCGATAACCGATTCTCATATTCATTTAAAATTTCTCCCACTCAATGTAAAACAATTTGCAGATCCGGATCCGCAAAGGTCGTATTTTACAATCGATCTGGATCAAGAGTGGTTTCCCCGACTAGAGAGTAACTTAACTGATTAAACGAATCCGTATCCGAGCATGGCCATGCATTTCGATTCTGACTCCTCGAGTGGCCCCGAGAAATATTGAGTACCGATAAAGGCTGAATATTTCCTTCAACTCGACTCCTTCCGATCTAAGGACAAACATGAAATGACCCGAAAAAAACTACTTGGCCCCCTGTTACGGATGACCGTGAGAAAGAAACCAAAGTCACCCAAAATCTGCCTTAGTCTCAAGAGACAGTCGATAGTCAAAAGAATCGACTTTTAGGATCACCATGGAGGTCCTATCCACGACCGGGCACCGAATGTTGTAAAACATTTAGGACTCCACGTCGATGTCACAATTGTGTCCTACGAAATATCCGTATAAATCGCCTCTGTGATTGATCAGTCAACCTTTTGACTTATGGCTCGTTGAACCCACCATCAACCAACGTCACAAAACAATTACCTTGAGTTATCAGCTCACGTGGGCAATCAAGGACAAAAATATAATGTTTGTTCAGTTCACTTTGTGGTGTTCAAAATTGTCGTTCAAAACCACATGAAAAACAAAATATATAAATATCAAAACGATGATGTCGTATAGAGTACATAAGGGAATGAATCTAATCCATAAAAGAGTACTACAACTCAGGAACACGTTTAATTCCCATGGAATTAACATGCCCTTCATGCTTATCTTGTCGTAATGGTTTAGTGAGAGGATCTGCTATATTATCATCTGTAGCAATCTTTTCTATCACTACTTCCTTTTGCTCCACGTAATCTCGGATTAGATGAGCTTTCCGTTGTACATGTCTAGACTTGTTGCTAGACTTGGGCTCCTTAGCCTGGAAGATGGCACCTCTATTGTCGCAATAGATGGTGATCGGGTCATTCGAACTAGGCACTACGGATAGTCCTTATAAGAATTGACGCATCCATATCGCTTCCTTTGCAGCCTTCGTACGCGGCATAGTACTCGGACTCGATCGTAGAATCTGTTTGTAACACTTTGTTTGGAACTCTTCCGGTGATCAGCGCCATTAAGAGTAAAAACGAATCCAGACCGAGATTTCGAGTCATCTCGATCCGTTTGGAAGCTAGCATCTGCAGAACTTAGGTTGCGCACGACTTTGTTCGCCTCCATAAGTCAATGCCCAATCTTTAGTCCTTCGTAGGTACTTAAGAATGTTCTTGACAGCCATCCAATGTGAATCACCTGTATGCTGTTGGAATCGACTTGTCATACTCAATGCATATGCCGCGTCTGGACGTGTGCATATCATGGCATACATGATTGATCCTATAGCCGAGGCATAAGGAATCCGTGTCGTGCGCTCTTTCTCTTCCGGTGTCTCTGGTGCCTGAGACTTGCTCAAATGCACCCCGGAGCCATAGGAAGAAACCCCTTTTTGGAGTTAGTCATGCTGAATCTCTCTAGGACTTTGTCTATGTAAGACTCCTGGCTGAGAGACAACATCCGACGTGATCTATCTCGATAGATACGGATGCCCAAAATTCTTTGTGCCTCACCCAGATCTTTCATCTGGAAATGGTTCTTCAACCATACTTTCACCGAAGTTAAGAGAGGTATGTCATTCCCAATCAGGAGTATGTCGTCAACATACAATATTAGAAAGACAATCTTGCTCCCACTCGACTTGATATAGAGACATGGTTCCTCGACCGATCGAGTAAATCCATTTTCTTTTATCACTTGGTCGAAGCGATGATTCCAACTCCTGGAAGCTTGCTTAAGTCCATAAATGGAACGCTTAAGCTTGCACACTTTCTTAGGATGTTCTGGATCGATGAAACCTTCGGGTTGTACCATGTACAACTCTTCCTCCAAAAAGCCGTTTAAGAAGGCGGTTTTCACGTCCATTTGCCAAATTTCATAGTCATGAAAAGCGGCAATCGCTAAGATAATCCGAATGGAACGCAGCATGACTACGGGTGCAAAAATCTCATCGTAGTGCAAACCTGGCACTTGGGTGAAACCTTTAGCAACTAGTCGTGCTTTATAGATATCTTGTTGACCTTCCACGAAATGCTTTATCTTGTAAAGCCATTTGCATTGAAAGGGACGAACTTGGCGGGTAAGTCAACAAGATCCCATACGTTGTTCTCATACATGGAGTCCATCTCGGATTGCATGGCCTCAAGCCATAGCTTTGAGTCGAAACTAGTCATGGCACCTTTATAGGTTGCGGGTTCACTACTTGTTAAGAGTAGGATGTCATCTATGTCATGTTCCTCGACCATACCAATGTATCCGTGGGAGGAATAGAGACTCTTCCCGACCTCCTAGGTTCCTCAGGAATATTAACCGCAGCCGGGATTGAAGGAACTGGTTCCTCCAATGGTTGCTCGGTACTTGGTTCTGGAATCTCCGACAGTTCGAAGGTTCTATCACTCTTTGCATTCTCGAGAAATTCCTTCTCTAAGAATGTCGCACTAGCCGCAACAAAAACACGTTGTTCGGTTGGCGAATAAAAGTAATGACCAAGCGTTCCTTTAGGATAACCTATAAAGTATGTCTTGACCGATCGCGGGCCGAGCTTATCCTCGTGTCTCCACTTGACATAAGCCTCGCAGCCCCAAACCCGTATAAAGGACAAGTTGGGGACCGTTCCCTTCCATAGTTCATATGGAGTCTTGTCAACAGCTTTAGACGGACTTCGGTTAAGTATTAGAGCAGCTGACAGAAGAGCTCGGGTCCTTTGATGTGCGGCGTAAAGAACAGAAATCAAAGTAGATTTCCTCCTAATCGTTGCACCCAAGACCGTCTGAGACTATGCCCTTGTGCTAGAAATGCTCTCTAATTGACTTGCAATATTGAGAGAGCTATTGTGAGGTTATTCGATGTGAGATCTACAAATTTCAGAGAAAAATACTCTGAAACCCTAATATTTTTGTCAAAATGAATGATTAGGTTAGGAAGGAGGAGAAGCTCTCCTTTTGTTCCTTTCATTCGGCCAAACCGAGATCCACATGGGGAAGTGGGCTTCCACTTCCTCTTATGTTTAACTCGTGGTCCGACTCGAAATTTGCTAAAATGTATACGACGGGTTTTTAATTATAAATCGTCATCGGTTATCGGTTATTAAAACATCAACTAGTAACATGACTTAGTTGAATTATTAATACATGTCCGACAAAGACGGTATTGTATAATTTATTCAATATACATTAATCAAATATAATCGTTTATATTTAATTTACGAATTAACTGCTTAATTCGCCTAAGCCATTATTATTTAATCCGTATTAAATAAAATATCTCAACATCACATTTGACTAATTATTAGTCAATAACTCCGACTAACTGGTTAGTCAAATTTGGCATCAACATGACTGTATTTTCATACTGTCACATCTCTCAAACGTATCCTATAGGTGTGACTTTTAGGGACCAGTTGATCACCGCCATCTGTATGATAATAACGTCAAACTTATCTAGCAAGCCAACCGTTATTGATAAACGTGGACCAACTGATTATAATACAAAAGTATACCCTTTGATCCTTTTAGAGATTTATAAGTCCTTGCACTAACTATAAAGGACACCAGCCCCAACAAGCTCCCACTTGTCCGTACAAGTGTACGTGCAATGACGTTATCCGCACTAACTGGAGGACACAGCTCCAACAGCGCTGCGGTGCCGTGAGTGAATGTGAGGAAATTGGTGTGACGTGGGTGTGCAGTGTGGCCGCGAGCTACACGGTCTCCGAGGCTATGTGTCTGGGTGTGCAGTAATATGTCGTATACTTTTATTGTGATAATTACAGTGATCTTAGTTTTAAAGCTTTGCATTAAATTTATCATACCTTTGTCATTTGTTATTATTGTCGAGCATGAGTTGACTTGGTTGTGTTTGTGTCGAAAATTGTCACCTATTTCCGGGGTGGCCTCTGTTGATTCATTCAATGATTTCCGCTTGAATGGGGAGCAGTATGTTAAGCAGGTTCGGTTGTAGCGGTTTGGTTGTTGTGCTTGGATGGGGAGCGTGACGAGATGGACATCGAGTCTAGAGTTCCCACCTAGAGTCTTCGCTTTAACTCGTGTTGTTTCAGTTGTAGTACAGTTGTAATTTTAATTTATACTTCACTCATCTCGAGGTTGTAAAGAGGTTTAAGACAATTCGCTGTGTGAAGCAATTTTAATCATAAAATACTTGGTTTTGTTTTATCTATTTCATTGCCTCAGGAAACTGAGATGGTAACTGTCTCATTTAGTTGGAAATGTCTTGTCAAAGGCTCCTACCTAAATGGGGGTGTTACAGAAACACCCCCATTTCATAAGTCCTAGATTCGCCACTGCTTCGATAGATTATATTTTGATTGAATTGGGTGTAGTACTGTAATTTAAGATTTAATAATAATTGCTTATCCTATGTCTTATGGGCACATGACAGAAAATTGATAAAATAATTATTACATCCTTTTACGTCATTTCGCCAAAATAAGCTACATTTTTAGGTAGTTTGGTAAACATTTTTTTATATAATCAGTTACCTTATTACCTCCTAATTTTCAACTACCTTATCTAGGGATTTTCATAAAGTAGACAGGGCCGGTAAATCGAACCGACCCAGACCGGTCCGGTTCGGTCTTCGAGTCCATAAAAATAAGGTGACCGATCTAAGCAAAAAAATAAACTCAAGTACCCATAAAATGGAACCGGTTCGGTCCAAATCCTGAAAAACCCGGACCTAAAGGGTTCCGGTCCGGGACTCCACCTAACCGGTCCGGTCTCCGTTTTTGGAGTAAGAGGTTGTCCGGTCGGCGGTTCTAGATCGGTGAACACCCCCTAACCTTGTCTGCTACCTTTTCAGTTTCAGTTACTTTTTCAGCTTTCAGGTTTCAGGTACATTTTCAGCAATTTTACCAAACAGAGCCTCAATGAAGCTGAGTTGAACGTCTGAATTGAATTGAATGAAACTGAACTGAACTGAACTGAGTTGAATAAAGTTGAGTGAGCTGAACTGAAGGTGGATCTCAAAAAAGGGCCAAGCGTAGACATAGCAACAGGAACCCGAAAAGGCTGACCCGAGACTCAAAATTGACCCGAACTATATCACCCGAATGGGGGACCCGAAATACGAATTGACCTGAACGACCCGAATATGACTCAAGTTTTCTTGACCCGTAACTGAGCAGGCCGACCCGAAAATGACCCGATTCGAGACCACCCAACCCGAAAATGATCCGACAAAACATAAACTCTAATTGAACAGAAAAGACTTGAAATTAATTTTTCTCTCTTATTCATTGACCCGAAAATGACTCGACCCGAAATAACCCGACCCGTTTTACCTGAAACAGACCCAAACCCCTAAATGACCCGAGCCGACCTGAATTAGCCCGAAATCAATGGGAGACCCGAACTGACCCGTTCCGGCCAAGGCTTGGCCCAAGCCCAAGATGAAAATTAAAGGCCTGGAGTTTGAGGGAAAAAACCTGATTTAAGAAAGCAAGATCAACGGCCTGTAGTAAAACAAGAAAAAAGATGAATGGCCTTCAATCAGTCTGATTCCCATATCAAATTATCAATGTATGGCTTAATGCTTCCCACTGTAAAAACCGAAAACACAGCTCCGAGTTACAATTGCTGACTTTTCAAAAGTACCCATTTACTCTCAGACATCTTTTCGATCCTCATTAATTCGGTATGATTCTTTTCTCAATTCCATTTGGTATTTCCTTTTGTTTGGGTAATTGATTGATTGAAATATGTAAAATATAATGAGTTTACATGTGAATTTTGCGGATTTCAAACATGTGATCAACGACGGTAATTTCGAATTTTTGTTATCTGTCAAAGATTATAATAAGATCGTCTTTGTTCATGACAACCCTTGGCGCCTATTGACATTGATGTTCATTCATGGGAACTTGGTTTCACTTACAATTTTCTTTTATAGCTCATTTTGAATTGGAAGCTATTATGATTCACATTTTTCACCAAAACCCTTTGTTCATTCTATTGCTGTGTTTGATTGAAAATTTGTGATTGACGAACCGTTTATCATGTTTTGTTTGGCTAAGCAAATTAACGTTGTACTCCGTAATAGTTGCCCCCAATTCAAGCTTACCCTGAGGGAGGTTGATTTGGACCTGTTCATCTTACCACCTTGCCGAGACTTTCCTGGTTATTTTAGACTCTGTCAAATACATTAAAATAGTCATTAATTAAACCTTGATACCAATTACTAATTAACCCATCTAACTGAGCTGGAGGGGATTAAGAAATTTGTGAATGTTCCTCTTTAACAACAAGACTGCCTTAACTTTTTGATTTTTCGTTTGTCTTAAAGGCGTCAATTAAATGGCTGACTCAAAAGAAGGGATGAGGAAGCCAGTATTCTCCAAAGTTGAGCAGCTCCGGCCTGGTACTAGTGGCCATAACCTTGTTGTCAAGGTTGTTGATGCAAAACTAGTAATGCAGAGAGGCAGGCCTGATGGACAACAATTACGACAAATGCGACTTGCTGAATGTTTGGTTGGAGATGAGACTGGAATCATAGTCTTTACGGCTAGGAATGATCAAGGTGAGCTTCTAAATCATGAGTCTCATCTGTTAACAACACAGCCCTCTCTGCAAAGTGACACGTTTTTTTATTTGGGTGGGTGGGGGATTATGTGGGGTGATTTTCACCTTCTATTTGTTCGAGAATTTGAAGTTTCTGATCTGTTAATAATAGTAAAACTTATCGTAACAAAAAATATTAGAAAATAGAAGCTATTGCCTTAATGTAGGTCCCATAATTTTATGTTTATATTACATATTAGTGCCTCCATCTCGGTCTTTTGTTTACCTATTCCATTTTTCGGTCTCATTCATTTTTTTTTTACATTTCTATATTAGGAATGTTTCTAATGGCTAATTTGATCTTCCACGTCCATTATTGTCCACTTGTCATCGAATAATAACAATTAGAAATGGTTTCCTCATCTCTCCTTGGTCTTTGTGTCAAAATCAAAGGTAAACAAATAATCGGGACGCAGGGGTAGAAGTAGAACATTACGAAAAAAAAGGTAGGCTGTTTGGTTGGCCTAAACACATGAATTGGAATTTCTTAGGGACTCCAAGCTCTCCAAAGTAGAGGAAGTTGCTTACCTAGGCCCCCTAGGTAAGTAGGAATTTCTACATGAATTTTATTTTCTATATTCAAGTAAACATGGTTTTGCAATTTCTGGGAAGTGGAAAATGATGTGAAGTAACTTTACTATAGCATTCCAAGTCCTACGATGAAGCAAATGACCCCTAAGATCTTGCTTTCTTACTTGTTAAAAACGGCTTAGTTCATCTGTAAAGAAAGTATAGTTGGTTTGATGATTTGTCTAATTAAGGCACGTTCACAGCGTATTATTTGCTGGTTGATTGTGAATCCTCGATATGACCCCATGGTTATGAATGGTTGGTTGACTGCAAGGATTCCAAACTCACGGTTGATTTTGCTATTTTTTGTCTGTTTTTCTATACCGAGTGCTTTGATTCTGTTGACGCTGATTTCTTAGTTATTAATTTGTGGTCATTGCGAAGTTTAGTTTTATCAATTGTTTTTACTTTTTTGCTTTGGAACATCTTTGAGAGTATGGGAAAAAAGAAACGCCGTAAGGATTTAGGTTTAGAAGTTGAGATTAAGTATTCTTATGTGCAATATCATGAAACTACTGCTCCAGATGGCCATTACTGTGATTCGCATGAAGTGATTATACATGAAGAGATGTGTGTGTTAACAAATTGGGATGCTTTTGTTCTTCCAGTGGATAAGATGATAAAAGGGAGTACAGTTACAATGAGGAATGCAAAAATTGACATGTTCAAAGGATCAATGAGGCTTGCTGGGGATAAATGGGGTCGTATCGAGGAGGCGAGTCCCGCAGATTTTTCCGTCAAGGAAGATAACAACCTCTCTCTGATTGAGTACGAACTTGTGAACATTGTCGAAGGTTGACTTTCAACCCCGGGGTGAATCTGCTCTTCAGCCTCTCTTAATTTACGATTTAGAAGAAAAAGAAAAAAAAAAAGAGAAAAATGAGGATACCACAGAAAAATAGAGCTGCTTGGGGAACCCTAACCTTCCCTTGTTTGAGAAAGATCTGAAAGCCATAGTTCAGGAGGTTAAAACTCGAAACATTTAGCTGTTAAGAGCAAAGTACTCATTCAAACTAAATGTACTTGAATCAGATCAGAGTGTGTTCGTGTATTTTAAATTAAGATGAATAAATCATACCTTACGAGCAGTCGATGTTTTCGTTGATTTGTTTTTTAAGCTAACCTTTGGTATTTCAAGAGTTGATTTGTTTGTTTGGTAGTATATGAGGCTTTAGTTATAGTCGTATACCGGAGTATGTGGTTATGTTTAGTATGAGTGTCCGACTATGGTGACGTAAGTTAAGACGGTCTTAAGCTGGAATAGGTGTCTTTCCTAAAACATACCGAAATTGAGTAACGTTATTCTTTGTTTTTTTTTGGCCTCCTTGCCTTATTCAACATCACCAATACTTCGTATAAAATTTTAGAAAATCCATGAAATACACAAATTCTTATTTGTGACGGAGATACCTGTCGCAAGCTTGCGACGGGTCAAATACATACCGTTTACATGCATGTGGTACCCGGTTGCACAAAACAAGCAGTTGACAGCACACCAAAAGCACGCGGCTGCCACTGTTCACCTATTAATGTCTAATTGTACTTCATTCAATATTTAATTGGCAAATTGTACTTCCCTTAACATATTAAATTCCAATTATTAGCAATAATATAACTTTGCATTTATTGCTTCTCAGTTCATCTCCTCCATGCTTAACCCTACTTCCATTTTCACCATTATTTTCCACATTTCCCTTCCATTTTTCTCTGCACTTTCTATAATTTACAATTGAAATGGCGTAAAAATTGCACGTTATCATTCACATAAATCGAAAAAATGGTGGATCTTCAGCAATCTTTCACAAAAATGTTAGTTGATGGTGCCCTAATCGTTCAAACAACAATGGATGACGAAAATAATCATGGTGGGATAATTCATCAACCTTCAACGGAAAACACGACGAGTAAAGGTATGTATTTTTAGGGCGTTTTTATTGTTGAGAACGTAGAGCAAATTATTGTTATTATTAATATTACTATAGAAGATCTTAACAAGAAGCAAATAACAAGTTTCTATTTCATTATATTAATGTGTTTGGGATATTTTATTGCATGTTAGTGATGTTGTCATTTCATGGAGTATAATGTTTGATTTGTGTTAAGTTTCATCATTATTAACTGGAATATTAGTTTTTAGGTTTTTCAATGTACCATATATGTTTGATTTTACGCCATATATAATGGATGTTTACATTTATCATGTTAATGTCTATACTGTTGGTCCAAATGTCACCCTGTCAATTCATTAACTTGATTATTATTTTTTAGGTTTTCAGTGTAGCATATATGTATGATTCTAATGGATGTTTAAATATAATGGATGTTTACATTTTTTGTGTTAATGTGTGTACTGTTAGTCCTAATGTCACCATGTCAACTATAATTGATAGAAAGATATTTATCTATTTAATGTTAAGGCTTATGATGTCGTATATCACATTAATACCTGTACTTTTTCCCTAAGGTCACTCTGTCAACTACACTGCATGTTGTTATTTATCTATTTAATGTGTGCATTTTTTTATTCATTCACAACAGTGACTTGGAATAATCTGTACCTGCATAGGTTTACAGGGTGACATTAGGCGAAAAATTGTAAACATTTATGATATAAACAACATCTGCATTTACATATTCATCCCTACTCTAGTTACAGGGTTACATTAGGAGGAAAATTAGACACATTGGTCAGATATACAGAATCTGTTTTCAAGTAATTAATTTATGAGATGTTTATGTCACTGTTTGTTCATCATCTTTGAACAATTTGTTACAAATTTGTGGAACATGTGATGAAATATAGTGGATTACTTATTACTTATGGTAATGTATATTATTAATTATGTTCATATCCTTATATAAAATGTTACTATTCAGAAATTGGTAACACATTGACTCCTTATATGAACATGAGGTAAAATATAGTGCAATACATATGACAACTTTTTTTAAATACTGTTGACATTCATGTCAAATATGTTACCCTTTTAAAATTGGTCAAAAATGAAAACAATAATCCTTAAAATGGTCACATATATATTTTGAAACTTTTTTACCCAAATTTTTAATCATTTCAGTCAACTATATTTGATGTGGTCAATGGATCATACCCAATTAAATATGGTCACAAACATTTACGAAATGGAAACATATCTTTCAGCCGTTACATGTTCACTTAATTGATTATTATGTTACCACTTAACTGATCAAAATTGGATCCTTGTGCGCAATACACATATGACAATATTTTTGTAATGTTGTTCACATTCCTGTTAAATATGTTACCCTTTAAAAATTGGTAATATATTGGTCAATTGCGTGAAAATGAGTTTAGATATAGGAAATGACCAAAATTAATTAAACAATAAGTTACCATTCATATAAGGGTTGTATATCACCCAAAATAACATGTCTAAAATAACAGTCCCAAAACACGAAACACAAGTCATAACTTTACATACAAATTAAACAATTGTTTTAACACAACCATCAGTCACGCACTAAAATAAGTGCCCCCAAACATCAAACTAATGTTTGCTAGTACCAGCTCCAGGCTTTGCAGCATCAGTGACAAGTAAAGTTGTAGACTTTGTCAAAGTTCCAGGTTAAATGACGGGGGCGCCAAATAGCAATCAACTCATCCAACTTCTACGCCCATGGGCGTGGACGTCAACCATGAAGTTCAGATTTCTTAGGGGTCGTTTGGTTCAATATTTAAGAATGGAATGGATTGGAATGAGAAACCATAGGAGTATGGGGTTCCAATTCCATACCTTACAAATCATGTTTGGTTCATTAGAAAAATAAATACAAAGGAATGGAGTTAGAATCCATAGGAATGAGGTGGGTATGGGATTCCAAGGGGTTGGGGTGGAATTAGAATCCATCAGGATTCTAACTTCATTCCAAAATGCCCCAACCAAACACTGGAATGAGTAGAATCCATTCCATTCCATTCCAAACCTCCCAACCAAACACCCTGTTAGTGCTTGTGTAAATAACCCTTGCGACGAATCCCCTTCACCAACATGGTTCCATACAATAGTGATAACAAAGTAGCAAAGTTAATAAACGTAAGAAAAAATGTACCCGTTGTAATTGTATATATGACCATTTCAGTTTTATAACATGGTACTATTTTATGATTAGTCCATCTTTAATTTTTGTACACAAACAAGGTTAAATTGGCAACAAATTACACTGTACACAAATATAGAGTTTGTCACCGGTTTAATAGACTATGTCACTATATTACATTTGTAAGATATTGCCATAAACAATTAATACTCCCTCCATTCAACTCCAAATGGTACATTTCTTTTTTCACGTTTGCCAACGCGCGTTTTACATCGTAAATATCTTTAACTACATTGTTTTAAAAATTATAAAATTTGATATTTTGATATTTTTAATGTACTCCTAAAGACGAATAAAACAAGATCCCACATGAATATATTTTATCTTATATATTGGGAGAAAATAAGAAGATTCTTCTTACTTGTGAATAGTGTACAAAAGAGAAACATACCATTTGGAGTTGAATGGAGGGAGTAATTGGTAACATCTTTTGTTATTCAACATATTCACTAAACACTTCACCATGTCGAGATTTACTCAAAATATTATCATTCTCACTAATATGTTTCCTAATATTGAACAATTATGCTAAGTTATATATATATATATATATAGGGTCGAGATCCGGTGAGAACCACCCATATAATGAGAACCATGAGAACCACATACTAATAATACACACGCTGACATTAACTCAACGAAACCCCAAATTTTTTCGCGCGTCCCTCCCAAACCCACCTAAACTCAGACATTTTTAAATTTTGCTTTCTCTCTCATCATTCTTTCTCTCTCTCTTCAACTCATCTGTCGACTATTAAAACCTTCCGCCATCGCCTCTTTGATAATCAAACCTTAACTTTCTCTACAATCGAACGATAAATTCTTCGACAATCAACCTTTCGTATGTTGCTTCAATCAATGACGCCTTTAAATTCGAGGTAAAATTTCGATCTTTATGATTATTTGTTGTGAAATTAGTTGATTTAGTCGATTAAATTAGATTGTTCGTGAAATTAGGGATTGATTAACCGATTAGAATTCTGAATTGAACAATTATGCTTCTGAATTTAGGATTTCGTCAATTAAATTGGGGAAACTGAGAAATTAGGGTTACGTGATTTGAGAAATTTGTTGAAACCATGAAATTAGGGTTTGATTCGTCTCTTAATTTTCTGGATTGATAAATCATGCTTCTGAATTTAGGGTTTCATGAATTAAATTGGGGAAACTGGGAAGTTAGGGTTGGAGACCGTTTATGTGCATCAAAATCTTGTTTATGTGCATCCAAATTCATGTTTATGTGCATCAAATTCCTGTTTAGGTGCATCAAAATGTGATTTTGTGAATCAAATTGGACTAATTGAGAAATTAGGGTTTCATGAATTAAATTGGGGAAACTGAGAAATTAGGGTTGGAGACCGTTTATGTGCATCAAAAGCTTGTTTATGTGCATCCAAATTCATGTTTATATGTATCAAATTCCTGTTTAGGTGCATCAAAATGTGATTTTGTGAATCAAATTGGCTTAATTGAGAAATTAGGGTTGGAGAAATTGTGAAATTGCCTACATTTGTTAAAATCAGGAACTCAATTTCATGAATTATACTGTTGTATTGTTGCTTATTTAATTTTTGACATTTCTTGTTGCAGCAATAATGACAAAGACAGCTCCTCAATACTATCACAAACTTCTTCAAATGTCATTACAAACGAAGGAGCGAATGTTGAAACTAATGCATGTCAGCCTATAGTAGAAATATCTGCAATAGCAGTTGAACATGATGTTCCTGAAGTTGTGACTTTCGAATTTGTTGAAGGTACAATTCTATTCATCCTGGTAGTTGCTTGATGTTTTCAGCTTTTTAAAGGTACATTTCATATGCTTTTGTATCCCTCGCCTTTCTTACTTTAATTGCACCACATATGCAGATATCATAGTAGAGGAGGCAGAGGACGAGGAGGCAGCAGAAGGTTCTTCAAGAAACACGAATCGGGTTTTTGAGTGTCTTAACCATCTTAAGCCTGTTATTGGTATGCTATTCGATAAGCTTGAACTAGGTGTTGAGTTGTATGAAGCATATGCAAAAGAATGTGGGTTTGTGACTAGATTAAGCTCACAAAAGTCTAAAAATGGTGTCGTTACGCATAAAACAGTTGTGTGTAATAAGGCTGGAGTATGCGAAGCGAAAGGGAAAAATCACAGGAGGCAAAGGACTAGGATAGAATGTCCTTCTTGTATTAAATTTAAGCGAATTTTGGAGGAAGGTCCTGATATGGGTAAATACCAAATATATGATTTTCATGAAGGTCATAATCATATGCCACAAATACCATCAACAATGGTACATTTGACACAAACGAGAGAGTTGAATGTAATTCACAAAAAAATGATAATTGACAACTCCAAAAATAACATAGGTCCAGTTAAGTCGTATAGGTTGTTCAAGGAGTATGTTAGAGGTTATAGGAATGTGGGTGCGTCATTGGAAGACTTTAAGAACTTTTCTAGAGATATTAAAAATTATTTATCAGAGGGGGATGCTCAAATGCTTATTGAGCATTTTATGAAGATAAAACACATGTGTCCATCTTTTTATTTTGATTTTGAGGTAGACGAGATAAGTCGATTGTCACATGTGTTTTGGGCTGACCCTATTAGTATTAAAAACTATTTGCTATTCGGGGACATGACCTCTTTTGATACGACCTTTAGAAAAAACAAGTATAGGATGATATTTGGTTCTTTTACAGGCGTGGATAATCATAAGAGATGCGTGACCTTTGGGGCTGGACTTATTATAAATGAGAGTGAAGAGTCCTTTGCTTGGCTATTTACGAAATTCGTAGAGGCTATGGGGGGTCGTCATCCAGTTTGTATGATAATTGATGAAGATGCGGGGATAGAAGAAGGAATGAAATTAGCCTGGAAAGACAAGGTGCAACACAGATATTGAATGTGGCACATACTAAAAAAGTTGCCTGAGAAAGTAGGGCCTGTAATATGTAAAGATCGAGTTCTGAAGAAGATAAACCGATGTGTTTGGAGCGAAGATGTGGAGCCGCCTGAATTTGAGGAAAGGTGGACAACAATAGTTGAATCTCATGGGTTGTCGGATAACGAGTGGCTTAAGGAGTACAACATTAGAAATATGTGGGTTTCAGCTTACTTTCGTGATCTGTTTTTAGGAGGCTTGATGAGAACGACCTCCAGGTCAGAGTCAGAAAACCACTTTTTCAGCAACTTCACTAATCCTAATTTAACCCTAGTTGAGTTTTGGATGAGATTTGAGAGTGCAATGGATGCTCAAAGATGGACTCATTTGAAACTTGTTGCACAATAAAAAAAACTCCTTCCCCCAGTTGTCGACTCCATTAGCCCTAGAAAAGCATGCATCATAAATCTACACTCCAACAATTTTCGGCGAGTTTCAAAAGGAAGTCGAAGCAGCTTGCTATTCATGTGGTGTTGGGGATAAAGAAAAAGATAAAACCTATCCAATTCTATACACAGATATCATAGATCAAGTTCGAAATAAAACGTATAAGGTTGGTTTTAAGAAGGATGATGTTTCAGTGGTATGCACATGCAAGAAGTTTGAAAGACATGGAATGCTCCGTCGACATGCTCTGTGTGTCTTTAAAGATCGGGAATTCGAGAAAGTTCCAAGTGACTACCGCTTAGTCGGTGGAGCAAACTAGCAACCCGCCAGCCAATCGTCGGCCCTAATGGCGGTTGCTTGCTGATTGTACATCAATGGATGTACGAGAAAAACAAAGTTGGCGAGTTATGGTCGAGTTGTTTACTTGTGTGGCACTTGTTGAAGAAGAGTCCTGGGCATTGTGATGAGTTGCTTGGGATTTTGCGTGAGTTCAAGGAAAGGGTAAAAATTACCCCTGATGAAAGTGGAAATACTGGTATTGCAAAGGTAAAGGACAAGAATGCTGAAATTGGGATGCTTTTAGGAACAAACATTCCTAGTGAGATTAAGGTTTTGCCTCCAAGGCAGTGCAAAAACAAAGGCTCGGGAAAAAGGTTGATCTCACAAAGAGAACGAGCTGGGGATGTGAACAAGAAAGCGCTAAGAAAATGCAGGGCCTGTGGGGAGATGGCGAACCACGACAGTAGGAATTGTGACCGAAGGACAACCGACAATGAGTAGAGTAATTTTTTATTTTACCTTATTGAAAAATTCGAGAATTTTATTTTATTTGATAGATATTGTACATTTGCCTTATTGAATAATTCGGGACTTTTTATTTTTATTTTATTCGAATGAATGTAACACTTATAGAATGTAAAGCCTAAGTGTTCCTGTCACCATTATTTCATGCACATACAACGGTATTTCATGCACATACACATGTATTTCATGCACAAAGAACGTTATTTCATGCACACATTATGCGAGTATCAAGAAACCTTACGGTGATTAATTTGATCTACCACTACATCCTTCTTTGCTACCAAATCCCCAACCGTCAAAGTTAATAATAAAATTCCAAAATCTAAATTAAAATGCAACATTTTAAAAGTTCACTTGAGATTACTTTAAGATTTGACCTTGGACACATGAGTTACATATTTCATGCATGCACACGGTTATTTCATGCATGTGGAACAGTTTTTAATGCATTTACGATGTTTTCAGATTTCATTACAGCCTTTTCGTTGTCCAATTTTGAAAATTGTCTCTCGTTTTCGTTGCCTCGTGAAATGTTTGTTATCCAATTTTGAAAATTGGCTCTCGTTTTCGTTGCCTCGTGACATGTTCATTTTCCAATTTCGAAAATTGTCTCTCGTTTTCGTTGCCTCGTGACATGTTCGTTATCCAAATTTGAAAATTGTCTCTCATTTTCGTTGCCTCGTGACATGTTCGTTATCCAATTTTGAAAATTGTTTCTCGTTTTCGTTGCCCCGTGACATGTTTTTAGAATTAGTCCAGAAACATGACTTCATGTCTTACACGCCTTACATATTCCAAAATCTAATATGTACTCTCAAGACTTAGTGTACTACATATTCCAGAATAAAATCCACAAGAATCTAATATTCCAGGGTCTACTCCCTTTGTACATCCCTCGACTCAAGGAATCAAATCAAAAAATGGCAAGTGTTTGAATTTTGGATTAGGTCATCGCCACTCCCTTTGCACATCCCTCGACTCAAGTGTTTAGAAAATATCACCTAGTGATAATCCTACAAAAAAAAAAACGGGGGGGGGGGGGGAATCTTTGTTACGTAAAAGTCACTCCGAGACAGAATCTAATGAAAAGAAGATTAAAATTAGGCAAAATTTAAATTAAGCATTCAAGGTTCTTTATATTTACCTTTCTCTTGTTTCGCTTCCATTTGATGAGACGTGCAATCATACTCGTACCATATTCATCCAAATCCTACGTAAAAATTTAATTTGACAACAAATATTGAAATGCTTGAAATAAAATATCTTTTGAATAATGTTTACAAAAGTTTGTTGAAAAATTTATACCTCGTAAGAACGCTCATCACTCCATGATGCTTGATCACACAAATTTTCTAACCACTTTAACAAATAAACTCCACAAGAATACCCATTCTTTTGTTGAGGCACTTGCACAACCTCCCACTGAAAAGTCTTGATCTCCAACAACCTTGTGTATCTTGGAGAGTCTCTTGCGATGATCTCCAAAGCAGGCAGGAGCTATACAAAAACAAGACAGTGAGTGATTGTGATTGTGGTATAAGGCTATTTAATGCACATGCAAGGGTATGTCATGCACATACAATGGGTATTTCATGCACATAAAGATCACTAACAGTATTTTCATTCGACAATGCATTTTGGGCAGTCAAAAACTGTTGAGCAGCCTTCCGGATATAATAAGTGAGGGGTAACATGTTTTTGTGCAAAAACTAATAAATCATACCTTTTCAACTAAAATTTTTTGCCTGACTTCACGGCGCCTGGACAGGTTGGAGTCGAGTATGAAGTTCATCCTTTTCCCAAAGTCAACAATGCATGCAAACCAATGTGATCTCTCCACACAATAAGGAAAGAAAGCCTGAAATATTACAAACTAGTCAAGTAGGATTTATCGACTTCAAATGAAAACAAATGCATTGGAAAAAAATTGCATGGAAAAAAAAGTAAGAGAATATTTATTTACCAGTTGGGTTGTGTTTAGATTGAGGGGCAAGTAGTCAAGTAGGACGTATTGACTTCGAAACCCCTTTTTACCGACAACTCTCTGAAATTTGAGAACATTTGTCAAAATTCTTTGTCATTTCAAAAACCAAAAACAAGCATTTGACACAATAAGGAATATGAATACCTTTATGATTGTCGGAAAATACACAACACTTGGGTTTTCGATTGTAGTACGAATACCAACAGCATCAATAACCATATCCATTACCCAATTTCCGGCAAAGAAGGTGCCAGCGCGTCTTGGGTAACTCGCAACCAATCGGTTTCTACAACGACCTCACTAATGATGCATATGTTGCAATTAGATTAGAAAACACGGAACAGTAGAGAGTGGACAAAAACCGAAGTTTTTAAAAAGCTGTATGGTCAGTTAGAACTTACTCCTTGTTCTTCTTATTATTCCGAATATAATTGATCAAGTGTGCATCTGTATATGATAAATCATCATGTGGCGCCTGATTACTGAGAAAAGGGGAAAATAAAAGCTCCTTTATTAACATGGAAAAACGAAAAAACGGAAAACAAAGCTACTTAAGATTTCGCATTACCGAATCTGAACGCCATTCTTGTAAGCCTTTGCTGCAGCCGTCACTTGAAGTTTATAAGAGTTGTATCGCCAAGTTAGAATCTCATTGCAAACCCTCACAACATAACGTGTAACATCAACTCTTTGAACAATAACAACAAAAGAAATCAACATCAGTGACTTCATATTTAATGCACATACAAGGAAAAGTTGAATTAAATAATACAGACTTACTCCCTTTACGACCCACCTTTGAACCTAAGCGTCCCTTAGCCCCATTGTACATCTCCATATGACGCATGAGGTAGATTCCAGTATCATGCTCGACATCAACGGCAACGTGCAGAATATACAACTTAGGAATCAAAAGCCATGAAGACACCAAGTTTGGAATCTTACTTGAAAGCGTACCCAACAAGTTCTTCTGATAAAGGTAAAACAATGACAAGTAAATAATCTCTCACAAAAATTAGACGAAAATCAGGCACTTTATTACAAAAAGATCTGAAGATATACCACAGGTCTAACATGGCGAGAATAGTCAGTTGACGGAGGCATCAAGTACATCACTTCTAACAGCTTCTTACTAACATGGTAACAGAAGACAAATGGCAAGGGTGTAACAATAGGAATGAAAACCTGTACGACATTGAAAACAAAGACAATAATGAAAAGAAAGACACTTAGTTGAGAACAGCCATGGAAATGTGAAAATATTGAAGGACTTACCAACTCCACGTCTGCAAATTTGACATCCAATGAGTCAATCTGTTCATTAAATTAGGTGACCCGTATTAGAGAATAAAAACTTGTAATAATTGGGCACTTATTTGATGCATGTTCAGTGTTGTTTAATGCACCTAGATTGGTATTTCGTGCATCTGCAAGATTATTTCATGCATTCGAAAGTCTAATGCAGCCCAAGGTTGAGAACAGCCATGGAACACTTACGTCAGTTGTCTCTGTGATAAATAGACGGCAAGGGCATTTACGATTTCTGAATTTGTTGCCCTCATTCAAATAATCACACCACACAAAAATGACATCTGTATGAACTCGACGATCAAGAAGCAAACTCTTCATATGACTTCGTGTGAGAGTCTTGGCCGCACAGCTAAATAAAATCTCTCTATACAGTTAGATAACATGAAACTTAATGTTATACAAAGAAAATGTAATACATATATGCCGAATAAAATTAAAATATAGGAGAGTGATACATACTCTTCATCTAAGTCCTCTGAAAATGCATAGTCTCCTACCAGTTTTTCCGATCGACTCAAGTCACGAACCATGTCCACGTTTCTGATAAAGTAAGGTGACCGGTAAACATTCGCTACCTCAACACACCTCTTAAGGAGCACCCTTCTACCAGCCACCTGCCTCTCAATGGCATAATCTGAGGGGGCAGTTGGAGAAGAGGGCTCAATTGGCTATTCATCCAACGATACTTGAGAGGAGATAACTACAGGCGATGGTTGGGATGAGATCAGAATTGGCGATATTGGCGATAAAGGACGAACCACTGGAACAGACGTCGTAGTTGTTGTGCTTGAATGAGGAACACTTGAAGCAGCCTGCAACCTGGACTCAAGGAACTCTTGAGAGTTATATGGTGCATCATCACCACTAAAAAGGCTGAAAGACGGTCCTTCCAGAAGCGCCTTATCCCTCTTTTCCTTTTCCTTTTTTTCGTTCCACAAATTTTCATGATGTGAATCAAACACCTTGCCAACATGAGTGTATGCATTATTAAGGATCCCTTCTAATTCAGCCATGACAGTGGGATTGTCTAGAAACGCATCATCTGCACAACTCATGTCAACCTCCTCCTTCTTCAACTCCTCCTCCTCCACTTTACCCTCATCCTTCTTCAACTCCTTCTCCACTGCCACCTCCTCCTTTCTCTCCTTCAATTCATTCTTATCTTTCTCATTGTCCTTTTCTACTTCATCCTCCTCCATCTTCTCCATGGTAGCACCCTCCCTTTCACAATCAGCACCTTCCCTTTCACCTTCTTCTGTACTCTTGTGAAAGGGAAAATCTTTCAAATAAACAATCGCCAACTTTGACATTTGCGTGATAGGAAAGCGGGAGCCTTACACTTAGCATTTCTAATGCTTTGGTAAAGTCACCATAAATGTCTCCAAGTCGAATGGCTGTGCTTGCCAAAACCTTGATGGATTCTTTCCTCTCATCAACCGGTTCACTTCAAGTTCAGTTCGGAGTTGAGGTTCGGGTTGAGGTTGAGGTTCAATTTGAGGTTGAGGTTCAGGTTTAGGTAAACGTACAGGTACAGGTTCACGTTCATGTTGAGGTGCAACATAAGCAAATATGGGTTCAACAGAGCCCTTGCCAAAGCCACCCCCCTTCTGCTTCTCCAACTTAACCCTTTCTCTCATTTTCTCATCCGTCCAATTCGCTAATAAGGAAAATGATCGACGCACCGTTCTCGTCATGAAAACACATCTATCCAAGTAGATAATCTGGAAAATAAGAATCGGTCTCTTAAAATACGTTTTAGGGGAATTAGCTATAGCCGCCTTCCACGACATGACGTTGTTGATCATATGGGACCGTGCAAATTTGCACCAATTCATGTTAGGGACATCGGCGAGATTTGAAAGGGAGCTTAATATCCGAGGGCTAGTATGATCACCTACTACCCCCATCAAGAGAACATTGACGATATAGATGAGGAAATTCCTCTTGAAATCGTCTCCACCATCCCGTTGCTCCATCATCTTATCTAAGAGAACCTTTTTCGTAATATCTGAGGTGGTAAACTGAGCCTTATACCTCTTGACAGCCTCTGTGTACTCCTTTTCCTTATAGAACATTCCAGCTACAACAATGTCAATCGGTCCCATAGGAAGTCCAGTTGCAACGTCGACATCCTCATCAGAGATAACAAGATCGCGGTTCATCAATGAACAATTGAACGGATTAAATGTCTCGACAATCCATCTGGCCAAATGGCCATTGATTTCTTCTGACTTAAGTTGTAACAACCCTCCGAACCCCATACTGTGTATGGCTTCAATTTGCTTTTCGGATGGCCCCAACTTGATGAAATTAGTGATCAAGGAAGGACTCATCCGAGTAAGGAGAGGCTTATACTTGTCAGAACGCTTTCTTCTTTTTATACTTTGCGTTGGCTCTTTCCTTGTTGCTGCTGCTTTCCTCTTGTTCTTGTTAGGAGGTAACTCTGGTGCGACTTCGTCGTGAACTTTGGCTTTAACACGCGGACTCCGTTGCCGCGGTGAAATTTGTTCTGCCTCTGCTGCTGTAGGGTTTGGTTTGAGAGAATTATCTGTCAAAGTAGTCAGCATTAGTAAGGTAGCTTATTTCATGTATATACTAAATTGTTTTATGTACATAGATAGTTATTTGATGCATATACAAGGTTGGTCCGTGAATTCATAAGACCATTGTACGCCAAACCAAACAGTGATTAGCTTCAGGAAGACAACTTATTTCATGCAGGTACGAAGTTGTTTAATGCACATAAACAGTTATTTGATGCATATACAAGGTTGGTCCATGAATTCATAAGACTATTGTACGCCAAACCAAACAGTGATTAGCTTCAGGAAGACAGCTTATTTCATGCATGTACAAAGTTGTTTAATGCACATAAACAGTTATTTGATGCATATACAAGGTTGGTCCATGAATTCATGAGACTATTGTATGCCAAACCAAACAGTGATTAGCTTTAGGAAGACAGCTTATTGCATGCATGCACAAAGTTGTTTAATGCACATAAACAGTTATTTGATGCATATACAAGGTTAGTCCATTAATTCATAAGACTAGTGTACACCAAACCACACACCGATTAGCTTCAGGAAGACAGCTTATTTCATGCATATTGTCATTCGAACAAGAAAACCTAAAGACACCCTAGAAGGGGACGAGTGAATCCTTTTTTAGGGACGGAATTTTAAAAAGGGGCCCGGGTGTCCTAAAACGGAACGGGAAAGGGTTTAGGGTTGGATTAGGTGGACCGCTACCGCGGGTCCGCCTAATCCAACCCTAAACCCTTTCCCTTGCTATTGTCATTCGAACACAAAAACCTAAAGACACCCTAGAAGGGGACGAGTGAACCCTTTTTTGGGGACGGGATTTTAAAAAGGGGCCCGGGCGTCCCGTTACCGCGGATCCGCTTAATCCAACCCTAAACCCTTTCCCTTGCTATTGTCATTCGAACACGAAAACCTAAAGACACCCTAGAAGGGGACGAGTGAACCCTTTTTTGGGGACGGGATTTTAAAAAGGGGCCCGGGTGTCCTAAAACGGGACGGGAAAGGGTTTACGGTTGGATTAGGCGGACCGCTACCGCGGGTCCGCCTAATCCAACCCTAAACCCTTTCCCTTGCTATTGTCATTCGAACACGAAAACCTAAAGACACCCTAGAAGGGGACGAGTGAACCCTTTTTTGGGGAGGGGATTTTAAAAAGGGGCCCGGGTGTCCTAAAACGGGACGGGAAAGGGTTTAGGGTTGGATTAGGTCCGCCTAATCCAACCCTAAACCCTTTCCCTTGCTATTGTCATTCGAACACGAAAACCTAAAGACACCCTAGAAGGGGACGAGTGAACCCTTTTTTGGGGACGGGATTTTAAAAAGGGGCCCGGGTGTCCTAAAACGGGACGGGAAAGGGTTTAAGGTTGGATTAAGCAGACCCGCGGTGGGTTTTGGGTTGGATTAGGCGGACCGCTACCGCGGGTCCGCCTAATCCAACCCTAAACCCTTTCCCTTGCTATTGTCATTCAGAACAAGAAGAAAACCGCAAGGCATGGTTGTTTAATGCATATGGATTTCTTTTTGATGCATCTACAAGGCTACTTGATGCATTCATAAGGGTATTGCACCTTAAACCATCACCATTAATATTCGAACAAACAACATATACTGGAAATCTTTAAAAGGGACAAGAAAAGGTAAACCCTCACCATTGTTGTTACCAGAAAGCATATCTGGTGTTACTTGCTCAGTAACTTTTGGTTGGATACGTGGACTCTGTCGACGTGGAGGAGGAATTTGTTCGGCTTTGCATTTGTAGTACTTGGGTTGGGAGGATTATCTTTCAAAGTAAGTAGGTTAAGAAGGCGACTTATTTCGAGGCATATACGGGGTATTTTAATGCACCGAGATTGTTTTTTGATGCATCTACAAGGTACATTCCATAGATCTAGAAACTTCATGTAATTATGAAACAATGAAAGCTCGATGATTAACAAAATAAGGAAAAGAAACTTCATTAATAAATCATATCATCCATACATGACAAAGCTTTACAACATTGAAAATGGGAAAACCCGACTACATAATTATACAAAGGTGGCTTAATACATGGAATTATATAAGAGTACCACAAAAGACTGAAAATAGGGCAACTTTAAGACCTGAACCGTTAAAGGCCAAAATACACAGACATTAAAATGCCAAAAACTGTCAAACTTGAGCAGTTGAGTTACATATAGAGAAAAAAACCGAAAAAAGGCAAACTGGCCCGAGTTGCTAAGTCTGTTGAAATGGCAACTGCTATGTCACGTGCAGGAGATGGCGTGGCTAAAGCATGAAGAAACTCATTCACATGTGCACGTTCAGCATCATCAAGAGCGTTAAGATGTTCTCTTTGGAAAATATTTTTCTCTTGTTGATGATGCAGGAGCAATTTAGCGCCAAATCTTGGTCATAAAGCATTTGCATCTTTTATAAATTATTTTAGGACCCCTACGAACAATTCTTACACCATTGATATCATTGGTCCGTAGAGAAATGCCATATGCATGTTCAATGCGAGGTGCAGTTGGGTGTATGAGAAAAAGCTGAGACCAATTCCTACAGACCAACGCCATATTTGCCTTATCTTCGTTAAAATCTAGTTGGTTAAATATGTTAGTCACTAGATCTTGATTATTGAAAACATCATCAAGTTGGGCTTGATAACTTGATTGTCGATAATTTGAACTTTGTCTAAGGGAGCAAATGACAAACCCATAGCCTCTTTTTTTTTCTCTTATGTAATTCTTGACAAAAAGTGCTTTATCTTCTTCATAAATATTGACTACCCACCCCTTGCACCAATTGGCCATACTTGGCTATGTATAAGTAGTTGACCAGTAAGAGAATGACCTACAAGCATCACAAATTGAACTCTCGAATGAAAAAACTAGAAATAGGAACTAGTAAGGAAAAGAGTACAAGCAGTCCGTCATTTGAAAATCACATAAAGCATGCAGAAAAACACTAAGATAAATTCAGGAAATATCACATTAAGCAAGCAATACAGGTATTGCATCCAAGTTTAGAGAGAGCATTAAAATGTAGTCTATCATTATTTTGGGGTAAGGAAGGGATGAAACATAAAAACAGACAAAGCTATGCAGATTTTCTTATAACATACTTTGGTCAATGACATCATTTAGAGTTGAATTTGTTGGGTTTGGTGGGAAATAATCTTTCACGGATCTACCTCCTTTTATTTGTGTAATTTTGACTGGTGTGTTTTTCTTCCTTGCAACTTGATCTTTCGCCTCATATCGTGAATGTATTGGTGATGTTAACACAGTGAAAATAGAAATTTCGGCCAATGCACAACCGGGAGTATTTAGATTTTGAAAAATATGCAGATTTTTAAAGTCAAGGGCCCTCTACTAATTAAGCATTGGCACCTTATCGACAATGAACCTCGCTAATTTTAAAGTGACGCCGTGTTTGATGCGGACGGGGCCTTATTTGATGCACATTGAACCCTATTTTATGCACGCTGGACCTTATTTCATGCACGGACGAGGAGGACGGGTATCCTAAAACCTCGGCTTACTTGGCTAAAAAATACGAAAACAACAAGCAACTCGACTATTCTTTCAGATCCAAACAATATAGATCATTTAAAACCAAAAGACCCTCACAAAATACGCAAATTCAATTATTTAAAAGTACTTGAACATGCAATCAGAATAAAAACTCACAAATCCGCAAATTCAATTATTAAAAATTACTTGAACATGCAATCAGAACAAAAATGCAGAAATCGCTAAACTATAAGCAACGTATAAACTCTGATTTTCTATGCAAATGTGTTCAATACATTAAAACTCTGAATTTCTATCCCGAATCTAAGAATTCATTATAGAATAACAATAAAAAGACCTTAATTAGGGAAATAACTGCAAATTAGGGTTAATAGTTGAATATGAATTGATGAATGTCGAAGGAAAAAATACATGCATGATAAAATTACAGTACAATCGCCATTATCCAAAGCATAGTACCTGAATTTGTAGGAATGAGATTGATAAATCTCGCAAAAATGCTGCTGATGAATGGATTGAACCGTAATATGAGAAGCAGATGATCGGATACGATGAATTTAGGATAGAGATGAGCAGCGACGACGATCGGAAATGGCGACGATCGGAAACGGGGATGATGAGGGTCGTAGAGAGAGTAGAAGATGAGTGAGAAAGGGAAATTTGGCAAATGAATGAAATTGAAGGGTTTGGGGAGTTGAGCGCGTAAAATTGTAATATTATTTGTATTATTAATTAGTAATGTTAATATTAGTAGTATTATTAGTGGATCTCATGGTTCTCATCATCCTAGTGGTTCTCATATGATCCTGAATCTATATATATATATATATATATATATATATATATATATATATATATATATATATATATATATATATACTCTAGTGCATCTTCTCTTAAATGTATACCAACAAGGTCAAATTGGTCACAAATCACACTATGCCAATATATACAGTTTGTCACCATTTCAATATACTAAGTTACCATATTACATTTCTACGAAATGGTCACAAACTCTGGATATTTAATAACATCTTACCAATTGTAAACATGTTTACATTACATTTAATTATGTTACCATTTCACCAGCAAAAGTTAGACGCTACCATTAAAATGGTCACATTTATGACATGCGTTAAATTTGAAAAACATATTGATAAAATTTTAACAAAACATGATGACATAGCAAAATCGTGATCCATAGGCATAGCAAGGAAAAATAAATATGACCATTTTAATGAAATAAACCCAAATTAAAGCAAATAACAACTAAAAGTTTAACAACAAACAATCACCAACAAAGATTAACTCATATGTCAAAAACCCTAAATAGACACCAAAAACTTAATCTAAAAACTAAACAATCACCAACAAAAAATTAACAACAAATCCTAAAACGACAACAAACAAATACACATAAACGAACTAAAATATTGGAAATTAATCGAAAAGACCTTCACTGCCTTCAACACTTGCATGTGGCGTACTAGCAGTCTAGCATTCTTCTTAGGCAGCATCTTCCTTGCTACTATTTTCTTTACCATGTTTATATTAATTATGATATTGTTCTAAATTTTTGTTAATTTGTAAGGGAGAAGATGAAGGTGTAAGGAAGAAGATGAAAAAGGGGTTTGAAATGGGTTTTGAAAATTCTTCTGATTTTGATCTCTGTAAAAAAAGGGGAGTTTTTTATCTAATTTTTATGTGGCTAAAAGTTTGTATGAGGAAAGCAAGTAATAAAAAAATGAGGGGAAAACAATTTTTTAATGTAAAAAGTCACTTCAACATGCAGTCTACACGGCCCACACCTATCCTACTCCATCTGTTAGCCAACAGTACAAAGTAGTGGGACTGCTCTACCATTTTGCTTGTATACGGTACTATCCGACCCGTCGCAAGCTTGTGACGGATACCTCCGTCATAAGCAAGACGGATTGCATGAAATATTTGATTTTTTTGGGAAACTTTATATGGTATTCCTGGGATTTGACGATTTTAATGTGGCACCCAAAATTTTAAACTTGGTACTTGAGATCAAGCTATGATTCGATGTCGAGGGGTTAAGCATTTTGATGTGTAGGCACTATAGTTGAAACTGTATTCCTGCTCTTTCTATATTCTACATTGTACCCCTGTACATTTTACTTATTTTACAGCATGACCTTAGCTCTCCATTAACTTTATCCCTCAAGCAATCATACTTTGTGAAGTATAGTAGTTGACTAACCTCTAGTTAGTTAACAACTGTTAGTTACAACTAATTACAGGCTGTAAATACTTCATGTATATAAACTAATATATTTGTACATATTCATTAACTAATCTATTCACCTTTTATTTACATCATCTCTCTACAATTTACTCTCTCTAGAATATTCTCTCTTGAGCTTTCTGTGTCGAGCTTCCTTCATCAATGGAGTTTATCACCTTCATTGTAAATTTCTTGATCTTGATTCCATGTCTTCACATGGTATTAGAGCAGGTCTAGTTCCTATCTCTTAATTCTACCTTGTTTTTCTTGCTTCCGCGCTACATTTTTTCGATTAATCTCAAAAATACCTAAAAATTAGGGTTCATCATTTTCCTCCATTTTTTCCAATCAAATCATCTTTGATTTCTCAATTCGGTTAAAATCGATCGTTATTCGATCATTATTTTTCCGATTCTTCGATTCTTGTTCGATTAGTTTTCACAAAATCCTAAAATTAGGTCTACAGAATTTTCTTGAATTTTCTTCGCGATTACATTTCGATTTCTTCAAATCAATCGATTCATCAATTCTCTTCAATCAAAATGCCGGACAATACTGATTCCGCTATAGCGAACGATAATCTGTATGATGATCCTCTTTTCCTCTCTACTTCGGATTATTCAGGGATGAAGTTACTTGAAACTGTCTTCAATGGACAAAATTATTCGCATTGGAGAAGAGGTACCATTCTTTCACTCGGATCGAAGAACATGCAAGGTTTTGTTGACGAAACAATCGCGAAGCCCGCTACAACTTCGCCGACCTCAGAAGTGGTTGAGATGTGATTCAATGGTGCGATGTTGGATTGTGAACACTAACACCTGGAATCAAGGAGGCGTATACTTTTGATAAGCCCGCTTCTTCATTATGGATGGAGATTCAAGAAAGGTATGGTCAATCCAATGGTCCTTTACTCTTTCAAATTGAAAAAGGAATTAAAGAAAATTTCTCAAGATAATGACTCTGTCGCTGAGTATTTCACAAAATTGAAATGGAGATGGGATGATACAGATGAAATTGAAGCTTTTCCTGATTGTGAATGTGGAGCCCTAGACAAATGTACCTGCAACATTCTTAAGAAGGTACTTGAGTCTGCTTCTAGGGAAAAATTGATCACTTTTTTAATGGGACTGAATAATTCATATGAGAACTTGAGGTCTTAACATTTTGGCCATGGATAATATCAATAAGGCATATGCAATTCTTCAACAAGTAGAGAGTCAGAAAAATATTAATCAGATCATACAAACTAGACAAGATTCTAGTGCTTTAGCTGCAATGAAGGCACAAGGAGGAAGGAATGGTGGACATCAGGGCAACCAGTATCATGGAAATCAGGGTCATTGGAATGTTTGGAACAAAGATAACAACAAGAGACCTAAGTATAATGATCGCTGGTACACTTCTCGTAACAAAGGAGGACACACTGTGGATACCTCCTTTGTGCTACATCCTGAAATGCGAGCTAGTTATCAACCTAGGAAGGCAAATGCTCGGGCCAATGCTCAACATGTTCAGAAATTCGATTCTTAGGGTCAAAAGTTTGCTGCAAATGCAATGGAGATGCATGAAGACACACCTTTTGACTACTTTTCTGAGAGGTCAGAGAAGGCAGCTAATGTAGTAGCTAATTCCGGGAAAGGTCAATAGCCATCCACTCCAAAAGTTGATCCAGCACGTGTAAATGTCATCTATCAGCAAGTGATGCAAGCTATTTCTAACAATCATGATTGGGCATTGCATTATTCATCTGCATCTGTCAACTTTGCAGGTATCATCCTGGCTTCTAATGTTGTTTCAAATTCGTACAATCATAATCAAGTAAAATGGATACTTGACTCTAGAGCAACTGACCACATGACAGCTCAAAGACATTTACTTGTTAGTTTGAAACAAATGCCTAAGCCTATGGTAATAGGATTACCTGATGGTTCTACTAAGATAGTTGAATATATGGGTGACATCCATCTAAATCCCAAAATAACTCTATCAGGAGTCATATTTGTTCCTGATTTCAAATACAATTTGCTGTTCATAGGAAGGTTGTCTGTTTATTCTGGCATGACAACAATATTTGATGACACTAAATGTGTTATACAGGGCCTAGATAAGCAGATTGTGGATGTCTGTCCAAAGGAATGAAGACTTTATAAGCTCAGACAATCTGTTTTGCACCAGGCTGGCGATTCTAATTCTCTAGTCAATAAGAGTAATAATAGTAATGTGTTTTGTGCTAGTAATAGTCTCTAATGTACTGCAAATGAGAAATATAATACTCATAGTCAGGTTGAGCTGTTTTATGCTCGTCTTGATCATACTTCTCTTGTAAAGATAAAACACATTCCTGAGATAAATAAAATGGATTACAAAGACTATGTCTGTGAAACTTGTATAATGGCTAAAATGCATTGACTAACTTTTAAAAGAGATTATAATAAGGCAGAGAAGTCATTTGATATTATCCATATTGATCTATGGGGACCATATAAAGTAGCAACCATTACTGGTACACATTATTTTTTGACTATAGTAGATGATCATACTAGAGTCACTTGGACCTTCTTACTGAAAATTAAAGAGCTTGTTTCTAATGTCATTGAAAATTTTCTTTCTCAAGTCAATACTCAGTATAATACTTCTATTAAGACTGTAAGGAGTTATAATGGGACTGAGATAGTTCAAGATACATGTTCAATTCTATTTGCTAGTAAAGATATCATCCATCAAAAGAGTATTCCTGGTGTATCTCAACAGAATGGTTTGGTAGAACGCAAGTGTAGACATTGGTTGAGACTGCTAGGGCCATAGGACTTTATGCAGGCCTACCAAAGAGGTTTTGGGGAGAATGCTTACTTGCTGCTACTCATGTGATTAATAAGCTACCTTCTACTATTATGGGATGGAAAACACCATTTGAGGTTTTACTGAAGAAACTAGCTCAGTATAATGAATTGAGAGTATTGGGGTGTTTGTGTTTTGCTCTTGTATCTTCTAGATATAGGGATAAGTTTGATCACAAGGCTAGGAGGTGTGTGTTTGTTGGATATCCTTTTGGACAAAAGGGTTACAAGTTATATGATTTGGAGGCTCACAAGATTATTGTGAGTAGAGATGTGATCTTTAATGAAACTGTGTTTCCTTATAAGTATGGAAATACTCTGAGAGATGGTCAAGACATTCTTCACACACCTGAATTTCCTATTGAAGATTTGATTAGGAGATCTGGAGATTTAACACCTAATGCTTCACATACTAGTCCAGAGATTTTTACTACTGGTATTGGTCTAGAGATTATTAGTACTACTGATTCAACAAGTACATCACAGACTGCTGCTCCAAGAAAGTCTAGTAAAATGGTGAAGCCACCTAGTGGGTTACAAAATTTAATTTGCTTTAATCTGAAGCCTGCAGCCACTTCTTTCTCTGTGTTTGATGTCACTACTTACCCTACTGAGCTCACAGCTTCACTAAACAATGTTATATCAGTCCATGAACCATCCAGCTATCACCAAGCTAAATCTAATTCACACTGGGTGCATGTTATGCAACAAGAATTGAATGCCTTAAAAGGAAATGGTACATGGGAAATGACTCATTTACCTAATGGTTTCAAGGCTATAGGTTTAAAATGGGTTTTTAAAATCAAACTCAAACAAGATGGCACCATAGAAAGATCATGTTTGGTAGCTAAAGGATACAATCAAGTTGAAGTGAAAAATTTCAAGCACACTTTTTCCCCGGTTGCTAAATTCACTACTGTGAGAATATTATTGTCAATTGCAGCAGCTAAAGGATGGAACATTTATCAGATAGACATCAACAACGCCTTCTTACATGGCTTCCTTGATGAAGAGGTATATATGCAACCTTCTGAGGGTTATACAAAGGCCCTTCCTGGTCAAGTATGTAGACTCAAAAGATCATTATATGGTCTCAAACAAGCTTCCAGACAATGGAACATTGAGCTTTCCAAGCTCCTTATCTCTTAAGGTTTTAAACAGTCAAAATTAGATTATACTTTTTTTTTTAGAAAACAAGAACATTCCTTTGTTACTATTCTTGTATATGTAGATGATCTCTTGATCACTGGTTTAGAGATTGGGTATACATTACTCATTTGAAGCAAGCCTTAGATAAGGGATTTACCATAAAAGACCTTGGGGAGATCAGATTTTTTCTTGGACTTGAAGTAACAAGATCAGCAGAAGGGTTTCTATTGAATCAAAGAAAGTATGTTAGAGATTTGCTACATGATGCAGGCATGACTAATTGTAAGCCTGCCAAATTTCCATTACCTAGGGGCCTCAAGCTTACTACTGATGAGGGTCCTCTCTTGCCAGAACCTGAAATTTACAGAAAAATGATAGACAAGCTACTGTACCTTAACTTGACTAGGCCAGATTTGTCCTATTATGTACAACATCTTAGTCAGTTTTTAGGAGCACCAAGAGAACCACACTTGCAGGCAGCCCACTCATGTCTTCATATACTTGCAAGGCACAACTAATGCAGCATTATTCTACCCAGTTGACAATGATCTCAACTTAACAAGTTTATGTGATGCAGACTGGGGTGCGTGTCAATTCAGCTGCAGGATTTATTACAGGACAGTGTTCATTGCTTGGCAAAGCACTTGTTTCTTGGAAGACTAAGAAACAAAAAACAGTATCAAAGTCTTCCACAGAATCAGAATACAGGGCCATCCTACATAGTAGGAGAGGTGGTTTGGTTATAGAGTTTGCGAACTGATTTTGGAATCATTGTTCCTCTACCTGTGCAGTTGTTTTATGATAACAAATCTGCACAACATATAGCTGCAAATCCTGTTTTTCATGAGCGCACAAAGCACCTTAATATAGATTGTCACTATGTTCGAGAAAAGGTGCAAGAAGAAGTTATAGCCACTGCTCATGTGAAGTCTTCTCTGCAGGTTGCAGATTTACTAACCAAACCACTGGGTCACTAACAACATTTTTTCCTCTCCTCCAAGATGGGCTTGCTGTTTGATCCTCATTTAGCAAACCCACCTTGAGAGAGAGAGAGAGAGAGAGAGAGAGGGGGAGGGGGGGGGGGGGGGGGGGGGGGAGGGATGTGAAGTATAGTAGTTGACTAACCTGTAGTTAGTTAGTTACAACTATTAGTTGCAACTAATTACAGGCTGTAAATACTGTTGGAATATGTGTCCTCCGACAATAATGCGATCACAACTGTTGATCATGATGATCACATGTTTAAATCTCATTTTAAAAGAATACGATTGGGAAGTATTTATATCATTTGGTCCACACATATCGGTAATGATTGGCTGACTAGAGTTTGACATTACTGTCGTGCGACGGTGGTGATCAGTTGATCCCCTAGGTCATACCTATAGGGCAACACTCTTAATTGATCATTTAATTGATCGTATGAAGATACGGGTCAATTAAAATAATTAAAATTGACGGACGATTTTGGAAGTAAAATTTACGTATTCCATTATAATATGATTAAATGAGATACGGTCTGAGTAATCGAATTGTATCATTACTCAGATAAAATTATTGTTTAAGGAAACAATTGGATTTGAATGAATTATTATAAATACAATTATTGTGATTTATAATTGATAAAATATTTTGGTACTAGTAATTGCGAATTACTAAGTCGATTTTTGTATATGACGTATTTTATTAATACGTTGATTTTTAATGTGTTAAAAATACATAACAAATTTATGTTAACATATGACATGTGACATAAGACAAATTGACATTTTGACAAAGATAATATGGAGTCCATATTATCTATGTATGCCGAAATTAAGAGGTGGATTAGGCAAATATTAAGTTGATTTTGTTAGTGGTAAACACCATGATTACCTACTAAACTAGCCATGCAAACTAGTTGACATTGTGAAGACAAACTAGAGCATGCATTGGCTCTTTTTGTTCCTCCTCTCCCACCCGGTTTTGGGGAAGAAAACCATGTTGGTTTTCTTCTTATTTTTGCCTTATGTTCACTAATATACTTAATTTGTGACATATTCATTATTCATTCATCTAAAAACAAGAAGTTTTAGAAAGATAAAATTTCCTCTATTCTTCCTCTCTCTCAACCGATTTTGGGAGTGAAACCAAATAATTTTTGGGTCAATTTTTCTTACAAAATTAATATTGTCTAGTATACATAATATTAATTTTACTAAGAGTGTGTCTTGGGTATAAATCCTTGGGAGAGATCCTACACTTGGGTCTTTGTTCATCCATTGAGGAAAGCACAAGAACAAGAGAGAAGGAGATCTCTCTTGTGCCCTAAAAACCGAAAATCCAATGTAAGATAAAGATTTCTTCTTTATATTGTTTATAAGTTTGCATGCATAAGATCACTTATTAATTTTATGACAAATTAAAATAAAACATATTTGAATATGTTAAGTATATAGATCTACTTTTCTTTCAATCGGTATCAAGAGCCTTGGTTGTTTGCATGCAAATCGGTTATAGTTTTTCCGAGTTATATGATTAACATATAAAACTTGTTAATTTTGTGTTATTATGATATATCACGAAAATAATTTTGCATGTTAAAGTTTCTGGTCCTAAAATGTTTTTAGGATATTTTGGTTATTTTATGGATTTTTATTGTTCATATTACATACTAATGACATTAAAAATATGATTTTATGAATAAAATGTCATTTTCGGACTAAAATTAGCTAAACTTTGAATTTTCCAGTGATTTTTGGATATTTTGTCACATATATTATTTTGGGATGACCTGTAAATTTTCATAATTTTTGGACTTATGCTCGAAAAATGGATTTTTCATTATTAAAATCGGTTTTAGGTGAAAAATAGGTTAATATGAGATAAATTTTGAATCTGGTCATAGAAATTTAGTATGTTGTCACATGCAATTTTAAAAGATGTGTGTAAAATAATAGGCTATATTGAAGTCTTTTTGCATGATTTATGGATTTTTGAAGAAAAATAGCATAAATAGTGACTTAATTAGTGAAATATTAATAAAACATACTCTATGACTAAGGAAAAACATCATATGTTTCATTTTATTATCTTTTTCAGATCTAAAATTGAAAAGTTGATGAATATAATTTTTCTCATGTTTTTATAATTATTTTGTTAAAAATCGATAAACCGCAACATTGTTTTTCCGGATAAATTTCGAAATTTTTAACCTAAGTTTTTGAACAATATGAGTGTCATGGTATTTTTCCAGAATGTTCATGAGTTTAAATTTCAAATTTCAAATTTATTTGAAATTTTGTGATTTATTTGAAGTTTATAGCTTATTTTTATAATTTTAAGTCCATTAATGAACAAATTTTAGTAATATGAGTTAATTATGGTCAAATAATTAGTGAGGACTAAATTTTGAGTCCTAAGAGGTTAGGGTAATTAACTTATGCATAAATATGAATTTATGTAATTTTTGTGATTATAAAATGTTGAAATCACGCAAATCCGTAAAAACCGAGTAATATACGATATTGGCTATTTAAAGGCGATTTAGCATAAAATTGGGCATGTTCATACATATTATAATGCTGCATTTTCTTTATGATTGTCATAATTTTATTTTATGTAATTTTTGAGTTATGTAATTTTTACTTAGTATGGCCTTAGTTTTTAATTGGTATTACCCGAAATGTATGGGAATATCGATTCGGTTGTAATTTTTTGTGATCTCGTATCACCGTTTTGTAATTTAATAGATTTATTTTATTTTAGTTACAAATGTATAATAGGAAATTATGTAATTTGTTATGTAATTTTAATTATCTCGGAGTTCCCAAAGACGGATTTCTTCAAGATGGCGATACATAAAGACGGTGTTACCTCGAGATGCGTGCCACAACCGAAGTTCAAGGGACCAATGGAGTTGGTTTCCGAATATGTAATAGTTAAATAGTTTTTCTATTTTAGGATGGCCATACTAGGATTTATTTTTTATGCTTTGCATTTTATTTATATGTCACATGCATCGCTAAATCGCCATAACTAAAACATGCATCTTCTTTCATCGAGTTTATCGACCGTGTCAATTACAATTAACGTAGTTCACCGCTTTAGTTCACTTAAAACGTGATAGATAATAAATTGACATGACCTCTCGCTAAAACAATCAATTGAGACATAGCCTTACCAAAGAGTAGAAACCATGAAAACCTATTTCGTGAGGGAGTGCACTCGGCCACACCGGGGTACAAACCTTGTTACGTAGGGGAAGTGGGTGATAAATGTCTATCCACCGAATTCATGTTGTTAAGGGATGAATCGTCCACGCCGTGCCCAAGTTAATGTGGGTTTGGATCATGGACACATTTATTCGAAATTTGGATTGAACTCAACAAAAGTTTTTCGATAAGAGTTTTATCGGCCACACCGTCCCCTTATTGAATGTGTTTTGGGCTAAAGATAAATGTTAATGTAATATTATCGACCAAGAGTTCTAGAAGTAGAATCGATTAAACGTTAATCCACCGAGTTATATTGATAAAGGATGAATCGGCTCCACCGTGCCTAAGACGATATGAATTTGGGTCTTGGAATCATTTATAATAGTTGGGTAGAGGTCACTATATAAATGCTCATATCTTGTTAGTTATTTACAAGTATGATATTAAAAGACAAATGTTAATATTTCCTTTTCCTCCATATTTGTAGTTCATTACAATGAATCCATCAAATGCTACCGCACCGATAACTATTGAGGCTTACCACAATGTTTTTGACGACGTTTGCTCCAACAATGATTTCGACACTACTAGAGAACTTCATTTTGGGATAGGTTCGGATGGAAACCTTAACTTCATCACCTCTTCTAAACCACCTACTACTACTAGATCTCGTGTGACCCCGTCTCAGGAAGGCTACCTCATACAATCTATAGGGTCTTTGTCTCTGGAAGATAAAGATGCCAAAACTAGTGGGAGCTCAAGCAATCAAGTTCTTGCTTCCAAGGGCAAAAAGTTCAAGAAGAAGGGAAAGAAAATCAAAAACTTCAAGCAAGTTAATGATGAGTGCCATTATTGCTATGGCATGGGACATTGGCTTAGGAATTGTCCCGTATATTTGCGAAATATAAGGGAAGGAATCATCGTTCCAAAAGGTAAAATTCCTAAAGAAATTTATGTTATTGATATAAATTATACTTCCACTACGACATGGGTACTAGATACCGGTTGTGGTTCTCACCTTTGTAATCATTTACTGGGTTTAAGAGATGTGGAGAGGCTTAGCAAGGGAGATGTGGATCTACGCCTTGGAAATGGAGCTCGAGTAGCGGTCGAATCCAAAGGAACTTATGTTCTAGCTTTGCCTAATAGATTTGAGTTGTATTTACATAATTGTTTTTATGTGCCTACACTCTCTAAAAACATTATTTCAATCGCCATGCTAGACATGGACGGTTTTTGTTTTGTCATTAAGAACAATCGTTGTACTATTTCAAGGAATGATTTGGTTATAGGCCAAGCTTCTTCCATCAATGGCATTTACATTTTAGAGACCTCAAATCCGACTAATGATATTTATAACATTCAATCAAAGAAACTCAAATCAAGTGACCCAAGTGAAGCGTTCATTTGGCATTATCGATAAGGTCACATAAACGAGAATCGCATCAAAAGATTAATTTCGACTAATGTGATTACACCATTTGATTATCAATCATATGGTTCATGCGAATATTGCCTACTTGGCAAAATGACTCGTAATCCTTTTAGTGGTAAAGGGACACGAGCTAGTGAACTATTGGGACTCATACACACCGATGTATGTGGACCAATGAGTATCACCGCTCGTGGTAATTATGACTACTTTATAACCTTCACCGATGACTTGAGTAGATATGGGTATATCTATTTAATGAAGCATAAGAGTGAAGCGTTTGAGAAATTCAAGGAATTTCAAAATGAAGTAGAGAACCAATTGAACAAAAGGATTAAGGCACTACGATCCGATCGTGGTGGAGAATACCTTAGCCTTGAATTTGATTCACACTTGAAAGGTCGTGGTATTATATCACAACTTACTCCACCCAGAACACCACAACTTAATGGTGTTGCCGAAAGGAGAAATCGAACCCTACTTGATATGGTTCGATCCATGATGAGTCAAACTGAGTTACCAAACTCGTTTTGGGGATTTGCGATTCAAACCGCAATTAGATCTTTAAACAATAGTCCCACAAAGTCCACTGAAAAGACTCCATGTGAGATGTGGACGGGAAGGGTTCCCAATATATCCTATATGAAGATTTGGGGATGTGATGCTTACGTCAAGTCTAAAAGCGACAACAAGCTTGCCCCAAGATCCGAAAAGTGCATTTTTGTAGGTTACCCCTTAACCTCACGAGGTTACTACTTCTACAAACCTCAAGAAAACAAAGTGTTTGTGTCTTGCGAGGCTGTCTTCTTAGAAAGAGAATTTATTTCTAAGAGACAGAGTGGGAGAAATTTTGAACTTGATGAAGTTGAAGAGCCACAAACCGAGGTAGAGACGCAAGAAGATGTTCCTTCGTCGTCTAATGCGGTTGTCCCTCCTCCACTTAGAAGAACGGGCCGAGTTATACGCCATCCCGATCGATATGTGGGACTTATCGAAGAAGATGGAACACTCGATGTATTGCTTATAGAAAGTGACGAGCCCGCCACCTACAAGACTGCAATCTCTAGTCCAAATTCCTCCTTATGGCTTGAAGCCATGAAGTCCGAAATGGATTCTATGCATGAAAACCAAGTTTGGGACTTGGTAGATTTGCCTAAAGGGGTAAGACCCCTTCAATGCAAATGGATATTCAAAGTCAAGAATGGCATAGAAGGACATGACGATGTCTACAAAGATAGGCTAGTGGCAAAAGGATTTACCCAAGTCCAAGGTCTCCATTATGATAAGACATTCGCCCCCGTAGCCATGCTAAGATCCATACGGATTTTGTTAGCGATTGCCGCATTTCTTGATTATGAAATATGGCAAATGGATGTCAAAACCGCTTTTCTAAATGGGCATTTAGAAGAGGAGGTGTACATGATACAACCCGAAGGTTTTGTTGATTCTAAAAATCCTAACAAAGTGTGCAAGCTTAAGAGATCCATTTATGGTCTTAAGCAAGCATCTAGAAGTTGGAATCATCGATTCAATCATGTTATAAAGGAAAATGGTTTCACTCGAAGTGTTGAGGAACCATGTTTATACATGAAATTTAGTGGGAGCAATGTTGTGTTCCTAATCTTGTATGTCGATGACATACTACTCATTGGAAATGATATTCCAATGTTGTCTTCTGTTAAGAAGTAGTTAGGTAACCACCTCCAAATGAAGGATTTAGGAGAAGCACAACGCATATTAGGTATCCGGATCCATAGAGATAGATCCAAGAGGATATTGGCACTAAGTCAAGAATCTTATGTTGATAAGATTCTTCGACGGTTCAGCATGGACAAATCTAAAGGGGGTTTGGTACCTATGGTAACTGGGACTATATTGAGCAAGACTCAATCTCCCTCCGAACCCCATGATGTTGAACGCATGAAGATAATCCCTTACGCTTCCGCTGTCGGATCAATCATGTACGCCATGATATGCACACGTCCTGATGTCTCGTATGCCTTGAGCATGACGAGTAGATATCAAGGAAATCCAGGTGAGAGTCACTGGATTGCTGTCAAGAACATCCTTAAGTACTTGAGAAGGACTAAGGATTCTATCTTAGTGTTTGGAGGAGACACCGAACTCCGTGTTAATGGATACACGGACTCAAGTTTTCAAATGGATAGAGATGACATGAAATCACAAGCTGGTTTCATTTTCATGCTCAATGGTGGTGTCGTAAGCTGGAGAAACTTCAAGGAAGCTGTGACCGCGATTCAACAACGGAGGCTGAGTACATTGCAGCATCAGAAGCTGCCAAGGAAGCTGTGTGGATTAGGCAATTCACGGAAGGTCTAAGAGTAGTACCTACCGCCAATGATCCAATCACTCTCTATTGTGATAATAGTGGGACGATCTTCCAAGCTAAAGAGCCAAAATCTAGTAATAGATCTAGACATGTACTTAGAAAATATCATGTAATTAGAGATTTCATAGATAGAAAGGAAATTGCGATATGCAAGGTTGGGACGGATGACAACATTGCCGATCCGCTTACCAAGCCTTTATCGCAGGCTAAACATGATGGACATGTTGCGTCCATGGGACTTAAACGTGTACCAAGTTTCTGTTAGATTTTGAAATGAAATAAAAGTGTTGTTTTTGTTCATGTTCATAATCACATTTGTCTTTTATCTTTAATTTATACATTGTTACATCCAAACGGGTTGTAGTGACAATTGAACCCCGTTAAAGTTAACACGGATTAACATAGTATTAGCCCATAGTCACTTGTATGAGGTGACGTCTCGAAGTGACTAGAGTGTGATGCGATTGATGGCAAGTTCAAGTGCCATAGAGTCATGTGAGATGACTAGTCGATCACATAGGCAGACTGTTAGGAACTTTTTGTCAGGCCTAATGACCGCTTATAGAGTTCTGGCAAATTTATATAGCCTGGTCGTGGCGAGAGCTGCTATAGTATTCAAATGAGTCGATTCTTTTGACTAAAGACTATTCGCCTAAGATGGCACAGTTTCAGATTAACTTTGATTTGTGTTACTACGACCTTCGTAAATGGGGTCAAATGGGCATATTTTGGGTTATGATGGCTGTGGCTAGTCGAAGGGAATGAGTGCAATAGGAATTGTCCACCCCTAGTCAGGGTTATAACAATATCTCAGGGCCACTCGAGGAGTAATGAACTGGAAATGCGTGGCCACGCTCGGAATATATATCCATGGTGGATAAATCCGGTCAATCAGTTATTCTCCAGATCGAGGAAACCACTCTCGATATGATCACTTACAAGTACGACCTGAAAGACACCTTGCATTGAGTGGGAGATAGTAATAGGACAAGAGAATTGGTGACTCACACTTGTCGAGGACAAGTGGGATATTGTTGGAATATGTGTCCTCCGACAATAATGCGATCACAACTGTTGATCATGATGATCACATGTTTAAATCTCATTTTAAAAGAATACGATTGGGAAGTATTTATACTGTCAACTGGTCCACACATATCGGTAATGATTGGCTGACTAGAGTTTGATATTACTGTCGTGCGACGGTGGTGATCAGTTGATCCCCTAGGTCATACCTATAGGGCAACACTCTTAATTGATCATTTAATTGATCGTAAGAAGATACGGGTCAATTAAAATAATTAACATTGACGAACGATTTTGGAAGTAAAATTTACGTATTCCATTATAATATGATTAAATGAGATACGGTCTGAGTAACCGAATTGTATCATTACTCAGATGAAATTATTGTTTAAGGAAACAATTGGATTTGAATGAATTATTATAAATACAATTATTGTGATTTATAATTGATAAAATATTTTGGTACTAGTAATTGAGAATTACTAAGTCGATTTTTGTATATGACGTATTTTATTAATACGTTGATTTTTAATGTGTTAAAAATACATAACAAATTTATGTTAACATATGACATGTGACATAAGACAAATTGACATTTTGACAAAGATAATATGGAGTCCATATTATCTATGTATGCCGAAATTAAGAGGTGGATTAGGCAAATATTAAGTTGATTTTGTTAGTGGTAAACACCATGATTACCTACTAAACTAGCCATGCAAACTAGTTGACATTGTGAAGACAAACTAGTGCATGCATTGGCTCTTTTTGTTCCTCCTCTCCCACCCGGTTTTGGGGTGTTGGTTTTCTTCTTATTTTTGCCTTATGTTCACTAATATACTTAATTTGTGACATATTCATTATTCATTCATCTAAAAACAAGAAGTTTTAGAAATTTAAAATTTCCTCTATTCTTCCTCTATCTCAACCGGTTTTGGGAGTGAAACCAAATAATTTTTGGGTCAATTTTTCTTATAAAATTAATATTGTCTAGTATACATAATATTAATTTTATTAAGAGTGTGTCTTGGGTATAAATCCTTGGGAGAGATCCTACACTTGGGTCTTTGTTCATCCATTGAGGAAAGCACAAGAACAAGAGAGAAGGAGATCTCTCTTGTGCCCTAAAAACCAAAAATCCAATGTAAGATAAAGATTTCTTCTTTATATTGTTTATAAGTTTGCATGCATAAGATCACTTATTAGTTTTATGACAAATTAAAATAAAACATATTTGAATATGTTAAGTATATACTAGTTGGAACGCTGCGTGCCTCGCAGGCGGCATCCAACGTTTTTCATTTGCAGCAGCAGTAGTGTTTGCTAACGACATCTACTAAATGATATAGACAAATATTAAAATTAGATATAAAAATTGTAGAACATCACTTATTTTTATATACAATTAAACATTTAAAAAACACACTGGTGTTATATTATATAATTATTTTATCCCTTATTTTTCTATTTACATTATTATTAACATTATTGTTTTGATGACGCAGAGTTCACTGTTTAACTTGTTCAGTCTTTATCTGAAAGCAGTAGATTTTCAATTTCAGGAAGTATTTCATGTCTTGTAGTCGTGTAGTACGCAACTTTTAGGGTGTTGTTGTTGTGTTGCAACAGATGCATGTCGTTGTAACACTACGGATTTTGTTAAGTTGTATACTCGACCGAGTAGAGCCTACTCGGCCGAGTAGTGTTAATTGTGGAGTCTGTTTTGGTTCTGCCGAGTAATACTCGGCCGAGTATGGGGAATACTCGACCGAGTAGATGATACTCGGCCGAGTATAGCTTTACTCGACCGAGTATCCGGTCTGACGAATGTTATTTTATCGGTTTGATTAGGGAATGTTAGGGTTATTTTATATTCGACGTCAGTTTCTAAAACATCACTTCCAACCCTAATCATTCTACGATCTCTCCCTAATCACTCCCTAATCATCCTCATATCTCGTTGTGTGTGCAAATCGTCGTGATCCTTGCGTGTAGTCTCTTATTCTACTGTTGGTAAGTTTCATTCCCTTGTCATTTGTATTCTTTTGGGGTTATTGTATATATGGAATTGGGGAAAATGGGATTGTGCAATGTGTAATTGTATTATGTGATTATTGTTGTAGGTGACGATGTGATATTTGTTATGCATTTGTATGGTTGATTGCAACATAGCGGATTGCGAAAAGGTAGGGTTTTCCCCCTACTCAGTACTGTTAATTGATTGAGATTACTATTGTATTGTAATTGTTGTTATCTGCTGATCATCGGAGTATGGGTGTTGTGGTGACGGTGGTGAGGCGATTGTGTTGTGACGGTTGTGGTGTTGTGACAGCTGTGATTCTGTGGTTTGTGTGATTGTGGTGGAGTCACTTGCGGGAGTGGCTTCACACCCTAGTTCGCCCTCCGTGGAACCCGCCATGGGAGGGGATGTGCACATTAAGGGACAAGGATTATTAGTCGCTCGTTGATGAGCTGGACTAGGTGGGGATGGGCTGCGGTCACCCACTGGCGGCGAGGATTACCTGTTGCGATGGGTAATCTGGCAGGGCTACACACTTCGGTGTGTAGTCGGTTACTGTGCGTGAGATCGATGATCAGCTGGTGGTAATGTTTGTTGTCTTATATTGATTGAGTAATCTTGACCCCGTGTTGTTGTTTTGTAAAACCTGCGGTGATCCATTCGGGGATGGTGAGCAGATTGTGACAGGTGATACATTTATTGAGCTTGGGGGCAGTCATGGGAGAGTCACCACGCTGGATTCGATGACACCATCACGAGCTTTAGTTATTGTTTTGGTAGTTGTTGCCATTTGGATAATTCGTTTATTAGATTTTGGAGACTATGTAACTTTTATAATTACCGTACATTAATAAATGTGTTTGGACTGTTGCTTTTGATATATACTAACCTCGGGCAACCGAGATGGTAACAACCTTTCATGCTGGGGTAGTCCTGGTAAGGTACCTTGGTATGAGGGGGTGTTACAAAGTGGTATCAGAGCCGACGATTCCGGCACCTAAAACAAATGAACCCAATGAACTTAGGGAGTCTAAATAAAATGAACCCGGGAGAGTTGTTTGAGCCGCCGCAAAGACTGGGAGACGTCCCGAAGTCGCATTAAGGCCCTTACGATCTCAAGCCGGTCACATGGGGGGAAATTGTTGTATGTTGAGTCATGCGTGTTTGATACCTATAGTTGGATTCTTGTGCATGGTTGGATGAAATGATGAAAGAAGTGGAATGTGATGGTTGTCGAAGGATGTATCGAGGATTTGTTGATGTTAAACTTTGAGCATGGAATATGTTGGCATATTAAGTGTTGAAACATGGTAAAAATATGAAGGGTGAATTGTGAATTGTATCTGGTTGATATTGAGCATGAAGAATGTGATCATGTTACCTGTTTAATACAATGTTGAACATGAAGTATGGTAGTGGTACATGTGCATATGAACATGATGATTTTAATGCTTGATTGTTGGTAGAGGCATGTGATTAAGGTCATGCATCTATATATGTGAATGTCGTGTTTAATTTTCATGTGAGTATGATAAGAGTTCACTTGTGTACTGGTTTCTTGGAGTTTTGAGTTGTTGTTGTTGCTTGATGCATGTTTAAATTGTTTTGGTTTAGGAAATTTGATTAGTATGAAGATCGATTACGGAAGGGTTGTCTTAAAACTGTCATAAGTCGAGTTCTAGAAAAGATATTGTTGTGATTCCAAGTTGAGGTGATAGCTTGTCCTCTTACGATTCTAACGATAGGTCACACGCCCAAAATGACCAAGTAACGAGTGAGATATGACTGTTTTACGAAAACTGAACGGTGCTGAGAACTGCGCCGATACTCGACCGAGTAGTCCATACTCGGCCGAGTATCTTTTATACTCGACCGAGTATTCCATATTCGGCCGAGTAATCTCTCTGTGATAATACTGTTTAGCGTCTGGAGTCGTGAACTCGGCCGAGTAGTCTCATACTCGACCGAGTAAGGTCTACTCGGCCGAGTATTCCCAATACTCGACCGAGTAATCCTTCTGCGACAATTGAGTTTGCTTCTGAGTCGAAAACTCGACCGAGTAATATAGTTACTCGACCGAGTACCTTGTACTCGACCTAGTATGTTATGTACTCGACTGAGTACCTCATTGGGCGGCCACTTTGAGTCGGTGGCTATGTTCTTACTTTTGTTTTGAGCCGGTGGCTATGTTTTTACATTGTTTTGAGTCGTAGGGTATATACACATGTATGTTTTGAGTCTTAACGCATTCTTTTATATGTGAGACGGTTTTGATACGTAAGTTACCGGAAGTTATGACATGGAGAATGACGGCTTATGAGGGACATGTGTTGGGTAAGGAAGACATGTGTTAATGTGGTTGTGAAGGATAGTGGAAAAAGAAAAGGGAAGAATGATGAGCTAATCGAGGTAAAGAGCATGTTTTGTGAGATATGACGAGTGATATAGTCGTGTGTTGAGTAGTATAAAAGTAAGTGTATATGGGCAAGGGTGATGTAAGTGTAAAGAAGCCTGAAAATGAAAGATTGAGATAAGGGATACGAATAGTGGCATATTTGGATGTGTAAGGATTTATGGAGGAAGACAGCTAGGATAGAGTTGCTTAAGGATATATGTAATGGAAGGTTGTTGTAAGAAGATAGGAAAGAGAGGTATATAGTGAACTTAAAGGAAGTTATGTCGCGATGTGGATTTGTAGATAGTGGGTAAGTTTGGGAAGTTGGAATATCGAGGGGTGAGCCCAGTGTGTAATTCTTTGGACAAACGGTATGAAGTGAATTTTGGTTTCTAGAGATGCGAAAGGGAGATACGACTAATTGAAGAGTAACTGTTAGTGCGTGGACTTGATGGTGACAAGGGTGAGTGTGAAGCAAGATGAGAGATGATAAATGATAAGAAGAATGATAAGATATTGATATGAATTAATGGAATTAGAGTTGTGGAGCTATGGAAAATAAACAAATGACTAAGAGTTAGGTGGAAAGAGAAAGGAGATGACTTATTAATTGGCATTATTGAGTAAAAGGAGGGAAAGAGGGATGGAAGTAAGTTGAGAGAACGTTGACCGGAGTTAAGGAGCATGAAGGTAGGAAATTATGAAATGTACGATATCCCCACTAGAGGGTGTGAGATTAATGGTTATATAGGAGAGCAGGACGACGTGTTAGCCGTGAGTTTCGAGGTATTAAGGGAATAAGAAGCTTGTGGAGTGTTGCAAGATCTGAGATTTTGGTGGAGAGCTAGGTAGCGATATGATAAAGGATAGAATTGGGAATAATGTTGAGGTATGTTTTGTTGATGGATTGGATGTTCGTATTTGGGATGATAACCAAAGAGAGGAAACAAATTGTTATATTAAGAAGTGATAGTAAGAGAGTAGTCACATGAAGGATGTTGGTGTCATAGTAGTGTCACTAGTGGCTGAGAATGATGTTACTTTAGAGAAGTTAGTTGTTCTAATGAGGTTGATTTTGTGGAGGTGGTTGGTATGTTTGGTTGTGAGGAAGTATAAGATGTGGATATACGAGGTGTTCGCTGGAAGTTGGGTACTGATGTTATGGCTACATTTGCCGGAGGAGTGATAATTGTGTGTAAGAGAGGATATGTTATGAAAGGCACCTGAGTTAAGTCCGGATGAGAGGTATTCATTGTCAAGTGGTAACTTACGTGATCAGGATTGACTAGTTGGATGTGATTACGGGTCTATGATATGTGTCAATGTTTGTGTGAGGTTCTGACCTCACAAGAAGTGGTATAGTGTGATAATTATAAAGTTGTTATATGAATGTTTTGTAATTTATGTTGGGTACGGTATAGTAATGAAATGAGGTTCAAAAGGTAATAATTTGATTGATCTGGCAAGAATAGTTAAAATTGTATGTGTATTGATGATACATGTTTATCCCGTGAAATGGTAAGGATGATGTTCATGAGATTCTTGTCAGTTTATTCCGTATAATATGATGCGTTATAATCTAGTAAAACGGTTTTGAATGAGTTTTCTTGTTCGAAATGTCATACTGAGTCAGTGTTTATGGGAATTATATGTGGTTGTGATGTTTATCGATGTGGTTGTTGTGCCTCGGGTGGTGATCCGGGTATGGTACTTCGTATTGTGATGCGGGCATTTTCGCGCTGCGCTGCGGCTGTTGGTTGCGGTGTTGCGATGCCATCACCGGTTGTGGTTGAGTATACGGGGTGGTTACGATTTGAGTTTCGAAAGTACAGATCAGTTATGCACAGATTGTTGTTTTATTGCTGTTGTTTCTTGTGAGTTTCGGTTAGACATGTAGACTGTTGTTTTGTTTGTTGATGTTTCTTACCAGTTTCGGTTTGGTAATGAGGGTAGAGGACGATGTGAAAGAGAGTTGTATATGTTTTCGTTGTTATCATGGTATAGTGATATTCTGTTGATGGGACACAGTTGTGATAGGTCACATTCTGATAATTTTGATCTTGTTCTAGATGAGGCTTTGGTAGACATGGTAATGATCTGATATATGCAAGTGATTCGTAAAACATGTGTGGTAATGATCTGATATATGCAGATGGTTCATAATCCTTTGTTGAGACAGTGAGTGTAGGGTGTTGGGTATTTCGTGTCGTGTTAAGTTATGTATGAGTCTTGCGGTAATGAAAGAAAGGAACTTGAGGATCTAGTGTGAGTGTACGTAACAAGTGTGGATCGTGAATTATGCTCTTGGCGATAAGAGTTTTATATAGTTATATAGAGAGGTATGTCGTGTTGCGGTAATGTGGAAGAGTTAGAGTGTTTGTCATGATCAGGATTGTGTGGTATTGGTTAGACGGAGTGCAGAATGAGTTGAGGTATGAGAACTGTTTAAGTAAGAGAGCCTTGGTTATAGTAAGTGTTTAGATTATAGGCTGGTATCTTTCGCATGTGGTGGTGATGAGGATAATGAGAGGTATAGCTAAGGTTCTAGTATTAGTGAGTTACGAGGACGTAACATGTGTCTTAAGAGGAGTAGGATGCGGCAAAGAGCGTTTGAGGGTTGTGCATGTCGTAATATTATTGGACGTAGAGTGTTGGTGTAGCATAAGGAATGGATGGGTACATATAGTGGTTGATAGTGTTAAGGCCATGGCTGTGCTTGTAGTAGTTCGATGTTTAGGAGTGTAAGAATTTTTCGATAGTGTTGATAAAAGTGGATGATGATATTTATGAGTTCGAGAGTTTTGGCAGCTGGATGATGATGTTGATGAGTGTGAGTAAACTTCGAGGACGAAGTTCCTCTTTAAGAGTGGTAGAATGTAACATTCCGTTTTGATGGTTGATCTTCTTTTGTGGATTGTCTTGGCATTGAGTGCTATTGAGTGTTATGGAAGTGAGACAAGATTGGAAACATTATTTTGTGGTTATTCGATAATGTTATGGAGTCTATACCGAGAGGATATGTTATCTAGTAAGCGTGGTTAGTGGAGCTGGTGTTAGGTGTCCATGTTTTATAGGTTGGGTTGGAACTTCGGGGACGAAGTTCTTTTTAAGGGGGGAAGATTGTAACACTACGGATTTTGTTAAGTTGTATACTCGACCGAGTAGAGCCTACTCGGCCGAGTAGTGTTAATTGTGGAGTCTGTTTTGGTTCTGCCGAGTAATACTTATGGAGAATACTCGACCGAGTAGATGATACTCGGCCGAGTATAGCTTTACTCGACCGAGTATCCGGTCTGACGAATGTTATTTTATCGGTTTGATTAGGGAATGTTAGGGTTATTTTATATTCGACGTCAGTTTCTAAAACATCACTTCCAACCCTAATCATTCTACGATCTCTCCCTAATCACTCCCTAATCATCCTCATATCTCGTTGTGTGTGCAAATCGTCGTGATCCTTGCGTGTAGTCTCTTATTCTACTGTTGGTAAGTTTCATTCCCTTGTCATTTGTATTCTTTTGGGGTTATTGTATATATGGAATTGGGGAAAATGGGATTGTGCAATGTGTAATTGTATTATGTGATTATTGTTGTAGGTGACGATGTGATATTTGTTATGCATTTGTATGGTTGATTGCAACATAGCGGATTGCGAAAAGGTAGGGTTTCCCCCCTACTCAGTACTGTTAATTGATTGAGATTACTATTGTATTGTAATTGTTGTTATCTGCTGATCATCGGAGTATGGGTGTTGTGGTGACGGTGGTGAGGCGATTGTGTTGTGACGGTTGTGGTGTTGTGACAGCTGTGATTCTGTGGTTTGTGTGATTGTGGTGGAGTCACTTGCGGGAGTGGCTTCACACCCTAGTTCGCCCTCCGTGGAACCCGCCATGGGAGGGATGTGCACATTAAGGGACAAGGATTATTAGTCGCTCGTTGATGAGCTGGACTAGGTGGGGATGGGTGCGGTCACCCATCGGCGGCGAGGATTACCTGTTGCGATGGGTAATGGCGGGGCTACACACTTCGGTGTGTAGTCGGTTATTCTTGTGCGTGAGATCGATGATCACCTGGTGGTAATGTTTGTTGTCTTATATTGATTGAGTAGTACTGACCCCGTGTTGTTGAGTTTTGTAAAACTGCGGTGATCCATTCGGGGATGGTGAGCGGTGTGACAGTGATACATTTATTGAGCTTGGGGCGATCATGGGAGAGTCACCACGCTGGATTAGATGACACCATCACGAGCTTTAGTTATTGTTTTGGTAGTTGTTGCCATTTGGATAATTCGTTTATTAGATTTTGGAGACTATGTAACTTTTATAATTACCGTACATTAATAAATGTGTTTGGACTGTTGCTTTTGATATATACTAACCTCGGGCAACCGAGATGGTAACAACCTTTCATGCTGGGGTAGTCCTGGTAAGGTACCTTGGTATGAGGGGGTGTTACAGTCGTAGTATTAGAAATCAAGGACGTCGAATCCATATAAGCTCTTCAGAAATTTTATAGCTTTTCTTGCACAATTTTGATGAGACGGTCCGACAAGCTTGGACGACTTTCCGATAATTTTTGACGTCTAGGAAGATGAACGACTAATGCGTATTCGAACGAAACTTTTAAGTTCATCACCAGTAACTGCATGAATACCAACTTCTGCAGTCGGTAACTCAAGTTGTTTAAGTATATCATTTAAAATAATCTTTACGTTTACTTCTAGTGAACGTCGTTGTATTCCTGAAGAGTCTGAAACAAATCAGATAACAAAGTCAGTTTAAAAAGTACGTAAAGATGTATAAACTAAAGAACTACATTGTACAAATAATATTTAAATGTATAGATGAGAAGTAATACCCATCGCAAGCTATCAACTGTGAATAGTTGCTGTTAGTTTACCACCCTATGTCGTGTATTTATAGAGTGGTTTACCTGCATGCAACATGACCTTTAGTTCTTTCTTATTTGACATCTATAGGGTACGTGTTGCTATATAGCTTTTCAATTAAATTACCTGTATCACTAATTAAACTCTTGGGAAGGATATGAGTTAGTTCATTTTATCGGCAAATGGATTTTTTTTTGAGTTAGCCAAAATGAAATTAAAAGTACATATACTGTACATAAAATAAAGTCAATGTTATTACATGAATATGTATCTGCATTTTTTTTAAACAAGATAAGCATCAACGGAGGCCTGTATAGCTTTTCAATTAAATTTAGTGTTTTACAAGTTCAACTTTTCTAAAAGATAAGATTTCGTTTTATCGGTAAATGGATTTGTATGACTTAGCACAGATGAAATTAACATTATATATATTCCACATAAAATGACGTTAAGACACACGAAGTAGCGATATTGAATCATGCAAGGAGTTTTATATATTTATTGAATAGTTTTTGTTAATAGGTTAATGTATATAAAATATACGACGGTTTTTTCTTACATTATACGGCTAACATATCCCTTTCCATTAAATAACAGTCACCGCCGCATTTAATGGTTGATTAATGTTAGCAAATTATAACTAAAACAGTATGTATTACACCTAAATAAATGCATTTTCTTTTAAGATTCAAAGTGTTATTTAGGTAATGTCGACGATAAAATAAGAATGTGAAAAACCAACACGATATTAAACATTGCTATTGTAATTGTAATTTACTAATGCTATTTTGTCGTTTGATTTTGGTCTCCCTATCATCGTAACAAAAAAAATCGAACTTTAATATTTTTGATTTTTCTAAAAGGATCACAATTTGAGATTAAAAGGAAAATCCAAATTAGACTGCAAGTTGCTATGTTTAGTAAACCGTAAAATAAAATTATATATTACTGACTACGATGCATACATAGCTTACTTATGACCAAAAACAAAAAAAATTCCACAATTTATTTATTTACATAGTTTTTCGATTTAGAGCTATTATTGGAAAAGCTTTATTTTAGAAATACAATAAAAACAACTGCGGACATAGTATGACTTACATCTTTGATTATTTTTAAACAACCAAAAAAAAGGTTTTACACTGTAATCTATATTAAACAAGAGAAAATGTCTCAAAATATTCATACATTGAATGGGTTTTATACCTAATAGTTACATCAGAGGGACGAAAAACCGGATCATGCATATCTGTTGAGGTTTTCTTGTTGAGATTAAAAGTTACAACGTCACCTGGTATTGATAACACAACTTCCAAATCTTCCTCCTCTCGTTCTCGGAGTGAATAACACTCAAGACATCACACTCATATTCGGAAAACAAAGGATGAAACCCGAAATTCCAAGCTATAGAAGGATATTAAGTGACTAATACATTGAGATTAAACCTTGATTTCAAGGCCCACCCTGAGTAATCTTGTTTCATCTGGTATATCTCCTAACAGTTTAGAAGAGGGTGCGAAATTATATAGAACAAGTAGTCTTTAATTTGGATTCACCAAGGTACTTAAATTTATGCTATGGTACTTCGACTTCACTCCTTATAGGAATCTCTGGCATTTCGCATAGCATTTTTGTATTATTCAATGCAAGGTATAATCCACTGACAACATTCTTCAGCCAATGAATTGCATTATTGCTGGAGGCACCGACCTTGAACTCCACATCATCAGGGACATAAACAGACTCTTCAGAGAGACTCCATACATCCG